>NC_091414.1:4037549-4637549 GCF_032191515.1 Phaenicophaeus curvirostris
ACACAAATCACACGGGCCAGCACGAAACCAGCACGCAGCTACCCAGATCCCGTGCTCTCCTCAGCCCACGCGTGCTCTGCAGGCACAGGGAGGCCCGGGAGGCCGGTGCTACAAGGGCATGAGCTGCTCGTTGCCCTCCAGCACTCGCACTTCAAAGAGCTGCATCAGAGAGCATCTGCACCCACCTGGCTGAGGTTGAAGGTCATTATGCTGTTGTCATCATAGAGCAGGATGTTTATGGTATCTAAGGCCCACGTACTTTCAGCTAACAGCCCAGACTTCAGAGACATCATCACTCTCCAGGCTTCAGGAGTTCCTGTAACACAAACACATGATACTTCCAGCTTCTGGAGTTGAAAAAACAAAAAGGAGACACTCAATACTGCTTTTTGGACCCGTGAAAAGCAAAAGCCTGCTTAAGATGATGCGCAGCCTGCGCACGCCGGCAATCTCTCTGCACACAATGCCAAAGCGATGGCTGAAAACACACCCGCTCTGCAAACCCACAATTCTTTCCAAGCCAGCAGAGCCTTTCCTCTTTGCCAAAGCGCAACACAGCGCGCGCAGGCACAAGGAGAAAAGCAGGAGTTTCCTCTTACCGATATCTTTTGCTGTCAGCCGTCTCCTCTGCTTCAACACAGGTTGCGTCGCTTCTACTGATCCCGGAGGGAAGGTGATGTCTCGTCGGATCATGGGAGGCTGGACAGCTGCTGGTGTTATGTGCGAGGCGGGGACTGGCGGTCCTGCCTTCTGCATTTTCATCCCCGAGTGCAGGAATGGAGATTTACTGGGAGAAGTGCGATTCTCCAGAGGTCTGGGCAGAGGTGCTGGGTTGGATACCTGAGGAATGTGATTCTGCATGCTGGGGGGGGCCTGGTAATTAGACTGGGGGGGCCTGGTCATGGGGGGCACGGGGGCAGAGGGCCCATAAGGAGGCTGCCGGTTCCCGTGGGAAGGCCATGGTCCCTCATGGTTGACCCTCTGGTCTGAATGCAGAATTTCATCTGTTCGAGTCACTCCGTGATACGCAGGCCCCTGGGGCGCAGAGCCGCTGCTCTGCCGGTTCGGATAGCTGTACCCTATTTCGTTACGGCCTTGCCACATGGCACCTTGCTGCGGGCCTTCCGGAGCAGGCTGTATGGGCCCTCCCATCATCTGAGGAGGCATGTTTTGCTGAGCAGCAGAACCCGGAGGAGCCGAGACCCTGTCTCTGCCGAATTGGAATGGGAACTGGTTCTGCGGCCCTCCAGCAGCCCGACGGTCAGCAGCGGGGTAGGTGCTCCCGTACTGGTTGTACAGGTCCTGCTGCGGAGACGGCTGCGCCGTTTGCTGCTGGCTCGGCTGCTGGCTCTGCGCTGGAGGCAGCTGCTGCGGCGTCTGCCCCTGCCCGGCGCTGTACGGGACGTTGTACATCTCCCCCTCGTGCCGCTTGGCGGGGGGGCCGTAGCTGCCGTCCATCGGCCGCTTGTAATTCTACAGGGAGAAGGAAAAACACCGCAGATATAAGATTATCTACTTGGAAACAGGCAACCCAAACCTCAGCGGGGAGAGCAGCTCGGAACCAGAGGGTACGCCCCACGGCACGGCCTGTGAGAGGGCAAGCCTTGTCTCAGCCTTAGTCATGTCCAACGCAAAGCTGGATCCGTCTTGCAGTGGCACAAGCCAAGAGCAATTCCCTGCGGCTAGCTGGTAGTTCCCTTGCGGACTCTCCAGGGAAGCCTTGGGGGCAGGAGGCTGCCCACAGAAAGGATTTTCCTGTAGGAAAGGCTCAGCTCTACCATACGTTCACCACAAACCAGACTGTGCACAGGCCCCGATTTCCTTTCACATCCTGGAATTTTATCAGACCTCATTTCTCTTGTATTTCCCAGAAAACAGAGGTTTCTGCTGAAGCATTAACCAAGATGCATTAAACACTTGCACTTCCTGCTTCTTCCTTTCCCGTAGATTCAAAACACAACCCTGAAAGGAGCCAGAAAGATTCTTCCCTCCTCCTCCTTTTTAAGTGCAAATGGAGAAAACAGTCAATCGCTGAGATAGAATTAAAACCTGAGCTCTCTCTTGCCTCCAAGGGTCGACCAAGCTGCTACACAGTCTCCTCGGAAGCTCCACGGTCATGACTGGCTTCAGATGGAGCTCTAGGGCTTCAAAGATGCCGAGTGCCAGTGTAACTCGAACTCTTGGCTTGGAGCCCTGTGGCTCTGGTTGCAGAGCCAAACTGCAGAGCAGTTGGAATTATTCTTAGCACAGCTCGGCAAGTGCCCTCTCCATGCTCTCCTAAACCAGAGGACTCGGAATTATCAGAAAAACATTATGGGTCTTGGCACGGATACAGAGAGCAAGTCATACGTAAGGATTATTGAAAGAGATTTATGTTCATTCGAACTCTGTCCTGAAACAAACCTGCTGGGTTTGGGAACAAGGAGTAGGAGGCAGCAGGGCAGTCAGGAGAGGAGGCACGTCTGGAGCCTCTGTCTGCAGGTTCAGCAAGGCAAAGACAACAAAAAGCTCCGCATTGTGGTGCAGAATGACCCACAGCTCCCCAAAATGATCAAGAACTGACTCCAACATCATCCCACCACTTGGGCCCCAAGCGTTATGGAGTTTGGGATGTTCCAGGGGGGAAGGGAAGCCCAGTAAAGCTTCCTGATCTCCTGCTGCCTGACCAGAACATGCACACCTGCCAACTACACAGCCTCCGTTCTCAGAACGTTGTTTTGCTAGCACTGGAAACGCTAATTAAAGCTTATTTAAACTATCTGGAAACTAGGAAAAAGTGTCTCCTGTATAAAGTACTTAGTTCTACACATTCATAAAGCAAACACAGAGTCCCAAGCTTTTTCATCCTCCCCTCAACACAAATTTGAGTTGGACATTGAGGGGCTGGCATGTGGTTCAGAGAAGGGAACGAAGCTGGGGAAGGGTTGGGAGAACAAGTCTTATGAGGAGCAGCTGAGGGACCTGGGACTGTTTAGCCTGGAGAAGAGGAGGCTGAGAGGAGACCTCATTGCTCTCTACAGCTCCTGGAAAGGAGGTTGGAGCCAGGTGGGTGCTGGGCTCTTCTCCCAAGTAAGAAGCGATGGGATGAGAGAAAATGGCCTCAAGCAGCACCAGGGAAGGTTTAGATTGGATATTAGGGAAGATTTCTTTACCAAAGGAGTGGTGAAGACCTGGCAGAGGCTGCTCAGGGCAGTGGTGGAGCCTCCATCCCTGGTGGGGTTCAAAAAGCATGTAGATGTGGCACCTGGGCCATGGTTTAGTCAGCACAGTGGGGTTGGGGTAACGATTGGACTGAATGAGCTGTGAGGTCTTTTCCAACCTTAAAGATTCTGTGATTCTAAGAAACTTGACAGATTCTTCTGTCCCTCAGTCCAACAAACGAGAAGCTTGCTAACAACTCACCTGCTGCTGCTGTTGATACATGGTGGTTTGCTGGCTAGGGAAGGGGTTGCCGGAGGATGTGCCTTGAGCGGAGAATTGATTGCCATAGGAATCATGTCTGGAGAAGAAACAGATGCATTACTTGTGTGACCACTCTCACAATCCCAGAGCTCCCAAACCGGGCCGAGCTGCTGCTGGGAACACCCCGCACAGACCTTTGCTGCTGCTGCTGCTGCGGGTAGCGGCTGGGAGAATACATCCCCGACTCCGGGGTGGAAGGCATGATGTTGGGCTGCGGAGTTCCGCTTGCTAAGTTGCCCTCAGGTCCCATGCCGGGCTCCGTCCTATAGGGAAGCAAACACAAAGACCGCACACGTCCAACTTGAACTCACCCTCGCTCCTCAAATGGATCAGAAAAGTCACAATGGGAAGTGAAAGCGATTGTTTCACGAGGTTCAAGCACCCACCTCACTCTGTCGTAAGGACCTCCGTAGGAATAGTGTTGCCGCTGTCCGATGGCCATATTACCCATCCCTGGACCTGCAGCACGATTGTAAGGGTCACCCATACCACTGTTGGGGCCCTGCCCTGAGGACATGAAGGGATCGCTTCCTGGAGCTGAAACACGGAAAGAACCACCAGTAAACACATCTTTCTAACGCAGAGGTAGACAGGCCCTGTCTCCTGGGGAAGGAGGGCAAGCAGAAGATCTCCTGCAGCAAATTCCAGCATAGAGAGACAGGGATTACTACTCAAGAAGAGAGAAAGGAGCACACGAGGACCTCCTCACCTTTCCTCATACTGCTGTAAGGATCTTTATTTGGCTCATAAGACATGCGACCCATCATGTCAGAGGTATTCATGCTGGGCTGGTACCCTGGATTTGGAGTCATGGAGTTCCGCTTTTGGAACGTAGGATCACTACCATCAGCAAAGGCATCCTGAAGGCCCACCGAGTTACTCCTGATCCAAAAAAAAAAACACAACAGGATTAGAGAGGTCCACCATGCTCCTCAGGATACCTTTCCCCACGTTTTTTCTCAGGTGTTGCTGTCCCCTAGGATCACAGTCACGCTCCTCCAACAAAGTCACAAAGAACTGCCCTTCTACAATACTGTCCTTGACCCCAAACCCAAAGGAATCACTATTCTCACACAGATCCAGAGCCAACGGTGTTGCTGGAAGCCATGAACAAAGGAGCAAAGCCAGGGAGCCCCACCACAAGAGCCACCTGTGGTAGGGACCCAGCAGCACCCTTGCAGTCACACTGGGAGCGATGGTTTCATACCTGATGCCTGGCAAAGGGGGCATCTGGCTGTGTGGCGTAGACGCTGGAGTTGGCGGCTTCAAGTCTCCTCCTTCTGCCATGGAGCTGCTGGTGGACTGAGGCGTCTGAGGGCCCTGCATGGAGCCTGAACCCGCTGCAAGAACAGAAATGCGTGAGCAGAGAGCCCTCCAAGAGACAGAGATGAACCACGGCCAAAGAAGTACAAGGAGCAAAACGCCGCAAGGAGAACCTGGGCCAGACTTCCCAGAAGAACCACGTGCAGTAACATAAAGCTGAGAGGACGTGCTTGCTCTCATTGTGACTTTATTCTTCACCACGTTCTTTTACACAAGGCGCCACCACCATGGCACCATGTTGTGCTGCCCAGGATATCTCACTCCAAAGGCTGATGCTCTACAGTGCACCTCCAAGTTCTCTTTCTATCGAGAAAGAAGGTGGGTTTGAGCCCTCTCCTGGAAGCCCCAGCCCTCTCCTGGAAGCCTCACCATCTTTTTAGTGATAGAAACTCCAGGATGTAAGCGGAAATCACCAAGTTAACTCTGAACAAGGCTCTGCCCTTCCAGAGGGGTTAATTCATGCAGGTCAATTCAAGCACCACTCCCAAGGATTCCTGGAACAGGGAATGCCGGAGATGCCGGATCTTTCACTGAACAACCAAACCCGTCCAGCAAGTTGCCTGGCTCCATACAGGTTGCTTTACACTACAGTAAGCTTTCATGAAAAAATCTCAGGCCATCATGTGTGATCCAGCTGTGCCACCGGCTCGGAGCTCTCCCTGCCCCAGATCACTGTGACACTGCCAGCTCTCAGGTTCATACACTCCTCGCAGCTGGCAAGAGCTGAACTCTTAATTAATGTTTCCATTAGTTACCATCCCCAGCACCCGATATCCCTCGGCTTCAGCCCTGCTGCTTGATGAGTCATTTCAGCTATTCATTAAAATCCACCGAGGTCACATCCAGGCCATGTTTGTTTACACCCCACCTTCCTGGCACCCTGTCCTCTTCTTCACGGCTCCCTCCCAGCCCGGGGAGGTCTTGGGAGAAGGCAGAGCAGAGGCAAGCTCAGCGGGGAGTTTCATTCATGGGCCCTCCCTGCCGTTCTCCTTCCCGTTCAGCTCCACTCGCTTCCCCCAGGAATTCACCGTTTGGAACGCTGGCATCGGCAGGAAGAGGCCTCGAGACACTCCCCACCTTGCTGCCATTTGGTGTTTGTCCCCACCCCCTGCTGTCCCTCCCACTCACAAATTCACACACACTTGGAGCCAGGCCAGTTCCATTACTCTGGGAATTAAAACCCAACGGCAGACTGATTCCGCCTCCCCGGGGACGCGCCGCAGTTTGAGAGCAGGAACCCAAGCTGGGCTGCAGGAAACCCGCGCCACGTGCCTGCGCGGCACCACCCGGCCCAGCCAAGGCCCTGCTGTAAATACTTTTGGTTTTCATAGAATCATACAATCATAGAATCACCAGGTTGGAAGAGACCCACTGGATCATCGAGTCCAACCATTCCCATCAATCACTAACCCATGTCCCTCAGCACCTCATCCACCCGTCCCTTAAACCCCTCCAGGGAAGGGGACTCAACCCCCTCCCTGGGCAGCCTCTGACACTGCCCAATGACCCTTTCTGTGAAGAATTTTTTTCCTAATGTCCAGCCTGAACCTCCCCTGGTGGAGCTTGAGGCCATTCCCTCTCGTCCTGTCCCCTGTCCCTTGGGAGAAGAGCCCAGCTCCCTCCTCTCCACAACCTCCTTTCAGGGAGTTGCAGAGAGCAATGAGGTCTCCCCTCAGCCTCCTCTTCTCCAGGCTAAACACCCCCAGCTCTCTCAGCCGCTCCTCTTGTTCTCCAGCCCCCTCCCCAGCTTCGTTGCTCTTCTCTGGACTCGCTTCAGAGCCTCAACATCCTTCTTGTGGTGAGGGGCCCAGAACTGAACACAGGATTTGAGGAGCGGTCTCACCAGTGCCGAGTTTTTTTTGGAGGGTTATGAATGCACACTACATGGAAAACAGCTCCAGCACCGAGACGTCTACCTAGAGCACTATCCTTCAAGGCCTTTGGATGCCCTGCAGCCTCAAAAAGCAGCCAATGCGAAATCATGCAGCGCGATCCTCAATTCACAAAGTTCCAAGTGCCACAACAGGCTGGAACGAAGGAAAATCAAAACCAACGGATTATAAAGTCTGCAAGAAGCACAAAGTGGTGCTTGCGTGGGATGCCTCAGCCCTTTGTCCAAGTGACGGGACTTCAAAATCATATAATCATGGAACAGTTTGGGTTGGAAGGGACCTCAAAGCCCATCACTTCCACCCCTGCCACGGGCAGGGACACCTCCCACTGGATCAGGGGCTCCAAGCCCCATCCGACCTGGCCTTGAACCCCTCCAGGGATGGGGCAGCCACCACTGCTCTGGACAAGCTGTTCCAGGGCCTCCCCACCCTCACAGCAAAACATTTCTTCCTAAGATCTCATCTCAATCTCCCCTCTTTCAGCTGGAAACCATTTCTCCTCATTCTATACCTGCACTCCCTGACTAAGAGCCTCAGCTGTTGTCCACTTGGCTTTCACACAGGGAAGGCTTTGGAGTCTGGAGATGAAGTTGAGAAAGCAATTTGTGTTGTGTACTACACCCTCTGTTTGTGCTGATCCAGAGAAGCGAGAGAGAGAGGAGGAAAAAGGAAGCAGAAGAGGAGGATGAACACGGACTGATACAGCTTAAAGGATCAGAGCAGCTTCCAGTACTGAACGGGGCTGCAGGAAAGCTGGGGAGGGGCTCTTGATCAGGGAGTGCAGGGATAGGATGTGGGGGAACAGCTCACAGATCACCTGCACCATGGCCCTTGAAGGCAGAGTCACCACCTTCACACACTCCTGTACTGGCTAAAACAAAACAAAACATGATGCACCACCTCATCCATCCTAACAGGCATCTTGAGACATCCTACAAGTCCAAATGCTCTGAACATCTTTTGTTCACTTCCTGGCATCTCAGAGGGCAAGAAAGTTTTTAGAAGGAGGTGGGGATGGATCTGTAGTCTAGTTTAAGCAGAACTCAGACACCACTTTAGACAGGTCGGTCTAATGACACACAAGTTGCTTTATCTCATAAAATACACCAGGTTTGGAGCTACACCAGGACAGGCTTCCTGACGAGTGAAACAACACGATTTAGTTCTTTATAAAAACCACCACTCTAACTGAGCAGATAAATGTAGTTGCCAACAGAATATTCGGACAAGCACGCTGTCGATCAAGGGCTTAGCAGGGCTGAAACACAACTGCAGCACAATCAAAAAAGGGTTCATTATTCCCCTTCCTCAGGAGCCAGACAAAGATGATGCTGGGTTTCTGAACCAAAAAGGCATTTTTTGCAAAAATTACAGGAACTTCAAAGCAGATAAAGTTTACTTCATGTATAGGAACAGGTTCCTGACAAGAAAAAAAGCATCTGAAGGTTCTACATATAAGACAAAGTGGAAAATCTGAAGCTTAAAGGGTTGGCAAGCTCAGCAGTGATTCAAGTCATGAACCTAAAGCAAATAAGATAGAGTGGATCAGACTTCATGAAGACCAAAATGCACAGTAGGCACTGTTGGCCTGGACCTCATGTCCTCCTTTAACTTCTGCATTGAACACTATGCTTAATTATTCCAAAACCGGAGCCTCCCATCAAATCTGAAACAGCAGTTCATTTGAAAGGGCTTGAATTCTAGAGCACTCAACCCGTAATAGGCTCGTGGAGCTCTCTGGGCACAAAGCCCTCCAAGTTCTCACTGTCTCCTCTGGCTCAAGCATCCATTGCACACCCTAAACCCAAGTCTGAACTCACCTGGAGACGGAGGCTGGATCTTCGTCTGAGATTTCTTTGAATCGGCAGCTGCAAAGATATCCGGAGGGGGGTCTTCACCTCGCTCTATCTTGCACTCGAAGGCGTAGAGACACTGGATGTACTGCTTCTTCAAAGAACTAGCTGCGCTGCTGGACGTGCCCACGTTGAGATTGGTGGCTAACTCGCGCCATTTCTTGTTTTTGTTGACCTGCACAACCAACCAAGAGGCTCTAAACTCAATATCCAAGTTCCTTCTCCTCCAATACATTTTCTAGGAAGAAATCAACACTCCCCAGCTAAAACAAAGGAGGCTCTAAGGGCTAAGCAAGGCAGACACAGTCGTGTTCAAACTCAGAACTAGTAGTAAACTCTCTTCCTCACCTAGAGATCATTTGAACAGGGACAGACTGCAAATCAAATTAGCCATGAGATCAGTTGACAGCCTGATGCAAAGTCAAAGGCAGCATCACCAATCTTTGCACTGGGCAAAACAGGAAGAAAAAAAGCACCTGAATTGAATCTCCCCAGAGTCTGCTCTCAATCAGACAATGGGAGAGCAGACACTCTGCTCACCTAAGTCATAGAATCATGGGATGGTTCAGGTTGGAAGGGACCTCAAAGCCCATCCAGTCCCACCCCCTGCCCTGGGCAGGGACACCACCCACTGGATCAGGGGCTCCAAGCCCCATCCAACCTGGCCTTGAACCCCTCCAGGGATGGGGCAGCCACCACTGCTCTGGGTGTCCCCACCCTCGTAGGAAAACACTTCTCCAAGATATCATCTCAATCTCCCCTCTTCCAACTGAAAACCATGCCTCCTTGTCCTATCTCTGCACTCTCTGATCAAGACCCCCTCCCCAGCTTTCCTGGAGCCCCTTTCAGTACTGGAAGCTGCTCTAAGGTCTCCACGGAGCCTTTTCTCTCCAGGCTGAACAACCCAGCCTATTAAGGAAGCATTAAAAAGCATTTTTAAAACTATTATTAGCATTATTTAAAAAAGTAAAAGCAAAATAAACAGGTAAGTGGGAAGCCAGGGCTACCCCAGAGCTACAAAGCTACTTTGAATCGTGTGGCCCATTGACTTGTGGCTGCCAGACAGGAAGCAGCTCTGACCACAGACACCTGGTCACCCACCTGAGTCAGTCCTCCGATCTCCTTCACTGAGATGTAGAGCCGGTAAAGGTCCAAGGGTTTCCTGCCCACCGCTGGCAGATTTGTCATGCCCATGGCCTTCTCTTCAGTAAAGGCCAGGTAACGATCGACCCAGAGCTTCCTCTCGGGCTCACCACCCAGCTCGTAGAGTTTGGTGATCTTCTCATTGGTTGTAGTAGAGGAACTGGACTTCTAAGAGAAGGAAAGAGATACCAGGACTGAGCAGCACAAAACCAGCTGGCTTACAGCAGAGAGGGTTTCAAAAAGGCAGTCAGGGAAGAGCTCCAAGTTCTGCTCAAGAACAGCTTTATATTAGACCTACACTTGTATCAGATGAACATCAGGCAGGCATTATTCAACAAAGGTATCTCAAAAATCAGCTGCTACTCAAGGAATTCACAGAACGTGTGTTTTCAAAAGTGAAAGGTTTCAGGAATGCCACAGAAACCAAACAAACCTCAAGGAGTCTTTGCAGAGAGCCATCTCTTTGAAGCATCCTTTGTGGGCTCATTTGCTAAATATAGGAGAAAACATTTAATTCAACTGCAAATGAGTTTCCTCCTGGCTACTGCACCCTGCCAGGGTGAGAGCTGCCTCTGGTCAGCCTCTTCTCCTACTCAAGAGGGATGCCTCAAAGGAAAGCTAAGATGTGAAGCACCTGTGACCTCAAAGCCCCTCCAGTTCCACCCCTGCCATGGGCAGGGACACCTCCCACTGCATCAGGGGCTCCAAGCTCCATCCAACCTGGCCTTGAGTGGGAGATGTCCCTGCCCATGGCACAAGATGGAACTGGACGGGCTTTGAGGTCCCTTCCAACCCAAACTATTCCATGATTCTATGATAGTAAGAACCCATAACACCAGCAGAAGTGAGAGATTTTCTCAACGTTCTCGCAGGCAGCTGGCAGCACAAGCATCAAACTTTCAGAGCGTTTGCTGTCCTTCAAGTAGAGATTATGGGCTCAGAAACTGCTTTTTTTGCTGGCTCTTTTGAGACTGGTAGCAACAATGCAAAGAAAAACATTCCCTGAAGAACCTGTTTGCCTCCCTCTTCTGGCTTTAATACAGGATTAGTAAGAGGTTTGTTTGGGAAACAACTGTAACACCTTAGAGTCCCACCTCCCAGCTGAGAGATGATAACCAAGTAGCTCTGAGCCTACACCAGAAACAAACCCCAGGTTGTTCACACTCCTTTTGGCAGTTTCACTCTGGCAGGTGATAATTCCTAATACTGAATCATTTTGCAAGTATAATTGATTGCTCCCAAAGGGCTGGGAAATGCTCCTCTTCATTTCTGAACGGTTTATGAATCCAGAAGCAAACCTCTCAATTGTTCCCTGATAAATCCTGAAGAACCTCTTGTAAACACTGTTGAACCATTGTTTCAAGATGGATCTGTTCTAGGTACAGTTCAAGCCCAGACAGGGCTGGCCACATCAAGTATAATTCAATTTTCCTACACTGAGCACTTCAACAATGTGGTTTTTACCTTTACACTTCGGATTAAAGCCACACACTGCACTGATTAGGTATTCAAAGGACCCAGGGACTTGGGAAAGGTGACCCAACAGGTTGACCTGTGCAGGTACCTTCTCCCCACTTATCAAAGGCCCAAAATTGCAACGAGAATGTATAAATAAAGTGTGCCAGGCATCCATCAGGAATTCTAGAGAGGCTTGAACTCTTGAGTCACAAAGAGGGGAGGACACAAGAATTCTGATAGAGAAGTCCCTTTCCTGGCCTTATTGAGGGTTGGTGGGTACAGCAGCTTCAGCGTTCAGGCTCCTCCATAGAACTTATAACACATGGATTTAGTGGTTTATTGCAGAGCCCTCTCCAAAACACACTTTTCAAGACAATTATTTCTTTGAAATGACTGTCCCACTCGCTCATCACACTCAAGTTAAAATCATGGTTGCAAGGAGAAATCGGACCACACGCTACAAGGACAATTCCTCTACAGCGAGAAGTCTGTCCAGGGTAAGGAGGAGGAACCCAATCGTATTCTCTCAGGAATCACAATCACCCCTAGACAGATGCACTGTTCCAGTTACTGTGTCATGGTTTTATCTCCCTTGATGCTGAAAAGGATGGAAGCCATTAGAAAAAAAAAAACATTCTACCTTTGACTTGGATTCTGCTTTGGGCGTCCCATCTGCCTTATTGTTCATTTTAGTTGCGGGTGTTAATTTGACATCCCCAAGGCCTATCATTTCAGGGCTTGCCGCCATCCCTAGGAAGTTAGAAGAATCTTTAACACCAATTCTCAGTATGGGACAATGAAATCAATGCAACATTTGACAGATGGTACCGGCTTACCTGCAGAGTTATTAGCCATGTTCCCACCCATCGGATAGGGCGGGCCCTGGGGGTTCATCATGCCAGCCATACTGTTAATTCCCTGTCCGTAAGGAGGTCCAGTGCCCATCATCCCACCTTGGTTCATGTTGGGATAACCAGGAGGCCTAGAGAAAGCAAGGATAAAAGACATTCACTCCAAATACTGAGCATTAAGATCTTGTCCTCAAAAGAAGCAGGTTTGCTACAAGAAGTCTACAAAGGACGTGGAGAACTGACTTTCCCCAGCTTCCTTCTCCAGCAAAAGACCAAAGATCAGGTGCTACCTGACAGTTCAGCTGCCCTAGAGTCTCATTCTCAACAGAAAAGCGGACGTAAACTAGCTCGGAAGAGAGAGCTCAGTTCTGAACATTTTCACCATCAGTCTTGTTCTGCTGCACCCGCAAAACAAACTTCATTCTAGTTGTTGCCTTTACAGGGAACAACAGACCTGCAAATACCTCAGCCTTGCGCATTTAAGTGAGAAGAGTTTATTTGTAGAGATGCAGTGCAGAGCTCCAGCCACATTTAATGGTTTTAATTTCTTTTTGCTATCCATTACTTTATGTGAACAGAAAACCTTGTACACAACTGTTGCTCCCGCTCATTCAGAAGAGGCTTTGGTGCCTTTATTGCTGTGTGGGCACTCTTGGCAGGCACAGGTAACATCAGACAGATTGCAGAAGCAGCCCCTAAGTCAGGATAAAGAGCACAAGGCCCACTCAGACAACTACAACACCCAAGAGCTTTACTGGGGAAACCCAAATTACACCAAGTTCATAGTTCTCTGCTAGGCCACATACAACTACTGTGAAACGTGCAACAAAAAAAACCCCAAACCACCACAGAAAGCAGCTGCAAAGTCCAGCGCTGAATCCCAGCTTCCTTTCTCTTTCTATGATTCTATGATTCTATTCCTGCAGTCCCAAGAGGAAGAAGTTCCTTGCACTAAACTTAATGCCTCATTCAGGCACACGCAGCTGGATTCATGGGCTTTACCACACACGTAGCATCTTGTAAATCATTAATGTAACGAAGACAACCAGAAAGTAGAAACCACTGGAGGGATCTCAGAGTTAAACAATTTCATAGAGTCACAGAATCACTAGGTCAGAAAAGACCTTTTAGTTCATCGAGTCCAAACATTCCTGTCTGCCGCTAAACCATGTCCCTCAGCACCTCATCTATCCATTTTTTAAACACCTCCAAGGATGGTGACTCAACCACCTCCCTGGGCAGCCTCTGCCACTGCCCAATGACCCTTTCCATGAAATATTTTTTCCTAATGTCCAGCCTGAACCTCCCCTGGTGGAGCTTGAGGCCATTCCCTCTCGTCCTGTCCCCTGTCCCTTGGGAGAAGAGCCCAGCTCCCTCCTCTCCACAACCTCCTTTCAGGGAGTTGGAGAGAGCAATGAGGTCTCCCCTCAGCCTCCTCTTCTCCAGCCTAAACACCCCCAGCTCTCTCAGCCACTCCTCTTGTTCTCCAGCCCCTTCCCCAGCTTAGTTGCTCTTCTCTGGACTCGTTCCAGAGCCTCAACATCCTTCTTGCAGTGAGGAGCTCAGAACTGAACACAAGATTCACGGTGCAGCCTCACCAGTGCTGAGTACAGGGGGAGAATAACCTCCCTGAATATTAAATATTTCCTAAGTATATCATTAACGAAGAATTCCAAAACCCTGCTTGTCCAAGCATTAGACTCTTAAGATTGATGAACAAGTCTCCAAGGTGGGCAAACCTTCAAAGAAAAGTATCTTAAGTCTCACTCAACTTTTGGGTTATTTCACCCACAGCTCTGAAAGAGAGACGCAGCACAAGAAAGGGACCAGGAGAAACCTCGCTCCTCACCTAGTCTGGATGGAGTTGGCAGCTGCGTGCATGGCAGCGGCGGCCGCTTCTTGTGCTTTGCGATTCATGCCGGCGGGCGGGGGACACATCCCTGTCCCCACCTGCGGCGGGATATTTGCCATGTTGGGTCCGTAGGGCCTGTTCCCCATGGCCGCGTGGCTCATCCTCCCGGGAGGAAGCCCGCTGTAGGGCGGCACACCCGTCTGCCCGTGCATCTGGCTCCCTGCTCCCATCGGGTTCATGCTTCCTCCCATTCCCGGACTGGGATAATTGGCATTGGACATCGCGTTGTAGTTTGGCTGCCTGGGATAACCTCCTGAGGAGATAAAAAGAGAGAAAGACAACATCGCTCTACCAGTTAGTTTATGAATCACCATTAAAAAAAAATCTTCTATCAGCAAATATTTAAAGATCACTAACAGATGAGGGGGAGTGTTAACACCTCAACAAAAAGTCGAAGTACTTGGATATAAGCCACAAAAAAAAGTGTTTTGACATAGCCAAGCAGCAATATCGATTCAAAAGCTGCCTGAAACTCTCCCAAACCAAAACCGAGCGGAGGATGGGATTTGAAAAGCTCACTCAACCCTTTTCCTTCCCCTCCAAAGAAAACCAGCCCTTCTCATCTTTTACATTGGACGTACGACCTCTTTTTAAACGAGGAGGAAGGCTCCTACGTTTAGAACTACACCTAGCCCTGAAACCACTGTATTCCATCCGTCTCAACACAAATTAAGCACGGTTCCTTCCAGCTTGGAAGGAGCACACCGTTTTGTATAACCCACACGTGAAGAGTGGGATAAAACCAGTTTATCGAGGACAAGAGCCAGGAGCTGACTGTGCCTCACCTTGAGGTCCGTACTGCCCACCCTGGGGTCCGTAGCTTCCCATGGAGTTCTGCTGGTACGGCCCCATTCCAGCGTGCATCTGGCCTCCCGAAGACTGACGGGGAGATAAGGCTGAGCCAGGCTGGGGTGAGCTGTACTGGGGCATCTGAGGGTTCCTCTGCATGTAACCTGGTCACCCGGGGAGAGGAGCAAACTTATTAGTGCAAAGTATCCAGAAGTGCCACTGGACACACACATTCTCAGGTAACAGCAACCCCTGGGACCCACTCACAAACCCCTTTCAGCAGCAGCCGAGACAGATTTTACAGCGGTTGCTATTAAGGAGACAGCGTTATCTGCTAAGATAACGGATCCAATTTCCTGGTTTATCCAGAAAAAAAAGCCCTTAGTGTCACAGCAGCAGACAGCACGACTCTAAATCCTGGGGGCTTCTCATCATCGCTAGTTTTCGTTTGCTTATTTGCCTCCTCAGGGTGACAACTTTCAGCCAGGAGAACTGAAGCTTTACCTGACTTTCCCCCCACATCAACCTTATTCTCTTAGGGGGAAAAACATGCAGTATTATTGTGAACGCCCCTCATTTTGAAGCTTAAGGTCATGGACAAACAGCATTTGTAGAAAAGCCAGTCAGAAGCCAGAGAAAACATCTTAGAAGCCACTTTATGAGCCTGGATGGAATGGTAGAGGCCAACCAACCAAAATGAACTGAATTTACTGCAAGGTGCCTAAATATTCAGCGGTTTTAAAGGGGCAGCTTTTAAATGCTACCTCACCATAGAATCCATGTTATCAGGCCAGGCAGTTTTTAGTTACACAGCTAGCTTTACAATTAAGTCTTTTAACTCATGCCACACACCTCGATCTTGCGCTATGCTTGACTGGTTCATGGAAGGATGCATGATACTGTCCGACTGGCCGCTGGGCGGTCGGGGTGGCATCTGATTGCCTACACCGCAAACAGGAGAGGGGTTAATCACAAAAACTCCACACCACAAAGCCCAGGAGGCAAGAGTATTAAATACCAGGACTACAACTTGAGGAGCAGGGTATGTTAGCCGCAGCGAAGGAAAACGAGCAAGATCAGTCACGTTAACCCAGCGAGACGACAGTGCTGGTTTACCAGCCTTCTCACCCATCCTACTGCGTCCTTTAACAGTTCAAGGTGTTCTAAAGCCAACAAGTGAGATCAAAGGACCTCAAATAACCACAGAGCACTGACAACGGCCAATTCCTCCCCACTGGCCATTGTAATTCACTCCTCAGCTGCACAAGGCAGCCCCACTAGAAGATCAACACGTGCCAAGAAGAATTACCTGGTACTGCAGCAGGTGAAAGCGGACCGGAGCGGGACTGAGCAACGCTGGCTGGAGACCCGACCGGGGATGGGGAGGGTCCTCTGATGCCTGGCAGGTGAGGAGAGGTATGCGGAGAGAAAGGAGACTGAGCTGGGTTACTCTGCTCTCCTTGACTGCTGGAAATCCCTGACGTGCTTACTCCAGGACTCAGGGCTCCTTCTGTACCCATGGGGAGATCATCTATTGAGCCAGACAGGTCCTGCAACACACAGAGAAACAGATCAGGCCAAAAATAAGAAGACATGGCACTGTGATCTCCCGTATCAGTAAGAAAGAGCGTGTTTCTCCCTTAGGGATGCTACAAATAGAAATCCATGAACTCTGTTCATGTTATTGTCAGTAATGAAGGCAGCTGTAGACATTGGTAACTGCCAAACGTGTCTCATCCTGCTGTCTGTCTCCAAACCCAAGAGTTCCCCAGCCGGTTTGCCGAGCGCTTGCTGATGGTCCACACAACCGGCTGATTCTCCTACTTGCTTCTTATAATTCAGTTTAGAGGCGAGAAATTAAAGAATGCATCAACGATACACAGAGAACTGCAAACAGAGGAGACTGTCCACGTGATGATGGCTTGGAAGCAAAACATGGCTCAGCTCATGGCTCTGAAAGACAGAAAACTCATGCCTCACCATAATTAATTCATAAACCTCAGATGAGCTGGGAAACTACTCACTGGAGATGGATAAAAACAAACTAAACAGAGATTTAAAAGAAAACCATAAAATACTCTTCAGGGTTCCCACTTCCTTTTCTTCAAAGACAGCAAAAATTAGCAGTTGCAGTATCAGCCTATGAAGTTCAGCGTTTCACCGAGGCAAGGCTAGAAAACACCTTTCCTACCATGTGTATCCACCCTGAAGTAGAAAAGCGTAAAAAAACTTAAGGAAGTTAAAACCTCAAACTGTCACAGGAGCAACTGCAAAGCGATGGCACCAAATATCATCTGGGAAGTCTTGAAAACCAGGGATACTTCCCAGATGATGATGTGCAGATCCAACACGCGCAATAATAAGGTTCAGCAGCAGTTCAGGCTTAGTCAAGACAGAGGAAGCAGTCGAGAACTCAAATGGAAAGCTGGGAAATCACAAGTACTCCAGTGATGCAATGAAATCTTTGCCAGAGATTCAAAGGATGAAGAAGTGGGAGACCAAGCTTCTCAGGACTTCACCCGTCCTCCCTAAGTCTTTCAGAGTGACCAACCTCAGATCCAAACCATTCCAGACTGAGCCCTGAATTTCAGATCAAACCCCTCCACACAGAATCCAGCCGACCAGCATGACCAGAGCCAACATCATTTAAACACCAAGCAGAAAGGCCGAGCCAACTGATAAATAGCTTGGACACCCCAGTCTCGTTTACACTGACTGGATGATGCCTTGTTTAGCAGCAGTTCGGATAACATTTTCCCAGATCTGTGCAGCGCAGGAGGACTCGGGATACAAGATACCGCAAACTCAGCCTGCAGAAGAGCCCTATCGCTCTGCAACACCTGCCTGCCAGGTGATGTGTGAAAAGGCTCTGGCAGCACGTCCCCAGCATCTAGGCTCACCACATCCTAGAAAGTGGAGAACTGGAGTTACTGAAGAATAAAATATGACCCAAACGCCTCATCACACCTGTTGGACAGTGACACTGGGATGGACAAAGGGGGGAGTACCAGCTGCATCACATTCCGTCGTTGGCTGCAGCAGAGCTATCTTGTCTATTTTAACAGTGAAATTTGATCAAAATGCTTCTACAAACACCGGCAAATGCTACATTTGAGCTGAAAATGCCAGTCTGTCAGTGGGGTGACTTAGCACATCGCCCGTCCTTCCTCCTCTCCATTACTGCCTCTGTTAGAGATCACTTCCTGCACAGCTATCTTGGAGGTAGATTTGTTCAAACATTACCTTCCTGGAAAAAAACCCTTTGTTTTATTTCAATGAAGGCTAAAAAACTGCCTAAAAAGCCTAAAAATAGCGTCTAAGATCTCTTGCAACGTTCACTGCCTTCCATTGTAACATCAAAAACGTTGCTCGTTTATGCAGCTCCTTGGTTTTTTTCTCCCGGTCAACTTTGACAAAACCCACATTCCTCCCGTGGAAACCATTGGAAGTGGGAGTAAAGGGACAGTATTTTCAACATTTTGCATTAAAAAGCATCAACCAACACAAACAACCGAGAGCAAAACACTCCTCTCCCTGGGACGGCACCTAATTCTGCCACCGGTGTGAGATCCACCTCTCGACTCCCCTCTGAGTAGTGAAGGGATCAGAATGTCCAGAAGCCAATTCAGTCCAAGCTAAAATGAGACAGAAAAAACAGTATTTCCCTTAAACACATTAAGGTATTTTTAGTCTGAATCGCCAAACACAGTTTTCATCATCACTGAAACAAAGCTGGAGGCCAAACCCCTTTGCAGGAGATTTTAAAATCCCTGCCCCAAGAGCTCGTGGCATTTCAGAGCTATCAAATCTTGAAGCCCAGAGGGACAGAGCCCAAAGCTGCAGAGATGAGCTATTTCTACGCTCAGAGGTAAAAACACAATATAAATGTACACCTAAGAAAATATAAGCCTGAAAGGACAGATACACAGCAACGGTGCAAGGTGAAACGTGAATATCCCCTTCCATTAGCAGGAGCGAGTGACCTGCTTCTCCAAGAGACAAAGGAGAAGGTTTGCCTCCAGGATCTGAGAGGGGTCACTGGAACCAGGAATATTCATACATGACCCAGGCAGAACGAGGGGATACAGCTTAGTAACGTCAGGCAGGAAAAGATCTGCAAGATGTGAAGTGAAGCAATGTTAAAAACAGTTTGAAAATTACCTCCTAATCCACCAGATAACGACCTTTAAAGCCGATCTCGTCAACTTCACCTATGCATCAAGGCTTAACCTAAGTACTGGAGTCATTTAAAAACGCTGTTTTAATTAAGCAAGTTAATATAGGGTTGCTTTAGATGTGTGAGTGAGGGATCCCTGCCTTGCTAGCGCACCATCATGGACCTCGTACCCAGGAAAACACCAGCCTTTCAGCTCTGAGATCACAAACAGGACCATAAAAAACAACTGGTGAAGTGACTTTCACCTCTAAAGATCACTAAGTTTTACACATTCAAACAATAAAGCCATTTCCCAGCAAAGATGCCAGCACAGCAGCGTTTACCGAGCGTTATCCAGCAGGAATAAGTTTCTTGGAAGCGAGACTGATGCAAGTGGAAGGTGAGAAGCCAGGACTGGAACGCCTAAAAGCAACCAGCACATCCATAAGGGACTCTTTTCAACCTATCAAGTAATTTTTTTCCCATCTATCAAGTAATTTTCCCAGGAGGCCGACCATCAAGGCACAGAGTAGAGTTTTTAACCAAACCTGATGGGTGCCATCCAGCTCCCATCTACTCAAGAGGGGAAACAGAACTCAAGGCTATCCATAAAATGGTCTGTAGAGAAACAGAGAAGCCTTTAAAATAGAGCAAATCTCATTGAAGTCATGGAGTCCCGCTGCCGGCAGCAGGTTCTGGATCGGGCCCAAGAGGAGGGGGCCAGCGAGGTTTTATTTGCCTCCCACAGAGCATCAGGAGGGGACCTGGAACTAGACGGTGGCCCCAGGAGAAGGGCTCTCCTCTCCCCTCCTCCCGCCAGCGCAGCCAATCGAGCCGAGCCGGGAGGTGAGGCTCCACCGCGGTAACTCTGCCAACTTGAAGGAAACGTCAGGGTCTGGAGAATTTCCTCACGTGTTTCCAATGTGTTTTTTATGCATTTTATTGCTCATCTGCCATGCAGATCAAAAATGCTGGAGGGATTCCAACTATTTCACACAGAATCTCACACTCCAGGCTGGCTGCAGCCCCAAAGCCTGAGTTTCTTCACTTGAAATACTGCCCAGTGTTATTTTGGGATGTGACCTGATAGCGGAAGCCCACGGGGACCCTGAAACGATAATCGTTCCAGCTGCGATTGGTTGCCCAGCGCTGGCTGATGCCAGCACGGGTTTGTCAGTGCTGCTGACAAACAGGGACTCAGCAGCTAACACCTCCTTTTCACACCACAACAAAAACCATGCCTGGAATCACACAATCCGGTACCCAGCGGAGGAGGCAGGGAGTTCATCCGTCTCAGGGAAAGGGTTACAAGTCCTGGCATGACCAGCCCAAGGGAGCCTGATGCTGGAAACCGCCACGTTTCTTTTCTATGAAAAGAGGAACCACCATTTCGCTATGTGATAGCGGCTGGTTTGTTAAACAGGGATGAAACAACAAGAAATACTTCACATCAAAACCTTTGAGGAGAAGGGATTGAAGGCTCCGCTCCAGCCCACCGAGCATCAACAGTGGGAAGACTGAGCAGAAAGCAAAGGGATCTCCTCGCTGGGGTTCGCAGCCTTCCCTGCTCATTGGAGAAGAGGAGGCTGAGGGGAGACCTCATTGCGCTCTCCAACCACCTGAAAGGAGGTTGCGGAGAGGAGGGAGCTGGGCTCTTCTCCCAGGGGACAGGGGACAGGACGAGAGGGAATGGCCTCAAGCTCCACCAGGGGAGGGTCAGGCTGGACATTAGGAAAAATTTTTTCAGAGAAAGGGTCATTGGGCAGTGGCAGAGGCTGCCCAGGGAGGGGGTTGAGTCACCTTCCCTGGAGGGGTTTAAGGGACGGGTGGACAACCTGCTGAGGGACATGGTTTAGTGATTGATGGGAATGGTTGGACTCGATAATCCAGTGGGTCTCTACCAACCTGTAGATTCTATGATCTCCAGCCTAAGAGTGGATGGCGAGGGAAGGAGCCAGACGACGCTGTCAGATCGCTAGATAGCACTCAAGGAAATTATGATCAGGAGACGAGCATGCGGCAGAGCTTAGAAATTCCATAAGGCCGGTTGTTTCCATACAGGCGCTCACAAGCAAAACCAGAGAACAATAGCTAAATTTATTCCCTGATTCTTTCTGAAAGGGAAAAAAGCTTCTTCATTGCCTCTGACTAATTGAAACACCTACTTTCTATCACAATTTCATTTTCACTGCAGTTTCTTCTCCACTTAATTCAAGAACTATCAACACTTGGAAATCACAAGCTTGTCCTTTCCTTCCCCTTTATTTCCACACCCAAAATACCTCAATCCCCTCTATCACAAACTACACAGCTGACTGGCAGCAATTCTGGGGAAACGGGTAGACTTGTTTCTCCTTCTAAGGCACAGAAAACAGAATCTTGCATCTCATGCTTCACAAAACACTTTAGAGATAAACACAAAGAGACCTGGAGATCTTGCCATGCTCTGTCTACACCAAACTACTCATCCAAGACAGCACCTGGCAAAGCTGACCTGGTATTTCCACAGATCATAGAATGCTTCGAGTTGGAAGGGACTTCAAAGCTCATCCAGTTCCACCCCTGCCATGGGCAGGGACACCTCCCACTGGATCAGGGGCTCCAAGCCCCATCCAACCTGACCTTGAACCCCTCCAGGGATGAGGCAGCCACCACTGCTCTGGGCAACCAGGGCCAGGGCCTCCCCACCCTCACAGCCAAACATTTCTTCCTGAGATCTCATCTCGATCTCCCCTCTTGCAGCCCAAAACTGTTCCCCCTTGTCCTATCCCTGCCCTCCGTGATCAAGAGCTCCTCCCCAGCTTCCCTGGAGCTCCTTTCAGCACTGGAAGCCGCTCTAAGGTCTCCCCAAAGCTTTCTCTCCTCCAGGCTGAACAACCCTAACTCTCCTGTCCTTGTACAGCAGGTTCTCCAGCCCTCGGATCATCTCCATGGCCTCCTCTGGACTCACTCTAATAGACCCACGTGCTTCTCGTGCTGAGGAAGGAGATCACTGCTGCACAGGACACTTCTGTGCTTTACGAAATAACATATAAATTCATAGCTTTGCCTCTTCTCTTGCACCTCCCATTCCAAATAGGACAGGATCGACAGCTGGAAGGACAACAGGGATTTAATGCTGTAAAATCAGTGGGTTTGGTCCCTCAGATACACCACTGGAAGCTCGAGCTCTGACCTGAGCAAGGACCACACGTGAATAACTACAAAGCAGAGGTCCTGGGTTCTGCACCGAGCTCTTCTGGAGGGAAACCCAAGATCCTGGTTACAAAACCCAACGTGCGTAACAACACTCAGAACCCATTACACGCCACTTACTCATCCGAGCAGCCCTTTGGTAAAGGAAGCAAGCACTCAACTTTTACTACAAGGGAAAAAACACCCACCCACTAAAACAAATATCAGAAAGGCAACACTATCAAGGCTGCAGACTCTGCTCAGTAGAGCCCATGTTTCCTTCCCTGATGAGGATTTTAAGCTCCTTGCAGGCAGCAGCATTGACAGTTACAAACCTAAGATGGGGACTAGAACGTACGAGAGAGATTCGTGCAGCTTCCTTGCTCAAAAAAAGAAGCCAAGAAGCTCATTCTTCTAGGCTGGCTTCAGATAAACCAGTGGAAGCTGCCGGCTGTAGCTGCACTGCAGGAAAAAGAGCGTTTGGGAAGGAGGCTGCTGGGAGGAGGGGCCGAGCGGCACATCAGAAATTTCACTCTGACTGCAAAAATAAGCTGCTGTTCTAACCCATCTCAGTAAACCGAGGTGAGTCTGGTTGTTTGGCAGAAAGCAGGTACAGAATGAAAAGGGAGGACGGGAGAAGGAAGCGCTGCTGGCGTTACTACATTCCTGCAAGAGGAGACCTTGCAGAACAGCCAGCTCTGCTACCGCAGCAGCCATTGATTTTTCAGAGGTCGATACTCCACTCCCACAGATCCGCTCGGCAGAAGCTTTAATCACATCTCCTGCTCCTGCCCTGTGCCGCTCTCCTCCATCGCTTCCCCTCCAAATAAAATTTAAAATAAAAAGGGGGAGGAAGGGGGCTCTCCTCCCGCTCCGAACACTGAAAGATTCTGTACTCTCACTCTGTGCGGAGGAGAGATTCGAGCGCTGTGGTTGCAGCACTAAGCACAGACGGAGCAACGTGATTCATCCACAGAACAAGATGTCGCTGAAGGGAAAATCCAGCCTGTGGAAGGCTGGCGTTCCCACTTGGAGAGCACGGAGCGCTGAGGTCTTCTGCAGGACCCTGGGAGCTGCAGCAGCAAAACTCCCCAGAAAAGAGTTATCATTAACCCTCTGAAAGATGCCTGGCTTCTAAAAAGCACTCCTAGGTTTATCTAAATATAGATGCAACACAGTGTTCCAAGCAGGAGCCTCTGAAGTGGCGTTACACTAGGTGACCTGTCAAGGTCCCTTCCAATCCAAAGCGTTCTACGATTCCAAATGTTGGCCTGGCCACCAAGCAGTGGTGTTGGCACCTGAAAGGGTAAACCCTGAGGCTTCAACAGGAACGCTGACCCTAAAATAAGTTGCAGGGAAGAGGCAGGGAGGACCCAAGGGACAATGAGCAGCAACATCACAGCAGCACAGAGACATGGGATAGTTGGGGTTGGAAGGGAGCTCAAAGCCCATCCAGTTCCAACCCCTGCCACAGGCAGGGACACCTCCCACCGGATCAGGGGCTCCAAGCCCCATTCAATTTGGCCTTGAACATCTCCAGGGATGGGGCAGCAATGACTTATCCAGATAACCTGGGCCAGGGCCTCCCCACCCTCACAGGAAAATATTTCTTCCTAAGATCTCACCTCAGTCTCCCCTCTTTCAGTTGAAAACCATTCCCCCTTGTCCTATCCCTGCACTCTCTGGCTGCCCTCAGTAGCACCACTTTCTGGGAGTGTGCTAGGGACACCTGAGGAGAACAGGATCAAAGAGTCGATCGCATTCATCAGGAAGGCTGCTCAGGTATCAGGCCTTGGAAAGGAAAGCGCCTGTGAGGGACTAGCATGGCTCTGAGACAACAGACTACAGTCATTTATTTATTAAAGAGCTCTCTTCCTTCTTCACTTCTCCTCGCTTCACTCTGAAGACAAACTCCGGCTCCTTCGCAATGCTACAATCACCCAAGAGGCAGGAAGCTCCCCTCCTTTTAGCAGTCATAAGGATCTTCCAACTCCCCAACAGTGCTTCCTCTGGAAGGCACTTTCATCTCCAACGTGTTCAACTTAGACTCCAAAGCGTTGAGTTATCTCGGCATGTGATGGTGCCACCATGCCAACCACAGCAGCTTGGGTGGCCAAAGTACCGGAGCAAAGGCAAGAGGCTGAATAATCACAAACTTAGACAGGTGGCTGCTCAGGGCAATGCTCGGAATTTTGAGGCAATTCGGCTTTTGGTACTGTTACCCACCTCTTTACAACAACCAAGTTACAGAATTCCTGAAACAAAGCAGAAGGAGGAAAGATTTTAGGAAAGAATAAGGTTTCTAAGGTACCAGAAATTAACTGGTGGCAGTGGCAGAGGGCTCTGCACAGCCCAGACTGGGCCCAAGTGCTGCAGCCTGATGGATCTGGCAGTCCTTTCACTGGAAAAAGCTGCCAGGGAGAGAGCTGAAAGCTGGCAGCTCCTTTCCAAAGTCCTCCCAAAGCAGGGATGCAGTGATGGAGCAAGCTGAGGGGCTCCAGCTGAGACCCTGGACGCTGCCAGCTGGGGTGGCTCTGGAGAAAACCATTTGTGTGCAAGGATCTGCTTGCAAAAATGCACCTGCTGACCTAGGGAGCATGGAGAAACTGCAAACACATTAGGAAAGAAGTAAGGGAATTCTCCTTTCACCCTTCCTCAGTGCAGAGGAAGAGGTAGCATAACCATGGAAACCTGGCCCACGCCAGACATTGATGTATGCCCAGTGCTACCCCTTGGGCCAGGGTGCCAGAACAGTCAATTCCTAAAAGTTGCTCCCTTCTCCTTTTTTGCCCCCTTCTCCTTTTTTGCCCGCTTGCTCCCTTCTCCTTTCAATACACATTTCTATTTTTTCATGTAAAATCCTATTCAAAACCATAACCAAACCCAGTTACACAACTCCTCCTCCAATTACGCGGCCTTGTTTGAAATCACGGCATGAACTTTGGACCCACAAGGGCGCAGGCACCGGCCCATCCGAGCCGCGCAGCCGCTGCAGGAGGGAGCAGAGTGGCCAAGCCCTGGGCCCCTGCCATGTCCCACATTTGAGCCTCATGTGGAAGCAGTTTTCTCCAGGGCATTTATGATCGTGCACGTCTCCAAGACGAGTCAATCCAGCCCGCCAAAAGGAAAATGATTCCCATAAACCAAAAACTCAGGTGTGGCAGCATTTAACACACATGAAGTGCTGTCAGCTGAAGTTAAACACCTTTGTTTTTCCCTGCGACTGCCCCACGCAGCAGCTGAAGGTCACACCACCACGGGCTTTCCCTCCCTCACATGGTGCAGGACCTCTGGCAGGTTAAGTTTGAATGGAACGGGAAGAGGTCGAGGCTAGTGTGCCCGACAGACTGACAAGAGGCTTCCGCACCATTTCAAGTGTCTCCAATGACACCAAGTCAGCAGCAAAAAGGAAGTGAAAAAGTGATTTCCCTGCTCTACAACAACGAGCTGCTCAAGAGCGAGGGTCACCAGTGAGGTGCGTGCTTCAGCAGCCACGGAGCAAGGAGTGGCTCCGTATTCCCAGGCTGCGGCAGCGCAGGGGATGCGTGTGACGGAGCACACGGCTATTGTTCAGGATCCCAGACCAGAACTGGTCATCCTACAGCAATTTCCTGATTAAACACTGACCCGCCTTCTCACGCCAGCCAGGCTCAAAAGAAAACGAGCCTTATCTCTCTCAAGCAAGTTGCCAGGCACCCCTGCTGCCAACCTCCACACGGAGGTCGCCGTCTTCTTTTTCCGCAGTCTCCATAACCAAAATCGCTCCTAAGGAAACGAAAGGCTGGGGGTTAGGGGAATCTGTGCGAGGCGTGCAGGCAGGAAGCAGAGCTGAGCAGCTCGAGACCAGAATAGAAACAGGAAACGAGCCCGGCATCGAGCATAGCGCAACGCGCTGCCGGCACAGGCTCCTGCGAGGCTGCATCGGCAGCTCCACGCGGCATCATCTCAAAAGGGATGCTGATCGGAGGCAGAGGGCTCCGCGCAGCCCAGATTGGGCTCAGGAGCTGCAGCACGGGGTGGGGAGTTTCCTCCTGGAGCACCGGGGCGGATTAAGCTCCGTTCAAACCCGGAGGAAGGGGCGGGAGGAGAGAAAATTGCCACATGGACAAATAGCTGCGCAACCCAGAGAAGCAGGTTGCAGTGTGAAACACGTCGATGGGGTGGCTTGAAGGTGAGGGTGATTTTGCAAGCAGCAATCTGAGCTCTTCACCACTGGAGAAATTATTAGTAAAATTAAGAATTAAAACACACACACACCCTTCCCAAGAAACCAAACAGAAGTGATGGTCAATATGGCACATACAATGAAAAGCTCTGACAGAGAAGCCTTGGCCAGGAAGAAAATATTTCCAACTCCCAATATTGGCATAATTTGGGATAAACACCTTCCTATCAGCATAAAACACCATTCACTGATCCTGCTAATCCCAGTGTTCCAGGCCCTGGGCTCCCCAGGGCATTTCTCCGCACATCCCTGGTGATGCCCAGGCACCCAGCGTGCAGCCACCCTGCTCTGAAAAGCAACACAGCTCTACTCCCTCTCCAGGCAAGCAATAAGACAAGCTCAAAAGGCCAAATGCAAACCAAACAGAAGCATTCCTATATGGAAAAAGGAAAAAAAAAAAAAAATTTAAAAGGAGCCTGAAGTGACCAGCAAGTTCAACTCGAAATGGTTCTTTTCCCCTCTCCCAAAACAGATAGTCAGAATGATCGATTTTGAGCTCAAATAATATCAAGAAAGGGTTCCTTTCCTGGGCTGCCCCTCCCTCGGCAGCACTCTCAGCTCTCTGCTGTGTTTCTGCCTGTTGCAGCGATTATTTCCAGGTCAGGGCACGCAGCTGACAGAGCTCAACTTTATTCCACTCCAAGAGCACACAAGCTGAAGTGACCACTTTGGAAGAATGGATGATCCAAACGGTGCTCCCCCAACAGCCTCCTGAGTACCCAAATTCAGAACCTACCCGGCTTAAGAAAGGAAGAGGCAACCAAACACAGAAATACCCCACGCTGCTGGGGATATGCACAGGAGGGCTCCTTCTGCACCAGCCAAACCCTGCAGCCTCACCCTTCTCCCTTCCCCACAAAATCCAGTTTTGTTAAACCCATACTGCGAAGATCCAAGACGAGAACATGTTTGGAAGTTAAATCTGGATCAGGAATTTGGCTGCAGTCAGTTATACCCCTTCCAGCCACTGCCAAGACACTTTAAGGCTTGAAAGCAGAGATGAACCCAAGTGAAACACAGCTGGATAAGCAAAAGCATTTTCCAAATAGTGCAAAATACCAAGAGTAAAACAATTCCCAGTCCACATCCAGATGAAAATAAGTTGCCCAGAGAAGGGATGAGGTTTCTCCTTCAGGCCAAAACAAACTAAGGACTTTCTGGGGTGGGAATTCCAAAACTTCCATACAAGCTGCCCCAGTTTGCTTCATTCGCCGCAACAAAAACTCAAAGACAACCTTGCTCTTTCAGGACCCCCCAATAACCCTGTCAGCATCCATCCTTCTGGTTTGGCAAGAATTCCCATTCCATGCAGAACCTTTCCCATTGAAACACCACTGAAAACAACACCTCTTACTAAAGTTTTTTTTCCACAGCAAGGGAAACTTCAGAGGAATCCCAGAAGATGCAGCAAAAAGCAAACATGACCCAGTATTCGCTGGTATCAAATTGGTTTTGCATTATAAACGGCTTTTGGGGCCAGCCTGGATGTCCTAACGCCACAGCCACCAACCTCTGCAGTGGGGAAGGTGGAAACAGCCTGGCAGGGCAACCACTGCCTTGATGCTCTACTCCACATCCCCCTCAAAGACATCAGGAATTCTCACATTCAGTTCCTTCCAGGCAGTCCATAAAAGACAAGGAGACTGGGGTAAGATACGAACCTGTCGCCTGTTCCATAACGAGACACAGAACTCCTCCCAACAAGCCTAGAACTCCAGAGAACTTGGACTGTAAATCAGTTCTGTTGCCAAGCCCAAATGGATGTCCTAGCACTCTGTTTGCTTCCCCTGTATCTTCTGCCAGCGCCTTCCATGTCTAAGCAGAAGGCAATTAATAGCTGGAAATATTTGACTCCTACAGACTCAGAATCCAAGCCTCGAAACGTAAAGGCACCAAATAAACTGGATACGACTCACCAGGAAGAATTCTTTTTGCTAAAGAGAAGAGACTAGGGAATCCCTTGGGAGAAAGATTCTATACTAAGGATTACTGTTCCTCGGTTACACCCAGACACAAAAGAACACACTTCTCCCATACACAACAGCAATCTCAGTTCAGTTGAGCTGCAATCCTGACAGAGCCTCCCTAGGGAACAGCAAATCCTTCCCCTAGCACGTTGCAGGAAAAGAGCTGCAGCCGGGACACTCGCACGGATTCGTTGCTCTTTAAGAGGCACCAGTGAGTTTAAGTTTGCAGCAGCGTTATCCCCAAAAACACAGCAAGGATCATTTTCAGAGAGGGAACAAACGAGGGAGGAAACGTTTCAGCCAGAACAGCCAACAACACCAGCAGAAATGGGAGACCAGACATTTTGCTACTTACAGACAAAGCGTTTGAGAGCTCAGTAATTTGACTCTTCTGCTGTTCAAAGACCGAATATGGGAACATCATTAGGAAAAAGTTTAGTGATTGATACAAAAATCACCACCAGGAAGATACCTGAAGCTACCCACCCAGAACAACCAACGAGAGGTCTCTCAAGCAGATCCTAACAAAACCAGCAAGAGCAGGACCTGAACAACCAGCCACATCCCCATCCAAATCACCAACTCAAGATGGAAAGAGTCCCCCCTTCGTTGCTTAGAACTCCAACATTAATGTTGCTGTACATTATTAACATGTTAAGGCCAAAGACTCGCAAAGGCACCAGGCACATTAATTTAACGCTTCCTAAGAACCTAAAAAGCAGCAATCTCCTTTCCCTGCTGGAGCTGATCCATGTTTAATTAAAGATGATGGATGGCACAATTCACCCCGATTCCAAGATATCCAACGAGCTATTCTGAGGCTTAGAAAAGGGCTAAGAACACCACAAAAAAAATTAAAAGCCCACAAATGAACTGTGCTTCTGTAAGTCATACATAACAGCAGAACAGGGATGAAGGAAGCCTCCTGAGTAGGATAAAACTTTCTAAACCAGACAGACTGAGCAATATAAGGAAGATAAAAACAAATTGATAGCACCCTTCCCCACAGCTCTTTTGTTTCTAAGCATCCACAAGCCAAACTTTGTGAAGAGATCGATGCCTGAAACAGAGCTGGCTGACACACACCTCGGTGGTCACCCCTTCCACGACATCGCCCTCTGATCCATTTCTCCATTTACACACACAGTGTTGGTCTTGTTCTACCAGATCGCAGCTGGAGGGCAAGGAACGATGAAACACGTGCAAGAATAAGGGGGAGCTTCTGCAGAGGGGCTCCTTTTTTTTCCATTTTTGACTTAGTGTGGAAGAGAAGGCCCAAAAGCACAATGGGGCAGGGTGAGCTAAAGAGCATCTGGCTTCTGTCTTTAGGGTCACAGAGATGACCTGAAGGGCTGGAGCACCTCCTGTACAAGGACAGGCTGAGAGCATTGAGGTTGTTCAGCCTGGAGAAGAGAAGGCTCCTGGAAAACCTTAGAGCAGCTTCCAGTACTGAAAGGGGCTCCAGTAAAGCTGGGGAGGGCAGGGATAAAACAAGGGCAAGCAGTTTTAAGCTGAAAACCTGATCTGGTGGGAGGTGTCCTTGCCCATGGTAGGGGTTGGAACTGGATGGACTTTGAGGTCCCTTCCAACCCAAACCATTCCATGATTCTAGGATCCTCAAATGCAAATTATTTGATGATAAAGCCAAGAAAAGAAGATAACTGGAAAGAAAGCCTGTTTGAAACAGAAATAAGCTTTACAGCCAAGCTATTCTAAAAGCTGGACTGATTTTTTTGCAAACATCTATAGCGCGTTACTAAAAACTGGTGGACATTTAAAACATTTAAATTGGATCAGATTCCCTCACTTCCAGGTTCCTTCACCTTTACAGCAGAGATGGCTCTTTTCTTAAACTTCTTGGGAAAACGTGAAAGGGGCCCAATATATTTAACCACAAGGTATAAAACAAACTCCTACTTGGTACTGAGAAGGAGCCACTTCTGCTAAGCAGAGCAACTAATTCCTATAATCTGAGTCAGAGGGCGCTGATTGGTAGGATTCAGGAAAGCTCCATCAACAATGCTGCTGAACAGGACTTCCCACCGTTCTGAGCTAGAGCAATTGCTTCAATTACTTCAGCAGCTTCGCTTTTCCTACGTTCTTCACCAGAAGATGGGTCACATGGAAGAACTTGTGGAGAGGCAGAGTGGAAAGAAACAAGCTATTTAAAAGGATTTTTTTCCCCCAGGCCTCAGAACAAATTAAATCTTTGTAATCAGGGTCCAAAAGGAGGAAGAAAAAAAGAAGGAAAAAGAAAGAAAGAAACAACCCACAACTAGTCCCATTAGGTGGTCAGAACTAGAATCACTTTGTATTTGGGGTGACAATTTGTACCCACACTCTGAAGGAGTGATTTGAAGGGGCTCACAACAAAGCCCTTCTCGCTGCCGAGAACGAAAATAACTTTGCTATGTACACAGCTCGCTCTCCTCTGCCCAATCCAACTGCAGCTCTGAAACCTGAGCCAGTGCTGAAACACAAAAATAAAAGCTCACTCGCTTTCTATGGGTTACTATGAAAGAAAGCAGCAACATCTGAACTCGACAGCTCAAAACTCATCCTCTGAGGCAGAGGCACAGACTAGCTTGTGCAAATCAATCAAACTTTTAATCCTGCTCTGTTTTCTTGGTGAAGTTTCAAGCCACCCAAGTCCCAAACCTGCTAGGCCATCAGGCACCAACCTCGCACCCAGCTGTTCACCGTACACACAGCAAGCAGATTTAGTATGTAAAAGACAACTTAATTCTCCTTCCGCCAAGGAAGGTTCTACCTGGGGCTGATCTTCCTCACCCTGGGTACTAAGAAACTTGTCTTTTTCAACAATTGTTCAGTTAGATTGGGCCAAAGCAGCTGAAACCAGCAGTTCAAGGAACCAACAACACCGACAGAGAAGCACACGGCCACTCGCTACCCACCGTTGCGACACCGGGCAAGGAACCCGAGTGGGACATAAACGAGATGCCATCACCACAGGTCAGGGCCTATTCCAACAGCAGTCAGGTACTTCAGACACTGCAAACAAAGCTCAAACACCCTCTTAGCTCGAACACGCAGACCAGGCCGTTCAGGGTTAAACTTTACTCGCAAATCCATTACTTCTGTAAATTACATTTAATCTCCAGTGGGAAGCCAGAAGCTAATGACTTAGTAAAAAGCACAGGCAGCCTCCATCATTCCCATTTCCATGTAGAATACTACCAGTGCTAATTTATCCTGCTGTGCTTCTGATTGCCCTCGCCCCATTCACTTCTAGATCAGCTCCCCACTCACCGGCAGGCTAGAAGGTCTGGACTGAAGATTCAGGTTCATATCTTCCTGCCCTTTACTGGAAGCCATTGAGGGAGCAGATGACGCCTGGGACCCAAACGAGTCTTGAGACAACTCCTGAAACAGCAAGAAACACAAAAAAAAAAACCACAAATGGGAATAAAATCAAGGCTCTGCTGGAATCTCTCTGGTATATTCTCATGTTGTGGAGGAATTTGCCCAAAACAGGAAATAAGACAGCAAAGAGTTGAAGCCAGCAACGCCTACAGTTCGACAGGAGGACAAACGTCGCCAGACTGCTACCGCGAGGGTCAGGAGCAGAACCCTAAAACGTGACAGAAGGGTAATGCTCTGGATTTCCCTTCTTAAAGATCCTGAAAGACACGGACTGTCCTGGAAGACCGTCCACTTAGCTTCTTGATCTTCTAAGGTCTTACAACAGCTCTGAGCACTTCAGGGCACAAACAAGGCAAGTCGATTAAAACCTCCGTTTTAATCGTGCGTTACAACATCTGCTGAAAGGTCCCAGCTAGGTTTTCACACAACCAGTAAAAACTATTAAAACAGTACTAAGCCTTCTTGAAAATAAGTGCCATTTACATATATACGAAGAAATTCGATTCATTATTTTCTCCTCAATTCCCTGAATTTGCTTTAGGGAGGAGAAAGAAAGCAGCAGAGTTTTACATTTCAGAGCAAAGTCTTCCATCACCATCTCTTTGTTGCTTTGCTGTTGTGCTAATCCAAGCACTTCTGTAGACCACTTGGAGAACTTTCACAGGCCACAACCGTGCCAGTACAAAAATCCTTTAGACTGGTACTGCCAACCGGCAAAATTTACACGACACCAGTCCTCAAAACCGCTGCATCAGCAGGGCTTAACTTGTTACAACCACCACATCTTGGAGATATAGATCTAGACACAACAGAGAAGGCAGCACAGTCATTATCATAATCATTCCAAGCAGCCTGCTGACCCGTAATTCAACTGACTTGAGCGTGCAACAAAAAGGACTTGCCCAAGTTTCTTTAAGAACCCCTTACGGATCGAAACAAAGCAGAGCAGCCCTACCTGAGGAGGGGGGAAGCGCTGCTGGGAGTAGGCAGACTGCTGCTGCTGCGGCTGCGATGGAGGGTATGAGGATGACTGTTGAGCAAGAACTGATGAAGCCGTCTGCTGAGTTTGCTGCTGCTGCTGGTAGGGTGACTGCGACTGTTGCTGCGAGTAGGGAGGCTGGCTCTGAGGATGCTGCTGGGCTGCGGATTGCTGCTGGGGATATGGAGTGGGAGACTGCTGATGGGACGGCTGGGACTGCTGCTGGGAGTAGGCAGGCTGCGATGTCTGCAGCTGCGGAGGCTGAGACTGAGGCTGCTGCTGCTGCTGATACGAAGGCTGAGAGTGAGGGGTCTGGGATGGAGGCTGCTGGGAATATGGAGGCTGCTGCTGCGGATGAGGGCTTTGCTGATTGTAGTACGGAGTCTGGCTTTGCTGCCCATATGCACTGGGGCCCTGCTGTCCATAAGGAGGAATCTGCAGAAGAGGAGGGAAGAATTATATCAGTTATGAAGATACCTTATGTACACACAAGATTACGCTCAAGAAGTGAAACATTCAGATACTGGAGCAGAACAGTTAACTGGGAATGCCACCTCCTACACCAGGAAACCTCCTAGATAACAGCAAAAGCCACCATTATTCTTGACAGTAACAGAACCTCAATAGGCACCCTAACTAAGTTTTTAGTGATGCTTATCTGACCACCCTTCAGTGACAGTCAAAAGGCATCAAAAGGCAAGGCTGCTTGCTCCAAAAAACAAGGCAGCCTTTCGAATCCTGCCCACGGTACAGCAGAAGCCACTTGGATCCAACCTGGAAGCGATTTATTCAGTAAAGTACAGCTCTGTCTTTTACAGAACACAGAGGGAAGAGTATCTTGCTACCCTCACTGTTTGTTTTTCCCTTGTTAGATTCACTGCTCTGCTGCTTTTGGAAGCAAGGATTCCACAGGTCCTCATACACCCATCACCCCTGGATCCAGATGAGGTGCTGTAAAGAAATGTCATTTAACCCAAGGAGCCAACTTCCAACCTGGCTGATGCTGGTCCCTTCAAGCACTTTGCTGCTCTCCCACCCGCCCCTGCTGTGAACAGAGACGACAGAAGCTCAGGTGTTCTACCTGCTGTGCATATGAGAGGCTGCCCATAGTACTCTGTGCCCTGCTTTGCATTCCCATGGGGTATCTCTGAGGCGTCTGTGGCCCGTAGGGCTGTCCTGGATAGCCGTGTCCCTGCTGTGGCCCCGCCTGAGGTCCCTGCTGTTGTGTGTAGGGGTTGGTTCCTCCATACGGCTGAGGCCTCATCTTCCCCATCTGATCCATTGGGCTCGAAGCCTGCAAGGCAAGTTGTGACACGTGATGTACATCCAGCTACACACAGGAATCATTCACAATCTCCCAAAACCCCAGAAGAGAACTTTATAGAATCACAGAATCATCGAATGGTTTGAGTTGGAATTAGATGAGCTTTGAGGTCCCTTCCAACCCAAACCATTCAATGATTCTGTGATTCTATGAATTCTTTTTCACTGAATCAGGTTGCCCAAAGCCCCATCAGCTTAAAACCCTTCCCTCTCACTCATATCCCTGTACTCCCTGATGAAAAGCCCCTCCCCAGCTTTCCTGAAGCCCCTTTCCATACTTGAAGGCACCTACAGCTTCACAGCAGGTTGGTGCAGAGCAGAAGCTCATCTGCCTCGTTTCAGGCATTGAACCCCACAGCCACGTGCTGAATTACAGGATTCCCCCTGCCCTTCTAAACCTACAGACCTTTCACAAAACATGAACAAGAAGTCATTTAATGCTGACATTTCTCCCATGGCCGCAGGACACGCAAGAAGCCGGGAAGGATCATTAAGAAAGATGGATTATCAGTGTGAGTGGCCATTCCCCGTAGTCGGCAGTAGTTTAGTGTCCAGATATTCCACAACAAGGTAAATGTAAGACTGAAAATTTAAATATTCACGAGAAACGCTGCTTCTTTCACGTATAACAAGGTCTCCCAAAACACTACAGGCAGTTAATTTACACTTACACATTTCAATTAACTCATATTGATGCAGTAACACTGGGCAGAGCCACCAACATCCACAGCCTTCCAAGGCTGCAGTTCCATTTTTGCCTTTTTTAATATGTGCTTTGTGTCTGCTGCCTTTTGTAGAATAAAGATTTCTAAATCAAATATCTCCAGATCCATGAAAAAGTAATTTGTCAGCCTTGAAAGCCAGGTCCCTGGGTTTTAGAGCAGGCAGGATGGGATGAGTGAATGAAAGCAACTTTCCAAGGACCTCCTGACCCGCACTACCACTGCCTGGAGCCAGGACACAAAATGAATCCATCAGAATTCCTGAAAATGCTATAAACCTCCAAATGGCAGTTTTCCACCTAAAGCAAGGACTGGTTTTGGCATAGTGACCTCTAAATGAATGCCAGGCACAGTCTTTAACCTCCATCTCGGACTGAACACAGACTGCTGATCTCCAGATGACCTAACTAACACCAATTAGATGCCTTCCACCAGATCTCCATGACAATGGACTCTTACACCACTCCTTCCTGCAACCAGCCCCAGGGTGGTATTTGTACAGATCCACCCTCTCTCCCCGAGCTCAGGTGCTTGAGGAGTGGCACTGCAGGTCTACACAGGCAAGTATCGCACAAAGCCAGCTCCTGCTGCAAACCCTAAAGAATCCCAGAGACCACAACAGTTTCTCAGTTGTGTTCGCGGCATCCACCCTCCCGGAGGAGGAGGTGGATGGAAAAAAGTCCATGCAGTATGTTAAACTTTGGAAAATCCAACTCAATTGCCAAGCCAGAACAGCTTGAAGTCCCAACGCACAGACCCTGAAAACATTTGTTTGACCAGCTGGCTGCTGCGCCTCGGCTGCCAGGAAAGCCTCCCCATGCCAAGCGGAGGGAGCAGGGGCACCACGGGGAGCTAACGGGGCACTGGTGGGGCAACAGGAGCGGGATCACGGGAGGGAATGGGAAAAGCACCTCGCTTTTGGCAAGGGGGGCTACTCATGCAAATGAAAGCAGGTTTCCTTAAGTGAATATGCACAAATATGGCACAAATCGATGAAGAACCAAGCCCAAGTCCTCTCCTTCCACTCCACTTCAGCCTTGACACACCTGGAAACAGTGTTTGCCGCCCTACAGAAGCTGTTCACACACAACCACAGTACAAGTCTCCATTGAGGAGGATCTGAGACACCCAGCTCACACTCAGCTGGGCTGGCCGTTTCCATTTTGGTCCCTACCAGTACTAAAACCAGTTCCGGAAAAGATACATTCAAGTTATCACAGACGCTGCTGCTGAGGAGTAAGTGGATAGAGGCTGCAGGACCTCCGAGGAAGGAGCCCGGAGGGGCCCTTGATCCCTGCCGTATCCCACAGTGCATAATGTGTGCCCACAGGGTTTTGTGCCACGCTCTGAAGAGGAGCTTCCACTCAAAGGGTCAGGAAAAAAAGACATCTTTGATGGTGGCAGCCTGAATCCCAGAACTACAGTGACTTTCCTCCTGAATGGGAGCACCCATGCGGAGCTTCCATATCCCAGTAGATGCAAATTGTGTTTACGTCTTCCGAACAATTGTCCCTAAGCCTTGCCTTGTGGGTATCACCTGAGATTATTGACATTATCTCCCTCCCCACATTATCCTCTTTGGTATGTAAAAGTGGTGCCACCAGGAGTGCTTCCCAGCTTTTGGCAAGTCAAACTTCTCCTTCACCCCCCCCTCAAAACAGACACCCCCTTCCTTTTCCTACCTGATCAAGTGCAGCTTTGGGGTTACTGACTAAGCAATCTGGCATATTTTCCATTTGTTACTTGCTTCCTCCTAGTTGTTACCTCACCTCACAACCCGCTAGCAAGGGCATCGTCTCAATTACAGTCCTGGGTTTTTAACTTTCATTTTTTTAACACACACACACCACATGCTGCCTCCTCTGCACAGATTTTCTTGTCTGTGGTCACCCACAAAGCTTAACCATTATCTTCAGGAAGGAGAGAAACAAAGTGAAGATCCACTTTTCCATGACTCCTACAGGAAGCATGACGACTGCTCAAAAACTTCAAAAAACACTGGAACTGTTTATACAGCCATAAAAAATAAAGAAAAAAGAAAAAAAAACCCAAACATATTTCCAGGATGTGACCAAGCCATCACCTTGACTGCTCAACGTAGGAGCGCGCAACATGCTTTCCAACAGCGCTGCTTTGAGCACTTCCACGAGGCCCTAGCACACAAAGGATGCTAAAAACAAACACAAAGAGCATCACTCCAAATCACAGCCTGATAAAAGTTCCACAAACAGAAGAAATTATCCTCTAACGAAGGAATTATTTCATACGCACGCTCCGGACTTGCTGCAAACCAACAGGCTCATTTGTGCTTTGTGTACATTGCAAATGCTGCAATACATGGATTCTTCCTTCAACTTTTCCTACCTAAGACATCCATCTCTCTTGCTGACGGGGCTTTCACTGCTCTCCTCTTCACAGTGCTGCTCCAGCTTAAGGAACTTACCATCAGGAAGCCTTCTTGAATCCACTATCCCAATCCTTTTAGGTAATTTAACTACACGCGCCTTCAGAAAAGAGCAGTCAAAGCTGAACCGCAGCAAAGTGTGGATCAATCCAAGAGCTCACGTGAAGACTCTGGGGGAAGCAGAGGTGCCAGGCTGCTCCTTTGTCCTCCCACGTTAAGGGAGATGGGTAACCCGAGAGGAGGAGACGCCTGTTCCCTTGCGAGAACACTTCAGGATAAATAAGGAAATACCAAACTCCACTGCAAAAGGCTGGAGATTCTTCTCAGGACTGATACATGGGAAATCCTTTCAATAGGAAACCACAGGAGTAGATTACTGTGATTACACTTCAAAAGCAAAGGCCTTGCCACAGAGAGACATAATTGAGAGCAAGTGTTGCTCCTTGATCACTGAAGTCCAGACCCCCTGCTTGCACCTCCTTGCATTCACAGAAATGGCTTCTATTCTCTCTCCAACCTCGCCATCTCCGCTGTTTTCTAACACTGCTAAGTACTAAAACCTGGCAAAACGGAGAGCTACCACCAGCAAAACTTCCAAAAGCAAAAGTTGTTTGGTACCATTTGTAAACCACACACCGGCGCTCCGGAGAGATAGCCAAGCTCCCGGGAAAATAACTTATTTCTCATATGGCAGGGGGTTGGAACTGGATGGGCTTTAAGGTCCCTTCCAACCCAAACCATTTTATGATTCTATGATTTCTATAGAAAAAGCCTCTAACAGCAACCCCAAAGCGAGCATGAAGTTCAAAAGCTCTCAAATCTGTGTGATGTAAGGGGTCAGGCCTCCAAAACCAAAACAGCACCCTGAAAACCAGCTGTTCTTCAAAACACCGGGGTTTTCCCTACAGGAAAAAAGCTTCCAAGTGGAGCATATCCAGCTGAAGAGAAATTTGGCCTCTTGAAAGAGCAGTTTGGTTCAGTTGGAGGGGACTGGTTTAACGGTCCCAGCAGGAAGATAAGTAAAGGGAAGCAGCAAATTCCACTTTAGAAGCAAGAATCAACCACCACTGTAAGAAAAACGCAATTCCGATCTTCCCCGATCATCTTATTACCTATTTGTATTCATCAGGTCAGAAAAAGAAAAGGAAAAAAGCACTTTACAGAACTCACAGGTTTCAAATCAGCATCATTTAATTACTGGCAATTGTTGGTATCGGCCACAACTGTCCCAAAAATTGAAAGGCCAAAAATTTATACATAATAAAAAAGCCTTAAGCTCTCACCTTGGGCCTGAAATCTTCTCCTGACCAGATTTGCTGTCCATTTTTTTCTGATCAAAAAATAATACAAAGCATTCCTGGCTGTTTAAACTCGAGAAGCCCTAATTGATTCCCACAGTAATTAACCTGCATTTTACCTCGGAGAGTGGTAGTTAAGGAAGTCGGCACTGCTATTTATAACTCATCTCAAATTGAGGGCAGACTGCCTAAAATCTAACACATCCCAGCTGTACTCCTGTTTGAACTGGGGCCAAGGGAATTTTTTAAAGCAATCTTGGCACTGAATGAATGACACCAACAGTACGAGCGCGTGTGTGGTTGTGTTGTGGTGACGTAGCGGTGGAGGTGGAAGGCAAAGGGGGGGGGCAGTGTGCCGGAATCCCTCTCCCGAGCCCGGAATCCCTCTCCAGAGCCTTGAGAGCAGGCTCGGCCACGGATGCATCATCGGAGCCGCCCACCAAGAAGCAAACACAGGAAACGTCTTTTCCTGTGGAACGCCTTGAAGTGAGAAGCACATGGCTAATCTGCATAAAAGCAAAGCCACGCTGCTCCTGCCAGGAAGGTTACTGCTCGTAATCTCTGGCCGTGGAGCCCGGCTGCCTGCGAGGACTTGGACCCGCGCCCGATAACCCAGAAAGAGCTGGGAACAGATGGGCAAGGACCCCGGCAGAAACAGCACCGCGCACGTGATGCGCCACATGGCCCCGCCAGCGCAAACTATTGTTCGAGTGCTGGTACAAAGGCGAGCAAAGCTGAGCCCTGTGAATCCGGCAGCTGCTTCCCTCCCATCATCAGCCTGGCCAGAGGATGGGGAGCACCAAACCCCAGGGGCCTGGGAGTCAGCAAGCAGAGAAGATGCTGACCAGTGGCGATGCTGGTTAACAGCATCCTGCAGACTCAGGGAACCAACCGCTCAACCCCCCGAGGCCGAATCTGGATGAGACCTCACTGAAGTAAAGAAATGAGGTCTTGGTAGAAGAGAGTGCTCTGCCTTTGTGTCTTCAAACAGCCCCCACAAGCCAGGGAGTCACATAATCATTAAGGTTGGAAAAGACCTCGAAGTTCATCCAGTCCAACTGTCAGCACAACACCACCGTGCCTGCTAAACCCAGAGTGCCGTGTCCACATGTGCTTTGAACCCCTTGAGGGACGGAGGCTCCACCACTGCCCTGGGCAGCCCCTGTCAGTAAAGAAGTTTTTCCTAATACCCGATCTAAACATCCCTTGGACCAACTTGAGGCCATTTCCTCTCATCCCATCACTGCTACAAAGGAACCATCCAGCTAGGATCATGGTCATATTGGATTTAAATCATTGAAAACATGGGAGAGAATAAAACCACCCACGCTCCCCCAATCCCTCTGCACCCTTTCTATCAAGATCAACAAACTGGAAATCAGTTACAGCAGCAGCAGTTTAACAAGCTGGTGACACCAACAGCAGGTGAGGAAGAGGACCCAGGTGCCAAATCAGCAGCTTTCCCAGCGTGGAAACACCAACCATGCCAAGGGCAGGGAACCTCTACAGAGGAGTCATAGCAAACAGAAAACAGCACAGAAAAAATATGGTGTCTTGATTGCAAGAGGCGTTATCAACAAAACATTAATGCTTCCAAAAAGCAATCCTCAAAGTGGAGACGCTGTGCTGACCTTTGCTGTTTCTAGTACCTTCCACATCCTCTGGAGCTACCAAGAGCTCAGGCTGGGTCAGATCCTGGCAGTCCCAACATCCAGCACCACGATCACATCGCATCCACACCATCTCCAGGGGCACAAGGTTCAACCTCCCACCTCTCGGCCCTCCCCTAGACTAAACCTCTGCCACCTCTTCAAACGGCTCTACTAGAGTTACGCTGCCTGTGCTATCATGGTACCAGTACCTTGACCCAAAAAATCATCAGGTGACGAGCTCTTGGGGTACGAGCTCTTGGGGTACAAGCTCTTGGGGTAGAAGGTGTCGGGTTAAGCGCTCTCAGAGTATCTGGCCATGTTTGTTCGGGTGGCCCATGGCGGCACTGCTTACAAATGCACCACGGGTACGCGCAGGCAAACTTGGTGCGCCTACGAGGCATGGCTTCAACGGGCACCCAACCTCACAGGTGCACCAAAACCAGCCTGGCTGTCACGAGCACAACAAGTGAGACCGTCTCCAACTGACAGACTGTCTCCAACTGTCAGTCTCCTCGAGTGCTACCTTGGGGTAGCACGGCAACGCTGTTACGTCATAATGGGCACTGGTACTCGGGGGCGGGCACAGAACCCAACAACACCCAACAGGCATCACAGGAGGCTCCACAGACCCTACCTCACACAAGTTTGCATTTCAGACACTTGCCATGCCCGTCTCCATCTCCCAAAACTCAATGCACAAGTGGTTCCAATTCCTCCGCCACCAGTCTAGAGAGTTCAAGCTGAGAAACAAGCACAGACTAACAACCATCCTCATTCACGAGGAAACACTGCTCATCCTCCAGCGAGGAACATTTTCATCTGATCTATTTAAGGTGCAACTGGCCGTGCTGAGGTCAACACCCCAGCCTGAGCCCGCTGCCTTTTACAGCCCTCTGAAGGGCCAGCTCCAGGTCATACTCCATGGCCTCTCTTCCCATGGTGGTTTGGTCCTAAAGAGATGGAAGAGGCTGAGAGGAAATTAAAGTTAAAATAAAACAAAAAATTCCTCCTGTAGTGGATGAAGACGCTCCCAAAAGACAAAACAGCAAACACCACACGGATGCACACAAAGGATTTCACCAGGGCAGTTTCAACAAGCGTGACTGACAACGTCACCATTGAGATGCGTGCTTCCTTTTTGCCTTTTCCCCTTCCTTTTTTAAACTTGAGAAATCCACCAGCCTCCTCTGGTCCCTCAGCACATGCGAGACAATACACTGAGCCTGCAGTGGGACTGCTCAGCACCCATCAGTCACCTTCCTCGCGCTCATCCCTGTAGAAAAGTAGCAGCCCAGCACAGATACAGGCCGGGCTGCTCTGCCTCGCGACTATGAGCTCAAGATTCCAAAACCTGACTTTTGGAATATGGTACAGGTTTGGTTTCAGGGTTACAAACACCTTTTGGAAACTCATAGGACAAATCGATTTTGATATAAGCTACACGAAAGCAAAATTCCCTCCCTCAACTCCCAAAATCCTAGAACTGAACTTAGATCTGGATTCATAACCAAGAGGCAATGCCTCATCGTCACTTCATTATCCATGGCCAGTACAGATTAAATTATTGGTTGCCCAACTCTTCAGATAACTGACCTCTGCTCAACAGTTTCAGTTCTGCACTGAGCGGGAGCCTCGCTGTTCGGACTTTTTCCAGTGGGTCAGAGTTTGACCAAAGACACTTTCTATTCCTCTAACCTCCTGTTAACACCCAGACCTCAGAAAGAGCTGACAATATCAATGCCGCATACAAAAGGAATACAGGAAATTTTCTAATGGCTTCAGCCACCAACTTCTAACTACCGGGTATTCCTATAAACTTAAAGTCAGCCCAGCTAAACATTGCTCCTTTCCTCCACCAGACATTTATCCCACCAGTGCCTTTGGGGAGACCTTCTGTAAACCCAAGATACCGAGTTTTACTAGTGGAAACATGATGAAGCAGCTTTCTCCCAGCAGCCATCCAGGGAATGGGATCTCCCTGGCCAAACACAGCTCTGTAATTACACTATTAACACCTCAGGTCTCAGGACTTCCCCGAACGCCACTCTTGGTGATGCTCATCAAACCAATTAACACTGACCTGTGCTTTGCTTGCAGGATGTGCCCTTACAGCACATTTTGTTCCCAACTTCTGATGATGGAGATCTGGTGGGGAAGGGAAATGAAACCCCCACCTTGATCACAAGGTGATAGGAGCACAACGTTCCTGCCCCAGGGCTTGCAGGGTGCTGGGTGTCCTGGGTTTGTCGGGGTTGGAAGGCGCCGAGCCTGCCTGTGCTTTAACAAGGCATGTTTGCTGATCTCATCTTTCCTTCCCAGCCCGGCTTTAAGCCCTCCTTAACAAATTCAACAAATCCAGCTTATCGAGGCTCCGGATTTCAGTTCCTTCCTTCAGCCAGCTGTGCTCTCTGACACAGAGCCACGCTCCTCACCATACCACATCATATCACAGCACATCCCACACCCTGTATCTCTCTCAGGACCCCGATACATGATTTCAATCACTACCACATCTAAAGATGAAACACAACTGGTTTTCTGGAATCTCCAGGATCTAACTCGGAGGCAAAAAAGCACGGCCAGCAGGTCAAAGGAGGCAATTCTTCCCGTTTATCGTGAGGCCTCATCTTGAGTACTGTGTCCAGTTCTGGAATCCTCAACACAAGAGAGATACGGAGCTGTTGGAATGGGTCCAGAGGAGGCTACAAGGATGATCTGAGGACTGGAGCATCTCCCATCCAAGAGAGAGAGAGTTGGGGTTGTTCACAGCCTGGAGAAGAGAAGGCTTCAAGGAGACGTTATAGAATCATAGAATAACCAGGTTGGAAGAGACCCACTGGATCATCGAGTCCAACCATTCCTATCAATCACTAAACCATGTCCCTCAGCACCTCATCCACCCATGCCCTAAACCACTCCAGGGAAGGGGACTCAACCCCCTCCCTGGGCAGCCTGTTCCAGTGCCCAACGAGCCTTTCCCTGAAATATTTTTTCCTAATGTCCAGCCTAAACCTTCCTTGGCAGAACTTGAGGCCACTCCCTCTCGTCCTGTCCCCTGTCCCTTGGGAGAAGAGCCCAGCTCCCTCCTCTCCACAACCTCCTCTCAGGGAGTTGCAGAGAGCAATGAGGTCTCCCCTCAGCCTCCTCTTCTCCAGGCTAAACACCCCCAGCTCTCTCAGACGCTCCTCTTGTTCTCCAGCCCCTTCCCCAGCTTTGTTGCTCTTCTCTGGACTCGCTCCAGAGCCTCAACATCCTCCTTGTGGTGAGGGGCCCAGAACTGAACACAGGATTCGAGGAGCGGCCTCACCAGTTCCGAGTCCAGAGGGAGAAGAACCTCCCTGGACCTGCTGGCCACACCGTTTCTGATCCAAGCCAAGATGCCACTGGCCTTCTTGGCCACCTGGGCCCCTGCTGGCTCCTGTTCAGTCGCTGTCAACCAACACCCCCAGGTCCTTCTCCTCCAGGCAGTTTCCAGCCAGACTTCTCCTAGTCTGGAGCTGCTCAGGGTTGTTGTGCCCCAAGTGCAGGACCCGGCATTTGGCCTTGTTAAACCTCCTGCCATTGGTCTCAGCCCATGGATCCAGCCTGTTCAGATCCCTTTGGAGCCTCCCGACCCTCCAGCAGATCCACACTCCCACCCAGCTCAGTGTCATCCGCAAACTTGCTAAGGGTGCACTCGATGCCTTCATCCAGGTCATTGATGAAGACATTGAACAGGGCTGGACCCAGCACGGAGCCCTGGGGAACCTCACTTGTCACTGGCCTCCAGCTGGAGTTAACTCCATTTCCCACCACTCTCTGGCCCTCCATCCAACCAGTTTTCCACCCAGGAGAGTGTGCGCCTGTCCAGGCCAGAGGCTGACAGTTTCTCAAGCAGAATGCTGTGAGAAACTGTGTCAAAGGCTTTACTGAAGTCCAGGAAGATCCATCCACAGCCTTTCCCTCATCCAGCAGCCGAGTCACTTTGCCACAGAAGGCAATCAGGTTAGTTTGGCAAGACCTGCCTTTTGTGAACCCATGTTGACTGGGCCTGATCACCCGATTCTCTTGCATGTGCTTCATGATAGCACTCAAGATCACCTGCTCCATGACCTGCTCCATCCTTATGGGCTGCAAGAAAGCTGGGGAGGGACTGTTTACAAAGGCTTGTAATGATAGGACGGGACAATGGGTATAAACTGAAAGAGGGGCAGATTTAGACTGGACGTAAGGAGGAATTTCTTCACAATGAGAGTGAGGAGGCCCTGGAACCAGTTGCCCAGGGAAGCTGTGGCTGCCCCATCCCTGGAGGGGTTCAAGGCCAGGTTGGATGGGGCTTGAAGCCCCTGATCCAGTGGAAGGTGTCCCTGCCCATGGCAGGGGGTGGAAGTGATGGGCTTTGAGGTCCCTTCCAACCCAAACTGCTCTATAATTCTATGATCACCAGGAATTTCAACTTATATTTAAGCACAACAACATGATTTCTTCCTCATCACATACACTATTCCCTCGCTTTCAGCCCGCAGCTCACCGTAGCAGCACAGCGCTCAGCCAAGATTTCCACAGTGCCAGTGTTGACTCCTCCCAAAACCTAAGCAACACCAAGATGTAAAGAAAACTGTCTCCACTCCACAGGAGATGATCCCAAGGAACATGCAATAATTGTAATGAGGTGGCGTTCTTTTTAAGATGGAAAGAAACTTCCTTCCCGAATATTAAATCAGGCTTTAAGTTTAGCCAACCTCCTACGTCTCCTCTAATGAACTGGAGGCAAGTCAACAAAAAGACGGGTAAGTGTCTCATTACAGCGTTTTCGTTCCAGCGCTACTTACACATTGGAAGGAGCGAGCAAGCTCATGTTGTACCACAGAACGGGGCCCGGGCCAAGAGCAAGCCATAAAAAAAGCGAGAGGAGGAAGGGCTAGGATGGAAGAGCAGAATTATACTGTCACCACTACTTAAGTGATCTAATTTCCATCAGGAAGAGAGGAGCTGTTCCAGATTGCTGGCAAGACACAAAATATTTGCGCTAAGCACTCCAGAAGCCCCGTAAACACATTGAGACAACTGCGACCTGTGGCAAACTCCAGCCATCCAGCTAATTCCCCGTAACCCCCGCTTCCTTTAAAACAAGCAATGCTGATCTCAGGGACAGATGTCTTTTGTTACCAAACAAGGTGGACCTCTTCCAAAACTCAAGGCCTGAAGGAAGGCCCAATGCAAGAGGGTCACTGGAGTTTACTTTCCAGAACAAAGTTAGTTTTATCAATTCATTAAAAGCCCTTTCTGCACAGAAATGCCATGAGTCTTGGTGCATGCTCAGGAGTTGATAAAGCATCTCCAGCACAACCTCCTGGCTTTCCAAAAGCAATTCGTTTCTAGCTCTTTATCCATAAAATGCAGCATTGCAGGTTTCTACCCACTCGTGTCTGTCTGAAAGCTCAAATCTGTATTTGAATACCTCATCGCTTTGCAAATTTGTCTCATTTTACACCAGAATAAAGGGTAGCTGAACAGACTCAACCAGACAAACAAATCCCCATGACCTCTCACCACGCTGGTGATAGAGGCACACCCCAGGAGCACCTCTGGACCAGGACGGGGCTCCACAACAAGGTTCCAGTGATCCAGCTCCACCGTACAGCACACTAAGATGGAGGAGGATGCAGTTACGCTGATGGAAAGAAGAGGAACAGCCGTTGGAGGCTACCTCGTCTCCACAGAGCTCCACCTCGTCCGGAGCAGCCTCCTGCTTTAGTAAGAGCTGCATGTCGGGGCCTGCAGTTTCCAGCAGCTGCGTTACAGAATTGCGCAGGCTCTCCCTTGCTTTTGCAGAACAAATGAATTCATTTAAAAGCGTGTATAACGCACGATAGAGGAAGATTGAGATAATCCAAGAAAGCTAAGTTTTGGAATGATCTGTGGAAGAGAGAGGCAATCTCCATTTAAGTCAGCCTGAAGCTCTAGGGTCCATCACCTCCCAGATCCTGGATTCAACCTTGGCGTTTGGCAGTGGACACCACCTCAGCTCTGAATCGAGGCAGCTCAGCTCAGCCCCAGAGCACATTCTTACGGCAGCCAGGAGCACGGGGTGACAACTACAGCAAGAGCACCTCCAGCAGACCTCAGTCACAGGGCAGGAGCTGACCTTCATGGCACATTTTGTACGTCACTGGGGTCAGCCCTGGCGCCACCTCATTAGGAAGCAGCTTATTCCACCCTAAACCCCATCCAGCCCTCCTCACCCCCACCGCATTCCATTCCATAGGAGGGATCCGACAGGATACAAGGGAAAGCTTTGTTTTGCTAATAAGAACAAGAAACATTATTTCCCTTCTCCTTACAGCAGCTGACAAATTCGGATGCTATTTTTGTGGATTTTATTGAACCTTCTCTTATTTTAGCCTTAAAATTCAGCCGTCAAGACTCCACTTCAGTCCCATGCAACCAAAAATATTTAAAACTGCAGTAATGACAAGTTACCATCTGCATTCACCAAGGATGCACTTGGGAACTTCATAGCAAGCAACAACCCAGCTCCAGTATTTATACCCAACGGAGCTATTTGCATCCAGAAAGCAGAGCCGCTGTCGTGCCTGCGCCAGTAAGAGGAGAGGAGGCTGGGGGAGATGAGAAGACTACGTAGGCAAGAAACTAGAAGCTGCAGCCAAGCCAGCTCCCAGACAGCAGGGAAGATGCACTAGCAGAGCCTTCACAAAGCCAACGGTGTCGAGATTCAGGTTCATTACTCTTGGCAAGTCCAACACAAATCCCAGGCTCAGAGCACACAAGGTTACCGTTATTTAAAAATAATGATTAAAAGAATAATAAGAGCTGATAAGAAAGATGGCGAAAAGCTTTTTAGCGGGGCCTGTAACAAGAGGGCAAGGGATGATGGTTTTAAAATAAAAAAGAATTTTAGATTAGATCTTAGGAAGAAACTTTTCATGCTGAGGGTGGGGAGGCCCTGGCCCAGGTTGCTCAGAGCAGGGGTGGCCGCCCCATCCCTGGAGGGGTTCAAGCCAGGGTTGGATGGGGCTTGGAGCCCCTGATCCAGTGGGAAGTGTCCCTGCCAGGTTGGAACTAGATGACCTGTAAAGATCCTTTCCAACTCAAACCATTTTATGATTCTATAATAACAAACCCACCAGCCCTCAGTAACAGTGATTTTTGAGGTCTGGGTCCACAACCCCACGCTCCCTTCTGTCCTTGGGCTTTTATTCCATCTACACACAGAAAAATCCAGCTTCTTTTCCAGCAAAGTGAACAACGTGAGGAGTTGCTTAGCAAGTTGGAAGGAGTGTGTGCCGGCAGCTGGCGAGGAGATAGAGAAATGCACAACTGTGCCAATGCCATGGGGGGAGGAGGAACAGCCAACGCCGCGAAGGCTTCACTGGTTTCAGGAACAGGTATAACAAGAAACTCTAAGACAACTCAGAAGAGAAAAGGAAGACATGACTGTGCCTTGACAGCAGCAACAACTCGGAGCAGTTTACTGCCGTTCACAGAGCGACTGGGTTTAAAGCGAACCTTAACACGCGCTCACCGTTGGCTGTTGCCTTGACACAGTGCACTTTGAACACTCTGCATCCAGCGTTAAAGCCGCCAAATCCGCACTCTAAAGCACAGCAGCAAATTATACCGTGATCTCCCGACATAATGCACCTAATGAGTTATCCGTGAGCGCGCGGACAACATACAAGCACCTCGCTCCGGAGAAGGAAGGTGATGGTGAAAGGCCAAAACACAAAATCTGAAAGCTGGGAAGCACTCAACTGCTCTGGGAAATATCACGGAACATGAATCGCTTCATCTGATTTTAATTCCTGACACCAAATCAACAGAGCTGATTCAAAGGAAATCTTGTCCTCGATTGTAAGGGAATCAATCACAATTAACACAGAAACAAGCTTTTGCAACGCTGTTGGGCACTGTGAACCCAACAGGAAGGCCAGGGACAGCGCTTTAGAAATATCCCTTGACTAGAGGCAGGTGGGATAATTTGGGATAGGACTCTCAGCACATCCAAGAGCAGACAGACAGACAAGTATTTTGCTTCTCCTCCAGATCACGAGCTGAACACAGGTATTTTTTATCCTATTCCTCATCCAGGATCAGGATGCTCCTCACCTGAAAGCCCCTTCCCCCTTCCAGGGCAGCTGCGTTCTGCCCACAAGCAGCCAGAAACACCATTTCCAACGCAAAGAGTTCTCATAAACCCAAAGAAAACTGTTCCAGGTGTAACCTGAACCTCGATTTTGAGAGACAGCAGCTCTGAGCATCCACTCCGAATAACCCCCTGCACCCAGCTGCTGAGTGCAGAGGCCAAGAAAGGCTTCCAAGACCTGGAGAAACTTGCTGGTCCATAACAATAAACTGAAAGATGAGGAAAGACTTAATGCTTACATGGTTCCTACTGCAACACAGTCCCGTTACCCCATTAACAGTTGGGCTTGATGATCTTTAAGGTCTTGCCAACCTTAATAATGATTTTATACCCCAAAACAACCTAAAAAAAAGAAAAAAGTTCCAATCCATCACACCCAGCAGCTGCCCTGAATACTTTCCAGAGGATCCAAACCACTACAATTGCCACAAATCTCCTATACAACAACAGGCAAATGAATCTGGGTTTTTTTTAACAAGAAATACCCTCCTCACCCTCCCCAGCACAAAGGGCAAGACTTGAGGACTCCAAGACCACCAACACAGCACACAAAACAGTTCCTGGGAACACAAGATCACGCTCAGAAAGTGATCTGGAATAGGAAGTCTTTTCCTTTATCAGCAAAGCCAATCACAAAGTCAGAGATATTTCATCTAAAGGAAAAAAATATCCAGTTTTAACCAATTCCAGCATTTTCACCGTTTCAATGCCTCTTCTGCACGGAGGCGAAAACTTCTTGAACCATTTCACAAGGAATGAAGCAGAGGGAAGACCACCTCCAGCCTGGCACCAGTTTAATTATTTACATACAGTTAATGAATACCAGATTCTCCTCCTAAACCTGCACAGGGTGCATAGTCCTCCCATCACTTGGACTTTAAATCCATCACCAGACTGTGTGAAGTATGAAACTCCAAACAGGACTGCTGGAAGGATTCCATGCAGAGTGAGCCCAGGCAGCTGCAGGATCCTGGAAGAGGCTTGGGTGGCAAAGCAGGACAGTCCAACCCCTTCACTGTGATGTCCAGGGAGAAAAGGGAGACATTCCACAATTTAACTGGGAAGTTCCTCCCCAAGAACCAGCGGACAGGAAGAAAGGAACACATCTAAAAGCAGTTACCGCACACTTCCACCCCTGTTCTCCATGCCCAAGGAGACCAAGAACAACAGATACGCCATTAAGATAACTAAAGTTGAAATATTTTCCTTAAGTCCAATGCTAAGGGTAACAAAACACAGAGAGAGATGGAGGCAGCTCCATCATGTTGGTCAACCAAGGCAGCTCTATCACATCGGTTGCCACCTGTCTCACCCTCCAGCATGACTGATCCCACCACACAGCAGGACCATTCGAATCTGGATCCAGCCCTCTGCTCAACAGGAAAAACAGTCATCCTCAAAGGTAACACAGGCAGTGGAGCAACAGCAGGGATTCTGCAGGCAGCACAGACCACGCTGCACATTCTCCTCACCAAAAGGGGCAAATTCAGTGCCACAAACCCAAACCAGAATGGCCATTTCCAGAGAAGGAACCCTCCCCTCACCTGCACTGATGCTTCTTCAAATACAGTAGTGCTGCCAAAACCACCTCTCTGGACACCGGCAGTGTCGAACTACAAATCCAGCGACAATCAGAGTCGTCACACAACAGGCCGAGCGTATCCCAGCTCTTGGCCAGGGCAGGTGTCTGGAGGTGCAGCCGCAGCTGTATCCCAAGCACAGGATTTAAAGTATTCCTCTTCAGTTATTCACAGGCAGGATGCCAGCCCAGAGCTGACATCAGAGGGGAAATGGTAATTTTCAGGGTTTCTCTTAGTCAAACCTGAATGAAATTTCACCAGTGACGGGAGGGGGAAACTACTTGTTCAACACAGTCGTTTCTCCCTGAGGGGGAATTCCAGAGTCCTCCGAACTTCAGAGGCGCAGGATCTCTCCGAATGGAAAGTCACGGCCCACCTCAGCCAACGGTAATGACCGAAACGCTCTCTGCTCCCAGCCACATCCCAGATATCACCATCACATCCCACCAAAACCAGTGTTCTCCAGTCCCTGCTGGTTCACCACAGGGCTAAACACACCCACAAACCTCCATCAGCATCTCTAAGAACACTTCCCCATGTAGAACTTGCAGCTTCCTGGGACAGTTGGACACAATATTATTTATCCAGAAGGAAAAGATGTAACTCAAGTTGAATAAAAGAAGAGGAAAAGAGAAAATAAAGTTAGTTGTCCTAGAAACGGTTTTAATTCCTACAACTAATTCAGAGAAATAATGACGTGCTGGTTATCGCATAGAACACCAATAAATAATGGAGTAGTAACTTTTTCAGAGTTATTTATGCAAACTGATTTTTCATGGGAACGTCACAGGAATTAACACACATATCCATCTCCACCCTCGTAACAAGAAATGTCTTTACTGTGTTTACAGAATGAACTGATGCCTTTTATTTTTTGGAGGGGGGAGAAAAAGGGGTAGGAGTGAATAAAGAACTTGATCAGAAATCAGATTCAGGCTACAGCTATTTTACTCTGAAAATATAAAACAAAAAAAATTACATGCTGAGAAATTCTGCAGTAGTTTTTAATCAAGTTTACCTATCATTATGGAGCATCCTTTCCATTCCCCTACAGAAAGCTCATGCCTACATTGTGTAAATACTTACTGAGCAGTCCCTTAGACTCAGAAATGCCCCAAAAAACACAGCAGCAAACCAGGAAAGGCTCTTCTCGCTGGAGTTCAAATCCCCCCAAAAATGCTCAAGTTCCACAACTGAGCTGCTGAGTTACAACCCTGGGAGTGCAGGTGCACAGTACAAACCGGGAAGCCCTCCCTCATCCATATGTAACAAACATTATCATCATCTGATTAAGGCACTACAGGAATATGCACATGAGCTCAGCCCGGAGAGAAGCAGCTCCTCCCGTTCCAGCCCTGCTGCTTTTGCCCAACGAGCCTCCGAGGCCTGGGCGCTGCTGCTCTGAGCGCACAACTCCATTAAAAGGGTCTTAACAAGATATCCAGTTAAAACTAAATACTCCGGAGGAGAGATGGGCTTGTGCTTACAGCAGAGGATGAGACCCAGAAGGCCTCCATTCCACACTCCGCCCTGTCCCACCCCTAGTGCCTCACCTTGGCAAGTTCCCACATCGGAATCTCAGCAGCTTCCGCTGAAAAACAGTCGGTGTAAGAACTTCAGACCCCACGTTCCTCCTCCACGTAGCAGGGCGAAACAAGAGCCTGCCTGAAATCTGGCTTCTACAGAATTCCAGTCCCGACAACAAGCACATGCTCAATACAGCGGAGGTGACGTGACATTTATGATTGGAATTTCACTGGAATCAACTTATAACCTCGGCGTGCTCTTCCCAAGCCCACAGAAAGCACCCATGGTCTCTCCACGCAACCACCTCCCCTGCTTTCCCAGCCACTAAAACGAGAAGCAAAAAGGAATCGGCTCCTCCCATGTCATCCAGGAGCAGGTGGAGAGCAGGGACCCAGACAGAATCCGCCTCAGTTTTGGTCCAGCGTGCCAAGGAAAACAGCTTTTTTCCTCCAATCCCTCCTGTCATTCACTCCTTGCTGGAGATTTACAGCTTTGGCTACAGACTTCCAGTATAGTTTTACCACCGCATACGCGTAACCTCCGGATAAATTCAAGGCTGAACTTCCTGAAATCAGCGCAGGACAATAAAAACCACACTTTTGCCTGACTTCTCCTCAAAACCGGTTTTCTTTCCCAGGAATAATATTTCCCTTATTTTCTCCATCAGAACAAAAGAGAAGATGCTTTGCATTCTCAGTTTAAGGACCCTTCCAGAAGGGAAAGCTCAGTGCCGGAACAGCAACACTAAATACTGATGAGCTTATCTTTTTCATTTATCCCCCCCACGACGCTCGCTGCCTTCGGGTTCGGCTTCGCTACCGCTGCTACTCGAAAGTTTCAAACATTCTTGGCAAGGACTGGGCAGTGGCACGCTGACGAGCTTCTCCCCAGAGCAATCCATCACACAGGAGTCGCAATTCAAAAAAAAAAAAAAGACTGAAATCAAACCGACTAGACAAAAGAAGTTCAAATACACAAGAGTAAAAAACTGGAAAGGGCATCTTTCTCCTCTAATATTTTAATTACCGAGATCACAGGTTCGGATTCATAGGGTAAAAAACTGGATTTCCAAGTCGGCGGCGTTCCTTTGAAAAGAGTAGGAGGAAAAATGGTGGAGATAAAACAGCTGCATTATTTAGCCTAATATTAAGCATTATTTTCTGATGGAAGGAAAGCCAATGGCTTTTTTTCACATGGGCCTCACATAAGACCCTTGCTAAGGAGGGTCTCATGCAACACTTCTGTACCAAGAAGTTCACGGACAGTGCTCTCAAATAGGACTATGGAAAACAACAAAGTATTATGAACATACCATGCCTACAAGAACACTAGGACACAGCTACACTGCAGAACATTGCTTCGCACGCTTCCCCCCGCCCCGGTTTCCAGGATTATTTAAGAACAGGGAAGAGGATCTGCCCCTTTGCTGAGCAGTTGCTTCTGGGAACAGAATTTATAGCAGGTAAAAAGGATGGTTTTAAGAAACCACCGAGTATCTCAGCCAAGAAAACAAAGGGTGAAAAGTCAAAGATACAGCGTTTCAGAAATCACACTGCTGTCTTGCAACCAACGTGATTACAAAAGGGACCACGTGCAAACCCTCCCCCAGCCCAGAAAGCAAATCAGGATCGACAGCAACACATTTACACTTATTATAAGGCAGGTGGGGAAACCTGGAGAACTGAAAGAGGGGAGATGGAGATGAGATTTGAGAAAGAAATGTTTTGCTGTGAGGGTGGGGAGGCCCTGGAACAGGTTGCCCAGAGCAGGGGTGGCTGCCCCATCCCTGGAGGGGTTCAAGGCCAGGCTGGATGGGGCTTGGAGCCCCTGATCCAGCGGGAGGTGTCCCTGCCCGTGGCAGGGGTGGGACTGGATGAGCTTTAAGATTCTCTTCAACCCAAACCAGTTCCTGACTACGCACCCCATTCCACAGAGGAAAACCGTACTAGACAATAATCCAGTTGTTTGTCCCAATTAACTGGTGGTGACAAAGGCAAAGAAAACTGAGATCCAGTTGAGAATCAGAACTGAGGCTCACCGTCCTGTATCCTACACACATCCTGCCAGGGAGCATCAGTTACCTCCAAACCAAGCATCAGGAAGACAGTATTTCAGAAAGCAGGAGATTATAGAAAAAACAGGCAACCCCCAGTTCGCTTCTAACTAGCTCAGCCTATTTGAAAAGGTAAAACCTTCAGTGTCTGCACTGGGATTAACCAAACCTTAACTGAATTAAACTAGTGCTACTCTCCTACTTTTTCTAAACCAAAGGCGGCCTAAAATCACTCACTCGGCAGCAAGCTCTACCCCAGAAAAAGATGTACCACTCTCTTTTTGTGCGGGAAGATCCAGTGCGTACAACACCTTGCATGCTCCTAACGTTATGATGCTAAGCAAGGAAAAACCTGGTGACACAAACCAACAGAAGCCAGGTCTCAATTTCCGATTCCAAGATATCACAGCTCATTGGCAGCACAGAGCCATTCGGTGCCAATTCAGTTTTTTAAAAAAAAAAAAAAGAAAGAAACACAAACATATTTTCACCAACATTTTTTATGCCTCGCTTGCTGCTAAAGTTGAGATCTAGATCAACAAAAAATAGCTATGGTATGGCAACAGGCCCAAAAGCAGGTTTTTTATTAGCATATGATTTTTAAACTGCATTTCCTGAACTTACACCAAAGGCCGGGAGATGCCCGTGCACTCAGGAGGACGTTATCCAAGACGGCAGTGTTTAATGCGATCCAAAGGCATCTCCCATTAGAGGAGATGAGATGTAGGGAAAGCACGTACCAGGCGGAATGCCCATCCACTAAAGGGAGGGAAGTCCCTTCTCTTAAGCAGCTTCCCTTAAGCACCAGGACACTGGGAAAGCCAGCGTATCATTCAGGTGAAGAGGGTGGAAACAAACCCAGGACAGAGGTGGAAAAACTGAAAACAGAAGATCCCTGGTCTGATTCTCACAAGTCGTTCCCAGAGAAAACCACAGATTTTCCATCCCACAAGCTGCACAACAGCCATTCGGATCTCTTCCTCCTACTCCACGTTTCCCAGCTATGAAAGTCATCAGAAAAAAAAAAAATGCCAAGTCCTCTCTGGCAGTCAAGGCTCGTCTGCCTCCACGCTCCCGAGACCAGCTGGAGCCAACCTCTGCACAGGGACCATACTCTCGGTTTATCACCCAAAATATTCTACCCAAACAACTCCCAGAGACTACTTTGCCTTTCCAAATGAGCACTGGGATGAAACTATGGCATCATCCATTAACCATAAAACACACAAAGAATTAAAGGCGCTTTTCTGTACAATCCCATCCCCAAAACCTCAGGTTTACTATCCCAAGGATTCCTGACTGGAGGAACCCCGCGCTCTTCCCACACCATCTTCTCCAAGCCTGCACCAAGAGATGCCTCTCGCGCTCATGTTTAGTTAGATGGATTACATTCCCCTCTCCAATTACACTCTCCTCGGCTCTCCCGGAGTTTCTCAGAAGTTGGGTGTTAAGTACCCACTCTGTTCATCACTGCACAAGACAAAGAAGAAACACAAAGCTTTAAATTCATCCAATCTAGGGAATTCAGCGGAGCACACAGTGAAAGAAGGCTGTTAATTTAGGACTAGAGTGTTATTATTAATCAACCATTTCTTGTGGGCAGCACAGATGACATGGGGAAACTTTTTTCATGTCTGCTCTTTCCTTTTATTCCAGCAGAAAGAAAAAAGGAATTGTTGGTTTGAGCCAAATAATCCTTGGCACAAAAAGGACTTGGTGGGGGGGATTGTTTGGTTTTTGGGATAGGGAGGTTGATGGTTCACTTTTCAGGTAGTACAAATAGTGTATGTAAAGTTCAACTAATTCCCGGAACAGCTATTCATTGATAATTCCAGTTTATGGGACGAGATACAATTACCACCCTATACATCAGCGGCTCGCGGAATCAAGGCAAATTAGCTTTCCAAGACAAAATAACCACCCTTTACAAATTCCTATCAGGCCACCGACACAAATACACTTTTGTCAGGTGTGCTGTAAAAAAATACCTGAAAAAAGTTCAATCTGACGCCGTATTTTAGCACACATTTTATCTAAATTGAAATTTTTCAGGATACAAAAAGTCCCTCCAAGTAAATACCCTGACATCTGCCTTGAATGTTCCTGCAGGTAAACACGGACATCTGCCTGTGGAGAGAAATCTTCGCGGCTGATAATCAAACGCTCGCTACCAGCCACCGCCGGACACTTTGATGACCACAGCTGAGACTAAGATCCACTCTCCCAGGAAACACTCTTTCAATCTGACAGAAAAGACAATTAAGCAGTTCGAGACGCTGAAGGAGACGTTGCTTTCAGTAATCAAGGAGCGAAAAATGAAGCAGCTTTCGGATCGACACAAGTACTGAGCCAAGAAGGGAAACTCCGGAGGCTGCGTGTCACACGGCATCAAATGTCTCCGACCCAGGGCCTGAAGTTAGAGCGAAGTACACAGAGTGAAAAGGGAAGTCTGTCCATCCCACGCAAGGCCACGGCCGGTTCGGAGACACACATCTAAACACAAAGTAACCTGCGTTCGAGCAGAGTTTCCAGATCAGATCCCAGCACCTCTGCTCCCAGTATCTAAAATGTCTGATGTGTACTGTTCCGCTTTCTCCTCTGCATCCGTATTTCCAAGCAGGCAATGCTACACACAACTATAAACGTATTTCTCAGGGTTTCGGGGTTGTTTCTCCTGTTTGCCCTCCTTCAAAAGATGAGGAGTGGTGATACTGCACAGCCTGACCCCAACCAGCACCCCACCATCTGCAACACATCCCTTTATTCTCAGGGGATGGAGATGCTACCAGTGCTCACTCAACGCACGTCAAAACGTGCCCCGTGACACGCAGCCAGAGGCCCAGGCCTGTCCTACGTTAAAGCTCCATCGACTGGAAATGGATAATTGACCATTTTTGGTGCTTCGGTCCCAACTTTGGGTTGGGTTGCTTGGTTTTCCTCCTTCCTTAGGCTGTAACACATCCCAGAGCCCCCGCCCCGACATTCGCCATCTCATAAAGAATCCAAACAGCCCCAGTCTTGAAAGGGCCCAAACTTAGCCAGGAACAAACGCATCCTCAGATCCATCAAAGAAATCATTTATACCGAAGGGAAAGTCACATAACCAAAATAAACAGCAAGCCCATTGTGCAGTGCAGCCCTGCCACTGTTCCGACAACACTGACTCTATTCCAGGCTGGATAAAACCATTGCAAGCAAAATAAACCCAAGGTACAAACAAAACGCCATCGCCTCGGCTTTTGTTCGGGGCACAATGCCGGCTGTCCGGGGTTCCCAACCGCCTCAAGGTCACGGTTGGTTCCGAGGATGGAGAGGAGGAGGAGGAGGAAGGCAGCGGCCGTGCTGCCCGTGGGTCCGGGGCTGGCGGAGAAGCGGAGCATGGAAGTTTATGAGCTCATCAGGATGGTTGTGCCATTACATCAGAGGCAATTATAAATGGCCAAGAGCAGGCGAGGGGAGCCAATCAGATCACAGATAGGATGTCAACCTAAGACCAACTGTCTCCTGGCTTTGACAGAAGGATTTTTACCTCCATAATTCAAATCCCAAACCAAAGCCATCCGCGCTCGCTGCTCCCACAGCCCAGCCGCTCTCCCAGCCGCACGGCCCGATCCCAGCGTCAAGATGACCCCAAATCACGTCAAGTGGACCCCGGGGGGACCCCAATCGGGGGTGCAGGACCCCCACTCCTCCTCCTCCTCTTTCCTGGTGGGGAGCCAGGGCCATGGTGGCCCTGGGGCCAGGCATTAACCGCCTCCCCCCCCACCCCGGGTCACCTCTCACTGAGCCCTCAGGCTTGCAACTCCCTTCGCCCTTCCAGCACGGGGGACTCAGACCTGCACCCCAGCGCACTGGAGCCCCCCACCCCCCTTGCACCAGGGACTCAGACTTGCAACCCCCCCACCCCATGCACTGGAGTCTCCTGGCCGCCCCTCACTGGGGGCTCAAACCTGAATCCCCCCCATCCCACCCTTTCCACACAAAGGAAAGGCTCAAACCTCCACACCACCCCCTGTTCCCTTTTCACGAGAGCTCAAGCTTGCAACCCCCCACCCCACACCTCGAGCTCAACCTTGCAAACCCCCCCATCAGCTCAATGCCTGCAAATCCCCCTCCCCACGAGCTCAATGCCTGCAAACGGCCCCCCATGAGCTCAAATCTTGAAAACCCTCCCTCTTCCACGAGCTCAAAGCTTGCAAAACCCCCTCCCCATGAGCTCAAAGCCTCCAACCCCCCACCATGAGCTCAAAGCTTGCACCCCTCCGCAATGAACTGAGAGCTCGCAAACCCCCCCATGAACTCAAAGCTTCCAAACCCCCCTCCCCATGAACTCAAAGCTTCCAAACCCCCCTCCCCATGAACTCAAAGCTTCCAAACCCCCCTCCCCATGAACTCAAAGCTTGCTAAGCCCCCTCCCCACGAGCTCAAAGCTTGCTAGAGCCCCCTCCCCACGAGCTCAAAGCTTGCTAGAGCCCCCTCCCCATGAGCTCAAAGCTTGCTAAGCCCCCTCCCCACGAGCTCAAAGCTTCCAAACCCCCTTCCCCACGAGCTCAAAGCTTCCAAACCCCCTTCCCCACGAGCTCAAAGCTTCCAAACCCCCTTCCCCACGAGCTCATAGCTTGCTAAGCCCCCTCCCCATGAGCTCAAAGCTTCCAACCCCCCTTCCCCACGAGCTCAAAGCTTTCCACCCACCCCCCTGCACCTCGAGCTGAGGCTCGCCCCCACCCCCCCGCGCCCCGGAGCCCCCCAGCCGCCCCTCCCAGGGGTCTCCCCCCCCTCCCCCAGGAGCCCCCTTCGAGGTGGGGAATCCCGCCGGGCGCTCGCCCCGCACAAAGGCGCCGCAAAGGGAGCGGAGGGAGGGAGGAAGGGAAGGCGCCGAGGCAGCCATTTTAGAGAGCGAGCAGGCCCAGACAATGGCAGCTCTCCCCGCGGCGCTGGGAGAAAGAGAGGTTGGGGGGGGGGGGGGTAGGGGTTCCCGGCCAGCCCCGTCCCCGTCCCGTCCCTCCCCGGTACCTGCTGGCTCCGGGCGAGGCTCTGTCCGCTGCCGCCGGGGCTGACGGGCGCGTGGTGGCTCCGCGGCGGCGCCCAGCCCTGGCCGCTGCCGCCCCCGCCGTACTGCGAGACCATCTCCGCGGCGGCGGCCGCCGGGCCCTTGGCGGCGCCTCCTGCCCCGTCCTGCTGCCCGCCGCTATAGTCGCCCCCGGGGTACCCTTGGTAGCCACGGGCGGAGCTGGGGGAGGTGAGGAGCTGGTTGAGGGTGGGGGTGGCGGTGGGCTGCGGGGTGGCTCCCCCTCCTCCTCCTCCTCCGGAGGGTCCCATCCCCCCGAAGCGCTGCTGCTGCTGGAAAGCGGCGGCGACCGGGGACTTGGCGGCGGCGACCGGAGCGGAGCCCCGGGGGGAGCTCAGGGCGTAGGCTTGGTGGGAAGAAGGAGGAGGAGGAGGAGGAGGCGGGTAGGAAGCGGCGCTGCGCCCGACGGCGTAGTAAGAGTTGTACTGGTGGTTGGAAGAAGAAGAAGAAGAGGAGGAGGAGGAGGAGGAAGAGGAGAAGCCGTGCTCGTGCGAGTTCTGCGGAGGAGGGGGCGGCGGGTAGGGCTGCTCCAGGCCCCCGCTCTGCAGCGCTGCCATGCCAGGGCTTTGTTGTCCGCCATGTTGGGGGAACGCAGCCTGCGCGCCGCGGCCGAACGCGGCCCCGAACCCGTAGGCGGGCGGCGGGGGCAGCGCGGCCGCGGGGGGAGGCGGCTGGGGCTGCGGCGCCCCCGCCCCGTCGCTGCTGCTGCCGCCGCCGCCGCCGCCGCCACCCCCGGGCGGCTCCGGGAGGGCATTGTTCAGGGCGGTGGTGGTGGCGGCGGGCCTGGCGCCCGCGCTGCCGTTCGAGTTCTTCAGGTCGGGCTCGACCCCCGCGCCCCCTCCGTTGCTTTCCGAGCCGTCCTGGAGCTCTTTCTTCCCCGCCGCCGTCTCTTCGCCTTCAGAGCGCTTCTCCGACGCTTCGCCCCCCGCCTCCTCCGGGGGACAATCCCGCTGCTGCTGCTGCTGCGCCTCCGCTTTCTTCAGCTCGGATGGAGCCGGGGCGCCCAGGCTGCTGGCGGCGGCGGGGGCGACCTGAGCTGCCATCGTCCACCCCCCCTCCCCGCCCAGCCGCCCCCCCCCCCGGCCCCGGACCGGCGCCCCCCCCACCGCCCTCCCCGCCCCGAGCGCCGCTCCCCTCCCTGCCTGGCCGGGCCGAGGCCGCGCTGCTCTGCTGCTCCCCGCTCAGGCGGCGGCGGGCTCTTCAGGGCAGCGGGGGCTCATTCCCCCCCGGGCTCGGGGCTGGCGAGGCGGGGAGGGCTCGGCTGGGCTGGGCTTCCCGGGGCCGGGCCCCGCTGTACCTCCTCGGTTGCAGCCGGCGGAGAAAGGGGAGGAGGGAGTTGGGGGGGGGGGGGAGGGGGAGGAGGAGGAAAAGGGGGGTCGGGGGGGGACCCGGGACGGGGGCTCCCGGTGCGGGGAGAGGCGGGAGGGAGGGAGGGAAGGGGGAACGCGGCGGGCGGGCGGGCGCCGTCCCCGGGCTGGGCGAGCGGCGCGGCGGCTCCCGACTCCGAAGCGCCGAGCGGGGCTCAGGCCGACACGAGGCTCAGCTCTGCCATTTTACCCAGCGCCGCGGCCGCCTGGCAAACCCGGAGCGGAGCCGCGCGGCACCGGAGCGGAGCCTGTTTGCGCCCCACACTTCCCCCCCCCCCCCCGCCTTCCTCAACCACCTTCCATTCCACTCCCCCCACCCCACCCCCCCCCCCCGCACAAAGGAGGAGCGGGGCCGGCCCCGGCCGCTGGCGGCGCGGAGAGGAGCGGGCGCTGCCGCTCGCAAAACCCGCGGCGGATCCGCGGAGCCGGGCCCGGAGTGTGCGGCGCGGGTTGGGGGTGGGGGGGGTGGGGGGGAAGAGCCGGAGTGGATCGAGAAGGGGTAATGGGGGGGGAGCGGAGCGGGGGCTGCAGCTAATGAACGGGAGTGCAGCTGAGGGGGGGGTGTGAACCGGAGTGGATTGGGACCGGGAACTGGAGCGGATCGGGAGGGGTCACTGGGTGGGGGGGACCGGAGCGGATTGGGGGGGGGGGGGCTGCAGTTACTGAACGGGAGAGCAGCGAGGTGCGGGGGGGTGAACCGAAGTGGATTGGGACCGGGAACTGGAGCGGATTTGTGGGGGGGGGGAGGATTGCAGCCAAGGAAGGAGAGTGCAGCGAGGTGGGGGGAGGTGTGAACCGGAGTGGATTACGGCTGGAAACTGGAGCGGATCGGGAGGGGGGGTAGGAACTGGAGTGGATTTGGGGGGGAGCTGCAGTTAATGAACGGGAGTGCAGCGAGGTGGGGGGGGGTGTGAACCGGAGTGGATTGGGCTTGGGAACTGGAGCGGATCGGGAGGGGTCATGGGGGGGGGCAGGAGCGGATGGGGGGGGGTTAACCGGAGTGGATTGGGACCGGGAACTGGAGTGGATTGGGGGGGGGGGGGGGGGGATTGCAGCCAAGGAAGGAGAGTGCAGCGAGGTGGGGGGAGGTGTGAACCGGAGCGGATTGGGGCTGGAAACTGGAGCGGATCAGGAGGGGGCACTGGGGGTGGGGGGTGAACCGGAGCGGATTGAGGCTGGAAACTGGATTGAGGCTGGAAACTGGAGCGGATTGGGAGGGGGGACTGGGGCCCAGTGGGGGCGGGGGGGTAGGAACTGGAGTGGATTTGGGGGGGGGGGGGGGCTGCAGCTAATGAACGGGAGTGTGGGGAGGGGGGGGGTGAACTGGAGTGGATTGGGAAGGGGGATGTGGAGTGGGACCTGGGGCACTGGGGGGGGGGCAAACCGGAGTGGATTTTTGGGGGGGGTGCAGCTCGGGAACTGGAGCAGATCATGGCTGGGAACTGGAGTGAATTGGGGGGGGCACTGGTTATGGGGTGGGGATGGGGGGCAGAGCTGGGGGGCCAAAACCAGAGTGAAGTTGGGGGGAGTGAACTGGAGCAGGGAGGGTCTGGGAACCGGAGCCTGTTTGGGGGGGGGGGGCAGCAACGCGGGGTTGGGAACCAGAGTGGGGACGGCATCGCGGGAGTGGGAATCGGAGCAGATTGTGGGGGAGAACCGGAGTGGGGGCAAAACCGGAGCAAGGCGGCGGGGAGGGAAACTGGAGCAGATTGGGGGATGCACCAACCTGAGGCTGGGAACTGGATGGGGTGGGGGGGGCAAGAGCTGGGAGCTGGAGTGGGTTGGGGTCTCGGGGTGCGAAGTGGAGCCGGGAATCGGAGTGGATGAGGGGGTGGCAGGTCGCGGGGGTGGGAAGGGGATGACAGCAGGGGGAGCCGGAGGCGGGGGGGGCAGCATCCCAGCCTCCCTTCCATGAGGTGATGTTTTCCAGCAGGAACCCTCCGGCTGGCGGCCGCGGGGTCAGGGAGAGGGGCCGTGGGGTTAACCAAGCGCCTCTTCTTTGTCCCTAGAAATTCCATTTAGAATTAAGCTTCGCAAAAACTCTTTAGCGGTTGTCGCTGGTTGGGTCCCTCTGGAAAAGGCGTTGGCGGGGCGCCAGGGCGATAACGGCACACGCGCACGCATGGACGTCCGAGAAAAGGCCGATCCCGCTCCTGCCAAAGCAGGTGGCGACGGGCACGGGACCGGGAGCTCCCTCAGGGCTGGATGAGGAGGACCAAAACCACCTAAACGCGGCTGGACACAAGGCGTTGAGGGATGGGATGGGATGGGAAGGGATGGGATGGGATGGGATGGGATGGGATGGGATGGGATGGGATGCTCCGGCAGTCCCAAAGCTCCCCGGCTGTCAAGCAGTGAACTGGGAATTAGAATCATAGAATCACCAGGTTGGAAAGGATCCACCGGATCATCGAGTCCAACCATTCCCATCAATCACTAACCCATGTCTCTCAGCACCTCGTCCACCCGTCCCTTAAACCCCTCCAGGGAAGGGGACTCAACCCCCTCCCTGGGCAGCCTCTGCCAGTGCCCAATGACCCTTTCCATGAAATATTTTTTCATGATATTCAGCCTGAACCTCCCCTGATGGAGCTTGAGGCCATTCCCTCTCGTCCTGTCCCCTGTCCCTTGGGAGAAGAGCCCAGCTCCCTCCTCTCCACAACCTCCTTTCAGGGAGTTGCAGAGAGCAATGAGGTCTCCCCTCAGCCTCCTCTTCTCCAGGCTGAACACCCCCAGCTCCCTCAGCCGTTCCCCATGAGGCCTGTTCTCCAGCCCCTCACCAGCTTCGTTAGGCCGTGCTCTGGTTTCAGGCCTGGTTTCCCACCTCTCCCACCCCATCAGCCCTTCCAAAAGTCGGAGGATGGAGGAGATAAATGCACCTGGATCTCTGTCCCAGTCACAGCTTGTCCTGCACCAGCGGGTTCTGGAGCTGCGTGTTTTATTTCGAGGGGTTACGGCCTGCAGCCAAGCCCGGGAGGCACAAAAAGATGAGTTATCTGGGTTATAAAACCCAATTCTCATAGGTTTTTCCAACCAAAATCCAATTAGGATTGGTAAAAATGGCAGTGGTGTGATGTGGATCACAGCCCCGTGTCCGAATCCAGACAGCTGGAGGTTTGGGTGTCACCTTCGGAATAGGGAAATGTTTGGAAAAGGGGAGTTTTAAGTAAACACAACTTTCAGGAGAGAGAGAGAAACCATCAGGCAGCCACGGGTGGAGGCTCCAAAGATGCTTCTGAGGTCCAGGCTGCCATTTCAGAACCGAGAACTGGAGATTCTGGTGCCTGCTGCTGTCGACTCAACCCTCACATTCATTATAAAAGTTACAACATAAAATATTTATCATCTAGAACACAGGTGGGGGGGACAAAGGGCTTTATTCCAAAGCTGGGAGGTGGGACGGGGCAATAAATAGCAAAATTTGACGTGTGTTCTAGAGTAATAAAGTGCCCCGTGGGCTTCCGAACAAAGACAGAGTTGCCTTTTCAAGGTCTTTATGGTGCACCCTGCACCGCAGAGGAGATTCCATCTCCACAAATGGGTCAGTCAGCCCTTCAAGGGTAATAAATGATGATATCGCTGTCACGATAGCGCGAAGACACCCCAGTATGGTGCTGGGATCTCACACAGGAGGCTCTGGGGCTTTACGGATACCCATGCAGACCTCAGAACCGCAGAGACGCTCTTCTTCAGGAGAGTCTGAAAAGCGTGGAATGCGTTAGAACAAAAAGTTGACCCATGTGCTCTCTTCACAGGCACCTCTGTTATTTGCTGAAACTCTGGGGTCTGGAAAGAAGATGATGCAGAAGGAGAAGCTGCTTCAACACATCAGGCCAGGCCCACACGGGTGAGGCCCAGGGGCTTTATGGATGTCTCTGGTGGCCACCCCAGCGCCAAAACACCCTTCTTCAGGTGCTCCATTGATGCTAAACTTAGACCAACTTAGAGAATTCCGCTCTTTAATCCCAAAACTGCCTTGAGCAACCGTCTCCCCACTCCAAACCTACGGGCTGTGTCAGAAAGCAAAGCCCGGCCGCCTACCAGAGCAGCTCCAAAAGTTTAATGACCACAGCTCCGCAGCTTCGGTTTCAGCCGGAGAAAGGCTCTGCGCTCTCTACGCGTGTCAGTCTTCCGGAGTCGCCTTCAAGGAGCGCAATGGCAGACTAGGAAACCTGGTGTTGATTGTAATGTGAAAAGCAGCCTGGATTCCCCACCACCCACACAACGAGGAGACGCTCACTTTACCAAATGTTTGTGAGAGCTGAAGCAGATTTTGGAATACGCCTCATCAGAGAGGACCTAGCACTTCTCTAAGGCAGAATCCGATGAAACCCCAGCTACGGCGTTTGGGAAGCAGAGGCCAGTAGGGTTCTTAACATCTGCATCTCACAGCTGAAAATCCTCTAGCCAGTCATCTCACGCCGTGTTGGAACTTTCCCAGCCTGCTGGAACCACCATCGTAGAACCAGACTGGACATTTCCTTGCGATGCACCACACGCTTTTTCCAACCTGCTGGAACCACCATCGCGGAACCAGATTAGACTTCTCCTTGTAATGCACCACACTCTTCTCATAGCCTGCTGGAACCACCATCAAGGAACCAAACTGGATATTTCCTTGCTTTTCTCAGCCTGCTGGAACCACCATCACGCAACCAGATTAGACATTTCCTTGAGATGCATCACACTCTTTTCTCAGCCTGTTGGAACCACCATCGTGCAACCAGATTAGACATTTCCTTGAGATGCACCACACACTTTTTCTCAGCCTGCTGGAACCACCATCAAGGAACCAAACTGGATATTTCCTTGCTTTTCTCAGCCTGCTGGAACCACCATCGAGGAACCAGATTAGACATTTCCTTGAGATGCATCACACTCTTTCCCCATCCTGCTGGATCCACCATCGCAGAACCAGATTAGACTTCTCCTTGTAGTGCACCACACTCTCTTCATAGCCTGCTGGAACCACCATCAAGGAACCAGACTGGATATTTCCTTGCTTTTCCCATCCTGCTGGAACCACCATTGAGGAACCAGATTAGACATTTCCTTGAGATGCACCACACTCTTTTCTCAGCCTGCTGGAACCACCATCATGGAACCAGATTAGACATTTCCTTGAGATGCACCACACACTTTTCTCAGCCTGTTGGAACCACCATCAAGGAACCAGACTGGATATTTCCTTGCTTTTCTCAGCCTGCTGGAACCACCATCACGCAACCAGACTAGACATTTCCTTGAGATGCATCACACACTTTTCTCAGCCTGTTGGAACCACCATCAAGGAACCAGACTGGATATTTCCTTGCTTTTCCCATCCTGCTGGAACCACCATTGAGGATCCAGATTAGACTTTTCCTTGCGATGCATCACACTTTTCCCAGCCTGCATGATCCCTGCACGCAAACACTTCTCTTTCCCCGTCTCCCTAAGTGCTGAGCACGCGTTCCTCGCTCCAGCCTGCTCAGATAGGCTGAGGACCAGCTCCAACGCTCACATGGCACTGCAGGCCACCTGGCTCCTCCCGACTGGAAGTCTCCTTCATGAAGGTGGCCGTGCCATTTAACCCAACACTGAGGTGGTTGAGGAAACCTGGTCTAGATTAAGAGGACCAGAAACAGGAGTAGTGTCTCCCCACCTTGGAAAAAAAAAAAAACACGAGCTCTGCCAGCTGTGTGATGGCAAATATGGACTGAATCGTTGACATGGAAACCGGACTGAAGTCAGCCGCGCTCCCTCACGCTTCGCACACACAAGTTATCATTATCCCCAGCTTTCCAACTCGCTACAAACGCGGACTGGATTAGAGCTGCGGGAACTGGGCAGAGCTGCTGTAATAAAAAGTGTTTCAGCGGCGCCGCGAAGCTGAGGACCAAAGGAGCTGAGGATGTAGTTGGGTGAGGAAGGATGCTCTTCCATTTTTTCCCCCCCGAAAAGGCACAGGATGCTGAGATATGCAGACTGGACCCAAGAACAAGAGACCCATCCATTACAATCCACGCAGCGCGCTGTAAAATATGGAATGGAGTGAGAAAAAAGTGCTCTGCTGCACCTCAGCTTATCCCAGAGCAGTTTTGCTAAAGAAAATGACATTTCCAGCCCATTCCTTCCAGTATTTCAGCCATGTCTAGGTTAGGCACTCTCATTGCAGCTCCACAGCCACTAAGATGAGTAGTAATTGTGTTATTTGTCCGCTGGGAGTGGGCAACGTGCTGGGTACGGTGTGAGATTTATCCTGCTGGGGTCAGGATGCGCCGAGGTCGATGCCCAGGGCAGGGGGCTTCCAGCAGAAAGCAGCTCCGGCAGCAGCACGAGTGGATTCCACGTGGGAATTCGCTGCTTTCCCAGCTCGAGGTGACACGGGGAAGGACCAGAGCCCCTGTCTCTGGCAGGGAGCTGGGAAACTTGGGGTGCCCCCCAGCCCCACATGAGACCGAGCCCCACAGGAACCTGAGGTCCCACAACCGCTGCCCCATAGGAATCTCAGTTCCCATGACCCATGCGAGTCTGGGGTCCCACGCGAGTCCCTGGCCCCAAACGAGTCCAAGCCACACAAATCTGATGTCCCACGACCACTGATCCACTCGAGTCTGAGCCCCACGCAGCTCTGAGCCCCCACGACCACTGATCCACTCGAGTCTGAGCCCCACACAACTCTTGAGGTCCCACCACCACTGATCCACTCGAGTCCGAGCCCCAAACAAATCTGAACCCCCAACAAATCTGAGCCCCCACAACCACTGATCCACTTGAGTCTGAGCTCCACACAACTCTGAGACCCCACGACCACTTATCCACTAGAGTCCCATCCCCACTCAACTCTGAGACCCCACGACCACTGATCCACTTGAGTCCCATCCCCACTCAACTCTGAGACCCCACGACCACTGATCCACTCAAGTCCGAGCTCCAAGCAGTTCTGAGCCACCGCGACAACTGATCCACTCGAGTCCAAGCCCCACAAATATCTGAGCTCCCACAACCATTGATCCACTTGAGCCCCATCTCCACTCAACTCCGAGCCCCCACAACCACTGATCCACTTGAGACTGAGCCCCAAACAAATCTGAGTCCCCACAACCACTGATCCACTCGAGTCCAAGCTCCAAGCAGTTCTGAGCCACCATGATGACTTATCCACTCGAGTGTGAGCCCCACAAATATCTGAGCCCCCACATCCACTGATCCACTCGAGTTCGAGCTCCACACAACTCTGAGACCCCACGACCACTGATCCACTCGAGTCTGAGCCCCAAACAACTCTGAGACCCCATGACCATTGATCCACTCGAAACCAAGCCATGCAACTCTGGGATCCCACAATCACCGATCCACTCTACTCTGAGCCCCATGCAGCTCTGAGACCCCATGACCACTGATCCACTCGAGTCTGAGCCCCACAAATATCTGAGCCCCCACAACCACTGATCCACTCAAATCTGAGCCCCACACATCTCTGAGCCCCCACGACCATTGATCCTCTCAGATCTGAGCCCCACGCAGCTCTGAGCCCCCACGACCATCAATCCACTCAAATCTGAGCCCCACGCAGCTCTGAGCCCCCACGACCATCAATCCACTCAAATCTGAGCCCCACGCAGCTCTGAGCCCCCACAACTGCTGCCCCACACCAGTCCCTGACCCCACACGAGTCCAACCCACCCGTGTCCCCGATCCCTCGAGATTCCGACCCCCCCCCCCCCAGGGGCTTTAGGAGCGGGACAGGAGGGAGTTTTAGGGCACTTGTGCGGGATTCGGGGCTGCTGGAGCGGAGCAGCTCTCCCCCATCACTGGGAAACAGAAAAGCTGGAGCTGGAATTTGGGAAATCCAGAGAGAATTGGTGGGAAAAGGGGGAGGATTAAAGTGTGAGGGGGGGACAAGAGGCGTTTATACGAGGGAGAAAGGAGAGCGGTGCGGGATGCGGAGCCCCCGGCGCTGGGAGAAGGGAGAGAAAATCTACTTTAAAAAAAAAAAAAAAAGCGGGCGGGGAGGAAATAAAAAAAGAGGAAGAAAAAAAAAGGGGAAAATAAAAAAAGAGGGAAAAAAAAAAAAAGGGAAAAATTAAAGGGAAGCAAAAGGCGGAGCGGAATTCCTAGAAAGCCCCGCAGCGGGTCAGGAGCAGCCGTCGGGGGGTCGCTGGTTGCGCCCCGAGCCCGCAAGGGTTAAAAACGGCAGCAAAGAGCCTTCGACTCCACGCTTGGATTTTCCCAGCGAAGCACAAACTCTTCTTCTTCTTTTTTTTTTTTTTTTTTTCACTCCGTTTGGAGAGCTCGGAGAGGAAAAGTGGGAAAAGGCTCAGCCCGGAGGCTCCCGGCTCCCACCCCCGGCTGCTCCAATGCCCAAAAAAACCCTCCTCCCGTGGAATTTTGCCCTCTTGGAGGGTATTTGTAGGGAAGTCTGGGTCCAGGCGGCGGGGCTGGGGCAGGGGGAGGCTGGGGAGAGGCAGGAGGAGGGCAGGGGGTGGTTTTCTCCAGGAGGGATGCTCAGCCGTTTCAGCGAGGAAGCTGCTCCCTGCGGGCTGGATCGGGAACGGAGCCTTTTGTTCCCGGCGAGCTGAGCCCGAGAGAGAGTTGGGAGCCTCCTGGAGAGGAAAAAACCAACCCAGAGGAGGAATAAAATGGAGGGAGATGGGGAGAGGGGAGAAAAGAGGGAGCGGAGCGAGCCCGGTGCCCGCTCCGGGGATGGAGCCCTCGGTGAGAAGTGGAATTTTCCGAGGGGTTCCCAGCCTGCCCTGCTCTTTGGGCCAAGATTTTATCTCCTCTCCTCCAAAGGTGCCTCCTGGGGACTCCCGGAGAGGGGCCTCGAAGAGCTGGAGGGCGCTTAGGGGTGTTTAATCTAAATAATTAGAGGTAGAGGACACTTTGCTTAGAAATTAGGGGGAGGTTTGGAGAGCGGATGCAACCTGAGGTACCCCCATCCCTCCTTTCTATGTCCTTTTGTCCCCAGTAAGCGTTGAAGCACCAAGAGCAGATACAAGTTTAGGTACCTCCATCCCTCCTTTCCATGTTCCCTTTCTCTCCAGTAAATATCAAAGCACCAAGAGCAGATACAACCTTAGATATCCCCATCCCTCCTTTCCAAGTTCCCTTTCTCCCCAGTAAGCATCGAAGCACTGAGAGCAGATACAACTTTAGATACCTCCATCCCTCCTCTCCACGTTCCCTTTCTCCCCAGGAAATATCAAAGCACCAAGAGCGGATGCAACCCTAGGTACCTCCATCCCTCCTTTCCATGTTCCCTTTCTCCCTACTAACCATTGAAAAACCAAGATCAGATGCAACCTTAGGTACCTCCATCCCTCCTCTCCATGTTCCCTTTCTCCCTCTTAAGCATTGAAACACCAGACATTATGACCATCATCTCCAAAAAGGGTGAAAAAACAACTCCAAGACCCCTGTCCTCCCCCTTTAACGCTTGCACACGTATCCAATATGTCCTATATCCACATAAACAACTGGGTTTGTCTCCTTGATCCTTTACTCCAGAGCCACCCGTGCTCTTTGCGTGGAGAGAGACCCAGAGTGCCAAACCGCAATGAACTTGTCTGAGTTAACCCTCAACCTGCTGAGGGTCAACTGGTGGAGATGAGCCTCACGCTAATCACTCGAGAAGCAAAACCTGGTTTGAGAGGGTAGTTTGTACGAAGACTACGCTTGGACCTCTAGCAAACACCCATCATAGAATCATAGAATCATAGAATCATAGAATCACTAGGTTGGAAAGGACCCACTGGATCATCGAGTCCAACCTACGAGTCTTTTTCCTCTTCAACCACCGCACGGCGGAGCAGAACTTTAATCCCCTCATTATTTGTATGCTGGTTGATGGATTTGAAAAGCGAGAGCCTGTGGAGGAGTGGAGCCCGCTTTGCGCGCAGGTTTGGAGGTTAGTGTGGTGAGAACGCTGCTGGATTAACAACCTGCATCACCTTCTGCGTCCCCGGCAAGTGGTGGGAGGGAGCGCGCGGCGTGGCTGCGAAATCCTACTTCAGAGTCCCAATGTGCTTTTCCACTCCATCCAGGAGGGATGGAGAGACTCATTTTGCTGGGGAAATAATTCAAATAAACACTTTCCATGCTGCTCGGTGGCTGCTGGGGACGGGAAACGCTTTGGGGTCAGGAAAATCAAATGCAAAGAGGGCACGGGTTGGCTGGAAAGGGCCTTGTAATGGGAATTTCAGCCTGGGAACCAAGCGTGTGGTTGCACCCCAGCCAAGCACAGCGCAATCCAGCTACTCTGTGCTCGTGTCCCGCTGTTGGGGACGTCTAACACCAGGTTTCCAAACCCTGTTGGCTTTCCTAAAATCCCAGGAGCCCCCCGGGCGCAGGGATGGGGTGTGGGGTTGGAGCGGAGCATCCCGCATCCGCTCCTCCATCTCCTTTCCTGGAGTGTTTAATAAACCCCCCTCGCCAGCGGGAACCCGGGAAGGGCCTGTAAAAGTTTAATAGGGAACGTCGTCAGGCGTCACACAGGAACTTGAGTTCATCAGGGTTTTATGGTGGCATTAACTTTTTACATATTTGCGAGTAATTAACAGCGCGGCTGCTAAAAGAGGATTTAAAGGCGATTCCCACTCTCTTTTTTTTTTTCTCCTTCCCTAAAATGATGCAGAACCCGACAGGACACACGGACAGCAGTGATGGGAACAGCACAGGAAAACATAATTCATCCCATATCCATCCCTACATATTAATGAAGCAGCAATTAAAATAAAGATTATTTTGCTCTGGTCCTTTTGGGTTGTTCTCTCCCTGCTCCCCAACTTTATTTCACTGAAACAGAGACAGAAACCTCGCCTGGAGTCGATGCTGCCTTCTTTTTTTTTTTTTAAGCGGAGCCCAGATGCTGGTCAGGATTAAGGTTACACCAAACACATTCTACATTGCCATTTTCCAAACAGAATGAAGCAGATGGAAAAGATGGAAGAGGATACGGCAGGAACGGAGCACAGCCGAAAACTGCAAGCCCTGCACTAACGCTGGAGCTGGGATGCTGGGAGAGAGAGAAAAATCAGGCGCAGCGGCTGCCGGTCGCATCCCTTACATGTACAATGAGTATTTTGAATTAAACAGCTGCTTTAAACCTTATATATTGCATGGGAAAAGCCAATTCAGCTCACACTGTTGACTGAGGTCTCCTTGGGGCTCGCTCCTAAAAGATGCAAAAGCCACTGGCCTCTGGCCATCGGAGTATTTAAGGATATTTGAAATTATAAACATCAGCAGCAGCGGTGATTTTAAGGTGATTTTAAGCATATGCTCCCTTAAAGTTAACCACGCACACAGCATTTTGCAGGATCTACCCCTGATGCTCATACCAGCTCCGAGCTCAAGAAAAAAAAAAGCATCCGTACCTCCAAGAAAACAAAAAAAAATCTGCTTTTAGGAAGGGTCAATGATCTTTTGGGTTGCTGACAGGCACCGGTTCATCGGTGCTGGGATCTCAGACCTCACTGAAATAAAATCTCTAGAGGAAGTTACCTGAATCCGTGGCTATTTGTAAAATATCACTGTTGGGTAAATTCATTCTCGTATTTTATGTATAATTCTCCAGTAGCTGTGTTTATCCAGCACTGTGATTTCCGATGTGCTTTGAAAATTTCTCATAAAAATGGATTTTAGGAGCTTTTTGTTGCTGTTCCACAGGCACGCACGCAATACATGCAAACTATTAAATATTCATGCTATGGGGAGAACACTTAGTAATGTCCCTTCATTTCAGATGCGCAAAGAACGGAGAGAAAAGTGTAATAAAACAAAACCATCGCGATATTCCACATCAACAAGGTGCTGACCAGCTCGGAAACGCTGGATCACGGAAGGGCCAGAGAGAAATTCTACTCTTCTACCTTTCCAGAGTCATTCATAAATGTGTATTTCAAAATCCTAATTCTATAATCTAACCCACATGGGGAGTTTGACGACTTTACATGCGCCCAGGAGTCTACGTGCAGGGATGTGACTGATTTTCTGCTTTTAAAGCTCCTGTCATGGCCCAAAAATGAGATTCCCAGCTTCCCAAGAACATACCTCGGTGGCATTTGCATCAGAAACAAAAATATGATCATCCTCAGACCAACCTCACTAGAACTTTCAGAATTTGCGGCTGGAACTGTGAACCAAGGACATTTTTATCTGTGAAAAGGCCCCCGAACTGTAGCTCTCCAGCTTCTTTATAAAGGTTGATGCAATCACACCCACCTAGAGTAAAACAAAAGCGTTGGTCAGAATTGTTTGCTTTCCCTGCAAAACATAATCCTGAGGTCAAGACACACTGAAGAGTCATAAAAAAGATATAATTTTCAAAGTTTTATGCAAAAATTGAGTATATCTGGCAAAAAATAACCTGGAAACACCAAACATTGATGGGTTGTTGCTTACATTCCTACCTTTATAATTACGTACCTGAGGGAAACGTGTTGGTAGGGAGCACAGCTACATATGTTATGAATCAAAGTATTTAAAAATACTAATTTTTTGCACCTGCCATGGGCAGGGAAACCTCCTGCTGGATCAGGGGCTCCAAGCCCCATCCAATCTGGCCTTGAACATCTCCAGGGATGGAGCAGTCGCCACTGCTCTGGGCAACCTGTTCCCGTGCCTTCCCACCCTCATAGTGAAGAAATTCCTCCTTATATCCATTCTAAATCTGCCCCTCTCCAGTTTATAGTCATTAACGGAGGATAATGGCGTCCTGGGTCATTAGTTAAGAAGCTCCTTCTTATTTCTTCAAAGAATTTTGCAACACTGCAAGATTCCTGACTTTTTCCTGTATTGATAGCCAGGACATAGCATCGTTCTTTAAAAACACAAAAAAAGCCACCAACAAACAAGCCCCAAACAGAACTAGAAGCGCTAAAGTTGAGCTGTGATGCAAATGAGTGAATTTTTATCTACCACCTCTAGGGGTACAAAAATATTCTCGAATCGGCATCCTAGAGTCATTGAGTCCTAGAGAACTGGAAACTGAAGAGAACTGAAGAGAAAGGGAAAAAACCCAATAAAATCGAGCGAAAAACTTGGAAAGACGACTGGAGACTTCTCAGGGAGATGTAAAACTAGTTACTTCTCCCTGGAGGGGGAAAAGTTGTGGAGAAACATAAGCATATAAATGCAACATAGGTTTTAGAAAGGTGATCGAGGCAGACAGATCTGATGTCTGTCTTTGATAAGAACGCAGATTTTTCTTGGTAAAGAAAAATGAGAGTTGATCTCACCCGCCTAAAATTCAGTAACGCGTTTAATCCAGTGCCACATGTGAAAATATGAGTTAAACTGGAAAGGATGAAGGTTAGTGCAAGAGAAGTTTCATGGGTAAAAAATGGCTAAAAAACCTCTGCCAAGTTGTACTGACTTGGGAACTTTTTGGCTGGAGAGTGAGAGCTTCTCCAAGGAGACCTTATAGTGACCTTCCAGTACCTGAAGGGGCTCCAAGAAAGCTGGGGAGGGGCTGTTCACAAAGGCTTGGAGTGATAGGATGAGGGGGAATGGGGATAAACTGGAGAGAGGCAGATTTAGACTAGACATAAGGAGGAATTTCTTCACAATGAGAATGGGGAGGCCCTGGAACAGGTTGCCCAGGGAAATTGTGGCTGCCCCGTCCCTGGAGGGGTTCAAGGCCAGGTTGGATGGGGCTTGGAGCCCCTGATCCAGTGAAAGGTGTCCCTGCCTATTGTAGGACATGGAACTGGATGGGCTTTGAGGTCCCTTCCAACCCAAACTATTCTATGATTCTATGATTCTATATGATTCTGGGTACAGTTTATACTCACAAATGACATGTCAAAATGGGCACGGCCATGGCAAATGCCACCTAAGATGGTTGTAAGAGCAATGAACCTACCACTAAAGTTTGATTTCAGCTAACTCCCACAAAAGAAAGGTTGGTTTATACAAATAGATCGTGGCTTGAACACAAGTATTTAAACAAGAGGGTTGCGTTGGCACCAAATAAGCATGAAGGCCTGAGTACACTTAAGATGAAAGATAGAAAAGAACGTCTTATTATTAGAAAAAATAAATCTAAGGAAATCCTTCCACTATTGGATACTATTGGATGTTTGTTTATTGTCATGGTGGAACACAGAAGTTCAGGGAAGAACTGATACATTTCCCATTCATTTCCCTGCTCTGCGTTGGTGAAACAAGAGGCAAATCTCTTTGCAATGCCGTGAAGATACGTTTGTGGTGCTTAATGAGGATTCAGATACTACAGTTAAAGCGTCACAAAAATCCATTACGATTAGGAACTTTGTATTCCCTGCAGCAGTTGAATTATATGCAATAAATAAAATACGTAAGCAAACATTGAATAACAAGGATAAAAGGAAAATCTGAAAAAAAGAATGCATTGAATGAGACAGGGTTTGAGAAGGCGGGTTATACGATTTGATTTATAATTAGAGACCACGTCATAGTGCGAGGAATGGAATTAAGATGGGCAAAAGTGTAAGAACTGCACACAGGAAAACTGAACACACTGCTCAGTTCCCTGTTAAATTCATCTGGGTCACAAAGCGTAAAGAAGCATGAAATACAGAGAGTGAATAACACGTAGGCTGCCCCGGCCCTGCAGTACGCACAAGCTCAGCAAATTCTCCGTGTCAGACCGTGCTTGGAGAACGAAGCAGCGATCCTTGTTGTAGCCGAGCCTACCCGCCGCCCAGCAGAGCAGCTCCAACAGTCCTTCAGAGAACTGCTGAAAGAACAAGCTCTTCCAAGGGTAAAGCTTTCCAAAAAGCCACATTTTGGCACCTCCCCAGAAGACTGGAGGGGTTCAAGGCCAGGTTGGATGGGGCTTGGAGCCCCTGGTCCAGTGGGAGGTGGCCCTGCCCATGGCAGGGGTGGAACTGGATGGGCTTTGAGGTCCCTTCCGACCCAAACCATTCTAGGATTACATGAAGACAATGAGAGCCTCACACCGCGCTTCTAGTTTTTGATAATAGCTTATGAAACGGCTGTTTTGCAGAGGCCCTTTCTCTGGTCATCCATAACATGGGAAAAGACTTCCCATCCCTCACTTCTACCCACCTTTTGGTATCCATCCCTGCCTCTTGCAGATGTTGTGCAAACCAAGGCAAGCTCAAATTTCTAAGAAACCTGTTCCGAAGACTTTTCATAACATCATTCTACACCCATTCACTGGTAAATCACTTCACATTGATGAGCCAGGCCCTGTACAACCATTAAGAAGTTGTTCTCTCTGTTCATAAATCCTTTCTCCTGGCCCGGCAGACCGTGTTTATTCCTTGAACCCCAATAACCCTTATTTGATTCACAGACTGTACCTGGGAAAAGCTCTCCGTGATTTCTTATGCGTTGCCAAGCTTTATGAGACAGAAGATCAGCACCTTCTTCAGAAACATGCATAAAAAAAACCCAGGACAATATCCCTGACACAAAGCTGGCCAGTTTTCAGTTGGAAACGATCAGAAATGATGCTCTTCCCCAGATGGCAATGGGCTTCTGTCTGTTCAGGAAAGTCTCTGTTTAGTATTCTGGCTCTGCAGCTGAGATCCAGACAGATTTCTAGGAACGCAATTTTGTCATCCTGTTGTCTGGCTGCTGCTACTGGGAATCCCAGTTCTGCACCAGTAGCTTGTGCCATTAGTCACTGCTGGCTCCCTGCACCCAGACACAGCACAACACTGAGAAACATAGAATGACAGGATCACCAAGTTGGAAGAGACCCATCGGATCATCGAGTCCAACCGTTCCCATCAATCACTAACCCATGTCCCTCAGCACCTCGTCCACCCGTCCCTTAAACCCCTCCAGGGAAGGGGACTCAACCCCTCCCTGGGCAGCCTCTGACAGTGCCCAATGACCCTTTCCGTGAAAAATTTTTTCCTAATGTCCAGCCTGAACCTCCCCTGATGGAGCTTGAGGCCATTCCCTCTCGCCCTGTCCCCTGTCCCTTGGGAGAAGAGCCCAGCTCCCTCCTCTCCACAACCTCCTTTCAGGGAGTTGCAGAGCTCTGGAGAAAGCCTCTACAGGATTAGCAGGTTGATTATACCTTCTCTTTGTGCATTTCTTCCATCATCAAAGTAGCAAAAGCTCCTGGAAGCTCCAGAACCAAATCTTTCCCCTTGCACAACCTCACAGGAATACGCATTGCAATGGATTTACCAGTTGCAACCTTGTGGCATTTTTGAAATACAAGTTGCACAGGCAAAAAAAAAGGACGGATACCAAGAGAAAAGGAATAGGAGTTGGTCAGGTTGACCCACAGAATTCCCAAGCTCCTGAGATTTTTCTGTAAAAAACAACCACACGGCTGAGTAGCAAACACCAGTCCGTGGGATAACTGCCCAGAATACTCTGAGAGGTAAATTAATACAAGAACCACGCACCCGATTAACAGTGAAAATACCTTAAATCAGCATAACAAAGTGGGGTGAGAGTACTTGTGCTCAATATTGTTAAATAGCTGTAATTAGATCAAACAAACGAGATTGATGTATCATCCCTTTGTAGACATGGCCTCGAAAGGCAGGTCAGGAGCTAAGTTCGGTAAAGCAGTTATAGCGCTGTGGCTTTTATCTAACAAGCACAGCCACATGCTCATGCAAAAATAAATAGCACTTAAAGAACTGCTGAATTCCAAAGAAAAAGAGTTTATAGGGAAAACCACATTCTTTAATAATAACCTTAACTTTTGTCAGTAATAAAAGTCTCCCAGTTGATTTGATAACACACCTTTTAGATAAACAATGTACAAAATCTTGGTTACAAACTCACTTGTGTCAAGGCGTTTGAAGGTCTTTATTGAGTTGCTCTCTCATCAGTTAAGGCGTCTACACAGAAAGGGTGAATTCTAATTCGCTCTGTTCCTTCAGAACCTTTTAATTAAATCATAGGAAAATAAGGTAGAACGACGTTGCATGAAATGTGGTTACTGAATTTCAGAGATGAGCAAAACATAAGGCGACAGATGGTATGAAGAGGATCTCTGTGAAGAAATGTAAATAGTAGGGAACCTCACCAAATCAAAAACCTGAGGCAGAACTGAAAGCGCCTGCAGGACCCTTGGGAGAGCAGAGGAGATAAAGCAACAACTGAGCTGAAAGACATCAGACTTTCCTCATTCCGAAATGACAAAACACCACCAGGAAACTGCTCCAGTAGAAGGAAAGATCCATCATGACTTGTGGAGTTGAGGCTGTTGTGAAGGGTCTTTAGAAGTATATACGTAAGGATTGGAGGGAACAAGGAGAGAATTGGCAGGTGCCAGCAAAAACATTCATCAGATACTCTTTGAATCAACCCTCAACCCCCAACTATTTCAGAATTGTAATCAGTAATTAATGAAGACATTATAAAAGGGACAATAGTAAAAGGAAGTTGTGGAGAGGAGGGAGCTGGGCTCTTCTCCCGAGGGACAGGGGACAGGACGAGAGGGAATGGCCTCAAGCTCCACCAGGGGAGGTTTAGATTGAACACTAGGAAAAATTTTTCAGGGAAAGGGTCATTGGGCAGTGGCAGAGGCTGCCCAGGGAGGGGGTTGAGTCACCTTCCCTGGAGGGGTTTAAGGGACGGGTGGACGAGGCGCTGAGGGACATGGTTTAGTGATTGGTGGGAATGGTTGGACTCGATGATCCAGTGGGTCTCTTCCAACCTGGTGATTCTATGATTCTATGTTTATTGATCGCTAAAAGATAAACTCAGGTGATGATGAACTTGGGAAGATGATGAGCTGCTGGTTTCTGAAGCAGCTCTTCCCTGCATGTGCAGAGAACACCTCATCGGTGTCAAGAAGTAGCATCCCTTGTTCTGTGAACGGAGAGAGCACGCTGAGAAGACGCCAGCGACATGTCTGCAGCTGGTGAAAACCATCATTGCATTCTGAGCATCAGAAAAAAGCACAACAGAGAGAAAATGGTAGCGCGATATGCAAGAGACGATGCTAAAGAGATGTGGGATGATGTGACTGAGCACACTGAAGCCACCTCGCAGGGCTCTCTCTCTGTCATGAAGACTCATTTGGGTACAGGTGCCTCTCTCTGTTTGTCTCATCTCCACACCAGAGCACCACAAAGTTCACCAAGGCTACATCACAACTGTTCTCGTTTTCTATCTTCTTCTGCCCCTAGTTCAATTTGTCTGGGTGATTTATGAGGGGAACCCTGGCTACGCAAGGCTTCTCTCCTTCCGAATGGAGGAACAATTCAGATAAGAAACAAATCTCTTCTGAGTTAATAGAGGAAACTGGACTTAACCGCATTTACTAAGGTATTTATTATACATCTAGGCCAGATGAAGCTTAGCACATTTAATGCACATAAAACTGCAGAGAGCTGCTAGGAAGAGCAGAAAACAAACAAAACAGATTTACAAGTTTCTTACTAATCTAAATTAAGCCACTAAAGTAGCTGAAAAACAAGACTTGCTGGCAAAAGCAACAGATATCTATCTATTGCAGCTTGGTGCTTATAGAATCACAGAATCACCAGGTTGGAAGAGACCCACTGGATCATCGAGTCCAACCGTTCCCATCAATCACTAACCCATGTCCCTCAGCACCTCGTCCACCCGTCCCTTAAACCCCTTCAAGGAAGGTGACTCAACCCCTCCTGGGCAGCCTCTGCCAGTGCCCGATGACCCTTTCTGTGAAAAAGAGAGAATTTACAATAAATAAATCTCTACGGTGTAACTTCAGTTTATAAGTCTGGAAAAAGACCATGCGTAGAACTCTTAAAACTCAATGAAATCACAGAATTAAAATTTTTAAGCTTAAAAACCATTAACAACTCATCCAAGTCCTTATACAATTATTGATGGTAAATCTATCTACTCCAGATGGGAAGAGGTCACTCTCTTCTTTTTCCAGGGCAAGACTATGAATAATTTGAGTGATTAAAGCTCAGAGCAGGTGTGAAGATGAAAAAGACCAGGAAAGCACACAGGAGAGAAACCACATGGACACGAAGATACTTAGCTTTCATTCTGGAATCAAAAAAGGTGCCCTCCGTCTCCCCAGTCCATAGAGCCGCAAAATACAGATGAGTTTGTACGTTGTTTCCAAAAGCGCTGTCAGTTTTAAAGGTGCATAGAAATCTTATTTTTACTTTTTAGGTCTTCCTTCTTCCGTCGGAGATGACCTAAATTTTGAGCTGAAGCATTCACAGGATCCTTGCTTGGAATATAAAACAACAGCAAAAAAGATCAGGCTGCAAAAGAGGCAAAATAATAGGAGGAAAAATTACAGTGAAGACCTCCCTGAATTACAGGAGGTAACAAACACCATGGAAATAGATGCCGAAGCAATGCTATCCAGAGACAAGGGGCACAAAGTGATTGCAGAAAGCTAGAAGAAGGCAAGTGGGAAGGATGTGGACCTCAGCAAGTGACACGGCTCTAGGAATACCCAACAGCTCCCAAAATATCGTTCCCAATATCCCAAATTCCTGTGGAAATAGATCAGTGTATTCTCCATGCAAAAAAAAAAAAAAAAGTCAGGGACACCAACATGCAAGAGTCTCCTGTTACAAGAAAACAAAACTTGGAAGCCCACTAGAAAAGTATTCAAATGGAATTAAATAGATACAGAGAAAGGTAAAAGCTATATTTTATACGCTAAGGAGAAATAATGTATGGAAACCACATACTCAACCAGATAATCAGTAGCACAGAGAGTGTTCATGCAGCTCATTATTAATAACAAAAATACTTACAGGTACATTTGTTTTATTTTATGATCTTTAACAGTCAACAGAAACCAAGATTATAATCTGTGCCTTTCTAAAATTCCCTTCAACAGATGTTCATAAACAGACCGGAGCCAAATTTCAGATCCCCAGAAGGATATTCAGCCGGAGAACTTTTACAAATGGATGAAAAAGTCCCGCTTTTTCCCTTACAATGATTGCTTTTCTGAGACACCAAATCCTCTCTTAGCCTCATTACAAGTTCCCACCAGCATAAAATGCATTTTTCATTTCCATTTCCTATAGTATTGTTTTCCAAAAATAGTATTGACGTTCCCAGCACAAGACAACTCTCCTTCCCTCCTTCTCTATCTCATCTCCTACAAGGGGATTGTCTCGGTGACAAGGCTCTGTGCTTTTAGAGATGATAAAAATCCAAATGGTATTAATAATTACTTAGTTAATGTAAGGGAAAAAAAAGGAATTTAACAATTAAATATGAAAATTACAGAGAAAAACTAGGTTTTTGTAAGATATTCAGTCCTTTTTGGGGGAATGATTGCTCACCAGCTCCTTTTGGGATGCCGTGAGATGACTTCTTTAAAAGTACGATCTAGAAATACGCCCCAATTGCAGAAATAAGTCACTTGAGGATTTAAGATGCAATACAAAATTAGGAAATATCAGGACGCGTTGTGAAAATATTGGGATGAAAACAATGTTGCGCTTAGCTTGTCTGTGTTAAAAGGGGAAGGCAAGGGGGCTGAAGTGAATGGGTTTTATTTTTACTTAATTATTCTCAGTGTTCATTGGGGACTCCTTCCAAATTTTATATTTTATATTATTACTCCTTCTGTATTTTATATTTAGACCCAAATGCAAGCAGGATTCAGCCTTGAGCTTATTCCTTATGACAATATGTTTCTTAAAGTAGAAGTCCCACAACTAGAGTGTTGGCACCATCGCTGCTCTTCCAAGTCTCTCACGTGTCACCAATCCATTAATCGGGGAAGTAGTTGACGTAGGGAAAAAAAAAGATGGTTTAAAATCAAAAAAAAAATCCAGAAAATAGCACTTGGTAGGCTTGTAGCATCTTTCATCCAAGGATTTCAATAGACTTTGGAATAGAAGGTCTCAAAACACTTAAAAAAGCCCTAAACCCACCCAATTTGAAGATATTTTGAGATGCTAATATATTAATTGAGCGAGCATCCACCTGCGAGGCGCTTACAGGAGTCTCCCACTGCAGCATTTCGCACACATTCAATCCACCTTCTGGTTACAGCGCACAAGTTTGTGGTATGTGGAAGGAACAGCAGAGCTGGTTAAAGATTTTCTCTTGCTTCACATACTCTGCAAGCTTCTCATTAACTCATACATGACTTTAATCAGCGCTGAAGCACACGCTTCTTCCAGCACGCATCAAGACCGGTTGGGGGATAAAAAAAAAGAACCCTCACTCAATAAAATATTATTCGAGGCATGAATTAGTAAAGAAAAAGGCAACCTTCCCCTAAAGCGAGTGCTGATTTTCATATAGAATCCCCAGGTTAGAAGAGACCCACTGGATCAGCGAGTCCAACCTATATAGGAAGGGTTAAACCGACCTTCACTGCTCTAGAAAAGGCAATAAAATAGAACTTTAAAGGCAAAAATGGAGCACTTCTAGAGATTGTTATGGAGAAGATATTATGGAGAAGCTAGAAGACAAAACCTTAAAGCACAGGCACTTCAAAAAGCGGAGCGAACGCGTTTTAAAAAGCTCCTTATAATGAATAAGCAAAAGGAGGGGAATGAGGTTTTCTCCCTGGCAGGAAAGGGGGCATGGAGCAGAGCCAGAGGCTGGGAGCTTGGCACGGCTTGTGGGGGAAGAAAGCAGAGCGAGCCTGAGAGAAAAAAAAAAAAACAAACCCATGGCAGCTCCTGTCCTCCCCTCTCAGCGTTAATAGGAGGGCTGGGAGGCACTGGGAGCTGCAGTGGGGGATGGGGCTGGAGGGGGTGGGGAGAGGCAGGGCCAGGCCTCACAGGCCGCAGCGGCAGCAGCTCTTGTTCTCCTCGCCTTTCAGCCCTCGCCGGCTGGAGGCCGTGAAGCCCGTGGAGCCGGGAACGGGATGGGGGAAGCGGAGTTTTAGCTTTTGTCCTCGCTCCACAGGGTTAATAGGAGGACACGGAGGGTTGGGATGGAAATGGGGGGTGGGTGGGGGGGTGTCCCAGGTCCTTGCCCCGCAGGGTTAGAGGGAGGATGTGAAGCTCTGAGGGGCAGCGCTGGGGTTGGGGGGGGCTGTGCAAAGTCAAACGGGGGGGGAGCTGCTCTAGGATTTGGGGGGGTCCTGTGCAAAGTCAAACATTGTGGGGGCAGCTTTAGGATTTGGGGGGATTCTGTGCAAAGTCAGACATGGGGAGGCAGCTCTAAGATTTGGGGGGTCCTGTGCAAAGTCAAACATTGGGGGGGCAGCTGTAGGATTTAGGGAGGTCCTGTTCAAAGTCAAACATGGGGGGTAGCTGTAGGATTTGGGGGGTCCTGTTCAAAGTCAAACATGGGGGGTAGCTGTAGGATTTGGGGGGGGGTGTTCAAAGTCAAACATGGGGGGGCAGCTCTAGGATTTGGGGGTCCTGTGCAAAATCAGACATGGTGGGAGCTTCTCTAGGATTTGGGGGGGTCCTGTTCAAAGTCAAACATGGGGGGCAGCTTTAGGATTTGAGGGGGTTCTATGCAAAGTCAGACATCGGGGGCAGCTCTAAGATTTGGAGGGGGGGTCCTGTGCAAAGTCAAACACCGAGGGGGGAGAAGCCCTAGGATTTGGGGGGGGGGGAAGATGTCTTGCAAAGCCAAACATGGAGGGGAGAGCAGCCCTAGGATTTGAGGGAGGGGTGTTCAAACTCAAATATGGGGGCAGCTCTAAGATTTGGGGGGATTCTGTGCAAAGTCAAACATTGTGGGGGGGGAGCAGCTGTAGGATTGAAGGGGGTGGGGGTCCTGTGCAAAGTCAGACATGGGGTGCAGCTCTAGGATTTGGGAGGGGTGTTCAAAGTCAAACATGGGTGGCAGCTCCAGGATTTGAGGGGGTTCTATGCAAAGTCAGACATGGGGGGCAGCTCTAGGATTTGGGGGGGGGGGGCGGGTGGGAATCCTGTACGCAAACACGGAGTGGGGGGGTGCGAAAGGTTGAACTTCCCTCAACGTGGCGCTGCCTTTCGGAGCTCTGCTCAGCCAGAAAAACGAGCCGAGCGGTTGCCCGTGGGGCGAGCCGGCTCCTTATCTGCAGGGCACAGGCGGGCGAGGGCCCAGGTGCGCCCAGGCTCAGAAAAAGGGGGGGGGAAAGGGCAGCCCCCCCTTGTGTGGAGGCTGCTCCCACCTGCCAGAGGACACTGTGTGAGGGGAGGGGGCTCAGCCATGACTCTCACCCCCCCCAGTGAAAACAACCCCTTTCACTAAGCCCCCCCCAGTGAACCCCCTCCTCAGTGAACCCCCTTCTCAGCAACCGCCCCATAAACCCTCTCCTCAGTGAACCCCCCATTAATCCCCTTCTCAGCAACCCCCCCAATGAGCCCCCTCCTCAGTGAACCCATGAATCCCTTTCTCAGCAACCCCTCAGTGAACCCCCCTCCTCAGTGAAGCCATTAATCCCCTTCTCAGCAACCCCCCCATGAACCCCCTCCTCAGTGAACCCCCGAATCCCCTTCTCAGCAACCCCCCCATGAACCCCCTTCTAAGTGAGCCCCCCCTTTAGTGAACCCCACTCCCCCGCAGTGACCCCCCCTCACTGAACCCCCAACTCAGTGAACCCCCCTCAGTGAACCCCACTCCTCAGTGACCCCCCCAGTGAACCCCACTCCCCCAGTAAGCCCCCAAGTCAGTGAACCCCCCCAGTGAACCCCCAAGTCGGTGAACCCCACCAGTGACCCCCATCAGTGCACCCCCAACTCATAGACCCCCCCAGTGAACCCCACTCCCCCTCAGTAAGCCCCCAAGTCAGTGACCCCCTCCAGTGAACCCCACTTCCCCTCAGTGAGCCTCCAAGTCAGTGACCCCCTCCAGTGAACCCACTCCCCCAGTGAGCCCCCAAGTCAGTGAACCCCCCCAGTGAACCCCACTCCCCCAGTGAACCCCCAAGTTGAACCCCACCAGTGACCCCCATCAGTGAACCCCCCAAGTTGAACCCCACCAGTGACCCCCATCAGTGCACCCCCAACTCATTGACCCCCCCAGTGAACTTCACTCCCCCTCAGTGAGCCCCCAAGTCAGTGACCCCCTCCAGTGAACCCCACTCCTCACCAGTGACCCCCCCCAGTCACTGAACCCCCTCTTCAGTGCCCCCCCCACCCCGCAGGGGGGGCGCTGTTCCCGGCTCCGCGCCGCGTTTTCCCGCTCGCCCCCTCCCTCGCGCGCAGCTCCCGCGCCTCTTCACTCCCCCGCGCCTCCGGACCCTTCCGCCGCAGCCGGCGCTTCGCCTTTTTCACCTCCCCTCCCCCTCTCCGCTCCCGTCTCCGTTTATCCCGCCCGACGCCTGGTGGGGAGCGCGGGGGAAAGAAACGCTTCTCCTCCCGTTTCCCTAACGGTGTCCCGCTGGAGGCGGAGCGGGGACGGGGCGTTTTGCCGCGGGAGGGAGGAGAGGAGGTTGGGACTATTTGGCGTTCCTGCCACGGTCTCGGCGGAAGGAGCGCGCGCCGTGCGGGAGGCAGCGCGGTGCTGCGGCTCAGCCCGGCGCTTCCTGGAAACTCCCGCTTGGGGGCGGGGGTGGTGGGGGAAGGATGGAGTCCCAGGCGGGGAGAGGGGCACGGTCCCCCCCCCGCCCAAGCCCTGCAGATGGGGCCGGGAAAAGTCAGGGATAAACTCCTCTAAGTGCTCTGCCCTGGGGTTGGACACGTCCCTTCTCCCGTGTTGCCCTTCATAACCCCGCGGGCACCCCGGGGGGTGGGGGGCGCATTTCCCCCTTTGCTCTATTTCCCCCTTTCCTCCATTCCCCTCTCCCCCTTTTCCCTTCTCCCCATCTTTTCCCCTCCCCCCGTTTCCCCCTCTCCCCCCGTTTCCCCCTCTCCCCTTTCCTCCCCCCTCTCTCCCCCTTCTTCCCTCTCTCCCCCTTCTTCCCTCTCTCCCTCTTCTCCCCCTTCCTCCCCCTCCTTCCTCCCCCCTCCCCCTTCTTCCCCCTCTCCCTCTTCATCCCTCTTTTCCTTTTTTCCCCCTTCTTTCACCTTCTTTCCCCCTTTTCCCTATTTCTCCTTCCCTCCACCCCTTCTTCCCCCCTTCCCCCTCTTTCGCCCTTCCTCCTTTCCCCCTTTCTCCTTTTTCCCTTCCCCCTTTCCCCGCTCTTCCCTTCCACCATGCTTCCTCCTTTTTCCCCCCTCTTCTCCCCTTCAACCCCTCTTCCACCTTTTTACCCCCCCTCTTCCCTTCCCCCAGTTCCTCCTTTTCCCCCCTCTTCTCCCCCTCTTCCCCCTTTTTCCCCTCTTCCCCTCCTCCTCTTCTTCCCCCCTCTTCCCCATCATAACTCAGTACCCCCAAAGAGTGGGGTGGTAGGGGATGACGGGGGTGGGAGGCAAACACCCCCTTTCCCCCCGCTTTCCTAGTTTTCCCCTCTTCTCCTTCCCTCTTCCCCCTCTCCCCCCTTTCCCTTCTTTTTCCCCATTTCCCTCTTCCCCTTCCTAACGCAGGGAGTTCCCCTCAGTGCCCCGACGAGAGGGCTGAGGACCAAGAGCCTTGGCAGGGAGGTGGCAGGGGGAGAAGTCGGAGGGGGGGGGGGATATCAGCATCCCCCCCAAAACCGCTGCCTTTCCCCCCCGTGTTCCCTTGGGATGGGGGAGGTAGTTTTCTCCTCCTGGGAGGGTGGGAGATGCGGGGGAAGGGAGGCCGAGTTTGTAACTGGAAACACGGGTACAGGAGCGTTGAGCACAATCGGGCTGGAAAAGCTGCGGCTGCGAAGGGCTGAGAACAAAAAAAAAAAAAAAAAAAAATAGGAGAAAAGGGAAAAAAAAGTGGGAGCCCTGGCTCTGCTGCCCTCTGCCTGCGGCGGTGCTCGGCGGGACAATGTGGGACCCCTGGGCTGGGGACAGTGTGGGACCCCCGGGCTGGGGACAGTGTGGGACCTCTGGGCTGGGGACACTGCAGGGCCCCCAGGTGGGGAACAATGTGGGACCCCCGGGCTGAGGATAGTGTGGGACCCCCAGACTGAGGACAGTGTGGGACCCCCAGGCTGGGGACAGTGTGGGATCCTCAAGCTGGGGACAATGTGGGACCCCCAGGCTGGGGACAGTGTGGGATCCTCAAGCTGGGGACAATGTGGGACCCCTGGGTTGGGGACAGTGTGGGACCCCTGGGCTGGGGACAATGTGGGACCCCTGGGTTGGGGACAGTGTGGGACGCCCAGACTGAGGACAGTGTGGGATCCTCAAGCTGGGAACAATGTGGGACCCCTGGGCTGGGGACAGTGTGGGATCCTCAAGCTGGGGACAATGTGGGACCCCTGGGCTGGGGACAGTGTGGGATCCTCAAGCTGGGGACAATGTGGGACCCCTGGGCTGGGGACAGTGCAGGACCCCCAGGCGGGGAACAATGTGGGACCCCCGGGCTAGGGACAGTGTGGGACCCCCAGACTGAGGACAGTGTGGGATCCTCAAGCTGGGGACAGTGTGGGACCCCCGGACTGGGGACAATGTGGGACCCCTGGGCTGGGGACAGTGCAGGACCCCCAGGCAGGGAACAATGTGGGACCCCTGGGCTGGGGACAATGTGGAACACCCGAGCTGGGGACAGTGCGGGACCTCTGGGCTGGGGACAATGCAGGACAATGCGGGACCCCCAAGCTGGAGATGGGGGCACTGCAGGAAAGTGTGGGACAGTGCCCTGCCAGCCCCTGCTGCCTGGCCCCCCTCCTTCACAGAGCTGAAAGAAAACTTGCCTGACTTTTGGGTGAAAAAACAGAGGAAACAGGGTTTCAACAACAACACTTGTGTTGCTTTTCTTGCTCTGAATACAACAGGTTGTCCCTTTTCCCTGGATGTGGATGCCCTTCCACACTTTCTTTCATTTTTTTTCCTAATATCCAATCTTGGTGATCTTAAAGGTCCAGCCTTAATGATTCCATGATTCTCTTCTCTTCACAGGCTTTCTTAAGGGGCAAACACTCATTCCTGTTGGACTTGCCTAAAGGATACCTGCAAGCCGAGAGGGCTCTCGGGGTCCACACCTCCGTATTGGCATTATTTAATGAAACAAGAATAAAAATGAATAGTTCACACCAGATGAAGAGGAGCAAACAGGATGGGGAAGCCAGCCTGCTGATAAATGCCCGTAACAGACAGACAAGGACACAGAGCATCAGTAAATACCGCGTGGTTGGTTAGATACGGGCCTTAGTGATTCTGCCTGACAGTTAAAGGCCTCGCTTCCCTGGTCTTCTCTAGCTTGTTGCCTTTTACAAGCTCATCTCCCCAGCTCCCAGAGTTTACTACCCTTTAAACGTGGAGTTGTTGATCTTCTCTGGTATTGCAGTGCAACCCTTTGATACAAAAAACCCACCTTCCTCTTTGGAATCTCAGGAAAAGCAGGCAGCGTAGTGAAATTCTGTGGGAGAGAAAGATCCATTGTAGCAAGGAGATACCCGTAAATCCTGTTATCAGCTCAGCATTTCCATAGAAATTTCCTGATTCGAGATGCCCGGTGCGTTTCATATGCTTACATTTCCTTAACTCTATTCCTAAATCTGTACATGGCTTCATTTACAAGCCTAAAATCCAAATGTAAATGGAGGGTGAAGGTTGTCCTCGACCTCCTGATCTCTTTGAAGTTGCAGTCTCATTCATCAGTTTTAGCTGCTCTAAATACGTCTTTCAGGGTCTACTGGAAAGAGCAGCCCTGGCTCTTGAGGGCAAAGAGAAGCATCCACAGGCTTTATGCTCCTCCAGCACCGGTCGATTACAGATGATCTGTGCCCTGGTTTAAGCCTCAGCTCACTTTTGATATCTTTTAGCTAGTTGCTCTCTATTGCACTTCTTTTATTTTGGTCTTTGTGTTCCAAATAGGACAGAACACCTTGTAAATATAAACATGTATTCTGTCAGACTTGCACTGCTCCCCTTCTACCATCAAAATGTTAAACCACAAAAGCTTGCTGATTACTCATCAGCAGAGCTCTGAATTTACACACAGACAGCTTTCTTTTCCCGAGGAGACCTTATAGTGGCCTTCAATACCTGCAGGTAGCCTACAAGAAAGCCAGGGAGGGAATATTTACAAGGGCATATAGTGATAGGATGAGGAGGAAGGGCTTTAATTTGGAAGGGGGAGGATTTAGGTTAGACATTAGGAAGAAATTCTTCATGATGAGGGTGGGGAGGCCCTGGACCAGGTTACCCAGAGCAGCGGTGGCTGCCCCATCCCTGGAGGGGTTCAAGGCCAGGTTGGATGGGGCTTGGAGCCCCTGATCCAGTGGGAGGTGTCCCTGCCCATGGCAGGAGGTGGGACTGAATGGGCTTTGAGGTCCCTTCCATCCCAAACCATTCCATGATTCTTCAGAGCAAGTCAGCAAATGAAAACCAACAACTTCAAAAAACTTTGACTGAGAATTGATGGTTTCCAGATTCCTTTTTCTTTTCCCCTCCATAAACCAGGCAGGTCCTGGGGAAAGCTAATAAACAGCCACTATTGAAAAGCTGATAGCGCACTGCGTTGTGATGCCAGTTGTGGTGGAGTAATTGCAATCTTCTGTTTAGATAGCGGGAGATAGGAAAATATCACTTTTTCTACATGTCCCATAAGAATAAATTATCCTGAATGCTTCATGGGGATAAAGTGTCCACCAACAAAGAGCTGGTTCAATAGTCTGAGCTGCAAAGCTTTACATTGCTTGGTAGATAGGTTAAATTATCACAGGAGGGTTATCCAAAGCCGCAACCCCCCCCAACACATTAAAACGAAGAACTTGCCTTCTTATTGTCCAACTGCAAGAAACTCAAGTGTAAGAGAGGGGAAAAAAAAAATCAACCCACAGCTGCCTGGTTTAATGAACTCATAATTGCAGAAAAGTGGTTTATTCCTAAATGTCCTTTTAGTGGGCTCTGGGATGAGTAAGTTATTGTTTGTCCTCTCATTTTGATGGTAACCACTCCAGCACTGACCACTTTAATATTAACTGCTTGAGCATTTTCAGTGCTTCCTGAGAACACTGTGAGTGATTATGCGCTTCCCGCAGCCACAGCCCAGCACCAGGATCCTCAGTGCGATGGTTTAAGGTGGGAAGATCCACCTTGAGAAGTTCCAGGTGCTGTTAGCAAGTATAAATCAATTATTCTAGCTGAACTATCTTCAATTAATTATGTTAATTGCCTGGCCAGCAGACCATTTAGAATCTGAAACCGATTCATAATGTATATGTAAAGATTTTGCAGTTGGATGGGAGTTAACTGTATTGCTGATGATAGATCCACTGCAAATCCCTCTCCTGCTCTTTTCTTGGCTTCCTGGCACCAGGTAGAAGGGGAAAAATAATCTGGGTGGGAATTGTGCTGTATTTTAAATAGTTACCAGATCTGCTGTAGTATTTACAGCTGTGGTTTTAAGGTTCCAGCTGACAACGTGTTCTATGTTTCAAGTTACCCATGCGAGCAGAGATCCCTCTGAATCCGGACGAGCAGGATCCAGTAAAAAGGTGTGAGTTTTATATAGCTGCTGTTCTAGTGCCAAGCATGTGTTAAAGAGGGAGAGCTGTGATTATTGGAGCGGAGTGCTAGATACCTGGTGCTCCCACGTGGTACATCTGAAGTGATGGGACTGAAATACACTGCAAGAGACACCGCTCTTCATCTCTTGAGCTGCCTGCTAGGCCTTCGGCGGAGGTGGGGGGTTTACAGGAGCTTCCCAGATGGGAAAGGAAGAAAAAGTCCGTTAAATGACGTATTTGTTAATCAGCAGCTTAAGAAACATTGTGGTGGGAAGGGAATCCTGCTCTTAAACTGTGCAAACACACCCTGCTTCCAGGCTGCAAGCGCTGGCAGCAGAAACATAGAATCATAGAATCATAGAATCATAGAATCATAGAACCACCAGGTTGGAAAGACCCACCGGATCATCGAGTCCAACCACATGGGGAGCAGAGAGAGGAGGCATCGTTTGTTTGAATGAAGCGGTGAGAAGGGAGCACGAGACAACAAGAAGTGCCAAGACAGTGTGCTCATTTTTCAGAAAACAAGAATTAGCTGAATTGTTTTCTTTGCTCAAATTTGACAAATTGCTTAAAGCCCCCTCCCAGCCTGCAGGAGCCGTTGCACTCGGGTATCTGGCCTCTATTCCCAAATGGCTCTGTCACCCAACTGGTGATCATCTCGCAAAGACACTTCTTTGCTCCTTGTAGCAAAGACAAAATAATTCAAAATACTTACGCTCTTTTTTTTTAACAAACAGAAGATTCTCCTGTGATTAAGCTGAAGACGCAGTAAGCATCAACACAAGTGGCTAAATGTGTTTTACACTTTCTGGTGATGTCGAGTCGCCCTCTTTACAAATCCTTTTGCTGTTCTTCTGGCCTCAACAGGTGTAGAATGACATTTCAAAGACCACTGACTACACCACTCAGTAGCTGGGAAGAGAAAGAAGCCGCGGATGGAGAGAAGAGGAGAGATAAAAGCAGCCTGTGCCTCAGAACCAGAGTTTTCACAGCGCACATGGGCTGGATGTGTGAACTGGATGCTGGGAGCGACAGGGATGTTAACGCTGCAGTCCTACAACCCTGATTCTCGCACATTTAAGGCCATATCTAATGATGTATTTCTGTATTTTCTGGGTATGTAATTACCCAGCGCAGTACGTGGGGGTTATGGAATAAACCCAGCTGGGAGTGGAGCACTGAGAAGGGGAGAAAAGGTCTGTGTGCGGGTGGGTGGGTTTGTCTGTGTTGGTGAGCTCAACAATCGGGGAGCGCAGTGCCGAGAAAAGCTTTACCTGGAAGGAAAAGAAAAGATAAAATGACAGCTCTGTGCTGCGAGCAGTTGTTGCCTCCCTGCAGGCTACAAGGCAACAGTCCCAAGCAGGTCACAATCGAGGAAATACAAGTTTCAGGCTTCTCAGAGTCGAGGAGTTAAAGAAATCTAAGTGTCCTTGCTGTAAATGCAAGGTAAATTATTCATTCTCTCTCTCTCCCCCTCCCCTTCTCTCCCTCTAGTTCAGTTTTTCTTTTCATGCTTTAATCGTTTTGACACCAAGCTGTACAAAAGTAATTTAAAATTAACATGACTGACACTTGGTAGATAGCGGGACCCAGCGCGGGGCTCCACCTTCTACTCGGGCCTGCGGAGAGGGGCTTTGGATTGGCTGCGGGTCCTAAGGCAGCTGATGGGGACCCAGGGAAAACATGGCAAACAATTAATTTGTTAATTTAGTTTTCTGTTTAATTTGAAAGCAGAAAATTGTCAGGCACTCGTCAGCCCACGAGCGAGGCTGAGTGGACTCGGGGCAGCGCTGCGCTCTTGACAGCGACGAGGGGGCACGTTGGATTAGCCAGCAAAGCAATTTCTCCTCCTGGTACTGATGGCTTTTAATAGGCTTCGTAGGTTTTTTAGCGTTGAAGTTCTGCAGCACTGGGCTTTGTGTCACTGCTTCTCAATCTGGTGTGTTTTATGCGTGGGATAACGGCCTCTTTCAGTGGGAAAGAAGGAACACGCTCACGTGTGGTGTAAACCAGCTGTGAGGAGTTGCCACCTCAAGAGCAGAACGCGCTGTAGCCCATCAGCAACCTGGTACCTCCAAATGATTCCTTGGTCAGCCAGAATTCTTACAGGGATAAGTCCTGCGCACGATAAATGATGGTGATGTGCAACAAGGGTGTATCAGGACTAATGCCCTTTGAGAAAGGAACGCACTAATTTGATTTCTTCCCTTCAGCTGTGAAGGAGAGTGTGTAATTCCAGATCTACAAGGAGCAGGCCCTTTATGCTGAGGTTTGGGCCTCTTTTTTGATCGTAGAATCATAGAATCACCAGGTTGGAAAAGACCCACCGGATCATCGAGTCCAACCGTTCCCATCAGTCACTAAACCATGTCCCTCAGCACCTTGTCCACCCGTCCCTTAAACCCCTCCAGGGAAGGTGACTCAACCCCCTCCCTGGGCAGCCTCTGACAGTGCCCAATGACCCTTTCCATGAATAATTTTTCCTGATATCCAGTCTGAACCTCCCCTGGTGGAGCTTGAGGCCATTCCCTCTCGTCCTGTCCCCTGTCCCTTGGGAGAAGAGCCCAGCTCCCTCCTCTCCACAACCTCCTTTCAGGGAGTGAGCAATGAGGTCTCCCCTCAGCCTCCTCTCCTCTTCTGATGCAAGAAATGGAATTCTATCTATTTATTTCACTCATCCAATTCACGATTTCACTAGTAGCCCATAAGAGCAAAGATGTTCACAGTTACCGGGACCGAGAAATCACCACAGCCCTAAATATAATCTGATGGATTCGCTGTTGTGTGCATGAGTGGGCGTGTGAAAAGTTGTGAACGCATTAAATCAATGAGTTGGTTACCAGCAGAGGGAGTGTGGGTCAGGGCTGGGTTCAACCGGGAGTCAGGAGGCTAAAAATGGGACAGTCTCCCAAGGAAGCATCACAGCACAGCGCTCTCAAGGGCACTTGCTGCACGAGCACAATTCGCTTCCTAAATCCAAATGAACCAAGAGATAAGATTTCGTTTGCAAATCTGGGACCTTGTGTAGCCTCCTTAATTCACAGAGCTCCTCTCCCGCCTCCAACCCATGCTCTCTGTAAGCCAAAGTCACTAGATGGTACTGTTGCTGTTTAATATTGATGCCTCGGTGGTGCAGCCGGCTCTTTGGGAAACTCACATTTCTGCTCAGGGCTGAAGAAGGGCCGGGTAATTTGTCAGGGAGACGCAAGCGAGGAGCCAGGGAGAAGAAGTAGGTCAGGTCTGGTTCCTGGGATTCAGCTGTCAGACGGGGCGTGGAGAGATGGTAAAGATTTCATCTGAGCTTCTAGGTTCGGAGGAACAGATGAACCCATTTCCCAGTTTGCTCCCCAAAGGGGGAACAGGGTCATGCCCTCATGTAAACCCCATGAAACCCAGGTCTTGGTCAACCTCGCCTGTGGTTGAGCCGCGAGCCAGGGGTGGCTCAGGCTCAAGGACAAACCCTCAGCAGCAGCGGTTGGTAGAAGTTGTGTTGCTCACCTAGCTCGGTGTCTGTGGACTCAGGAGGAAACACCAGCCTGGGCAGCTCCAGACTAGGAGAAGTCTGGCTGGAAAACTGCCTGGAGGAGAAGGACCTGGGGGTGTTGGTTGACAGCGACTGAACGTGAGCCAGCAGGGGCCCAGGTGGCCAAGAAGGCCAATGGCATCTTGGCTTGGATCAGAAACGGCGTGGCCAGCAGGTCCAGGGAGGTTATTCTCCCTCTGGACTCGGCACTGGTGAGACCGCTCGTCGAATCCTGGGGTCAGTTCTGGGCCCCTCACCACAAGAAGGATGTTGAGGCTCTGGAGCGAGTCCAGAGAAGAGCAACGGAGCTGGGGAAGGGGCTGGAGAACAAGAGGAGCGGCTGAGAGAGCTGGGAGTGTTTAGCCTGGAGAAGAGGAGGCTGAGGGGAGACCTCATTGCTCTCTGCAACTCCCTGAGAGGAGGTTGTGGAGAGGAGGGAGCTGGGCTCTTCTCCCAAGGGACAGGGGACAGGACGAGAGGGAATGGCCTCAAGCTCCGCCAGGGGAGGTTCAGGCCGGACATTAGGAAAAAGATTTTTCAGGGAAAGGGTCATTGGTCCCTGGCAGAGGCTGCCCAGGGAGGGGGTTGAGTCACCTTCCCTGGAGGGGTTTAAGGGACAGGTGGATGAGGTGCTGAGGGACATGGGTTAGTGATTGATGGGAATGGTTGGACTCGATGATCCGGTGGGTCCTTTCCAACCTGGTGATTCTATGAAAACTTGACCTCTACAGCACACCTCGACAACACACTAAACCCCAGCCTGATGCGAGCGACTGGTTGCACAAATTCCTTAACCGCTCCAAGAATCCCCCCAAGCTTTCCGATGACATCATTGCCCGGGTCCCATCCCTGGTAGGAGGTCACCAACTCTCCGTCGCTGATGGTAACAAACAAGTTATTGTGCTCCGCGCCACAAACAAACCCCATTCCTCCCAACCACGAGGGAGACTCCATCCCCGGTCCAGCAGCCCAGAGAGAGCTCCCTGCCCACCCTGCCTTCAACTGGGGTTTCTATTAGAGTGGAAAGTCAGGCCAATTAAATCAGGCAGCATTGAATCTCTAATTGACATAAATGAGACAGACAGACAGCTGGGAAGACGGGGGGGAGGGAAAGTGGAGCAGGTGCCCGCGATGAGAAAGAGATGGAAATCCAACCTAATAGTAGCGCAGCTTTTCTTATTCTGTGTTTATATTTGCCAGCAACATCTTGAAAAGTGTCTGAGCTCCTGCTGGAGATACATTAGTGAAAGAAATACAAGTTACAACCATTGTGCCCTTGATTAGGATGTGCCTAAAAACCTCCAAACAAACCCAAAGCAAAAAAAAAAAAAAAAAGAAGAAGAAAAAAGAAGCCCTGAGACTGAGAAAGACTTTTTAATTTGTGTAAACAAAAAAAAAAATCTGCTTTTCCCCATGCAGTTTGAACAGCAGGCCTCGCAGCTGAACAATTACAGAATCATTTTAAATCATATTTGTTTAATTTTCCACATCTGAGCAGTGCGTGAGGAGGTATTTCCCCCTCTCCCTTTACCCAGGGAGTTTTCTTTTTCCTTGAGCGGCCCCTTCGAATATTCATTTCTCCAGAAAGAAGGTATTTAAATTCACACGGTTCAGAAGAAGGAGGCAGAAAGCGGAGGAGCTTTCCGGAGACCCTTTCCGGAGCCCGGCGCTGCGGATGGAACCAGAATTACCAGCCCTTCGGCCGGCGTCTCCCTGCTGCTGCCTCACCCAGGGTGTTGCCTCTATGGAAACACAAACTGGTGGCTGTTTTCTCCTTTTTTAATGCTGCGCAGGTGAGAGAGGGAGCCTTGGGAGGGCCAACGTTGGCTGGAAAAGCAACCTCGAGTGGATGCAGGTGGCAAGGGAAGGGTCAAACTCTATTTTGCTGCGCTGGTAAATCCTTTAGCAGCACAAAAAAAGCAGCGACTCTTGCAAACTGGAATAAAACCAACACGATCTGCGTTTTAAAACAAAGAATAGTTGCACTTCGGGGTGCGTGAACGCCAGAAATGTGTTTTACTTGCCTTTCGAGAAACTTTTAAAGTCTCTTTGCGAATATTTCAACGGATTTTTTTTCCTCCGCCGCTTTCCCAGCTGGGATCATTTTTTGCCCGTACAGACAATTCTTCTTGGTATCCATGGGAATTGCCTCCGTAATTAGACGTGCACCCAGAGCACAGATCAGAGCCTTCAAACCCAGCAGCTGGAACTGGGAGGCGGGTCTGATTAAATCTGCTCTGCCACAAGGAGAAAAGGCAGCTTTAATGAAACATCAGAAGAGCTCCCTACCCCTTCTTTAAACAGCGCAGGCAAAGGGAACCCTGGTCCACTTTGTGAGTCGCTGCTCGCGACTCGCTGAACAGAGAGCGAGGGTAGCAGCCAGTGATCGTTGGCCTCGAGACCGGGGATCTGTCTCATTAAAAAGGGACTAATTGCAAGCAGTTTCATTAAAAGGGGCTCACGTGATGCCCTCAGGGTTACGGGAAAGGTTGGGAATGCCTAAATATGCCGAACTTGAAGCTGAAAGAGGGGAGATGGAGATGAGATCTTAGGAAGAAATGTTTTGCTGTGAGGGTGGGGAGGCCCTGGCCCAGGTTGCCCAGAGCAGGGGTGGCTGCCCCATCCCTGGAGGGGTTCAAGGCCAGGTTGGATGGGGCTTGGAGCTCCTGATCCAGTGGGAGGTGTCCCTGCCCATGGCAGGGGTGGAACTGGATGGGCTTTGAGGTCCCTTCCAATCCAAACTATTCTGTGGTTCTATGATTCCAACTGAGAGCCGTTGCAGACCTTTGTTTTTTCCTCAACAGTTTAGAACAGCAAGATCAGGGTCAGCTCAGTCCTATCTTGCAGAAGAACAGCTTCTCTTCTGGGATTCCTGCCCTGTCCAGAATCCATTATTTGTGTGCACCCACAAAAACATGCACACAGCCAGCCAACAACCCTCTTATTTAATGGAAAATAAATGATTTCTATTACTACATACCCCATCTCTGTTTAACAATCTTCTGTACAGAAAAGGGGGTTGGAGGCAGATGACAAGTCTTAGGAGGAGCGGCTGAGAGAGCTGGGGTCGTTCAGCCTGGAGAAGAGGAGGCTGAGGGGAGACCTCATTGCTCTCTCCAACTCCCTGAAAGGAGGTTGTGGAGAGGAGGGAGCTGGGCTCTTCTCCCAAGGGACAGGGGACAGGACGAGAGGGAATGGCCTCAAGCTCCGCCAGGGGAGGTTCAGACTGAACATTAGGAAAAAATTTTTCAGGGAAAGGGTCATTGGGCAGTGTCCGAGGCTGCCCAGGGAGGGGGTTGAGTCCCCTTCCCTGGAGGGGTTTAAGGGACGGGTAGATGAGGTGCTGAGGGACATGGGTTAGTGATTGATGGGAATGGTTGGACTCAATGATCCGGTGGGTCCTTTCCAACCTAGTGATTCTATGATTGGGTTAATCTGTTATGACTATTTTTTTACCTTTAATTTCTGCTTCCACTTGGCGTCACCAACCCCAACTGCAGGGTCCCCACTGGGACACCGAGCTGGCCGAGGAAGGCGGGTTGAATAGTGGAAAAATCCTGCCCTGATCCTACAGTTCTCCACCTTTTTTAAATACAGAGCTGCGACTGGGGTGGAGAAGGCATCTTAAAATTACAAGTAGTTTGGTGGGTAAGAAAAAAACCCCTGACTTTTAACAAATAATGATTTTCCTACAGCAGGGACCGGGATCAAACACAGCTCTAGTCTAGACATAGCTGCAGCCCCCGCCTGTCTTAGAAGTTGGTACAGCACAGGCTGAGCAGAACTTAGCATCTTGTTTCCCTAATATGATTAAAATGCAGCTCCCTGTCCTGGGGTACTGACAAATCCTCCAGTTTTTAGGCAGTGAAACTGTTTCCACTGCTGAAGAAGAAACTCACTTTGCAAACGTGGCAGCGGAGGCAGATCCCGACTAACGGAGGTTTCCTTAAGTGTGGTTTGAACTCAGCCCTTCTTGTGATTCTGTAATTTGAATGTCATGTTCCCAAACCTTGCAAGATGCAGATGAATGAGCGATTCCTGGCTCCGAGTCAAATGCTGCAGTAATTAAATGTTTATAAAACGCTTTAAGCATGCAAAGTGCTATTATCATAGACAAGAAACCAATAGGCTATGGCAGATTGGAGCTGGATTTCGAGGCGCACCAGCAAACAGCTCATTTCTCCTGCTACATCTCTCTTTTAGAGTCGCTAACAGAGGATTATGGAGACCATTACCAGGTTGCCTCTATTACAACCAGAACAAGTCAAACCAGAATTGCTCTCTTTCATATCAACATGTGCGATTCGAAAGTTTTTCCCCTCTGTAATAAATATCCAAGCGGAGGGCCAGCTTGCTCTTTATCTCATCAAGAAACTGCCCCTAGGGAAACGAGGAATTGCTGCTATGTCTGATCTCTCCCATAAAACTGAAGAGGTTCCACCTGTTACAGGTTTCTAACACCATCTGCTGTTTAAAAATAAGACAGCATTTGAGCCAAGCAGCACCCAAGAGTTTGTACTTGCTTGATAAACCACAAGTGACACTGGCTCGTCTAGGAGGTTTGTGTAATTGGTACGTTTCTCCCTCGTTCTTTCAAACCCTGAACACGTTTTGACTTGATCTTAATTGCAAAGTGAATTATTTCTTTGGTAGAAGACCCAGAAAGCCAATGAGCAGCAGCTGAAAGCCAAGTCCACACCACAGAACTTCAATTTTCCTCTACAGTCACAAGCCTCCATCCACCTCTTTGGTGTTGAAGCAGATTCTGAAGTGTGTTCTTCCCTTCCAGAGACTTGGCCTGAAGAATCTGATCCTGATTCTGTCCTTCCTCTCCAGAACTTGGCCTGAATCATAGAATCATCAGGTTGGAAGAGACCCACCAGATCATTGAGTCCAACCATTCCCATCAGTCACTAACCCATGTCCCTCAGCACCTCATCCACCCAATGAAGAATCTGATCCCAATTCTGTTCTTCCCCACCAAAGCTTGGCCCGAAGAACCTACTTCAAACCTTTTTTCTTCCGAGAGCGCCACGGACTCCGCAGGGTATGAGGATCTTGAAGAAAATCATTCTGCCTATTGAAAATGAAAAATATTTAGCTTTGCTGTCTCACACTGCTGCCTGTATGACAGAATAAATACTCAAACCAAGGACTGTTTTACTGCTTCCTAATGATGATGATCCGGTGGGTCTCTTCCAACCTGGTTATTCTATGATTCTATGATCCTATGATTCTAATTGCTTCCAATTCACTGCTTCCAATTTTTGTTAGAGGATAAAAAAGACAGAGTCCTGAGGTTCATTGCGCGTCGAAACCAAAGGACTCGCCACCAGCGCTCCTAGGTTTTGTCATATGTGTTAAAAAGCAGGCAGGTATTCTTAATAATTCTTAATTCTTTAAAAAAACCAAGTTTTTTCTCTAAACAGGTCCCTGCGGAGCCTGGGTGTTCACCCTGGGACAACGCAGTAGTTTTATTGCTGCGAATTTAGACAAAACCCACCCGAAATATCAAAGCCTAATCCCAAACAGAGGACACAGCTCTGCGCTCTCTCTCGCGCCGTATCACATCAGCCCATTTACAGCATCCTCTCCGTATTTAACATTTCTAACCCCCTCCCCGCGCATCATTTAAAGAGTCAGTGGCTCCTTTTGTAAGCGATCGGCTCCTTACCCCGGCACTTTACCCGCACTCCTCCACAAAAGAGACCTTTTACATGTCAATTTATTTTCAGACAAGCATATCTGAAAGGGAGTTTCTCTCCCGAGTAGAATTAGTATTAATGGCAGGTGTTCCAGGGTAACACAAAAGGAGGAAGGCAGCAAGTTAGCTGAGCTTAAGTAGTAAGACAGCTTGATGTTTTAATAACCAGAGGCAAGAAAATGGAGAGGCAGCAGACCTCCAGTTTCCATAGCATGAATGAAGGTTTTATTCAGAGCCCCCGTGTACTTGCGAAAGGAGACTTTGAAATATTTTAAATGTTCTCGCGGCCTTAAAAGAGGGATTAAATTGTTGAATATTACATGAAAGCGCAGCGTCCACCCCGCATACCGTCAAACACGCTCGTAGTCAACTAGTATTTCCGAAGCCTCCGTGTTCCCGGGAAGGTGGCGGCGGCTGCCGCGAGGAGGTGGTGGCACCCAGGAGGTCACCGGCTGCGTAATTCCCTGTCTATAAAAGGCAGAGAATGCAGGAAAAAAGAATTACACCAACTGATTCAAAGGTGGGGATTTGACGAGGGCGTTTGCATTCATTAGAGGGAAAATTAAACAGCGGGTTGGGTGCCTGGTGAAGTTTCACGAAGACAATAAAAAGATGATTACTGAGGAAGTTAGCAGCGTGTAGTTTTAAAGACAGCCTAAATAATCGTGATGGGAATGTTCATCAGGCCAAAATACATTTATTATTTATATTGATTTGACAGAGGTCAGTCCAACATCATTAAGAGGAAGGCACGACTACTTTACACAGTGGGAAGAAGGAAAACAGCCTCTCAGCTGGGTCAACCTCTTTTACAACAGAAAAGATGCTGATTTATGCCCCCAAACAGGAAAGTTTAACCTTTCTTGTACAGAAGCTGCATTCGAGAGGGCTGCTCAATATTATCTTCAGGCTCCTTGCTCTGGATAAAGATGCTCTACCTGCACAGGTTAATTCCAGGTGGACTCAGCTATTCGAGGCTGGATTCTGGCATTTCTGCTCCCTTGAGCTTTAGTACAGGACAAAATCTCAAAGGTCAAGTTGGCTGTGAAACAGCTGAAATAACACAAGCGGTTTTCCTTGTAAAAATTTCCTTATGCATGAAGGTTAAAGACATTTCTGTCCCATTTCAAATCAAGATGAAGGTAAGCTAGATCTCCTCTCTGTCCCCAGTTAAAGCTGAATGACCTCAAACTCTTGTAAGAGCAGATAATTTGGTCTTCTCTAAGACACCTAGAGGTTCCCCTCAACTGGCATTATAGACCCAGCCTGACCCAGGCCCAATTTTCACATAAAAAAATTACAATTTCCGTTAAGATGACAGCAGTTGGATCCCAAGTGTATTTTGGTAAAAGTTCAATACTGTCAGGACAAAACCAGAAAGGGAAAAAGGGGACCCGTCACAAACACCTAGAGTTCTCATACACAGAAAGATCAACAAATCCTTTTTTTATTGAGCACTGGAATTAAAAAAGTAACAGCACTTGGTTGATTCGGAACTACAAATCAAGACGTATTTTTACTTATGGAAGGATCATTCAAAACAACTTGGTTAAAAGCACCCCAAAAAAGCAAGGTGTAGCCCTTCTTGTTTGCTCTGTCCAAAGGGATGGAGGTCCCAGAAGCTCCAGCTCCAGCAAAGTTCCTCTGATGGAAGAACCCAGCGAAACGGAGGGGTTTGATGCTCCAGATATTGGGGTTTGATGCTCCAGATACCGGAGTTTGATGCTCCAGATATCGGAGTTTGATGCTCTGCAGAGCCTGCAGCGACCGTGAGCTGCTCCCCCTGTGCCCACAGAGCCCCGCACTGGCTTGTCCTACGCATCTTTGAGCTGCCGCTACTTGACCTCACACCAGCACCATTACAGGGAGGATTAAGCAAATGTTGCAATGTTTTTCCTGACTGAGATTTGACAGCACTTACAATTTCATACAAACAAGTCGGCTACCATCCAAGCAAGGCAAACGTTTGGTTTAAGACCCACCCTGATGGTCCCTACTGGTTCACAGGGATTGGGGATCCCAACCAACACGTCCAACGCCAGCCCCTGGTTCAGACCCTGCCCTTTCCAGTGCAGGGAATACTCTAAAAACCTTCCAAAGTGCCTGCTTCAATCCCGCCAGCACCCAAAGGGGCTGCCCCCAGCTCCAGAAAGAAGCTGTTTATCTTTACCGGATTGGTTTCAGCTACCTAAAATTTCGGTTTTTCCCTGGCACGAGCGCTACTGCACAGTTGTAGGAAACATAAGGCAGGTTCCCTGGCACCGATGCAATAATTGTGCCAGAGGAGAGAGCTGGTATTTGCAAGGAAGGCGTTTTGCGTGGTGGAACATCCCCGTCCCCAGCTAAACACAAAACCCAGCGGCCAAAGCAGTGAGGAGATCCAGTCTGCACCGGCCTCCTCCTCTCAGCGGCGCTGGACACTCGGAATAAAGAGAGAAAGACATTGTGACTCTTCCAGCTTCTCACTGGCTGCTCCAGGGAGCAGAATAGGAGCTGCCTGGATGAGGGCAGAGGAGGAGAGAGCTGTACATCTCGGAGAACATTTTCTTACGTTATTTTCCATTTCAGATCAACTGAGAATGAACAAAACAAAAGCAGCAGAGATTCACCCAAGAACCTTTGCTGGCTGCAGTTGCATCCTCGAGAACATGAGTGTTTGCAGTCCCCGTAGCCATCCTGCACCTCCTGAGAAACAGCCACCTCCAAACCAGGGAGCTCCAACAATTTCCTACAAGCCAGAACGGGTCAGGACTTAATTTTTAGCACAGTTTGCCTCCAAGTGTTCATTTCTGCTAGCACAAAAATGTCCCGAGAGTAAGAAGCTCCCCTCCACAGCCCCCATCCTGCTCCCTTTCCCATCGATTACTGCCTTATTCCTTCCAAGTGAGGAATTGCACCTGAGAGAAGGTGGCTCTATATGCAGCCCTGCTACAGAACTGCTGCTTTTCCCATCGCAGGGCCAGCTGGAAAAGCTTTGCAGATCTCCCCAAAGGCATTTTGAGTCGTTACCCTTGTACGACATGAGGAAACGACCGGGGTTGCTTCTTCTGCAGCTAAAAGTCAGTCAGTAAAAAAAAAACCATCAACCGAAAGACACATTTATTGTACAATTCGGAAAGAAACCCTGAGTTACCAGCTGTAGAACAAAGTTAAAGAAGAGGGTGGTTTGGTTCGTAGGTTCCTGCTGAAGGAAAGGGAAATAAAAAATGAGAAATGCAGCAGGCAGAGCCAGCCCAAAGCCTCAGCTTCGCCAAGAAGGTTCCTTTGCCATCACCTGCTGCACAAACTACCCTAGGAGTGATGGGGTGAATATGGAGAGGGAAGTTAGAAGTCAAACCGATCGGGTATTCTGGACAGCCGAGCATCTACCGGGGTGTTTGGAAAACCCGTGGTTCATTTTATTCCCATCTAGGCTGGAGAGAGGATGAAACAGAGTCTAAAATATGGACCTTACACTCTGAACGCGCACGCACACACACAAAAGGTGAAGGAGAGGGAAGTCCTCAACAACCAGGAGCGCTGCTGGCTAGGAGTCTACAGGGCTGACTCTGGAAATGGCATCCAAAGGTTTAAGAGAGGAAAAACACCCCAAAGCTTAAACCCTACACGTTACACGGTCTTCCAGCTGCAATGGTGTTGGAGAGGATCAGTTCCAAGATGGAGCTACAACAAATACCTGGCCCTACAGAGGAAAGGGTGAATCAGAGCTGCTTTTTAGTGCCATTTGACATCAGTTATACATTCTAGATCTCATATACACAGATGGAGGTCTTTAAAAATCAACAATTTACACGTCAAAAAAAGTTTTACAGTGAAGTTCTCTCAGTAAAGATCAGTCCACACAAGGAGGAGCCAGTCTTTCCAAACCAGAGAGGCACTTGGCCTTTCAAGAAGTCCTCAAGGGAGCTCCTGTGCAGGCACTGCCCACCTGATCTCCTGCTCCCCATCTTCAGGAGGTGTGCAAGGTCTGGCAGGTGCCTGCACGGCCCCGCGCGGCTGCAGAGCAGCCCCAGCTTCACAGGGTGGTGGAAGGAAGTTTCTTCACCCGCCTCTGGGCCAGAATGGAGGATTCAATGGGCTTCAGCTGGGGGCTCGGCTTGGAGCTGTTCAGTGCAGAGTACGTGGCAGCCATCGCTCCCTTGGAGAGAAGATACGAGAAGACAGAGAATCATAGAATCACCAGGTTGGAAAAGACCCACAGGATCATCGAGTCCAACCATTCCCATCAATCACTAAACCATGTCCCTCAGCACCTCGTCCACCCGTCCCTTAAACCCCTCCAGGGAAGGGGACTCAACCCCCTCCCTGGGCAGCCTCTGCCAGGGCCCAATGACCCTTTCTGTGATTGTTTTTTTTCTGATGTCCAGCCTGACCCTCCCCTGGTGGAGCTTGAGGCCATTCCCTCTCGTCCTGTCCCCTGTCCCTTGGGAGAAGAGCCCAGCTCCCTCCTCTCCACAACCTCCTTTCAGGGAGTTGGAGAGAGCAATGAGGTCTCCCCTCAGCCTCCTCTTCTCCAGGCTAAACACCCCCAGCTCTCTCAGCTGCTCCTCTTGTTCTCCAGCCCCTTCCCCAGCTTCGTTGCTCTTCTCTGGACTCGCTCCAGAGCCTCAACATCCTTCGTGTGGTGAGGGGCCCAGAACTGACCCCAGGATTCGAGGAGCGGTCTCCCCAGTGCCGAGTCCAGAGGGAGAAGTACATTGAGGCAGAAGAAGTATTTCAGACTCACGGCTTTACTAGACGAGGGACCAGAGCAGCCAGATCCACAGACAAATCCAGAAGCATCTTTCTTTTTCCTCTAAATCCCCTTCCCATGTTGTTAAAGAACCTCCCTAGGTTTGCTTGTCTTGTGTTGCCTTCCATCCTGCTTCAGCCACGCCACCATCACCCCACCTGGACCTCTGCTTTCCAAAGAACCCAAGGAACATGAGGAACCATCTGAAGGCCCAGCCCAGACTTTGTACCTTTACGAGCTGCACATCCTGGTGATTCAGCTGGCTTTGGGGTAAGCTGTCCTTCTGAGTTATCCACGGATGCTGCAGGACCTGCTTGGCTGTTAGGCGCTGGTGGGGATCCACGTGAAGCATCTTTGACACCAGATCCTAAGGGCATTGTTTGGAAAATTAAACTAGGAGATTTCATACTTGAAATGCAAAAAAGTCATAGAATCGCAGAAACATTGAGGTTGGAAAAGACCTCTTAAGCTCATTCAGTCCAACCATCAAGCCCAACACCACCGTGCCTACTAAACCCTGTCCCAAAGTGCCACTGATACACATTTTTGGAACCCCTCCAGGGATGGAGACTCCACCGCTGCCCTGGGCAGCCTCTGCCAGGGCTTCACCACTCTGTCAGTAAAGAAACCTCTCCTAATATTCAATCTAAACCTCCCCTGGCGCAACTTGAGGCCATTTTGTCTTGTCCTATCGCTTGTTACTTGGGAGAAGAGGCCAAATACCACCTGTCTGCCCTCAAATTAGGTTTTAAATTCAGAGGCCAAGTTTAAAATCCCCAGATATTAATCTCCTTTTGGATAAGAAATGTTTTGGTAGGCCTGGGAGGTACAAGGAGGTTGTGGAGAGGAGGGAGCTGGGCTCTTCTCCCAAGGGACAGGGGACAGGACGAGAGGGAATGGCCTCAAGCTCCACCAGGGGAGGGTCAGGCTGGACATTAGGAAAAAAATTTTCACAGAAAGGGTCATTGGGCAGTGGCAGAGGCTGCCCAGGGAGGGGGTTGAGTCCCCTTCCCTGGAGGGGTTTAAGGGATGGGTGGATGAGGTGCTGAGGGATATGGGTTAGTGATTGATGGGAATGGTTGGACTCGATGATCCAGTGGGTCTCTTCCAACCTGGTGATTCTACGATTCTACGATTCTATGAAACTCCGCATGAATCAAGCATGTTCCATGCAAATATTCACAGCCAGAGCTAAAACAAAGCAGAGAGAGGCATGTGGTTGAGCTGCTCTCGGGACAGCAGAAGCCACACTGCTGGTTTTCTCCTCTCTTTCCTGTCCTCCCTCCCAACCTGCTTTAAACTTGTCTCCCAGCAACCAGCCGTGATCGACCTCAACCCTTCAACGTGACACAGACGAAAATCAAACGGTACCTTGGCCATGTCAGAAATAGTGTCCCAATTGCCTCCACTGATGGAGAACTTCCCCCCACCTATCCGGGTCAGGATTTCCTCTGGAGTGTCACTGGGACCATTTGCAAAGGGAGTGCAGCTGAGGACAGAAGAACAAGCATTTGATTTACTGTCCTGTAACTCAGCCAGGGAGCTGGGACTGTCGAGGAGAGATCCAAGTGCCACCATGGAACATCTGAGAGCAAGGTGGGCACAGCCCCAGCTGTCGCCTTCCAGCGAGACAGAGGCACTTACCCTGCGAGCATCGTGTAGAGGAGAACTCCCAGGCTCCAGATGTCGCACCCTTCATCGTAGCCTTGACGTTTTAGTACCTGAATGGAATAAGCACAGGGACAAAGAAGTGTGTTTGGTTCTTGTCACTGAGCTCACTTCAGCTTGCGAAGAGCGGCTTGACCCCTGCACGCAGTCTGTACACAAAGCTCCTGGAGTCCAACTGAACAGCAAAGTCTTGGACTAAAGATCAGGATTTAAATCAGGTTTTGGTTTCACGGAACAGAAGAACTCCCAGGCACATCAATAGGACAAGTGATAAGTGCCTCCAATATTCTTCCTAATATCTAACCTAAATCTCCTCTCTTTCAGCTTAAAAGTGGCTCGTTCTGCCTAAGGACCTACCCAAGGGTCTCAAAGCCAGTGAGGTGCTCACCTCAGGTGCCACGAAGTTTGCTGTATAACAGGGAGTCATGAGGAGGCCGTTCTCTGCCCTCAGCTGCTTGGCGAAGCCGAAGTCGCAGATGCGAATGCTTTCGGGGTTTCCCGATTCGTCCACGTAGAGAATATTGCTGGGTTTCAAGTCCCTGTGGACGACCTGTGGAGCAAAGAAAGTGCCGTTCTCCTGTGAGACGAAGGTCTGGAGCTGGGGCAGGACGCCCAACCTCTGGTCTCACCCCACATCTGGCTCACCAAAACAGCAACACCAGCAAGAATCATAGAATCACAGAATCACCAGGTTGGAAGAGACCCACCGGATCATCGAGTCCAACCATTCCCATCAATCACTAACCCATGTCCCTCAGCGCCTCGTCCACCCGTCCCTTAAACCCCTCCAGGGAAGGTGACTCAACCCCCTCCCTGGGCAGCCTGTTAAGAAATAACAGTCCTGACAGGCACAGTTACTCCCCAGAGGAGAGGGATCTATACGATGCCAGAGAGCTTCCCAGGAATCCAGAGGTAACCGTACTCACCCCTTGGGAATGCAGATACTCCACTGTTTTACAGATCGTGTGCAGGACCGAACTGGCTTCCCTCTCCGAGAAAAACTTCTGCCTGAGGATTTTATCCAGCAGCTCCCCTCCCCTCATCAACTCAGTCACCAGATACACGTACTTCCCGTCGTCGTACACCTACCAAAACGAACACCGAGGAGATTCACCAAAAAGTGCTATCAGAGCTTCTCTTTTGTGCTTCTAGCACCAAGAAGCAGAAATCAGCAATGCAGAGGTGGGTCTGGGGATGCTTCCCCACCACAGAGCCACGCGTGGAGCAGGACCATGGTGTTGCTCATGCTGGAGCTGCGTTGTACCCCTCCCTAGATCAGTCTGTGCTTCCTAAACCAAAAACCAGGGAAATGATTCAAGTTACACTCACGTCTTTCAAGGTGATGATGTTGGGATGCTGCCCGTATCGCAGGAGGATTTCAATTTCCTCGGAAGGGTCTCGCTTGCTCTTGTCAATGACCTGCAAGAGCGTGGATAAGTGTTAACCCCCAACAGGGTGGGAGAGGGGTCAGGACAAAGCAAACAAGCTGAGCGTTTGGAGCCCCGCAGAGATCCTGTCCCATAGCTGATCGTTGTCCTTGACCTCTTTAGCTCTACGAATCCCCAAGGTGCTGCATTTCTGTGCCCCTGAACCCCAAAGTTTTTCGTCTGGTTTATTTGTTCAGAGTTGGCACGGCCACAGCGAGCTCTGCAAAGGGAGATGAGATCCTGTCCTCCCTCTGAGAGGAGAGTCCTGCTTCCCTGCTATTCCCTATGATAGAAATGGTTGGACTCAATGATCTGGTGGGTCTCTTCCAACCTCGTTATTCTGTGATTCTATGATATTCCTAGACAGGAAAGCTTGTGCAGCAGAGAAATTGTTCATTTAAGCCCTAAACAAGCAGGGAAAGCAATTTCATTCCTGGCTGTTACTTCAGTCATCACGGGGATGAAGAGAAGTCTGACAGGAGTTCAGTTCACACGGTAAATCTCAGACCTTGACTGCGTATTCCATGTTTGTCGCTTTGTGAATGCAGCGTTTGCACACGGAGTAGGAGCCCGCACCGATCGCCTCCTTCACCACGTAGCCGTCGTTGAACTGGACGTTCTTGCCGTGCAGCTGCTGCAAGAGGAGAGCAGAAAGTGGGTGAGCTGGGAGGGATCAGGGAAGGGTTTGTGCAACGTGATGAGTTCACCGCAACACCGAGCGAACCGACAGACTGCTGTCTGCTGCATCCCACAGCTTCTCCTCCCGGCTGGGGAGAGGGAGGAGAAGAGGACAAGGCAGATATAGGTCAGTGGGCTAATGCTGTCTGCACCGAGCACGGTGCGTTTTGGTGGCGCCGTGCAACCCACGGGCATTGACAGAGACCTCTCGCTAGCAGGAGTCCACGCGGAGAGAGAAAAGCGAGTCCAGAGAAGAGCAACGAGGCTGGTGAGAGGGCTGGAGAACAAGAGGAACGGCTGAGAGAGCTGGGGGTGTTTAGCCTGGAGAAGAGGAGGCTGAGGGGAGACCTCATTGCTCTCTCCAACTCCCTGAAAGGAGGTTGTGGAGAGGAGGGAGCTGGGCTCTTCTCCCAAGGGACAGGGGACAGGATGAGAGGGAATGGCCTCAGGCTCCACCAGAAAAGGTTCAGGCTGAACATTAGGAAAAAATATTTCACGGAAAGGGTCATAGGGCACTGTCAGAGGCTGCCCAGGGAGGGGGTTGAGTCCCCTTCCCTGGAGGGGTTTAAGGGACGGGTGGACAAGGTGCTGACGGACATGGTTGAGTGTTTGATAGGAATGGTTGGACTCGATGATCCTGTGGGTCTTTTCCAACCTGGTGATTCTATGAATTCGCATCGCACTGATGACCTCTGCGTGCTGACAGTCAATACAAATGGAGGAACAACACGATGCAAGAATTCAAAACAGATCGACACTGCCTTGGGGTTCCGTTTGGCTCTGCTCCAGCTGGTATCAGGTCCCACAGACCCGCTCTGGAGCACTACGGCAGGTTCCAACAGTTGTTCTTCCGTCCCCACTTCTTACCTGTACAACTGAATGTAGAGGTGACTGCGCAGGCTTCACCTTGCCGTCCTCCATCAATCCGGTCGCCACAAAACTGAAGCCTCGGAAGAGCTGATGGGCCCCTGCACTCGGGGGGATGCCTGGGGAGTCTGCAACGGCAGGGGAGAGACAATGTGAAGAGGGTCTCTGTGGAAGCAGAGGCCTTCCTCTTGCTTTCCTGGAGCCCCTTTCAGTACAGGAAGGATGCTCTAAGGTCTCCCCGGAGTCTTCTCTTCTCCAGGCTGAACAACCCCATCTCTCTCAGCCTGGCCTCACACAGGGGGTGCTCCAGCCCTGAGATCATCTCCATGGCCTCCTCTGGACTTAATCCAACAGCTCCACATTCTTCCAATGCTGAGGACTCCAGAACTGGATGCAGGGCTCCAGGTGGGTCTCACCAGAGCAGAGCAGAGGGGCAGAATCCCCTCCCTCCCTGCTGGTCCCGCTGCTCTGGATGCAGCCCAGGACACGGGTGGTTTCTGGGCTGCGAGCACCCATCGCTGGCTCATGTTGAGCTTCTCATCCCCCAGCACCCCAAGTCCTTCTCCTAAGGGCTCCGAGTCCGTTCTCCACCCAGCCCGTGTTTGTGCATGGGATTGCCCCAACCCAGGTGCAGGACTTTGCACTTGGAAACTTTTTCTTTGGATTCATACAAACCTTTTGGTGTCCGCGATGTAAATTCTGTGTCAAAATAAAAGGTGTCATCTGGCTGGCCCACAGCAGGCTTGAAGGGCGGTTTGATTTCCCTGCGGTACAGCTTCTGCAAAACAAAGACAGCTTGAAAGTCCTCTGACAGGTCAACATTCTCGTAGGTGCTCACAAGGGTGCAAAGGCTTGCTTGGAATGAGAGGCCAAGAAGAGATTTTTTGAAACTAGAAACAGCTCTGTGGCTTAGAATCATAGAATCATCAGGTTGGATGAGACCCACCGGATCATCGAGTCCAACCACTCCTATCAAACACTAAACCATGTCCCTCAGCGCCTTAGCACTTAACTCCTTGGCTGGTGGGGTGATTTTGAATCAGTCTGTGGGGAAATATTAGTTCTACCATATATTAAATCAAGAAAAATAAGTGTTGTGTGTGCCGCTCGGGCCCCACTCCAAATGCAGAATCCATCAAGTATTTACCAGGCTCTTCCGTCCCCTCCTGCCTCACGTTCAGGCTTTGCTGACACATATCTCCCCAGGGACAGCCAGAGGAGATGCCCTAGGAGTTCATCTGTATCCCAGCACTCCCACAAATAGCCTTTTTTAATTGCTTCTTCAAGAGAAAAAACGAAATAAGGTTTACCAGCATTGCTGGAGGTTCAGCCTAGCAGCCTGCTGGGTGCCTTGAAAGCATCGAAAGACCAATCTTCGAAATCCCTTACCAAGTAAGGGAAAACGGGGAGGAAACAAAAGGATGTGGTGAAGCAAGGAGCTGGCCAGAAGCAATTGAGAAACGTCGGCTTAGTTATCGCCCTGCTTCTCTGTACAAAACAAGGTATTTTCCTGCCAGAAATGCTTCCCTGAGCCCTTCCCACTTTGTCCAAGTCAACCCTCATGGTGCCAAACCTCAATTAAAACCCTAATGTTGAGAGACGAGTAAATTCAAGGCGAGATCACAGTCAACTTGAGTACAAAACAGTTATTCTCGTGACAAATTGCTCTCTCCAACTCCCTGAAAGGAGGTTGTGGAGAGAAGGGAGCTGGGCTCTTCTCCCAAGGGACAGGGGACAGGACGAGAGGGAATGGCCTCAAGCTCTGCCAGGAAAGGTTTAGGCTGGACATTAGGAAAACATTTTTCACGGAAAGGGTCATTGGGCAGTGGCAGAGGCTGCCCAGGGAGGGGGTTGAGTCACCTTCTCTGGAGGGGTTTAAGGGACGGGTGGACGAGGTGCTGAGGGACATGGTTTAGTGTTTGATAGGAATGGTTGGACTTGATGATCTGGTGGGTCTCTTCCAACGTGGTTATTCTATGATTCTATGAAACAGAACTTCAGTTTCAGGAAGAATGACTGGAACGGATGGGAATGGGGACTGGTAGCTCTCCCATGGCTGGTTAGTGCAACCACCGTGCTCGGGCTGGCACTGTGGTCAGCCGAACGGTGTTACTGGTGTCAAAATTTGCTTTTTGGTCTCTGATACTCACGTTCCAGTCAATGGTAGAGTAGAAAGGATGGCGCTTGATCTCTTCTGCCCCATCTGGTCCAGAACCTGAAAGACGCACCCGTGGAGCCCATTACGTTAAATCACAACCACCAATAAAGCAAAAGCGACCACGTCTGCAACACAACCAGGTATGAACCTGGCTCTAATGAAACGAGCCCATTAACTGAAGACGAGTGTGAACACGCTGCCAAGCCAGGAGGATGCGCGAGTCCTCTACACAGCATCAGGTGTAGTCAGAAACCAAAACAACGTCTTACCTAACCTGTTGGCTGGATTCCTTTTGAAAAGGGCTCGCAGGAGGCTCTGTGCTTCAGCGCTGAGGAACTGCGGCATGCCCAGCTTCGCTCTGCAGAGGAAGTTGTGCAATCAAGTTGCAGGTTTAAAGAAGTCAAGCCACAAGCGGCACCTCCACCCCCGAAAGTACAATCATCTGTCTGGCATTTACGCTGCACCCTTCAAACGAACTGCTGGGACAAAACCACTTGCCAAACAATGCCATGAAGTTGCGAGAAGCCCCAGATTGCAACACGCTCAGAGATGGAGCAGAAGCTCGGCTGCTATACATGCACGAAAGTCAAACTCCTCTTACTTGAGGATGAGGGTCATCGTCTCCTTACGATCCTTCCCCTGGAAGGGCAGCGAGCCAGTGAGCATTTCAAACTGGGAGGGAAGGAGAAGAAAAGCAGGTCAGGTCTGAGCAAGTCTGAAGGCTGCACAGACCATAGCATCGTTAAAATTGGAAAAGATCTCCAAGACCACCAAGTCCAACTGTCAAGCCACATACTATTGACCCACAACGAGGTTTTTTTCACCTGGTTTCAGCTTCCCAAACGAGGTGCGGGGAGTGACCACAGGAAAAAAAAAGATGGTGTTTACAAACTGCACCTTCACCTGGGAGCTCGCCAAAGCCAGTGAAAAGCTTGTGCATGATCAGGCGCCTGGCTCTAAAAAACATCGCAAACATCCTATTTTCTCAGAAGGAGCTTGGTTCACAAGGTTTGTGGTGGGAACATGTTCAAGCCCTTGGGCGAAGCAACCACCAGATGGTGGCACCAGATCTGCACAGACACCACATCCCAGCGCTGGGGCGGACACAACACCCCCATGCACCCCACACTGCACACCCCACTGGGGCCACAGCCTCAGGAGCTCTGCCTCCCCCGCAAAACCACGTGCTTCATGCCAAGACGGCCCATGGCAGAGCCCTTTCGGGGAGCTGGGAGAACATCCCCAGGTCAGCATATCCAGAACCAGGTCAGGTCCCCAGCCCTGCTAGGTGGGTACGTACCATCAACACGCCGTAGGACCACCAGTCAGCGCTGTGCGAGTGGCCCTGGCGATTCACCACTTCTGGTGCCATGTACTCCACCGTCCCGCAGAAGGAATAGGCTTTCTTCTCGTGGTCTATCGCCTCCTTACTCAAGCCAAAATCTACGTTAAAGAGAAAAACCCGTCAGCGGGCACCCACAGAGCAGAGAGGCCTAAGAGAAGCTCCATATTTCACAAACCAACCTTGCTGGAGCACAAGGCTTTTGTTGGAGTCTCTTACCTGTGAGCTTGATGTGCCCTTCTTCATCCAAGAGGATGCTACAGCATGAACAAAAAACCCAAGTTGTTACTATCTGCCATAAGGGCTGGTAAGAACAAGTACAGACGCAGAGCCTGGTCTGAGATGCTACCAGAATCCAGAGGAGACAGTTATCTGACCCTTCCCCCGGTGCTTTAAGCTCCATCAGCAAGACATGAGCAGGACAAAGAGCGGTTCCCTTCTCTCTACACTCTCAATTTCACATTGAATGAATGACCCACACAGGTCACATCACCTTTGATCCCCCACGTACCCCAGGTAAGAAGAACCAACTCACGCGGCTGGTGGGGGTCCCTGCAGAGCCCCAGCCTGGTGCCTGTTCCCTCCGCAGGCTCTCAGCGCTTAAAGCTGGAGCCTAGAGCCTGCCAAGGATTACTGCTCAGACATGTGGTGCACACATGCTGCCTCCACAGCGCTCCTGGCCGTAACTGCTGATCTGAGGAGCAGGAGCCTTGTCAATTGGCACTGCCGCCTTCCATCTGGCTGGCCTGGGGCCACCAGTCAGCTTTGCTTTTGTGGAAGAAGGCTGAGCTGTTTGCTGACTACGGGCTTGGGACTGAACCGAAGGACTGGGCTCCCTGCCTCAGCTGTGCCGCACGTACTTCTCCGGTTTGAGATCCCTGTATATGATTCCCAGGCTGTGCAAATGGTCGAGCCCCAGAGCCAGCTCTGCTAGGTAGAACTTCACGTCCTCCTCAGTGAACATGACCTGCAGGAAAGGGGAGAAAGAGGACAGGGTGAGAATGCTGCACTACGTCTGCTGCACCCATGCAAGACCTTTCACATCTATATCTCCATATAGAGAAGGCTCTGGGGGGACCTCAGAGCAACTTCCAGTACAGAAAGAGGCTCCAGAAAAGCTGGGGAGGGGCTCTTGATAAAGGAGCACAGGGATAGGATGATTGGGGAATGGTTTTCAGCTGAGAAAGGGGAGACTGAGATGAGATCTTAGGAAGAAATGCTTTTTCTGTGAGGGTAGGGAGGCCCTGGCCCAGGTTGCCCAGAGCAGTAGTGGCTGCCCCATCCCTGGAGGGGTTCAAGGCCAGGTTGGATGGGGCTTGGAGCCCCTGATCCAGTGGGAGGAGGCTAGAACTGGATGGGCTTTGAGGTCCCTTCCAATCCAAACCATTCAATGATTCTGTGGTGCTCTCTCCTGCCTTTCCACACCCAAGTTCCCCAGGCTTTGCCTGCCATCCTAAAGCACCAATTAAGCAGTAGCACCAAAAAACCACACCAGGTTGCTCAGCAGCCGGTGAGTTTTTAAAAAACTCTTTGTTTTACATTCACCTGGTTACGTTTCTCTATTGTATTCACCTGGCACAACTTCTAATTACCCTTCCTACTCCCTGCCCTCACCGCGTCCCACCGAGCCCACACAACCAGCAGAACATGGGTCTTGCCTGTTTTCATTCTTGATGTGATGCTCAGCAGCAGTGAGATCTACCTCCTATGCTGATGCTTTTCAGGGGATGGGGCTTCTGAGACATTCTCCCCTCTTGCCAGCTCTGGGCTAGCAGCAGGATGGAGGTTTTGTCCCACCCCTCCCAAAGATTTTGCAAGGGTCAATCGCTTCTCCAGGCAATTAAGCCCAAATGAACTGGGATCCTCAGCACCCCACGCCAAGATGCCAGAGCGTACCCACCTCTTTGGAAAGCCGAGTGAAAAGGTCACCTCCTCTGAGGAAATCCAAGATGAGATACAGCTTCCCCTCTGTCTGGAATGCTGAAACACAAGCCAGAGCAGGAATCAGACCCCTCTGCCGAGGGAAGGCTCCGTGACGCTACATTAATCACTTAAATCCCAACGGCTCCCGTTGTGCAGATGCCCTGCGTGGTTACTAGGTTAAACCCAGGTAGGGCTGATTATTTGGGGTAAATGAGATAGCCTGGCCGCGACGTTGGAATGGGAGCTCACCAGCAGCTCTCTGCCACGGCAGAAAGTCCATATTTTATGGGGGCTGGTTCCCTTTCAGTCAGTGATGCTCTACGGAAGGGCTGTTTTCACTTTACAGGGAAAGAAGGTGTCCTCACCTCCTTCAGAGTCAAACTCTGCCTTGACTACCTATCTCTGCTTTCTCAGTTTCTCCTGATTTTAGGTTTTAATCCCAAGGATTTGATGTTTAAACCTCTTCTCCCAGTCTATGCTCCATTCCCCATCCAATATCTTGAGCGCACATGGGACCAAAGATCTTTGCAGGAAAGGATTTGTGCTGAGGGGACCACGAACGCTCCAGAGCACCACAACCGTTGAGGGACATAGACTGATCCAGGCCTCTTCTCCATTTCAGGTGCCTCCAGAAGCCTGTTAGGAACCCTGGGAGGCTCTCGGCATCCTCTGCTGCAGTTTATCTACCTGCTCATGGCAGACCTGCCTGTGGTAGCACCTTTATCGTGCTTAAAAGCAGTCAGCACATGTTCAAGCCCGCAGCCCCAGCATCCAACCAGCTCCACACTCACCGTAGTGGAGTTTCACCACAAAGGGATGGTTTACATCAGCCAGGATGTCCCTTTCTATCTTTGTCCTCACTCGATCGCGCACTGTGGGAAGAGAGAGGAACAGCTCAGAGACAGAAAAGAGCACGCGGCTCCCCGGTGTCAGCCTTGTCCCCAGCTTTAAGCTCTTTAGTACCAGGCAGCTTGAGCCAGATCTTTATTCACCTCCATCAGTGCAACAGGAGAGAAAAGGAAGGTATTTCTCTTCACCCAGAAGAAGAAGAAAAGGTATTTCTCTTCACCCAGACCACCCTGGGGCCAACAGTGACCGCTGGGATGATTCCCCACTGCTCTTTGAGACACGGAGGATAAGAACATTGCAGGAAGAGTCTCCTACCTTTCAACGTCGCCTTCTTCAGCACTTTCATGGCATAGAGGTGGTTGCTGTCTGGCGGTGTTATTTTTCTCACCAAGAAAACCTGAGGCAGAAGAAAAACACGTTCACAGAGTGCTTAATACCAGCAGCAGGCACTGGATGCCTCCTGAAGTGGCAGACCTCGTGGTAACCCTCAGCAGCAGCCGGCCACAGGGCTGGGGAGATGGACCTCGAGCTCTCCATGGCAAACCCCAGGAGATTTTCAGGGAAGTACTGCGTGTAGACTCTTTTTGCCCCTTATCTCCAGCCACTACAGGGCTCATGCTTGAATACTGCACTTCCTTCCTCTCCATTCTTCCACGGTTACTGTGGGGCCGTGGCTGATGCCTGGGAGCTGTGACTTGAAGCACTGATGCTTCAATTACCACAAAGCCTCCTTGAGCCTTGCTGGTTTGACAGCTAGATCAACTCATAGAGTCGTAGAATCATAGAATCACCAGGTTGGAAAAGACCCACTGGATCATTGAGTCCAACCATTCCCATCAATCACTAACCCATGTCCCTCAGCACCTCATCCACCTGTCCCTTAAACCCCTCCAGGGAAGGTGACTCAACCCCCTCCCTGGGCAGCTTCTGCCAGTGCTCAGTGACCCTTTCCATGAAATATTTTTTCCTAATGTTCAGCCTGAACCTCCCCTGGTGGAGCTTGAGGCCATTAAGAAGCAACCATTTCTCATGTGGGCTCATCATTCAGATTGTCACCATCGGGTGGGAATTGGTAAAGCGGTTTTGTTGAGAACAGTCCCTTTTGTCACCAATATCATTTATCTGGAATGGCACATTGAAAGTCTAGAACTCACCTTGCCAAAAGAGCCTTGTCCCAGCACCTTCAGGAGCTCAAACTGCGAAGGGTCAGCTTTCTCGGAACCTTCCTTCACATGATGAGTGATGTTGATTTCTTTCACAACCCCTTCGCCCTGAAAAAGAGGGAGACGCGGTTGGTTGGGAATATAATCCCGAACAAGGGAAAAGAAGCTTTATTGGATTAAAGACCAAGGATTGTAGCTACAGGCCCGCAGGAACCACATCTGAGAGACCCATAAAAGTTGGTGCTTCCCACAGCTGTCTCCTGCCTCCAACATCTGGAAAAAGTCAGGCATCGGTAGGCTCGCACCAGGCAGCCTTGTTAAAACCCCTCTGCTCTCCCCAAAGGCTCCGCTCCTCGCGCCGCAGGGCTTGCATTTCTTTGAACCGCGTTTGAGAAGAGGGCTTGAAAAAGCACCTTCCTTTTTTAAGGCGCTGGTGGCAAAAAACAGGAGTGTTTATGCCACTAGAAATCCCACAAACACAAAAATACGGCGCTGTTGTCAAAACACGGCCAGGGCTGGCAAAAATCAGACATGTTGGAGCCCATCTGCTCAGCAATCTGAGCAATTCGGCAACATAAGTCTTAGTGCATCTTCAGTACATACAGATGATGCTTTAACAGACTCGAGCCTTCAAGAAGATTGAGGGGAAGCCAAGGTCTCTGGCACATGTTTTGTTTAAAACACATTCTTTTATTTAAAAAAAAAAATAAAGAAGAAAAAGCGATTTAATCAGCCGTGTCTAGAAGAAACTCGCCAACGGAGCTAGGCCAGCACACAAGAACAGCCAAAGACCCCAAGGTGATGCTGAAACACCACCGTGTCCACGTCTCTGGGGCAGAAAGCCCAGGGTTCAGCTCAACAGAGACACCTTGTCCTGCCTTCTGTTTGCACCCCAAATATAAAGAAACCTTTTATGCTGTTAGCCTTCCAGCCGTGCCTTTCCTTCTGCTTCTCTTAAACCATACCTAGCCAGTATATCCTAAAATCATTGAATGGTTGGGTTGGAAGGGACCTCAAAGCCCATCCAGTCCCACCCCTGCCATGGGCAGGGACACCTCCCACTGGCTCAGGGGCTCCAAGCCCCATCCAGGACTCTAGAACTGGACATGCGGCTCTCATGAGTAGAGGGGGATAATCCCCTCCCTTGGTTTCCTCTGAACAGGACCTGTTCCAGCCCCTCTCCCAGCAGACCGTTGGCAGAGCACACAAGACAGGCTGGACTCAACTTCCCAATTCCACAGCCCCGAATCTCACTCGGGCCAGAAATCCCTGGTAGTTGAACATCTCATATGGGCAAGTCCAGGCTTCTTAGCACTTCAGTCTCACATTATCCAGCGTGAGACACGGTCTGGTTGCTATTTGGACCTGAAGGCCAGCAATTATAGAATCATAGAATCACCAGGTGGGAAAAGACCCACCGGATCATGAAGTCCAACCATTCCTATCAAACACTAAACCATGTCCCTCAGCACCTCGTCCACCCGTCCCTTAAACCCCTCCAGGGAAGGGGACTCAACCCCCTCCCTGGGCAGCCTCTGCCACTGCCCAATGACCCTTTCCCTGAAAAATGTTTTCCTAATGTCCAGCCTGAACCTCCCCTGGTGGAGCTTGAGGCCATTCCCTCTCGTCCTGTCCCCTGTCCCTTGGGAGAAGAGCCCAGCTCCCTCCTCTCCACAACCTCCTTTCAGGGAGTTGCAGAGAGCAATGAGGTCTCCCCTCAGCCTCCTCTTCTCCAAGTGGTGTTAACCTCAGTTGCTCTCTGGCCTCAGGGCAGGGGTGGCTGGTAGAGATACCAGAAAGCTGGAACTGCCATTTGCTTTCTCCCCTTGAAGAGCTGGGGTGGGGGAAAAAAATAATGCTTTGTTTTCTGAAACTCTTCAGACACTTGGTCTGGAACCCACCTAAATCAAAACAGCTTTTATAAACAACAGGAACCAAGGCTCAGCCTCTGCTCTGCGCCCCAGCCCACTCTCCACCCTCCTGGCACCTTCCTGGGGAGCGTGGTCTTGCCGAGCACCCGCGGATGTGGTTGCCTACCTGCACCGAGCACCCTTCCCTTCTCGTTCTCACGCTTGGCTCTCCTCTAGATTAGGAAGTGGCTTTGTTTCCACGGTGGTAGCTTTGCTTTCTCCAGATCCTGCGTTTTTCATACACTAAGACCTAGCAAAGAAGCCCACGCTGTCGGCAGCGCGGCGCGTACAGCACGGGGAGAGGGCAGGAGCCCCCCATGTTACCCTGCCTTTTGCAGTCTTCTTAGTGATCACAGACAAGAAAGATCTTATAATCCCCGTAACAACAAGTTTTCATGTTCTACATCATCTCCCAGCTTAAATCGACCACGTTACACTTCTAGTTCTGCTTGGAGGCTCAGTCCAGGTCTACCCAACATCACCACTTGTACAACCATGCAGGTTTCACCCCGCAGCATCTCACACCTAAACGCAGAGGAACGCTTACAATGAACTCGTGTATCCACCTCCAAGGCATCTGGACCCATCCTCCTAGCAGAGCTCCTCAGGAGCTGCAGAGCGATGTGTTTGCACAGCTGTGGGAATCCCTTGCCTTGGCCAACAGCAAAACCCAGTGTGTGTAACTGCAAGTGGTTTCCACAGCCCGAGCTGGATCTCGAGGCAGGCAGAGATGGGCGTACGCAGCCTGTCAGCCAGACCACCCCAGCCAACACAGCCACATGCTAACTGGACCAGAAGTGGCATCAGCAGGGATGCTGTCGAAAGCTTTCTGAGCAGAGCTTTGAGATGCCATCTGGGATCTCGCTGACCCACGGGAGGCTTCCTCCCATGCAGTAACGACAGTTAGGACTCTGGAGACCAGCTCCCACAGCCTGTTGGGTAGCACCTAGAACAAGCCTCCAGCACAAAAGCACCTATGTGCTACCATGCCCCTCAGCACCGCGTCCACCAGTTGGAGAGAGCAATGAGGTCTCCCCTCAGCCTCCTCTTCTCCAGCCTAAACACCCCCAGCTCTCTCAGCCGCTCCTCTTGTTCTCCAGCCCCTTCCCCAGCTTCGTTGCTCTTCTCTGGACTCGCTCCAGAGCCTCAACATCCTTCTTGTGGTGAGGGGCCCAGAACTGAACACAGGATTCGAGGAGCGGTCTCACCAGTGCCGAGTCCAGAGGGAGAAGAACCTCCCTGGCCCTGCTGGCCACGCCGTGTCTGATCCAAGCCAAGATGCCATTGGCCTTTTTGGCCACCTGGGTCCCTGCTGGCTCCTGTTCAGTCGCTGTCAACCAACACCCCCAGGTCCTTCTCCTCCAGGCAGTTTCCAGCCAGACTTCTCCTAGTCTGGAGCTGCTCAGGGTTGTTGTGCCCCAAGTGCAGGACCCACCATTTGGCCTTGTTAAACCTCCTGCCATTGGTCTCAGCCCATGGATCCAGCCTGTTCAGATCCCTTTGGAGCCTCCCGACCCTCCAGCAGATCCACACTCCCACCCAGCTTAGTGTCGTCTGCAAACGTGCTAAGGGTGCACTCGATGCCTTCATCCAGGTCATTAATAAAGACATTGAACCCAGCACTGGACCCAGCAACCTCCTTTCAGGGAGTTGGAGAGAGCAATGAGGTCTCCCCTCAGCCTCCTCTTCTCCAGGCTGAACACCCCCAGCTCTCTCAGCCATCATGTCACTAAGCTGCAGCACAACCAGTTTTGCTTGCACTGAGATAACTTCCTTCCAACGGCACCATTAAGCAAAGCATCCCAGACGGCAGAAAAAGCAAAGCGAACCGGGCTGCTCTGAATATCCCCCTGAAGAATCAGCCCACCTGGATGAGCAACCAGCAGCAAAGCGAAGCAAAGCGAGGCAGCGGCAGTACTGACCGGGCTGGAGAGCTGGGCTGGCGCAGGCAGCTGCAGGCTGCAGGGCTTGGCTCGATGCTTCCTCTGCAGCCAGAGCGTGAGGAACGCGCAGATGCGAGGAAGTTTAGCGTCCCTCTCCATTCTCCCATCCCAATTCAACATCGCACAGCCCCAGTCACCATCACCCCCGCGAGCTCCCAGGGAAGCTCTTGGGGCTCAGGGAGGCTCCCACCGCGCTGCATGGACTTCCCACGCTTGAAGTTGCCGGATGGAGAAGACACAGGTGGTTAAAGCTCGGCTGGCAGATGCGCAGTGGAGACAAGCGGCTCGCTCGCACGGAGGCAGGTTCACACTCCCACTCCCCTGCAACAGCGCTTGTGGTTGGTGTTTTTTTTCCCTTTTGGTTTTGCTTTTAGAAAAAAAAATAACCTCACAGTTCACGTTCTTGTTCCCCGGTTCAGCCAAGATGCTGGCAGAGAACATGCGCGGTGTAGTTAAAGGGACTTCCACCTGGTGCTACAGGAATCTCATAGAATCAGAGAATCACCAGGTTGGAAGAGACCCACCAGATCATCGAGTCCAACCATTCCCATCAATCACTAACCCATGTCCCTCAGCACCTCATCCACCCGTCCCTTAAACCCCTCCAGGGAAGGGGACTCAACCCCCTCCCTGGGCAGCCTCTGCCACTGCCCAATGACCCTTTCTGTGAAAATTTTTTTCGTAATGTCCAGCCTGACCCTCCCCTGGTGGAGCTTGAGGCCATTCCCTCTCGTCCTGTCCCCTGTCCCTTGGGAGAAGAGCCCAGCTCCCTCCTCTCCTCAACCTCCTTTCGGGTAGTTGTAGAGAGCAATGAGATCTCATGCCAGGCTGTGAGCTTTGTGGGTATTTCCACAATGGTGGAACATTCCGAGAAGCCACTTTACACTTTAAAAAGGAAGAGAAAAACTCACAAAACCCCACACAGAAGTCTAACACCTCCTTGGAAAGCTGTACATCTCTGCTCTCACACTGGCGCAGGGATGGTGGGTCACCCGTGATGGGATTCAGGGTGTATCGATCCCACGTGCAAATCCTTTGGTGTCACTAGCATTCGCACCTTTCCCTTCATTTGCTTTCTGCTGCACAAGAGTCCCTGCTGTGGACAGTGGAGTTGTCCAAGAGCCATCCTGAGAAGCTCCATGCAAGGTGCTTTTAAGAGCATTTCTGATGCAGACAGCTTCTGAACCCCCTCCTGCTTGCATTTATTGCAGGATGGGATAGAATTATTTGAATCACTTGGTATTTATTTCACAACCGATCCTTTTTGCATCTTCCCCCCCTCCAAACCTGTTCCCCTTTCACCTTTCCATCAGGTCTGGACAGACAGATGTTCTCTGCAGCAAGACCCAGGGAGTGCAGGTAAGAAAGAAACCCCTTGAAACAAGCAGGGAGACACCCCCACCCCTTTGCAATTAGAAATAACCCCGTGTCCGCACCGCTTTCTGATTTGCTCCAGAGTATGAAAACAGGATCTTGGTTTGGACCCAGAGCGACTACTTATGACTGTCTCGCCTCCTCCAACCTCACACCGTCCTCTTTGAGAACCGATAATGAAAGAAACAAATGACTTAAAACCAGCGAGGCAGCTGGTTCCCAGCTCCACAGAGGGAACCTCAATAGTCGATGAGGTCCACAGCAAGGGAGCTGGGGGTAGATACCAGAGAGCAGCACGGAACAGCCCTGGGCAGCTGCTGAGCATGACTCGGTTCATCCTGACACCTCCTTCACTCTGCCACAATCTCAGCGTCCGGACCGCTGGGCTGAGACCAATGGCAGGAGGTTTAACAAGGCCAAATGCCGGGTCCTGCACTTGGGGCACAACAACCCTGAGCAGCTCCAGACTAGGAGAAGTCTGGCTGGAAACTGCCTGGAGGAGAAGGACCTGGGGGTGTTGGTTGACAGCGACTGAACAGGAGCCAGCAGGGGCCCAGGTGGCCAAGAAGGCCAGTGGCATCTTGGCTTGGATCAGAAACGCCGTGGCCAGCAGGGCCAGGGAGGTTCTTCTCCCTCTGGACTCGGCACTGGGGAGACCGCTCCTCGAATCCTGGGGTCAGTTCTGGGCCCCTCACCACAAGAAGGATGTTGAGGCTCTGGAGTGAGTCCAGAGAAGAGCAACGAAGCTGGGGAAGGGGCTGGAGAACAAGAGGAGCGGCTGAGAGAGCTGGGGGTGTTTAGCCTGGAGAAGAGGAGGCTGAGGGGAGACCTCATTGCTCTCTCCAACTCCCTGAGAGGAGGTTGTGGAGAGGAGGGAGCTGGGCTCTTCTCCCAAGGGACAGGGGACAGGACGAGAGGGAATGGCCTCAAGCCCCACCAGGGGAGGGTCAGGCTGAACATTAGGAAAAAATTTTTTTACTGAAAGGGTCATTGGTCACTGGCAGAGGCTGCCCAGGGAGGGGGTTGAGTCCCCTTCCCTGGAGGGGTTTAAGGGACAGGTGGATGAGGTGCTGAGGGACATGGGTTAGTGATTGATGGGAATGGTTGGACTCGATGATCTGGTGGGTCTTTTCCAACCTGGTGATTCTATGATTCCATGATTTAGTGAAGCAGAAATCATGTCCACAATGTGCTGCTCAAAGATGAACAAAACCCTTTCCAAGGAAGCTTTGCGTTGCTCAGTGAAGCCGTGCTGGAGATGCAGGCAGCCAGTTCCCTGCGTGTGGGCCCAGAAAGATCTGATAAATCTCGTCCCGACCAAGACAATTCTGTCTGGGCTGTTATCAGGCCCTCGGCGTGGGGAGAAGGAGCCTCAGAAGAGCAATCAAAACCCCCCACTGTACGTCCACGCAGCTAAAACGCAGGAGCCCCAGCAAGCTGACAAGATCAGAAAGCCGCAGGAGACAGAAATGACAGCACGGAAAGGGGTTTGGTGTGGGGAGGAAGGAGGAGGAGGATGAAGTCAAGTCCAGGATGTCATGTGAGCAAATGAGTAATAGCTGTTTACTGTATTAGCAGAGAAGGGTGGGCAGGGGCGTGCTGCAAGAAAGGGTTTGGGTTTCAGAGAGGTCCTCACTGCTGACACCCCCATGTATGTGGGCGACTCGTTATGGCACAACGAGCAAATGAAACGCATGAGCCTCCTCGAGGTGAACACCTGCAGCAGGCTCTTACCTTGTCTGCCGAGTCCACGAGGTCTTTCTCTATCCAAGTGACGTCTGATTTTGCCTGCAGGACAACAAATAAAAGTCAGCACAGAGGGGTCGTGAAATGCAGCTAAGGTTTCCCTAACAAACTTGATCGGGAAGACCAGGTGAGCTGCTTACAGACACTGGTGATGTTCTACCTGGTGAGCTCTTTACAGACACTGGTGATGTTCCACCAGGTGAGCTCTTTACAGACACTGGTGATGTTCTACCAGGTGAGCTCTTTACAGACACTGGTGATGTTCCACCAGGTGAGCTGCTTACAGACACTGGTGATGTTCCACCAGGTGAGCTCTTTACAGACACTGGTGATGTTCCACCAGGTGAGCTGCTTACAGACACTGGTGATGTTCCACCAGGTGAGCTCTTTAAAGACACTGGTGATGTTCCACCAGGTGAGCTGCTTACAGACACTGGTGATGTTCCACCAGGTGAGCTCTTTACAGACACTGGTGATGTTCCACCAGGTGAGCTCTTTACAGACACTGGTGATGTCCCACCAGGTGAGCTCTTTACAGACACTGGTGATGTTCTACCAGGTGAGCCGTTTACAGACACTGGTGATGTTCCACCAGGTGAGCTCTTTAAAGACACTGGTGATGTTCTACCTGGTGAGCTCTTTACAGACACTGGTGATGTTCCACCAGGTGAGCTCTTTACAGACACTGGTGATGTCCCACCAGGTGAGCTCTTTACAGACACTGGTGATGTTCCACCAGGTGAGCTCTACAGACACTGGTGATGTTCTACCAGGTGAGCTCTTTACAGACACTGGTGATGTTCTACCAGGTGAGCTGCTTACAGACACTGGTGATGTTCTACCAGGTGAGCTCTTTACAGACACTGGTGATGTTCCACCAGACATCGCTCCTCGACTCTGAGCTGTGTTGGTGGCTCCAGGGGAGCAGCTGGCGCTGTTAAAGGCTTCGATAAACTCTGATGGTCAGTGGAGAAGGACACAGTGCCTGCACTTGGTCACACATGTTCTCCAAGAATCAGAACACCAATGCCAAGGAGAGAGAATTAATTTCTGGCAGGTTGATTAATATCTAGGTCAGATTTTACTCTCAGCTACTCCTGGACAGACTTCAAAAGCATCTGCTCTGGCAGTGGTGCCCTGGGTCTGCAGGGAAGTTTGGCACCACGAGCTCAGAGAGAGGACTTCTCTCCATGCTCAGCCTTTCTAAAGCAACCAGGGGGAACATACTTAAATATCCAAACTCCTCACATCCTTCGAGGACAGGGCAGGGCCAACCCAGCTGCTCTGGCAGCCTTAGAAATGCAGTTTATGCTCCCTATGGGGTCAGATTCAATTCTGTGGACCCTTATAGGGAGAGCTCCTGAAGTATTTAAAGGGAGCTCTGAAAAGATCTTCTCAGCTTGGATATGGCTGCTTCTCCTCCCAGATCTCTGGCTTAAGGGAAAAAGTTCAGTTTTTGCAAGGTCAGTCCCCAAGTCTGCTGTGTTTTAATGATCATACGTAGATTTTTTTGATTTTGATAGGGGCGGTTGGACTCGATGATCCGGTGGGTCTCTTCCAACCTGGTTATTCTGTGATTCTGTGTGATTTTTTATCACGTCTAGGTGTTCTTTCACCTATTTTTGAGAGAACGAGCTAAGTTTGAATAGAATAGAAAAGAAAACACCCTAAAAGGTCAAATCAGCTCTGAAACATTTCCTGCGAGAGGTACAAGTCTTTGGCTGCGGATGAGATAAAACTTATGTGACTGCATGAAGGGATCTGAGAGAGGCTTGAGCTGTGACTTCTCTTGTGTCTTGCCAAGTAGTTTGTCAGCACGACGGAGCCCACGGCTCTTCGGCACCAGCAGCATCAAGCAGGCAAGACAGAGGGACCTGAAAGTAGGACGGGAGCTACGGAGATGCTAGAGAATTAAAAGCAAGCCTTGAGGGAAGGGAGGAACCGCACGAAAGCATTGAGATTAGAGTTAAGAATTAACTGATTTTCGGCTCCGGAAGGACTGAATCAGATCGGAGGGGGCCCCGGCAGCCACGTCTTCCCCTTCCTCCCCTCCATCGCTCTGCCCACGCTGCAGGAGCAGCCCAAGATCTCCTCGGAGAAGGTGGCTGGGGGGAGTGATTGCTGGGGCATCCAGCTGACCCATCAACCAAAGCCACAACTCAACCCCTTTCCGAGCCCCCAGAAGCGATAAAAAACACCTCAGCAGCCTCCTCCACCCCTGGGGATCACACCCACCCACCGAGAAACCAGCTCCATCACCGCTCTGACCAGCACGAGTGGGCACCGAGCCCTGCGCTGGATGGGGAGGGACCAATTTCTCTCCCACAAGCACAGATCTTTCTGCAGGTCCATCCCAGCAGCACCAACGCTGCTCTTGTGAGCTGCCAGCACCCTCTGCCTCGTAGGGACCATTTTACAGATTCCAGCACCACTGGGAAATGATATTTGCTCTCCTGGAAAAGAAAAGGACGCCCCTACGACACCCAGGTCTGAGCCCAGGAGGTCGCTCAAGCTTGAGGAGGAAACAACTTCTTCTGAACTTCCCAACGCTGCTTTCGAACGGCACAGATGGCTCACTCATCCCAGAGCAGGGGCTGGGGATGTACATACAGGGTTGTTTGGTTTTTTTTTCCAACCCCATGTTCAAAATACAAGCCCTCTTTCCTACTTTCCCCTTATTTTAAGGAAGGATTTTACAAGCCAGAAGCCAAGAGACAGGTTTGTTTTTGCTCGCGTTTTGTCACTTTGCTGGTTGAGGCAGTCACTTTGAAATGCAAGGGGAGAAAAAAAAAAAAAAGGCAAGAGCTAGAAACAGATTACGCTTTTGGCATTTTGCTTCCTATTCATCAACAACTAACCAGAAGCTGTTTTAATTTCTGTTGCTTCAACACATGCTCTGGTCCCAAAACACTCCCAAATTCTGGCAGCACCTAGGAAAGCCGCTTCTTAGAAAGCAGTTTTACCATTAGAAATGATTTTTCTAAAAGCAAAATTGTCAATTAAAACCGGGTAAAGCCTGGCTGGTCTCGAAGCTCAGGCGATTCACCAACTGCGTGTGTCCTGGGGGAGAGACAGAGCACAGCACTGCACGCAGAGCAGATATTTTATCAGCTAGACACTTGCCTCCTGGATCCTTGGCTTGCTGCGAAAGAGGAGCCTCAGCATCTCCAAAGCTTTAGGCAGCTACTCTCCCATACTTTGCGAGCTGGCTTCCGAACTCCGAGCTCTCTGCAGCACCCAGACCAGCACGAGAACCCCGGGTGTAGTAGCTACGTCACTGGGATGTATTTTGGGAGTTTTCACTGAAAGGAAACTGTGGTTTCGTATGGGGAAATTGCATTGTGTGGCGCCGGCTGCACAATACTGCCATCCAAATGAAAACACTGGATGGCTTTACGGGTGCTTAGGCATGGCTCTTCCCATCAGCAAACCTCAGCAGGCTTTTCAACAGGATCAGTGCAGTCCCCTGAGTCATAGAACGAGCGTTTTCAGCCGCCACACAATGCAGCAACAAGCAGCCGAGAGCCCACGTAGCCCCCTCCGTGACTGCAGCTTTCCAGGAGGAGGCAGCTCCTGCATCCACCCCTGGTTTGTCCCCGTCCTGTGGCAGAGCTGCTGCTCGGTTTTCTGCTGTGCCAGGTCTCTGGGATGCTGCTGGGTTTGCACGCTCACATCTCGTGGCAGGGTTGCACAACCCTTGCTTGCTTGCTCAGGGGTTCAGCTCCTGCACCGGGACGCTGCACCCTGCTCTTACACAGCGAGGGATGCCTTAATAAGGTTGGAGAGGGAAAAGGAGATCATAGAATCATTGAATCACCAGGTTGGAAAAGACCCATTGGATCACCGAGTCCAACCATTCCTATCAAATACTAAACCACGTCCCTCAAATTGGCTGAGTTAGGCAGTGCCAGCAAAGGGACCAGATCGGTTCTTTCCCAGTTTCTATGTTTGCAAGGAAAAGGGTGAGCCACGTGCTTATTGCCAGTTCCTATCAAAAGCCCATCTATGTTTCCTCTATGCAAAACAGATGCCCTGGATGGCTTCAAAAGCTACCCAGCTGTTTCACCAGTGTCACTGGTGCTGCCTTACAGAATCCTTTTAGCTGTCCCCACTCATAAAAAAAAAAAAAGCCACGGTTCCTGCCAAACCTCTTCCTAGATCCACACAACTCTTGCAGGTGTAAAGCTGCTCGGTGCTGCTCTGGACCACAGCGTTCAAAATGCTTCCAGGCTGCATCCGTGTCTGCATGGAGCATCCCACTAGCTCTTTCCCACTCCTAGAGCCTCTTTCCCAGAGGAGATCGCACCCTCCTCAGTGGCAGGAATCATAGAATCACCGGGTTGGAAGAGACCCTCTGGATCATCGAGTCCAACCATTCCTATCAAACATTAAACCATGTCCCTCAGCACCTCGAGGAGGCACAAGGGATCTCAAAACAATTCTGCAGCAGAAAAACACAGAAGCTGGAGCTACGGATTGTGGAAGGAATTAAAAGAGCTGCAGAAGGCAGGGAAGCTTCAGTGTGAGACAGGACAACGCAGCCACCTGGTTCATGCTCTGGCCTCTCTTCTGATGGTTTTCTGACAGGGACACAGATAATCACATCCCATCCTGCTTTGCCATGGGCCTGGCTCAGCCTAGCTGCCCTTTTTCTCTCCTAAAACCAACGCTTTGAGGGTCTAAGGCTCTTCACAACGAAGAAGTCCATTCTGAAGCCTCCTCTGCTAAACCTAGAGACCAAAAAACCAGTCTGGGTCAGAAGCAGAAGCCATCAGCTCTTTGCTTTGGATGCAGTTAACAGCCATGGGACGAATGGCAAGAGCACAAACCTCCACTGCTTTGCTCCCCAAGAGAAGGGACCAGAGCCAAGCAAGCAGGTAACAATCCCAATAAAAATCAATAAATGCAAAGCAAGAAGCATAAACCAAAAGAAATTGTGGTGCAAGCAGCAACGTGCCAAGAGGCACATGGGACTAGGCAAGAGCCTTCCTCCATCAGCTTCCAAATGGCCTTACACATCCCAGGAGAGTTTGATCCAACCTCCTGTACGAGGAGAGGCTGAGAGAGATGGGGTTGTTCAGCCTGGAGAAGAGAAGGCTCTGAGGAAACCTTAGAGCAGCTTCCAGTACTGAAAGGGGCTCCAGGAAAGCTGGGGAGGGACTCTGGATCAGAAAGTGCAGGAAGAGGATGCGGGGGAATAGATTTCAGCTGAAAGAGGGGAGATTGAGATGAGATCTTGGAGAGAAATGTTTTGCTGTGAGGGTGGGGAGGCCCTGGACCAGGTTGCCCAAAGTGGGTGGCTGCCCCATCCCTGGAGGGGTTCAAGGCCAGGTTGGATGGGGCTTGGAGCCCCTGGTCCAGTGGGAGGTGTCCCTGCGCATAGGGCTGGGATGAAACCGGATGGGCTTTGAGGTCCCTTCCAACCCAACCCATTCTGTAAGTCTATGAATTAAGTCACTTGTAAACCTTGCGTGTTTTTGAAAAGCAAAAAGTTGGTGAGTTTGCCAGTCGTCTTCTTTCTGTTCCTGCATCCATGGGTCTTGGGAGAAGCGAGATGATGCTGGAACAGATGCTGGTACTGAAGTGCCAAGACCCGGCTGTAAACTCTGCGTGAACCTGCTGTCGTTGGCACGTCACTCCTGGGAAAGCTGATCCCCAAACCCAGTGGTGCCAGAGAGAAACGGCTCTCAGCGCACAGTTTAAAGAAGCTGTAATCCAACGCTGTGTTAGCAAAAAAGACCACAGGGCTAAACTCCAGCGAGTCCCAACATCAGCTCCATAAAAGAGGATGCTCGCTAGCCCTATAGATTCAAATCAGATCAACGAGGGGCCGGCTTTGCCTTCTGCCAAGATCCAGTTACATCCCAGCGAGCAGCGGGAACTGCAGCGGGGAGGGAAGGATCAGGGTTTCATAAACAGGAAGGTGATGGTGTGAGGAGAACCAGCTGCTCTCACAGCAACGCGCTTCCAAAGCGGAGCTGGTGCCCTCGTGCCAGACCAAAGGGACGGCTCGGCACTGGAAGGAGAAGACCTCTGACTGCATGCAGCTTATCCCTCAACACAAACGGCTCCCGGCCTCAGGAGCGCAAGCTTCACGCTCCTGAACTTGTGCATGAAGTTAGTTCATGCCACCCAACTCCAGAGCAACAACCTCCCTGCAGAGCTGCACCCCCTGCTCCGGAGGAAGCTTGAAATAAATGGGAAGCAAGAGACGCCGCAGCTTTGCAGAGGAGGCAACATCGCTTTTTGCTGTTGTAAAGAGCAGCGAGAGGCAAAGGCTGCTCTGTCTGGAGCTTCATTTTTTTTTTCTAGTGATGGTTATCAAAAAGAGGAACAAATAATGCAAAGGAACCTCCTCAGGCACTGCTTGCCCTCCTGCAAAGGCCTTATTTGGGCAAGGCTGGCAGTTGGGCTCATTTGCAACCAAAGAATTGGCCAGAACCACCTGCTTTTGTCTGCACTTCTTTGATGGCTCCCCTCCAGCCTGAGAAAACTTGTGGGACACTTGTCCCAGAGCAGCCTTGCTCTTTCCTCAGCAGAGACACCACACAGCCTTGCAGAGTGAAAGGTTCCAGCTTGTGGCACCAGCATCTGAGCAGACCCACCTGCCAGCACAGACTGGAGCTGTTTGGAGAGTTGGGATGGGGAGAATCATAGAACGGTTTGGGTTGGAAGGAACCTCAAAGCCCATCCAGTTCCATCCAGGGACACCTCCCACTGGATCAGGGGCTCCAAGCCCCATCCAACCTGGCCTTGAACCCCTCCAGGGCTGGGGCAGCCACCCCTGCTCTGGGCAACCTGGGCCAGGACATCCCCACCCTCACAGCAAAACATTTCTTCCTGAGATCTCATGTCCATCTCCCCTCTTGCAGCTGAAAAACATCCCCCCTCATCCTATTCCTGCCCTCCCTGATCCAGAGCCCCTCCCCAGCTTTCCTGGAGCCCCTTTCAGTCCTGGGACCTGCTCTAAGGTCTCCCCAGAGCCTTCTCTTCTCCAGGCTGAACAACCCCAACTCTCTCAGCCTCTCCTCGTATGGGAGGTGCTCCAAGCCTTCGAATCATCTCTGTAGCCACCTCTGGACTTGCTCTAAGAGAATCATAGAATCACCAGGTTGGAAAAGACCCACTGAATCATCGAGTCCAACCATTCCCATCAATCACTAACGCATGTCCCTCAGCACCTCGTCCACCCGTCCCTTAAGCCCCTCCAGGGAAGGTGACTCAACCCCCTCCCTGGGCAGAGATCTATGTCCTTCCAGCGCTGAGGACCAGAAGGTAGCTGTGCCCCAAGGCAGAGCTGATTCTGACACAAGAGGAAGCGCTGCCCACAACCACGAGATAGTCGGAGCAGCAGCTGCAGATTTTAACTCGCTTTGCTGCCTTCCACCGACTTCCAGGAAAGTGAGGCAGGCAACGCCGACAAACCCCCACAGGAAACCTGCCCTCTGAGCGACGCCTCTCGAGAAGCCTGCAGCTGCTCTGGGGACCTTCTGGAAGCTGTGAAATGTCACTCTGTACCTGTGCTACGGGGCACGGTCACCGCGTCAGCCCACCTGCCGCTCCTGGGGCTGTGTTGGGAGCAAGAACCAGGGCAGAGTACGAGGATATGGCTCAGCCTGGAGAAGAGAAGGCTCCAGGGAGACCCTAGAGCAGCTTCCAGTGCTGAAAGGGGCTCCAGGAAAGCTGGGGAGGGGCTCTGGATGAGGGAGGGCAGGGAGAGGATGAGGGGGAATGGTTTTTCAGCTGAAAGAGGGGAGATTGAGATGAGATTTTAGGAAGAAACATTTTTTCTATGAGGGTGGGGAGGTCCTGGCCCAGGTTGCCCAGAGCAGGGGTGGCTGCCCCATCCCTGGAGGGGTTCAAGGCCAGGTTGGATGGGGCTTGGAGCCCCTGATCCAGTGGGAGGTGTCCCTGCTGATGAATAAACTACTTAGTCTTTACTCAGGAAAAGAGTTATTTCCTGGCCTGCTGCTTGCTACAGCTTAGAAAAGAAGTTGAAAAAAAGAAGTCCAGCAAAGCAGAGCATTTTGTGAGATAGCACCAATATTATCCTGTTGGTGATGTTAAGCACACCTGGGAGAATTCAAGAGTTTTACTCTATCTAATTAATTGGGCATCGCAGTATCAAGGAGTATTCAATGATTAAACACCAAAGCTATCTTGCTCGTGCCTGCACACACCACAAGCAATTAAAGGAAAAAAAATAATTGGAATCCTCAAGGAGATTGAAAAATTTCTTTGCCTAAGAGAAGACTCTGTTGTGCTCTCCCACACACGTTCTAACAAGTTTACAGAATCACAGCAGCCCTGAGTGGGAAGGGACCTACAGGGACCATCGAGTCCAACTCCTGTCCCTGCGCAGGACACCTCAACATTCACACCATGTGGCCGAGGGCCTTGGCCAACCACTTCTGGAATTTTGTCAGCCTCAGTGCCGTGACTGCTTCCCTGGGAGCTGTTCCAGTGCCCCACCACGCTCTGGGGGAAGAACCTTTTCCTACAGTCCAACCTAACCCTCCCTGGCATCTTCCTGCTGTTCATTCGAGTCCAGCGAGAAGAGCTGAGCACCTGCTCCTCCTCCTCCCGTGTGAAGAAGCTGCAGAGCACAGAGTTACAAGGTCGGAAAAGACCCACTGGATCATCGAGTCCAACCATTCCCATCAATCACTAACCCATGTCCCTCAGCACCTCGTCCACCCGTCCCTTAAACCCCTCCAGGGAAGGGGACTCAACTCCCTCCCTGGGCAGCCTCTGCCACTGCCCAATGACCCTTTCTGTGAATAATTATTTCCTGATGTTCAGCCTGAACCTCCCCTGGTGGAGCTTGAGGCCATTCCCTCTCGTCCTGTCCCCTGTCCCTTGGGAGAAGAGCCCAGCTCCCTCCTCTCCACAACCTCCTTTCAGGGAGTTGCAGAGAGCAATGAGGTCTCCCCTCAGCCTCCTCTTCTCCAGGCTAAACACCCCCAGCTCTCTCAGACACTCCTCTTGTTCTCCAGCCCCTTCCCCAGCTTCGTTGCTCTTCTCTGGACACGCTCTGGACCATGATGAGGTGCCCCCTCATTCTCCTCTTCTCCAGGCTGAGCAGACCAAGTGATTTTATCCACTCCTCATACGGTTTCCCCTCTAAACCCTTCACCAACTTTGTGCTCTCCTCTGGGCGCTCTCAGCTCTTGCAGGAGGAGGCAGAATCATAGAATCACAGAATCATAGAATCCCCAGGTTGGAAAAGACCCACCGGATCATCGAGTCCAACCGTTCCTATCAAACACTAAACCATGTCCCTCAGCACCTCGTCCACCCGTGAAACAGGACAACATAAACCCTTGGAGTCACGGACAAAGCTTAAAAGAAGAGGGAGATTCTTAGAGCAATCCAAGAAGATCTGCAGGGAAGAGTCTGCTTCGTTAGGTCTTTAAAGTTAACTCACGCTGAACAAGGGCATTTGCTGTTTAGACACACAAAGGCTCGGGGAGGCAACCAGAGCCAGGGGAGGGCAGAGGCACCACGGGGCGGCTTTGAAGATGGAAGTCTTGGACAAAGCCACTTCTAAAACACAACTAAGGAGCGCTGGAGACTTCGGCAACTGGAACTTCCCGATAAGTGGATAAGGACGGGGGCGGATTCCAGGCAGGAGCGTTGCTGCTAGAGGTTTGCAAGAAGGGATTTCTGAGAGGGAACAGCGCTGCGGTGGAAGAGAGGCACGTTTCACCCTACACTGTCTCCAAGGACTGCTTATTTGGTCTCCTGAAAAACAAACCAACCTTATGAGGAGCGTCTGAGAGAGCTGGGGGTGTTTAGCCTGGAGAAGAGGAGGCTGAGGGGAGACCTCATTGCTCTCTCCAACTCCCTGAAAGGAGGTTGTGGAGAGGAGGGAGCTGGGCTCTTCTCCCAAGGGACAGGGGACAGGACGAGAGGGAATGGCCTCAAGCTCCACCAGGGGAGGTTCAGGATGAACTTCAGGAAAAAAAATTTCACGGAAAGGGTCATTGGGCAGTGTCAGAGGCTGCCCAGGGAGGGGGTTGAGTCCCCTTCCCTGGAGGGGTTTAAGGGACGGGTGGACGAGGTGCTGAGGGACATGGGTTAGTGATTGATGGGAATGGTTGGACTCAATGATCCGGTGGGTCTTTTCCAACCTGGTGATTCTATGATTCTCTGAAAATGGAGGGAGGGAGAAGCAAGCCAGGCCACACAGTCAAACCTCTACACAGCGAGGGCGTTGGTAACGCTGCTGCCTAGAAAGCATCATTATCTGCAGGTACAAACCACAACAACTGGGCGCAATGAGCGACCAACTCCATCGTGGCACAGTCAATGCCAGGAATCTCACTCTGCATGGCTTAAAAAAGCCTTTGAGCATCAGAGAAGCACACCGCTGTCTATCCCAGGACAATTCCTCTCCACTCTGAGAGGCAGCTCAGTGCACCACTAATCGCGTCACCCTTGGGAAGGACTTTGCTGCCACTCCAAGCTGGGATCCTGGCTCCCCACAATGGGAGTTACATGCAAATCCCTAAAAAGGGAAAAGTCAGACCAAGACAGTGCAGTTTTACCCTCTTTGGTGTTCAAATGGAGCAGTTCCACCCTTTTTCATGGGCCCCTTCTCTCACCACAAAGAAAGTTTGCTTCTTGTTCGCAGAAAGCGACCCACAGCATCCTCTGAGGAGGCAAATTGCCAAATCCCAGAGGCTGTGTCACCTCAAAGAGGCTGAAGGTGACAGGTACCAATGTCTCCAGCCCTGGCACAGGCTGTATCACCCCAAATATGCGGAGACTGCAGCTATGGCACAGGCTGTATCACCCCAAAGAGGCTGAAGGTGACAGGTACTGGTGTCTCCAGTCCTGGCACAGGCTGTGTTACCCCAAAGAGGCTGAGACTGCAGCCCTGGCACAGGCTGTGTCACCCCAAAGGGCTGAAGGTGACAGATACCAGCGTCCGCAGCCCTGGCACAGGCTGTGTCACCCCAAAGAGGCTGAGACTGCAGCTATGGGACAGGCTGTGTCACCCCAAAGTGCTGAAGGTGACAGGTACCAGTGTCTCCAGCCCTGGCACAGGCTGTGTCACCCCAAAGTGCTGAAGGTGACAGGTATCAGTGTCTCCAGCCCTAGCACAGGCTGTGTCACCCCAAAAAGACTGAGACTGCAGCTATGGGACAGGCAGCGTCACCCCAAAGGGCTGAAGGTGACAGATATCGGTGTCTGCAGCCCTGGCACAGGCTGTGTCACCCCAAAGAGGCTGAAGGTGACAGGTACTGATGTCTCCAGCCCTGGAACAGGCTGTGTCACCCTAAAGAGACTGAGACTGCAGCTGTGGGACAGGCTGTGTCACCCCAAAGAGGCTGAAGGTGACAGGTACCAGCGTCCGCAGCCCTGGCACAGGCTGTATCACCCCAAAGAGGCTGAGACTGCAGCCCTGGCACAGGCTGTGTCACCCCAAAGGGCTGAAGGTGACAGGTACCAGCGTCTCCAGCCCTGGCACAGGCTGTGTCACCTAAAAGAGGCTGAGACTGCAGCTATGGGACAGGCTGTGTCACCCCAAAGAGGCTGAAGGTGACAGATACCAGTGTCTGCAGCCCTGGCACAGGCTGTGTCACCCCAAAGGGATGAAGGTGACAGGTACCGGTGTCTGCAGCCCTGGCACAGGCTGTGTCACCCCAAAGAGGCTGAAGGTGACAGGTACCGGTGTCTGCAGCCCTGGCACAGGCTGTGTCACCCCAAAAGAGGCTGAGAGCCCCAGGGGACCCTGCCAGGCTGGCACTCCCTCCCCGAGCACACTCCAGCAGGTGGCACTCAGAGCATCTTTAATGACCAAACCGTGTTTCTGTTCTGCAACAGGAGGCTGAGAGCCAAAAGGACTCATTTCATAAACATCCATTTCATAAACACCTCTGTGGGAAGATTCAACACCCCTAAAACAGAGGAGATCCAGGACTGCATAAAGGGATAAGATGTTTTCTCTCCTGCAAAGGTTCAGGAAGGGAGAAGCAGCAAGTGGCTTGATGCAGCAGAGCCCCCACGTCCAGGCGAGCCCTTCTGCTTCACAACATCATTTCTGACCTGTTTTTATCTAACTCAGTTAACCAGGAGCACCAAAATCCCTGCTTTACACCAGGGAGCTCAGGTTCCTTGTGGGATGGGGCAAGCACGGAGGCTCAGGCACAGGCATCCCCGTTGCACTCCCCATCCCTGCTCCCAGGGACATTGTGGCACCAGATTCTGCAAGTTTCTTTTGAAAAAAAACCATGAGTATAAAAACATCTCTCCACCCTTTCCAGGCACTACAAGCTGCAGCTGGCCGGGATAAGCTGACTGAGCAGTTTGGGCTAAAGATACAAGCTCAGGCAAAGATCTTCCCAAACCCCACGGAGATTTTTCGACAACTCTCTGGAGCTGCAAGAGGAGCGCTGACAGCTGGGGGGATTTTGCACCCAGTGAAACGAAATGCCAGAAAGGAGAACACCTTTAACTGCCAGGAGATAAGGAATTACTTAATTATGAGCTCTTACAGAACAAATTAGGCTCCATTTAGAAAGTGCAAGGGATACACTGCTTCCCCTTCCTGCAGCCCTGCGCACGTTTCCCAGCAAGGAGGAAAGGTCCCTTCTTGGCAAACTCTGACCAGCTTGTGCTGTGATGGTGGTAAAACCAGGAATAGAATCACAGAATCATTGAATCACCAGGTTGGAAAAGACCCACCAGATCATCATCAATTGTTCCTATCAATCTCTAACCCATGTCCCCCAGCACCTCATCCACCCGTCCCTTAAACCCCTCCAGGGAAGGGGACTCAACCCCCTCCCTGGGCAGCCTTAGACCTTAGAGCAGCTTCCAGCACTGAAAGGGGCTCCAGGAAAGCTGGGGAGGGGCTCTGGATCAGGGAGGGCAGAGACAGGACAAGGTGGGATGGGTTTAAGAATTGGTGGCTGCCCCATCCCTGGAGATGTTCAAGGCCAGGCTGGATGGGGCTTGGAGCCCCTGATCCAGTGGGAGGTGTCCCTGCCCATGGGAGGACGTGGAACTGGATGGGTTTTGAGGTCCCTTCCAACCAAACCGTTCTATCATTCCATCTAGGCATGATGATGCAGTTTTGCCACTTCCAGTACAGAAGATGAAACAGAAATCTAACTGACCTATAAAACACGAGAACCAAAGCTTGGTTGCTGCCCTTGCAGTGATCGTGGCATGTGGAAACTATTTTCTATTGCAGGAACGCAGGAATTCCATACTCCTCCCACAGCACACATGCTGCTGGCAGTTCTCTTGTTGGAAGCCACGCAAAAAGCCGTTCAAGCCTTCGCTTGGAGCCCACCAGGGCTTGGTATGTGCATGCTGGGAGAATCCCACTCCCTCCCACCCAATGGGAAGGACCCAAGGGTGAGATACACAGAAAGAAAAGTGACAGTCACATTGGCACAGTGGGTCTTAACTACAATAGTGTTAAAAGGAAAAGAATCATAGAATCATAGAATAACCAGGTTGGAAGTGACCCACCGGATCATCGAGTCCAACCATTCCTATCAAAAAAAACCACGTCCAACCCACACCCTGGGCTGTTGCCAACAGCCCAGTGCGAGCATGCAGGATCAGTGCAAAAGCAAAGCATGATTTTGTCATTTAATGCTTGTAAAGAAGACAGATCACAGAATCATAGAATCACCAGGTTGGAAAAGACCCACCGGATCATCGTGTCGAACCGTTCCCATCAAATACAACCAGCAGCCACCCCTCTGCTGTGGCACAGGCGCATGTGCCAGGGATGGGACCATAACGTGAAGGTCACCACCCACCCGTTACCAGACATCACGGAATTGTGCTCAGCCTGAACACTGGTAATAACCTGGTTTGTCCCATTCCCCTACGACAGCCTGGAGAAGAGGAGGCTGAGGGGAGACCTCATTGCTCTCTCCAACTCCCTGAAAGGAGGTTGTGGAGAGGAGGGAGCTGGGCTCTTCTCCCAAGGGACAGGGGACAGGATGAGAGGGAATGGCCTCAAGCTCCACCAGGGGAGGGTCAGACTGAACATCAGGAAAAAATTTTTCTTGGAAAGGGGGATTGGGCACTGGCAGAGGCTGCCCAGGGAGGTGGTTGAGTCACCTTCCCTGGAGGGGTTTAAGGGACGGGTGGACGAGGCGCTGAGGGACATGGGTTAGTGATTGATGGGAATGGTTGGACTCGATGATCCTGGGGGTCTTTTCCAACCTGGTGATTCTATGATACAGAAAAAGCTTTTTACAGAGCTTTTTCCCCCTGCTCTATCCACGCAGAGACCCCAGGGCTCCCTTCCTGTGTGACCCCCCTGAATCCCGCTGCGGCCCCGCTGCCCAGGGATGGTGCTGAGCCATCGCCTCCCCCGCTCTGGAAGCAGACGCTGCCGATTTCCAATCTGCATCCAGGCCACCCGAGCCTCCTGGTTAAGTACAGCTCTCAAACAGCACAGAAATCAATACCTCCACGTCTCAGAGTGCTTATAGGAGCACAAAAGGATTGTGTTCACAGTCCATTTGGTGTTCCCAGAGCCGCCAGGAGCTCTGATAAGAATGAAGTTTCAAGTACAAACAAGGAATAAACCCTCTCATTTCCCATAGGGGTGACATTTCCCGGCTGCGCGCTCCAGGGGTGGCGAGGGAAGGATGCAGATTTCATGTGGCAGTCGGGGAATCCTTATTGCCTCAGAGCATCATAGAATCACTGAATGGTTTGGGTTGGAAGGGACCTCGAAGCCCATCCAGTTCCATCCCAGCCCGATGGGCAGGGACACCTCCCACTGGATCAGGGGCTCCAAGCCCCATCCAACCTGGCCTTGAGATCAGCTGGAGTCTTTGGGAGAACACCTCTGGCTCCCTTGCTGGAGTCCTGGGTCGGCATCTGAGCCAGAGACCCCTCAACACGCTCAGCCATGGGGACTCCCAGCTCCCAGGGTGGGATGCTCCAGAGATCCAAGCCCACTCTGACCCCTTCAACAATCAGAGATGAGTAAGTTCTTTGCTTTGAGCTCTCTGAAGTCCTCTTTGGTGCCAGCTCGCTGCTGTCCCTGCCACAGAGGGAGCTGCCACCACCCTATCCCCCGTGGCTGCTCTTCATCCACCTTTCCCTCAAGTAGAACAAGGATCCCGCTACTCCTCCACCTTTCTGGGGAAGCACCAGCAGAGCTCTGGCCTTGCTCACACTTCCTCCTAGGTCCACAAAAATTTGACTTCAGCAGCTGTGTTGCCCTCTACCCCCAGAGCTCGGAGAAGCCTGGCTGAGGAGGGGCTGGCAGGACGATCCCTCGCTCTGCTGCTTTAGCTCTGATGGGGAGCAGGATGATGGTTTCCTCTGGGTATAGCACACAGTACAAGATTATCACTAATTCTTTTTCAATAAAAGAAGAGACAGACCTGGAGGCTGTTTCCCTTAACCCACAAGGGGGATGGAAATGGAAGAGAAGAAACCGGAGCGGTTTTGATGGGTCGGACTAGACCAGCGCGCCGCGCGAGAGGGCTGTTGGAGCGCTGCTCTGCAGACTCTGCTGCATTCCTCGTGTGCAAGTCCTGTAAACTGACCCCTCTTCAATTATTCATTAGAGCCTGCAGCTCATCAGAGACTCTGCTCCTCAAACAGCCATTTATCTGTTATTTCTTTTGAAGAGCTCAGATGCTGTTAACCATAGCCTGGCCTGGCCAAGGACAAGGAGCAAATGCTCTGGCAGGAATAAGCCGGGCAGCTGTCAGGCATTAAATTAAAAACAAACCCACTTGATTACTTCAGCTGACAAGACGGAGCAGCCAGTTTAAACCAAGAACTCGGCTGCTGACAGGCTGAAAATTAAGCGAGCGGCAACAGAATCATAGAATCATAGGACAGTTTGGGTTGGAAGAGACCTCAAAGCCCATCCAGTTCCATCCCAGCCCTATAGGCAGGGACACCTCCCACTGGATCAGGGGCTCCAAGCCCCATCCAACCTGGCCTTGAACCCCTCCAGGGATGGGGCAGCCACAAATTCCCTGGGCAACCGGTTCCAGGGTCTCACCGCTCTCATCGTGAAGAAATTCTTCCTTATATCTAGTCTAAATCTGCCCCTCTCCAGTTTATCCCCATTGCCCCTCATCCTATCCTATGCCCCTATAACCTGCCAGGTTATCCTAGGGGGACCAAATCAGCCAGAGCATTCTTGGCCGAGCAGCTGGAAGCCACAGAAGAGGGGCAGCAGGCAGAGAGGGATTTGCTGAGGTACCTGTCTCTTCCAGCACTGGAGAGTTTTCCGGTTCTCAGAGAAAACAGCAGCAGCTGTACAAACACACAGGCCTGTTTCAAAGCAGAGGACTTCACTTGTTTGCTTTAAATCCCTTCATGTTAAGAGACCGTGATCAGAGCAGTGTTCAGGAGTGATGAGCATCACACCATCGGACACATTGGTTGGACTGGATGAGCTTAGAAGTCTTTTCCATCTTAGTGTGCCCAGGGGGCCAAGAAGGCCAAGGGCATCTTGGCTTGGATCAGAAACGGCGTGGCCAGCAGGTCCAGGGAGGTTCTTCTCCCTCTGGACTCAGCCCTGGGGAGGCCGCTCTTCGAATCCTGGGGTCAGTTCTGGGCCCCTCACCACAAGAAGGATGTTGAGGCTCTGGAGCGAGTCCAGAGAAGAGCAACGAAGCTGGGGAAGGGGCTGGAGAACAAGAGGAGCGGCTGAGAGAGCTGGGGGTGTTTAGCCTGGAGAAGAGGAGGCTGAGGGGAGACCTCATTGCTCTCTGCAACTCCCTGAAAGGAGGTTGTGGAGAGGAGGGAGCTGGGCTCTTCTCCCAAGGGACAGGGGACAGGACAAGAGGGAATGGCCTCAAGCTCCACCAGGGGAGGGTCAGGCTGGACATCAGGAAAAAAATTTTCATGGAAAGGGTGATTGGGCAGAGGCAGAGGCTGCCCAGGGAGGGGGTTGAGTCACCTTCCCTGGAGGGGTTGAAGGGACGGGTGGACGAGGAGCTGAGGGACATGGGTTAGTGATTGATGGGAATGGTTGGACTTGATGATCCGGTGGGTCTTTTCCAACCTGGTGATTCTGTGATCACTAGCGTGTTAGAGCAGGGTGTTTCACCCAGAACACAAACTAAGGATGAAGCTGGTGATGTGGGTATTACTTTGGCCAGAAATATCCACATCCAGGGTTTCTGCCTGTAGCTTCCTTTGCAGAAGATGCTGTGGGGAAGGACCTTCCTGCAGGCTTTCCCTGCTCATAACACACTGATGGCTGAGCAGGAGCTGCACAGATCCGGGATGAAGCCGAGCCTTCCTCTTCAGTGCATTCCTGGTTTGGTGTCGAACAGCAAGGCTCAGCCTAAGCAGGTGGGGCGATTCACGCCTGGGGTGCACAGCAGGGCGAGCACCCGCTCCCATCTCAAAGGTCTCTTTTATGGTGCAAAGCAGAGCTGGAAGAGGTTATTTATTCACTTCCCCGGTATTCACTGTGATTATCACCCCAGCACAAGCTGATCGGCACTCCTAGCCCGCGCCAGCCGTACCTCCGGAGAGAGAGTGGGCGCACTCAGCACTGCAAACCCACTCCTCTGCTCTTCATTATGAAGTGATTTCATTAATTGGGTGTTGTACTTTCATGCATAATTCCTCACCCTTGGCACCTTCAGGGTGCAGGAGCTCACCCCTCAGCCAAGCCGGCTGCAGAGCTGTAAGACCCCAATTATGTGAGGTTTTATTTTTCCGCTGAATTCAAGCTCTCTGTTGCCATTCCCCAGCTGAACAAGGACCAATCTGCAGCCTACCTGACAATTAAAATCTAAAGAACATAGGAGAGAACGAGGTTTGGCACCTAGAGACCAACACACAGCACTGCTGATTAACCCCTGGGGCAGAGCAGCTTTTGAGAGCCAGGCGAGAGAGCTCTGAGCTCTGCTCCTGACCAGCACAGAGATGCAGGTGAGGCTCACCCAGGGCTGTCGCAAGAGATGCTTCTCTCAGTGTCAGCGCAGTCTGTGTCAGAGAAAACAGGTAGAACAGGAGGCAAGCAAGCCCCGAGTCCTTGAAATGCAGAGGAGAGCAGTCCTGCTCCTCCACCACCAATATAAACACAACAGACCCGCTCTTCTGTTCAGCATCCTGCAGACCCTGCACTGCAACCTTGTGAAGCTCTCTGAACCTGCCCTCTGAAGCTCTGAACCTGCTCTCTGAAGCTCTGAACCTGCTCTCTGAAGCCAATATCAAGTTTAAACAGGGTCAAACGCCACCACCAAAGAGGAGAGGAGGTAAAAACCCAAAGCCAACCATGTACCTATCTTTGCCAAAGTCTCCTGTTCGATCCAGCACTGGGTTAGCAACCTGGTTTTAGGGATGCAGCCAGGATTGCCTGGCAGATAATGGTTATAAATGGGAGCGGGGAAGATTGAGACTAAATGTTAGGAAGAATTTCTTTATGATGAAGGTGGGGTTGCTCAGGGAAGCTGTGGATACCCCATTCCTGGAGAGGTTCAAGGCCAGGTTGGATGGGGCTTGGAGCCCCTGATCCAGTGGGAGGTGTCCCTACCCATGGCAGGGGGTGGAACTGGATGATCTTTAAGGTCTCTTCCAACACAAACCATTCTATGAATGCAAACTCTTACAGTAGGGACACACTGGAACATCCAAGACAAGCAAGACTCAGGCAAGAGCAATCCAGGATTATGCCTGCTGCCAGGAGAGGGTTTGGCTTGGAATTCCTTCTGGTCACAGAGCTGGAATGCTGTTGGGTCAGTGCTAACTGCAGACCCAGGCTCCTTTCCCTGGGACCATGCAAAGGGAGGCAGCTGCTCCAGACAGCCCAGCCTGCAGGATCTTGCAGGTGTTTCCAAGATACTCAGATAAACACAGCGAGGTACAGTGCTTGCAGGGACTTGCGTACCACAATTGTTCTTGAAAGATGGGAATCCACACAGGAATAAAAACCACAAGAAATTGTGAAATGCACCAGCCTTCCTCAGTAGGAAGCTGAGCTGGAGCTACAAAGGCAGGTAGAAGGTACCAGATCACATCTCCTCACTAGCTCTGCAGTCAAGACAAGAGGAAATGGCCTCAAGTTGCACCAGGGAAGGTTTAGATTGGATATTAGAAAATATTTCTTTACCAGAAGAAATTAGAAGAGGCTGTCCAGAGCAGTGGTGGAGTTCCCATCCCTGGAGGGGTTCAAAAAGTGTGGAGATCATAGAATCACCAGGTTGGAAGAGACTCACTGGATCATTGAGTCCAACCATCCCCATCAATCACTAACCCATGTCCCTCAGCGCCTCGTCCACCCGTCCCTTAAACCCCTCCAGGGAAGGGGACTCAACCCCCTCCCTGGGCAGCCTCTGCCAGTGCCCAATGACCCTTTCCGTGAAAAATTTTTTCCTAATGTTCAGCACTTCAGGACATGGTTTAGCTGGCACGGTTGGACTGTCTGAGCTTAGAGGTCTTTTCAAACTTAAATAATTCTATGTTTCATCCCCAAAGATCCTAACATGCAACAGCAGCAGGTGAGATGACGCTGGAGGCACGAGACTGCATCACTTTACCAGCTGTGAAGTTCCCAACTCTTTTAAGGAATGCTTTGCACTTCCTTCCTTTGCAAAGCATCTCTAGTTATCGGCCAGGCAAATCCTGGTTGTACCTCCAGCAGCATCCCACTCCTGGGGACAGAGGGAGGGATGGCACTTCTGTGTGGGCGTTGAGTAATCGCTGCTGTCACTGCCTCAGGCTATTTTTAGAAGAGATCATGGCATTAGCGGCAAAAGGAGAGCGAGTACAAACCTAGAATAAAGGTGCCTCTTCCTCTTACAGCTCTGCACGCGCAGCTAGAACAGAGGGCACAGGAGGGAAGCTGAACAACCTTCAGCTAGAGAATAGCCAACCCCAGGTGTTTACTGCTGCCTCCTTCTCCTTCTTTAGTCCTTGTTGTAGGTAGAGCCAGTGCCAGAAGCTGCTGCTGACAATGCCAACCCTCAAGCGAGCACAACTATACACAGATATTCAGCACATTGTCCTTTTCCCCGCCTGCAGCATCGCAGCTGGTTCAGAGCTTGCCCTGAAGTTCACAGAATCATAGAATCACCAGGTTGGAAAAGACCCACTGGATCATCGAGTCCAACCATTCCCATCAATCACTAACCCATGTCCCTCAGCGCCTCATCCACCCGTCCCTTAAACCCCTCCAGGGAAGGGGACTCAACCCCCTCCCTGGGCAGCCTCTGCCACTGCCCAATCACCCTTTCCGTAAAAAATTGTTTCCTAATGTTGATGGGGTGTGTTTACAGGAGGGATTTCAGTTGTCTGCGCTGGGAGCAAATATACCTTGTACAAACTTGGAAAACCCGACGGCGGTTATTTCAGGAGCACGTAGCAGGGCTTCACACGTTCAAAAGTTACCGAAAATGGGATTGTTGGACACTGTTCACAGGCGCTTTGGCCACCGCGCCTTGGAAGGGCTCCAAGCAGGACATCTGCGTGCAGCACAGGGCTCCTGGGCTTTCCCGGCCACGGGATGTTGGACAACTCGCCTGCTGCTCTGTTCCAGCTCCCCAGCTGCGCGGGGACGTCGCTTCCATGTCCCACAAAGAGACAGGCAGAGCAGCAATGAGAACTCCTAGGGTTTTTTTTCCTCTATGAAGTGCAAGGGGCTGCACCTACAGAGGGAATCACCCAGGGTTTGTCTCAGTGATGTCCCTCAAACTAAAAAAAAACTTCAATTATTTTTAAAGCAACGTCCTTCAGCTGCTTTTACAGGAGGGCAGTTTAGCCAAGGGTTTGAAGATCAAAGAGGCAAAACCTCAAGTCTTAGAAACCCAGCTGGAATCCAACCAGAAGACAAAGATTAAGTTTTTTTTTCCAAGCCAGAGTTGCAGGCACAATGAAGAACCATAAAACCACTGTTCTCAGGGAAGGGAAGTGCAGAGTCTCAGTGACCTGAGTTCATCTGGAGCACCTCCCATCCAACGACAGGCTGGGAGAGTTGAGGTTGTTCAGCTTGGAGAAGAGAAGGCTGCAGGGAGACCTTAGAGCAGCTTCCAGTGCTCAAAGGGGCTCCAGGAAAGCTGGGGAGAGGCTCTGGATCAGGGAGGGCAGGGACAGGATGAGGGGGAATGGTTTTAAGTTGAAAGAGGGGAGATTGAGATGAGATCTTAGGAAGAAATGTTCTGCTGTGAGGGTTGGGGAGGCCCTGGCTCAGGTTGCCCAGAGCAGTGGTGACTGCCCCATCCCTGGAGGGGTTCAAGGCCAGGTTGGATGGGGCTTGGAGCCCCTGATCCAGTGGGAGGTGTCCCTGCCCATGGCAGGGGTAGAACTGGATGGGCTTTGAGGTCCCTTCCAACCCAAAACCATTCCGTGATTCTATAATCTGACCCACACCAGATTTCTTTGCAGACCACTGGAAACGCACCAATCCAGCAACTGGGACAGAAACACAACAGTAACCAACTGGGAAAACAATACAAGAAACCCCCGTGGCCTTTAGCACGATGATGATTCAGAGAGAGAAACTGCTGCAGGGCACCGAGGGTAAGGAACACGACAAACTCTTGACAACCTGTTCAGCAAGGTCTCCCAAGCCAAACCAAACACGCCGTGTCGTTCTCCATGGTTAGAGTGTGTACCTATCAGCAAAGGAAATCCTGAAAGGCTTATGATTTCAAGACACTGATAGGGCTCTTGTACCCTGCATTGTGTCTCCAGGACAAAGAAGTGCAGGCACAATTAGGAAATATCCATGCTAACAACATTGGTCATCAATCTCCTACTTGGAGAGGGCTCACATCAAAGAAATCAAGTCCTTCAACCTCATGTTGCTCGTGTACAGAGCAGGAGGAGCTTTATGTGTCTGAAGAAGGTCTAGCAGATGAAGATCCTCACCCCAAACACAGCAGCTCAGTTCCCTCCACTGATGTTAACGGGGCCACCGAGAGCAACTTGACACAAATGGAGCTTTTCCCAGCCCCACCAAGAGAATAAACAGATACCAGGCGCTCAGCAAGGGCAGCTGTGCCAAAACCATCACATACTCCTGTATCTCTCATCCCATCTGGCAAGATCACAGCATAGAGAAGGGTGTAAACACGGCACCGAAACACCCCAAGGGATTCTCACTTCTAGCTTTCTGCTACAGCCTCCAGTCCACCTCCCATGTGCTGGACCGAGGTGGCCCTTTGGGAAATGTTCCAGATCTGTTTGGACGTCGCAAGGGAGAGGAAGAAAAATGGGTTTCTCTTTTCTCTTCCCTTACTCCACTCCCTTACGCTCCCATATGCACTGATCCAGATTACAGAGCAACAGCTTACAGGATTTAAAAATAGCCGTCCCCAACCCTTTCCCCCAAGTCAGCTCACACCCTGCACGCAACTCTGAGGGAGGACTTAAAAGACGCAACCCAGAACATTTTTACCTTGGATGGAGGATTCCCACCTTCTTCTGGAGCAGCCTGTCCATTCTGCAAAGGAAAAGAACCTGCTGTTAGCTCACACCATGCATGGAACTGCTCCTCACTCCCCCGTACAAAGGCTGGTGGCTTTAGGAGCCCTTCATGCAGGACAAGCAGGGGAGGATGCCAGTTTGAGACACAGTATGAGACGGTTGAACACTCCCATACCCAGAGAGGACACTGTCTGCCAAGGAAAGAAAACGTGTTTAACAGAAGAGTGAAATAGTTTTTCCTGGTGTCCAGCCTGAACCTCCCCTGGTGGAGCTTGAGGCCATTCCCTCTCGTCCTGTCCCCTGTCCCTTGGGAGAAGAGCCCAGCTCCCTCCTCTCCACAACCTCCTTTCAGGGAGTTGCAGAGAGCAATGAGGTCTCCCCTCAGCCTCCTCTTCTCCAGGCTAAACACCCCCAGCTCTCTCAGACGCTCCTCTTGTTCTCCAGCCCCTTCCCCAGCTTCGTTGCTCTTCTCTGGACTCGCTCCAGAGCCTCAACATCCTTCTTGTGGTGAGGGGCCCAGAACTGAACACAGGATTCGAGGAGCGGTCTCCCCAGTGCCGAGTCCAGAGGGAGAAGAACCTCCCTGGCCCTGCTGGCCACGCCGTTTCTGATCCAAGCCAAGATGCCATTGGCCTTCTTGGCCGCCTGGGCCCCTGCTGGCTCCTGTTCAGTCGCTGTCAACCAACACCCCCAGGTCCTTCTCCTCCAGGCAGTTTCCAGCCAGACTTCTCCTAGTCTGGAGCTGCTCAGGGTTGTTGTGCCCCAAGTGCAGGACCCGGCATTTGGCCTTGTTAAACCTCATCCCATTGGTCTCAGCCCAAGATCAGGTGGAAGTGCTGCTAGATGCAGTTAAACAGCCATTTTGCCGTGATGTTGGCTTTAATTTGAACGCTTATCAGTTCTTTATTACCTATCACAGCTGATAATGCTGCCATAATCCCCATCACCTGCTTGGCTCCAGGCCACCTCTGGCCCGCGAGTCCAGCTTGTGCTGCTGGAGCTCCAGACAAAGTCACAGCAGGTGACCTCAACCGCCTGGAACGGCACCGGCCGGTCACACTCCGCGCTGCACCGGAGACGTGGCAGGTTCCAAACAGAACTGTGCCTGGAGGAGCCAGCAGGAGCAGAAGCAGGTGGGATTTACTTAAACACAGAGCAAGATAAGCACGTACGTAAGGTTTCCTGCAGGCTGTGGAGAAAAACAAGGGCAAGAAGATTTTTGCTTAGAGACCTATTTGTACCACGGTCTCAGGCTCCAAAAATTCATGGAAGTCGCTCTCTCTTTTAACAAGGCAGATTTATTCACTCCTGTTTTGATGGACTTTCTTTAGCGAGGACAGGCTGAGAGAGTTGGGGTTGTTCAGCCTGGAGAAGAGAAGGCTCCAGGGAGACCTCAGAGCAGCTTCCAGGACTGAAAGGGGCTCCAGGAAAGCTGGGGAGGGGCTCTGGATCAGGGAGGGCAGGGATGAGATGAGGGGGAATGGGTTTAAGCTGAAGAAAGAGAGGTTTAGATTGGATTTTAGGAATAAATGCCTTCCTGTGAGGGTGGGGATGTCCTGGCCCAGGCTGCCCAGAGCAGGGGTGGCTGCCCCATCCCTGGAGGGGCTCAAGGCCAGGTTGGATGGGGCTTGGAGCCCCTGATCCAGTGGGAGGTGTCCCTGCCCGTGGCAGGGGTGGGACTGGATGGGCTTTGAGGTCCCTTCCAACTCAAACCATTCTGTGATATGATATGATTCTACAACCTGACATCCACGTTAGGAGTACACTATCCCCTTCTCCCTCTCGTGCCAAATTTAACTTGCACTGCCATTTAATGCAAAGCGAAACTGGCATTTGTTGGTCTTGAGAGATCTTTGGGGCCATTGAGAAAACCTCCCTCTAACGACGCCCTCGCTTTCTGTGACATTCAATGGGTGCTTCCAGGTTGATGCTCTCCTGCTTTACAGAAGGTCGTCATCGCTGCTGCTCTCAAAGTGCTTGCGGGTAGCTCGCAAGAAGAGGTGGAACACTAAAAAGCTAAATTTAAGCACAAGTTCAGTTTTCGGATACTTCAAATCCACAGCCTGAGTCTCCACGTATCTTCATCGCTAGGTCTCTCCACCCCACCTGCAGCCCCTCACAGAACAGCTTAGTCCTTCCACGATGTGGACGACCACCACAACAGGGACGACCCCCGCACCAGCTGGGGAGAAAACCTCCTACCTCACGGCCTGATGCTGGCCCTGCAACATTTACATCAATAAGAATCCACCCCGAGCTCCATAACTCACCTTAGCACCAACTTAAACTGGGATGGAGTTCCTCAGCATCTCCAGCCAACGGCTGACAAAGGCAACAGCGCTACCAGCAAGCCAAGTTCTTCTTGAGGACCGTTGCCCTGACGTTTACACAGAGCTCTTGGTGCCATTAACACAAAGAATAGTTGAGAAGTGAAGTAAGGTTTCATGTTTATGTAGAGCCTCCATAAAGAGGGGGGAGGTATCATGCTCAAGATAACCAGACTGGGAAACGCGCTTATGTTTACTGGCTTAGCTGCCTCTGATCAACAATTCATAACTCTCTGCTAATCAAAACCAAAGCTCAAGGAGGGCTGTTTACATCTAAAACAGCTTACAAAGTAGAATTTCCATTCTGCCTGGATCATGCTCCAGAGAACAGATCTTCAAGGCACATATCAGGAGGGCGGCGGGCTGACGCAGAGGACAAAATCCTTTATTCCCCCAGGGAAGAGCAACACATGGTGAGTGAACGCAGGGTCCATCCAACCCCTCACCTTCAAGGAGGAGTCAGGAGACACCAAGTGCTACCTCCAGGCCTTCTGAGTGCTGCATTTCACCACCTCCCTACCCCAAGGAACACGTGTCCTACACGCTGCTGTAGCCAGGAATCCATCCTACCTGGGGATGGAAGGGATGCGGAAAGAAAGTCCATGCCAGGGAGGTTTCCTGGGCTTGCAGATCCATGGTCTTAGAGGGATGAAGCTCCTGATGAAACGTTCACACTCTCAAGCTGACATAAGACAGATGTGTAAGGAGAGAACTGCAGTATTGAGAGCCAAGAGCTTTCCTTCTACCCCAGAGCAAACCCAGTCCTTATTCCCTCATAAGGAATTAAAGAGCCATTTGTAAGCGTCCGAGATGGAAACACACTCGCAGCTACAAACTCATCACCTCCGAGATAAAATACGGCCATTCACCACGTTGTAAGTAGAGCTGAAATAATTTGTGGGTTTCTCAGTTTGACATTTATCTCTTTACAAACGCTTTCTCGCTGCACTCCCCCTGCACACCACGCAGAGCGCGGGAGCGTGTTTGCCTCCGTGCCAGATGCCCTCTCGCAGCACATTGTTCTCGGGGCTGGAAAGGAGCCTCCTGGATGTCCTGCTCTGCAAGCAACCCCAGAGATCTCCCTGCAGGCAGCAACCACGCGATACCCGCGGCAATGAAAGCATCGAGAGCACCCTTAGCAAGTTTGTGAGTGAGACTAAGCTGGGTGGGAGCGTGGATCTGCTGGAGGGTTGAGAGGCTTCAAAGGGATCTGAATTGGCTGGATCCATGGGCTGAGACCAGTGGGATGAGGTTTACCAAGGCCAAATGCCGGGTCCTGCACTTGGGGCACAACAACCCTGAGCAGCTCCAGACTAGGAGAAGTCTGGCTGGAAACTGCCTGGAGGAGAAGGACCTGGGGGTGTTGGTTGACAGCGACTGAACAGGAGCCAGCAGGGGCCCAGGTGGCCAAGAAGGCCAATGGCATCTTGGCTTGGATCAGACACGACGTGGCCAGCAGGGCCAGGGAGGTTCTTCTCCCTCTGGACTCGGCACTGGTGAGACCGCTCCTCGAATCCTGGGGTCAGTTCTGGGCCCCTCACCACAAGAAGGATGTTGAGGCTCTGGAGCGAGTCCAGAGAAGAGCAACGAAGCTGGGGAAGGGGCTGGAGAACAAGAGGAGCGTCTGAGAGAGCTGGGGGTGTTTAGCCTGGAGAAGAGGAGGCTGAGGGGAGACCTCATTGCTCTCTGCAACTCCCTGAAAGGAGGTTGTGGAGAGGAGGGAGCTGGGCTCTTCTCCCAAGGGACAGGGGACAGGACGAGAGGGAATGGCCTCAAGCTCCGCCAGGGGAGGGTCAGGCTGGACATTAGGAAAAAATTCTTCACAGAAAGGTTCATTGGTCCCTGTCAGAGGCTGCCCAGGGAGGGGGTTGAGTCCCCTTCCCTGGAGGGGTTTAAGGGACGGGTGGATGAGGTGCTGAGGGACATGGGTTAGTGATTGATGGGAATGGTTGGACTCGATGATCTGATTTGTCTTTTCCAACCTGGTGATTCTGTGATTCTAAGACAGAGCCACGGCTCTTCCCATGGGTGCCCAGGTCCGTAAAGAGGGGTACGGATGGTGGCAGAGCAAGGCTTGGGCTACCAAGAAGGTTGTGGCATGTGCCTCAGCTGGGACCAGCAGCTCGTCCCTGCAGCTTTCCAGCCGGCACCGCTCTGGGGCGAGCGGAAACAGGGATTACAGAGCTAATCTGATGGGCACGTGGAGCCACAGCCCAGCAGCAAGGGCACCTCTGGGGGAGCGAGAGCTAAAACTGCCCCAGAAGTAGTACAAACCCTCCTGCACACACGCCGCTCTAATAAGTTTTCTTAATTGCACGCAGAAAAGTACATTGGAAACAAGCACACGCGGTTACGCAACTGCCAGCCTGGCTGAACTTGGGAGATATTTATCTTAGGACATCTTGCATTTTAAATCCCTTTAATTCCACATAATCTGCAGCACAGGGAACAATTTACAGGACAGGCGAGCGCTGCTCTGAACTGAAACCAGGACGAGTTGCACCCATGGTGGGACTGAGCAAGACCGTGCCCACTGCTGGGGCCGTCGAGGGCTGCGCTCAGCAGTCAGCACCATCAGCATAAGTCAGCCTGGATTATTGACAACTCTGCAGAGAAAAGCAGCCCAATGCTATTTCTGGACCTCTTGGGTTTGACCGGTCACTTCTCAGATGCCCAGACACAATCCAGCAAGGGTACCTGGTATCCAGAGATGCTCTTTTATAGAACGATGGAACAGTTTGGGTTGGAAGGGACCTCAAAGCCCACCCAGTCCCACCCCTGCCATGGGCAGGGACACCTCCCACTGGATCAGGGGCTCCAAGCCCCATCCAACCTGGCCTTGAACCCCTCCAGGGATGGGGCAGCCACCACTGCTCTGGACAACTGGGATGAACTGTGAAGCATTCAAGCAGGAATAAGCAGGGGAAGAGACCCTTCATCCCAGAACTTATGCTACTTCAACATAAGAACAAGGCATTTTATTATTATTATTAACTGGAATTTATGGATCTCACCTACTGCAGTTGAGTCACCTTCCCTGGAGGGGTTTAAGGGACGGGTGGACGAGGTGCTGAGGGACATGGGTTAGTGATTGATGGGAATGGTTGGACCTAATGATCCAATGGGTCTCTTCCAACCTGATGATTCTATGATTCTATGAAAAAACAATTCTGCAAATGTTAAGCTCTCCAAAAGAACTCAGGAAGCCCAAAGAGACTGAGGAGTCTGCACAAGACGTATCAGAGACGACAGCCACTCGGCTTCCTCCTGTCTTTTGATCATTGTTTTATGCACTGTTCAGCTAAGATGCTTGAAAAAGATAATTATTCATGAATAAGCTCCTGCTCGGTTAAGGATGACACAAAAAAGAATTAGCTTGGAGTGGTTGGTCTTGGCGTAATCCCCCATCAGTTGTGTTTGTGTAGCAAGACAAGAGCGTAAAGAAAAGCACAGCCCCGATGACAGCATCCATCGCTATGGTGATAAAGTCATTCGGGTCCACTCTCTGCTGCTCGTACTCTGCCCCGGCCAGGTTTTTTTTGCTCCATAAGCAATATTTGGAATAATATAAGCAGCAGAGAGAATGGGGGACGGAAGGGGAGGAAGGAAAAAGTATTCCAAAGCCAGCGCAGTCCCCGGGACAGAGGGATTCGTCTGCTGCGAGGGTTCAGTTCAAGCTCCCACTGCCGCCCGCTCCTAGAATGGCTCCAGCGGGGCAGGACAAGGGGCACCAGCAGCCCATGCCCAACGCTCCTGGAGGGCAGTGGAAAAAACCCAAATCCCTTAACAATAGGAGTGATGCCTCCACCGGTGCGGTGACAGCACCTCTGCTCCGTGACTCAGAAAGCAAAGGTTGGAGAAAGCCGGTTTCTAACCTGGATGGCAGCGATCCCAGGGTAATTTACGTAACTGGCGTTCCAGAAAAGTCTCTTTGGTTTCTCAGCGGTGCTGCCTTGGCCAGGAGAGGTGAAAACTTTCTCCTGGGCCCCTAGCCTTGGTGATTTTAACCTCTCGAGGTGCAAATCTCCCCCTGAGCCCCAGTCCCAATCCCTGAACCTGGCAGCAGCCAGGTTCATTGGTGAAGAGCATCCTTGTTTTCCTCGCTGGAGTCAAGTTGCAGGTACCTGCTCACCTCAAAACAAAGGGATGTAAGTTGCTAACATCCCACTTGTGATCCTGAGAGATAAAAAGGCCAATCTGCAGAAGTATCACCTTCCAGTGGCTCCTGACCCTGACCTAGAGCTCCGGCCAAGGTAAGATGGGGGAAGGGGATACAGCAGAGGCAGCCCCTCCAGTTTCAGTTGACAATTAACACACTCATTACTAAAGCAGTGAGAAAAACAGCTCTTGCTGCTGCCCTTTATCTCCACAGCTGACAAATACACAGGACCCAGCCAGCAGTTTCCGCTCCGGAGAGATCCCGTGGTGCTGACACAGCGCCTGCCTGGCACCTGGGAGACCTGAGATTAAGTAGTAAATGAGTCTCGCCCATGGCATTCGCTGCCCTGGGCACAGGCTTCGTTTCCTCCTCTTACGAGTCTAGTTGCGTTTTCTGGCTATCTTTTCCCACTTAGAAGAAGAGAAACCACAAATAAAAAAGCCCTGTCTCCCAGGAATAAGCTACAACCTGGCTCGGGGTGCATGGTTTTAACAACCCAGTTGCCCCAGGACTTTTCTCGTCTTCCACCTTCGAGCACAAGCCCATCCCTGTCACTCATAAAATCATAGAATCACCAGGTTGGAAGAGACTCACTGGATCATCGAGTCCAACCATTCCCATCAAACACTAACCCATGTCCCTCAGCACCTCATCCACCCGTCCCTTAAACCCCTCCAGGGAAGGGGACTCAACCCCCTCCCTGGGCAGCCTCTGCCACTGCCCAATGACCCTTTCTGTGAAAAATTATTTCCTAATGTCCAGCCTAAACCTCCCCTGGTGGAGCTTGAGGCCATTCCCTCTCGTCCTGTCCCCTGTCCCTTGGGAGAAGAGCCCAGCTCCCTCCTCTCCACAACCTCCTCTCAGGGAGTTGCAGAGGGCAATGAGGTCTCCCCTCAGCCTCCTCTTCTCCAGGCTAAACACCCCCAGCTCTCTCAGCTGCTCCTCTTGTTCTCCAGCCCCTTCCCCAGCTTCGTTGCTCTTCTCTGGACTCGCTCCAGAGCCTCAACATCCTTCTTGTGGTGAGGGGCCCAGAACTGAACACAGGATTCGAGGAGCGGTCTCCCCAGTGCCGAGTCCAGAGGGAGAAGAACCTCCCTGGACCTGCTGGCCACGCCGTTTCTGATACTCAAGCAGATGCTCTCTGCTCCCTCCAGGAGAATCCGTGCTGTATCCAGCCGATGAAAATTAAGCACGCTCCCCTCTGATGGGTAGCAGCTCCCCGCTGTCAGCGGAGAAACGCTGCCTCTACTCACAGCCGACGGCTCGTAATTTTGAATGGGAATAAGCAAATCTGACTGATTTGCCCTCAACAACATCCCTAAGTGCGATAGAGAAGCCTGACAGCATCGAAGCCGAGACAGAACGATGGGAAAGCATCAAGGTCTGAGCAAACAGCCCGACAGCATCGAATCCAGGGAAAAGAGAATCACAGAATCACTAGGTTGGAAAAGATCCACTGGATCATTGAGCCCAACCATTCCCATCAATCACTAAATGATGGGAAAGCATCAAGGTGTGGGTAAACACCTGGGACAAAGTCTTCGCCGGGAGAGCTGCTGGTTCCAATTTGGATGAGATGATGTTTAACTAATGAGCGCCAGAGCACAGGCACAACCTGCCCCAAGCTGTCCCTTTATTCCGAAGGGGCTGTGATGGAGCCTGCAGATGTGGACAGATGCTGCGCGCTGCCCCGCACATCTGGCTCAGAGGTCTGAATTGGAAAGAAAAGAGCAAGGCAAAAGAGGGAAGAACAGACACCTAAAGCGACACAGGATTGTGATTAGAGTTTGAAACTCAGGCCTCTGAGTGCAGATGGGGCTGGGGAGTAAGAGAGAGAGGAGACGTGCAAGACCCTGAATCGCAGATATTTATTCCCTGGGCCTTCAGTGGTGGCCGCCTGGATGTCTGGAAGGAGATTTAGGAGCGCGCTGCTTATGCTCCCTGGATAATCGAAGGCTGCAAGAGCAGCAGTGCAGCCAGGGAGCCCCAACACGGCAGCAGCCCCAGAGCCCCAGCGCTGGGCACCTACCGGGAGCTCCAGGCTGCCCGTACCGAGCCCCGGGCGCTGCATCCCGAGCTCCGGGCAGCCCTGCCGTGCACACCCGAGCACCGGGAGCCCGGGGCATTGCACCCTGAGCACCGGGAGCATCACCGGGTAGCCCTACCGTGCACACTGGAGCACCGGGAGCAGCACCGGGCAGCCCTACCGTGCACAGCTGAGCCCCGAGAGCCCCGGGCATCGCACCCCGAGCCCTGAGAGCAGCACTGGGCAGCGCTACCATGCACACCTGAGCCCTGAGAGCCCCGGGCACCGCACCCTGAGCCCCGGGAGCATCACTAGGCAGCCCTACCGTGCACACTGAAGCCCAGGGAGCATCACCGGGTAGCCCTACCGTGCACACTGGAGCCCCGGGAGCCCCGGGCACCGCACCCCGAGCCCCGAGAGCAGCTCCGGGCAGCGCTACCATGCACATCCGAGCCTCGGGAGCAGCTCCAGGGCAGCCCTACCGGGCACACCGCAGCCCCGGGAGCCTCGGGCATCGCACCCCGAGCCCCGGGAGCAGCTCTGGGCAACCCTACCGTGCACATCCGAGCACCGGAGGCCACCGGCAGCAGCACCGAACAGCACACACCGAGCCCCAGGCGCCTCGGGCACCACACCCCGAGCTCCGGGAGCTGCACCGGGCAGCCCTACCGTGCACACCCGAGCGCCGGGAGCCCCGGGCACCGCACCCCAAGCCCCGGGAGCAGCACCGGGCAGCCCTGCCGTGCACCCCCGAGCCCCGGGAGCCCCGGGCACCGCACCCTGAGCCCCGGGAGCAGCCCCGGGCAGCCCTACCGTGCACACCCGAGCACCGGAGGCCACCGGCAGCAGCACCGAACAGCACACTGGAGCACTGGGAGCCTCGGGCACCGCACCCCGAGCTCCGGGAGCCGCACTGGGCAGCCCTACCGGGCACACCTGAGCCCTGAGAGCCCCGGGCACCGCACCCCAAGCCCCGAGAGCAGCCCCGGGGCAGCCCCATCCTGCACCCCGGAGCCCCGTCCCCCCGGTCCCTGTCCCCGCAGCCGAGGTTGGGGGGGGGGGGGCAGGCAGCTCGGAGAGGCCGTGCCGGTCGCTCCTTTGTTCGGCGCAGCTCCCCCCCCCACCCCATCCATCCATCCTCAAGCCCGGGGAGGCCCCCGCTCACCTCGGTGTCCAGATGCACCATCTCCATGTCGGGCCAGGGCTCGGCCAGCTGGGCGAGCGGCATCGCGGCTGCCGGGGCCCCGCGGGGCTCGCAGCGCCCGTGCCCGCAGCCCGAACCGGGCGGGGCGGGGCGGTCACCGCCCCCGGGAGGACCCGGGGGGGGGAAAGGGCCGGGGCCAGCCCCCTCCTGCCCGATCAAGCCGCTCCCAGCCCCATCCGAGCCGGCCTGGAACACCCGCAGGGATGGGGCAGCCCCCGCTGCTCCAGGCAACCTGCGCCGGTGCCTCCCCGCCCACACAGGAAAACATTTCTTCCTAATCAATCTAAACCTCCCTTGTTTCAGCTTAAACGCAGCCCCTCCTCGTCCTATCCCTGCCCTCCCCGAGTCGGAGCCCCTCCCCAGCTTTCCTGCAGCCCCTTGCAGCTCTAGAAACTGCTCTAAGGTCTCCCCGCAGCCTTCTCTTCTCCATCCCCAACTCTCTCAGCCTGTCAAATCTTTAATTTGCTGGTTTATGAAAAGAAACAGGAATTTGTTAGTTTTAGTTAGGTGCACAGCCGTCTTTTTCTTCCAGCCTAAACAAGTCTTTGCTCCATAAAGCTTCATCTTTCCTGCCTTTTGTCAAGCTCATGGTCAGCCCGCCTGTCTTTCTGCTGTGAAATATGGAGGGGTTTTCTGCATCTCAATAGACCTACAGTCATAGAATCATAGAATCACCAGGTTGGAAAAGACCCACCGGATCATCGAGTCCAACCATTCCCATCAATCACTAACCCATGTCCCTCAGCACCTCGTCCACCCGTCCCTTAAACCCCTCCAGGGAAGGGGACTCAACCCCCTCCCTGGGCAGCCTCTGACAGTGCCCAGTGACCCTTTCCATGAAATATCTTTTCCTAATGTCCATCCTGAACCTCCCCTGGTGGAGCTTGAGGTCCCTGTCTCCCTTTCCTCAATGAGCTGCACGAGGCCTCGCTCTTCCTTTCAAACGGTTCCTCTGGATATTTTACTGTTAACCTCCCACCGTGACCTTGAAATCGCAGACTTGCTTCTCCACTGGTTTCTACACCGCCCTGTAACTCTGCTTTTCCACACTTCAAAAGGAATTTCTCTTATTTCTAACTTATTTTCCCTCCTGTTTATAAGAACAGTCATGACCTTGGAGTCAGAGATTTCCCAGGTGTTAATAACCAGCCAGGCTGAGATTACACCCTCAGCTGCTGCAGGTAACAGCTCAGCACCTGGTCCTGCCCAATTTCCCTGTATAACCCTCCCTGGAAGCTGGGAGGCACTCGGTGGGTCCCCTCACTGCAAAACTGCACATGGCATTACAATTTAAATATTCCTTGTGGGCTTGTCCACAGCTCCAAGTGCACCAGAACGTGATGTCCAAAGGTTGGATTCATGGGACCAGGTCACAAAGTACTTGTCTCACTTTGTTCTCCTTCCAGAAAGGATGCAGAGAGCACTGTCCTACCCTCACGCCCTCCCCACCCCTGCTCTGGATCCACCCAACACAGAGCGGAAGGAAATCTGCTGGAGGGTCGGGAGGCTCCAAAGGGATCTGAACAGGCTCGATCCATGGGCTGAGACCAGTGGGATGAGGTTCAACAAGGCCAAATGCCGGGTCCTGCACTTGGGGCACAACAACCCTGAGCAGCTCCAGACTAGGAGAAGTCTGGCTGGAAACTGCCTGGAGGAGAAGGACCTGGGGGGGTTGGTTGAACAGGAGCCAGCAGGGGCCCAGGTGGCCAAGAAGGCCAATGGCATCTTGGCTTGGATCAGAAACGGCGTGGCCAGCAGGGCCAGGGAGGTTCTTCTCCCTCTGGACTCGGCACTGGGGAGACCGCTCCTCGAATCCTGTGTTCAGTTCTGGGCCCCTCACCACAAGAAGGATGTTGAGGCTCTGGAGCGAGTCCAGAGAAGAGCAACGAAGCTGGGGAAGGGGCTGGAGAGCAAGAGGAGCGTCTGAGAGAGCTGGGGGTGTTTAGCCTGGAGAAGAGGAGGCTGAGGGGAGACCTCATTGCTCTCTCCAACTCCCTGAAAGGAGGTTGTGGAGAGGAGGGAGCTGGGCTCTTCTCCCAAGGGACAGGGGACAGGACGAGAGGGAATGGCCTCAAGCTCCACCAGGGGAGGTTCAGGCTGAACATTAGGAAAAAAAAAATCACAGAAAGGGTCATTGGGCAGTGGCAGAGGCTGCCCAGGGAGGGGGTTGAGTCACCTTCCCTGGAGGGGTTTAAGGGACGGGTGGACGAGGTGCTGAGGGACATGGGTTAGTGATTGATCAGAATGGTTGGACTCGATGATCCGATAGGTCTCTTCCAACCTGGTTATTCCGTGATTCTATGAAAGGGAGATGCATTTTGCAGCCAAATGAAGAAGGTAAAAGGGATGCTGGTACTGACATCATCATGTTATTGATGCCGCTTAAAGCAGGTTGCAGCAGCTGGAGGATGGATGTAAGCAGACGGCACACCGTGTACCAGGCAATAAGGGGAAATTATGGGTAGCTTCAGAGCTGAATGAATAACTCTCCATGAGATCTGCCTCAGCTTGCTCCAACAGTAAGTGACATAAGTTTAATTGGCTATAACAGGACCTCACTTAGTCCCAGTCTGGTGGGTTTGTGTTATTTAATGCCTTCATCTGGGGCTCCAACGCTTCTGGCACAGAGAGGGGGCTCTGAGCACAGGACTTGGAGACAGCAGGTCCTGGGCTTGGCTCAAACACTGTGGGAATTTTCTACGCTACATTCTCCCCCATGGGAAGAGAGATGACAGCTCTAGCTGAAATCACAAGCAGAGCCTATGATTCTATGACTTACAGATTAGCTCCAAGTGCTGGGAAGATTAACTGGAATTTTTCAAAGCTCTGTCCTAATTCACCTTTTTTGGAGTGCACTTCCCTCTCCGAATGGGTTATGGGCTGTAGAGCCCCAGCTTCCTGGGACAGCTGCCTTCGGAATGCTAAACCCCAGCTCTACATGCTTTTACTTAGGCTCATTAAGTATTTCCAGCCACACCTTGATGAAGTCAACCCTTAGCGATGCACCCTTTGAAAAAGATTTGGGTCTTTTTTGTAACCAATAATTCTGTAAGGAAACAAGAAAACACGGTGCTTTGGTAAAATGTGAGTAAAAGTTCCCTTTTTTCTCAAAATTATACACGTCCCCCCACCCCCAAAAGCCTAAGTTGTACCACAGCAATCAAGCTGAGAAGACAAGTGAAGGACTGAGAGAGAAGCACTCTGTCTGCTGAGAGAAGCTGTTATCAGACTGACCTTCCCTTGATTCCTGCACCAGCTAAGGCTGAACCGTAGCTGATTAACAGAACGAGAAATGTGCCATGCGGGGTTGCTGGTGAGTCCAGGGCAGGATGCCTGGGTGAAAGAAATGAGGTAGTGATCTCCCCTGAGGTTTATTTCCCAGGCAAAGCACAGCTATAAAAAGCAGGGTACAAAAAGCGTTCTTTGGAGTTGAAGAGCAGAGCCTGATGTTTGGGTGAGTGTTGTGGCTAAATACAGTGATTAAACCAGATCTACTGGCATTTTTTCTGAGACAGTTGCAGGCTAGGGATTGCTGCTGCCTCGGTAAACAGGCATCACATCCCAGCTGGGAGCCCCCTTGTTAGTGTTGTATTGCTGAAAATTCAAAATGTTGTGGTCTTAGCTTGGTTTTACAAACACCAAATCCTCCTCAAATGCAATTGTAGGTATTTTTGCCTCCGCAGCTGGCTGGTGTTATAAAACCATAGAATAGTTTGGGTTGGAAGGGACCTCAAAGCCCATCCAGTTCCAACTCCTCTGCCATGGGCAGGACACCTCCCACTGAATCAGGCTCCCCAAGGCCCATCCAACCTGGCCTTGAACACCTTCAGGGATTGGGCAGCCACCACTGCTCTGGGCAACCTGTTCCAGTGCTTCACCGCTCTTACCATGAAGAAATTCCTCCTTATGTTTAGTCTAAATCTGCCCCTCTCCAGTTTATACCCATTGCCCCTCATCCTGTCACTCCAAGCCTTTGTGAACAGTCCCTCCCCACTGCATCGGTGCGCGATGCTTTCCTTTTCAGAGAGTTTAACAACATTTGTTAAGCTGGTTGTTCCCAAAGAAGCACTTCAGAAGTGGACGTATTGGTCCTTATCCACATTACCAGATCCAATCGTTCCTTGTTATTCCAAAAGCTGCCCACGTGCTTCTCCATCTCCCCATACATCAACCCTCTGCTCCCATGGCTCACCACATCCTTTCTTTTCCCCAACGCCAGGGAGCATCGCTGCTAACTGCCTGCTTCACGTTGTGTTCCTTTTACACACACGAGGAAATGCAAAAAGCTTGCAGGCACGAGAAATGCCTGCTGCGACTTACAGACTTGTGTAATCTGCTTTGTGTTTACGCTAAGAGAGTCATTCAATTAGTGCTTGCAGCAACCCTCTTTGTATTTTGAAGATTGACTAATCGGTTCTGTAGTTCCTCGTTATCCCTGCTGCACTAATCAGGGAAACCGAGTCATGTTTTCAATAGGTCGTCAGGGTAGAACCTGAACTCCACGTCCTGTCTTTTAATCCCCAGCTCTCAATTCACCATCTCATTTCCTTGCCTCTTCTGCTTTGTTTTTCCACTACAGAGGAAGAGATGATAGATCGCCTTGTTTTGATCCCAGGGACACGCTTTTCCTTTGCGTGGTACAAACATCGTGTTGAAGATATAAAGCAGGGGCCCTGGAAATGAGGAACCTTGGCTGTGTTTCACAGCAGAATTGCTTTTTGCCTTTCTGACGGATTTCTTTCCGTTCCTTAGCACCATGTGCAATGGCAGCTGCCTCGAATGCCAGAGTTTTCCAAGGCAGGTCCAGGCAGCGGTCGGAATGTAGAAACTACACCACAGCAGGCAGGAAAGGTCCTGGGGGGTGAGCACAGCCCAGACGGCTGTCATTGCCCTGCAAGGGGCTGAAGAACCATCACCGTAGAATAGAACCATCGCCTTAGATTGGAAAAGACCTCCAAGATCATCAAGTCCAACCATTAACCTTTAATTTCTGCTGACAACTCCTGCAAAGGTCAGCATCATGCTACCATGAAGGTATCCAGCACATCTACAACCTTTTCTTTTGCAAAATACGTTGTATTTTGCCAGCTGGTTCCACAAACTGACTCTAGGTCTGCTAAGCTCACCCTGCTTCTACGTGGCGTTACTGTAAACCATGCCAGCCCCATGGACCACATCTTCTGAAATACCTCACAGGGAGCCCCCGGCTGCAGCCAGGGAAGAGTTTTGCTGGCAGAATTGATTAAGCTGTTGGCTCCAAGCAATGCACTTAATTTGTGACTTTTGCACCTATCATTCAGGCACATTGAATTGTAGCGAAGAGGTGACTTGAGGAGAGTGACCCCTCAGAGCTGGGATGTGCCCTGGGAAGGCAGGGGAGGCGATGGGGAATGAGCTGCGCGGCAGCGAGGCCATATCTGCTGGTTGTCATGGATACAATCACTGCTGGTCTCCTGTATCAGTTACCTTCCCTTTCCTGGATGCAAATAAACGAGCGGCGGTCTGCTTCTGTTCTTACGCAGGACACAACCCTTCACCGACAAACAAAAGGAGAAAACCATCTGTTTCAAACCTAGACGTCTCTTCTTAATGTCATCTACGGGGAGAGTGGGAGGTGACTTGCTTTCTCGGTATTCGAAATATGCGAGTCTGATAATGCTCTGCCCAACTGCATTCAGTTCCGTCCTAACCTTTGGCTATTTCCTAGGACCTCAGAGGAGCTGTTTTCACAGCTCATTCAGCCTTTACTCTGGATCAGCCTTTTGGATTCATGACAAGCTGCAGCGGACTTGGACTCTGCTGGCTGCACACGCCTGCTGTTTCCTCACACCGAGCAGAATTCCGCAGGCTCCGCTGACTTCAGCTCCCTGTTTGGAAGGGAAAACAAGAGGTCAAGTGTGGCTCGAACAACACTCAAAAAAGGCTTTTATGAAACTCCACATAGACTACAAGCAATTGCTTTCCTTTCTTTCAATGTTTAATTTTTAAAGCAGGCTTGCAGCCCAAGGGCGTGTTATCCAGCAAGTTTTGGTTTTAAGTAGTGTACAGATCTGTTTGTAGTTTATGTCAGTGCAGGCCTAAGCGAGGCAGTGATAACATGAAAGAGAAAACTATTAGAAACTATAAACAGCAGTGAAACTGCCAGGCCTGTTTTCACTGTCCCCTAGCCAGGAGAAAGCTGAGTAAACAGTAGCACTAAGTACAGGTTTTAGAGTTCTTTTAGGTTTAAGAACTCGTAAACAAGCGATGGGGCTTTTAAGTGGATGCAAGTTTTGCGCTACTTACAGAGCACACAGGTCCCAGTTTCTCCAGACAGAGCAGAGGAAAACAAAAGCACATTTCAACAGAAACCCCGTGCCAGTGAGAGGAAAATGTCATTCCAGTGTTCGTGGTCTCAAGCCTACATCATGCAGCTGAACAAGTCTCATCCTGCTTAGGGCACACACAAATACCCGCTTCTAATTACCCCATTCCGTAGTCTAGGATGGCATCATTCACAGTGGGGAAAAAAGAAACCATTTCGAAATTGGAAGCGAGTTTCAGAAAACCTGATGAGAAGCCTAAAGACCCCAAGGAACTGATTTCCTTATGGGAAAATATAAACTCTTTCTGATTTGGTTAAGACCAATATACTCATGATTGGCAGTATTTTATTTTTCAGTCTTATCAGAGACGGTTGAACACATCCAGCCTCAAAAAGCAACATCACAAAAATAACCAGAGAAACAAACTTAAAAAAACAAAGAGAAATCGGAATATTTTGGCCTAATGACCAACTGTGTTACATCGGAAGACATAATACAAACAGATTTTCTAGAGACATGCAGGAAAGAGGTGCTTTCACCATTCAGGGAGAGAGAAGGTTTCCAATTTTTCCTTTAGTAACACTCGTTTTCTGTATTTTACAAGCTGATGAAGGCAGTGCAGCAGCACAGATGTGAGTCAGCGGGCTTGCATGGTCAGGTAGCGGATACATGTTCCCAGTGCTCAAATGGTTTCCTTGTTGGGGAGCAAACAAAAGGCACAACAGGTTCGGGGCTGCCAGAAATTTAATTACTTGGCAAAAGAAAATCTATCTGTCCCTCATCAGTGTTACCAAAACCCCAGAGTCTGAAGTAAGTGAGGCAGTTAGATCTAGTTCGCAGAAGAGGGGAGATTTAGATGAGATATCAGGGGCTTGGAGAAACCAAATCCAGAGGGAGGTGTCCCTGCCCATGGCAGAGGTGGAACTGGATGGGCTGTGAGGTCCCTTCCAAACCAAACCATTCTATGATTCTATAAAATGGTGAAGCAATACAAAGTTGGTACTCTACTGCTGGACTATTTTAGAACATTCCCTCTTTGCTTCCCTAGGGACAGAATCAATACCTGACAGCAGAAGAGAATTTGCTAACGCTGGGGGAACTTCGTTTCTGCTTTTCAAATTGCTCTTTTCGTTCTCTCTCCTTCATGATGAGTAAAGGAAGGGAGCTTGGAGACTGCTTTGTAGACATTCCCCTTTCCAAAAGAGATGCTTGTGGTTTACGTCAGCAATGTAAGGACTGTTCAGCTGGGCTTTCTCTGGCTCTCTTAGGGGTGCTTGGTGCACTCCTGGGCAAATTTACCTGGAGTATTTACACTTCTGCTGATGAGGGAGGAACTACTTGATCTTTAACCAGCAAAATCCTCTTTCAGAATTATTCTCCAGCAGCCACGTGGGCACTAAAAGTTCAGCCCAAAGGGTTCTCCCTTAGCAGGCTAAAAACCCGCCTGCCTGATTCTTGTGCGCTGCTCTCATTTCATTGTCGTGATCCAGAACTGCTCAGGAAAGATAATTTCTAAGATCAAAAGCAAGAAGCTTACTTTTATCTTTCTTCTGCTAAACACTGTGGGTACCTCTGTGATCGAAAGCCGTCTCTTCATTACGCTGTGGCAGTGACTTTCCTCTGTCACCATAAAGAAGGGAGGGTGGTGCGGCTCAGACAGCTCAGTTTTCCCACTGGGTACTAAATATCTCTAAAAAGATGTGTGTCCCAAACATTTCTATTAATGAATTCATAAAATAAACATGTAAAGAAACAAAAATAATCACCGACTGCTCAATGTGCAGAAGAACCTCCAGCACCCAGAGTACTCGAGGGACGTGTCATCGTGGGGTCTCCCAGCTCGCTCACCTGTCCTTTGCTCGCACTTGCATCTTCAGCCACTGAAGAACAGTCAGTTACAAAGTGAAAACTTCAGAGAAGGGTATTTTTGTCTCCCAATGGATGGATAAAAGCTGCAGTGTGTTGTATCAATAAAGGTTTTGCCAGAGGCAGTGAGCAATTTAATCAGTTGCGACTCTGGAACATGGTTGGAGTTTTGCTGCTGATTTCAGTGACAGCAAAAATGAGACTTGCGTGGCAGGTAACAACTCCTCTCACCCTTTTCCTGTGGGAAATCAGGTATTTGCTCACAATCTGGTTTCAGAAAGTCCTGGCCCGACCTGCTGCCTGTCTGTTTAAAATCTGCATAGAATCATTTTCCCCTTAACCTAAGAAGCCACTAACATAATGTTGGAGATAAATGTCCTGTGGCAGCAACCAGGCGTAAGATACGGTGGAAATAGGGTCAGTGTGTTAGAACTGGATAATACATAACATCTGATGTGATGTTATTTAACTCAAATGTCTTCTCTCAAACACAAGGACTCTGGGGTATTCTACAGTCCTTAAAATAGTGCAAGAAGCATAGCGCTATTAGCTGTTAACACCCAGTAACGCTGTATATTCGTTGAAAGGTAATATTGATCAACAGAGATGGAAAACAGTCCTTTGGCAGCTGTTTGCCAGCTCTTTGGAAATGAATATGGGAGTCAATTACCAAGGGACAAATGTCCCTTCTGCAGGATTGCCAGCTCGCTACTGGCACGAGCTCGCCTGCTGCCAGAGGCTTTTCAGAAGGGGGAGATACAGGCAGAAATAAATGGGTTTAAATATCAGCACTGTAAAGACAGAAGCAGATGGGCTTAAATATCATCACTATGGCCTTAGAAATCGTTCACTATGTCAGAAAGCAAACCGATCTGGATGAAAAACGAGGTCAACCAGCCTGCCCAGCATACAAGTTAGTTACCTGCTATGGTCCTGCAGTTCTCAGCATCAGTCACGGGGAAAACTGAGTTCTTTGCCTCCCAGTCCAAGATGGGAACTGTGTCTGATACACAAAAACTCTGCAGAACCCGTGTATGGGTGAGGTGGGCATGCTGGAAGAATCCCTCTTGCGAGGAAATCCTGGTATTGCACAAACTTACGTAAAGCAGCTCGGCTGCTGGGTTGGCTGCACAGGAGCAGAAAGAAGACAACGTTCTGTCTTCACCTACGTCGAGTTGTGTAACGAGCTACCTGCTCAGACACAGTTTCTTCATACTAGGCAGGAGCCCAGAGCCTTTGACGTTGAAAAATAACTCATTGCACTTCTCCCCGCTCAGGTGCACAAAGGGAGCGAATGCACAAATCCAGAGCTGAGCATGCAGCGGGTGAGGACCTTGGAATGACATTGGGGTGTTTTGTCTTAAACAATCTGCTCAGTCCCATGTGCCAGCCAGGTGCTGTGTGGAATATAACCCAGCTGCGGCCAGTACCTGTCAGCCCGATCAGTGTGTGGCTGTGGGGCTGCCAGCCCCCAAACCTCCACAGATGACAGGAGGGGAGGGTTTATCCACATCCCAACTCCTGGGCTGAGCTGGCCTGTTGGTTTCCTCCCCAAACACAAACCGTAAGCTCATCTTAGGGCTGGCTTGTCCTTACTCTGCTGATAGAAACTGTTCATTTAGTGAGTTAATCAATAAACCAAACTCCCTAAGCGTTCCCATGCAAATGGATAAGAACCCTGGTCTGCTCATTTTGCTAATCACTTAATAATTACTGTAGGTTTGTTATCTAGGAACTAGCGGGGCATGGTGATAGGGTGTGTTTAATGGAGACATGGGAATAAATTATATGTCATATTTTTCAGTACAGTGCACACTCAGACATCCCTGAAACATTTGGTTTCAACGTTTGCTACATCTTCATGCCATGGCATTTATATTGATCAGGGACTGGAAATTTCTGCCTTTCCCCTATCATTCTGGGTAGTGTTTTGCCCACTTCATCCAATAAATGCACAAATCCCCGCCCCAATAAGCACTCAAACCCCCATCCCAATAAATGCAGAAATTCCCTGCCCAGCAGGTACAGGGAACTGAAGAAAAGGAATAGTTCAACTTACCAGGAGCTCATCTTTCCGTTTTGCACCTACTGCAAGGAAGTATCATGAGGGTGTCAAGTGCTTCACATGCAATCTCATCAACTCTGGGAAGTAGCCACTTCCTTCCCAGCTTTACACGCTGCTTCTTGGTAAAGGTAAACATGGAAAACATGTGTTAGAAGGAGATAACCCGATGATTAAGATATTTCATAATGTAAAAGGTGAAGGAAAACCAGCTCTCTGCAACTCACGGCATTGCTTCAACCCAGTACACGTTATGGGATGGCATTCTGTGAGACTGAACAAACAGGATGCTGGTAGAAGTTGCTGACTGGCAAACTAAGCACTGCATTTCACAGCATCAGAAAAATCACGCAAGTCAGAACTTTAATTAGCATTGTGCATTAGCACAAATAACTATTTTATTTCCTAGGTTGTATTTAGCTAGCAGAGAAAAAGCACGTGCACTCAAACTACTGGCATAAGGAGACAGGGCAAAAAGTGCAGGAGGCTTTTCAGTAAAGTATTATTTCCTTGAACATATGATTTATTCCCTAATCCCAGGCTGAAGATTCAGCAAGTCTGATCTAAGTAGCTTGCACCAACAAGTCTAAAAGTGACCAAGCTTAGAATCCTAGAATGGTTTGGGTTGGAAGGGACCAACCTGGCCTTGAACCCCTCCAGGGATGGGGCAGCCACCACTGCTCTGGGCCACCAGTTCCAGGGCCTCCCCACCCTCACAGCAAAACACACCTACCTAAGGTCTCATCGACATCTCCCCTTCTTCAGATTAAAATTGTTTCCTCTTGTCCTGTCCCTGCACTCCCTGGGGTTTATTATAGGTATAATAAAAAATTATACCTATACAATACCTACTTAAATCTGGATTTAAGATAAGGTATCCTTTCCTTGGTTGAGGACAGATGAGATGGATAGCAGCAGCTCTAGTTTAGGGTTAAAGTTCCAAGACATGTGTCACAGCAGCTGCAATAACTGCCTGAGGAAGAAAAGGAACAGGCCAGTGATTCCTAAAATAGGATTTGGGAAGCCTAAGTTCAAAGGCTGGCTGTGCTCCGGAAAGGATGCTGTGGGATGTCAGCTATGCCTGTAAACTGACGATGACCTGAGCACTCCGGATTTCAAGCAAAACCATACCAAGTCCTGGAAAGTGCTCGCATACCATGACAGCAGAGGTACCTTAAGGGGGCCCAGAGGGGCTCACACTGCTCAGGCCATTATCATCTCTCTAATCCCGATCTTCCCAAGAAGGAAGAAGCGCAGAGGGATGGAAGGTTCTGGAGCAGACCTCCTCCTGCTTCCTAAAAGCAAATAACACTCATTAGGTTGTGATAGACCAGGGAGGGGGTTGAGTCACCTTCCCTGGAGGGGTTTAAGGGCCGAGTGGACGAGATGCTGAGGGACATGGGTTAGTGATTGATGGGAAAGGTTGGACTCAATGATCCGGTGGGTCTCTTCCAACCTGGTGATTCTATGATTCTATGATAAACCAGGCTCCCGGGTTGGCCAAAAGGCAGTTTGTGCTGGTTTTGGATGCTGCCTGCCATTTACTGGCTGCCGAGCCCCGATTCTGTGTTTGCTGGTACCACCGTGTGGCGAAGGGAAGGAACAGGCTGTTAATCAAGGCGGGGGTTAATGAGCTAAACAGCACTAAAATCCCCGAGTCCATTGGGCTGTGGCAAGAAGGTACCGTGAGGCTGCCAAATCCAGCCTTCCCCTGCCAACGTCCCTCAGATCCAGGCACTTTTGAAGCCATGCAAGAGAAATTAAGTCAGTATCAATGGAATTTTCCTTCCTTGATTGCTGCAGCGCTTGCCAAGAAGGAAGCTAATTTGGTCGTGGTATGGCAGGGAAACCCGGGCATCTATCTCAAACCAGGCTGCAAACCAACAAAACCTCTTCACCAAATACCCACAACATAGAAACAATCTCTGGTATTATCTCCAGTGAGAAGGAAATTAAGAGAAAAAGTAATTTAATCACCTAAGTTTGCAGTCAGTCCCTCAGCTGGACGAGAAACCCCAAATACACGTACATTTAGTCCTTATGCTGAGATAATGCTTATTTCCATCAACAACATGCACAGAGACACCACTTTATTGGGTAAAGGCACATGAAATCTCCCGTCTGGGCAATGCTAAAATAGTAATCTAGTGTAACCAGGTTAATAGTAATCTAATTTAACTCCTCTCTTGCTTCATGACTGCCTTATACACTCATGTCTGCACAGCAACAGCAGCCAACAAACTCGAGAGCAGGGGAGAGCTGCTGCGTGGAGGGAACTTTGTTAAAAAATCAAAGGTAAATTCAGCGGGATAGTTGAGTATGATAAAATGAAATTCACTATCAATTCTGTTTATAAGGGGAAACCTAGATTTATAGAATTGTTTGGTTTGGATGGGACCTTAAATCCCATCCAGTTCCAACCCCCTGGCATAGGCTGTGACACCTTCCACTGGATCAGGCTGCTCAGTTACATCCACTCTGATTCTGAACCTAGAACTCTAGAAACCTAGAGAGTTTGGGGCTTAAGTATCTGGTAGCAAAATGCAAAGTCTTCCAGTGCCTGAAGGTGCTTTGAAAGGTGCAGCAATGAGATGTTCCCCAACTGGGTCATCTGTAGCCACTGCTGGGCCATTCTACACTTTGTACTACTCGCCCCAGGAGGGTTTTATGAACTAATGCAATGAAATGTTCCTGTCTTGAGGCTTTAACGCGTTTTAGGAAGTTTTCCCTGATGTTTTTGGTTGCCGTTTCTTCTGCCACACCGTGGATTTTCTGGCACCTTAAAAATTCCCTTTGCAAGGAGATGGTTAAAACCCCAAATTGTCAAAGCAGTTTAAAGAGCAGCCCAGCCTTTCACATGAGAAATCTTTGTAATGCCACCTTACTAAAGCTCTTTATTAGTCGGTATCTTCTCCTCATTAACCTCAATCAAACTTTACCCAGAATCAGCTCCCCTGTACCATCTCCTTCCCATCATCTGGCAATGACAGGCTCACACTGTAAATTGCGCTCAACTATAGCTCCATTTCATCTCTAGGAACTGCAGCATAAGGACCCATTTCTCAGAAATTACAGTCAGCAATATTAGTCCCAGGGCTGGGTATTACCATATCCAGGATGATTTAGGGACAATGAAATCCCTGTGCCATCAAGCTAGCTGATTCTTCTGACACAAATAATCCTGCAACTCAATATTTGCTGCGTGCACTCACTGAAATTTAGCCTGTTTCCCTTCCTTGTTCCCTTTCAAACCCACCCATGGCAGCCTCAGTACTCAGGGAGGAGTACAGTGTTGTTTTTTCCAAATATAAAGGAGTGCTGTGAAGCCAAAACTGCTGCAGGAGTCAAGGATCCCCCATACACAGAACTGTTAACGCAAGGGCACTGCATTAGGAGAATCAGGGACAGGAGTTTGTCCTTCCTGGGGAGTCATAGAATCATGGTTTGAGCTGGAAAGGACCTTAAAGCCCATCCAGTTCCAACCCCCTGCCATGGGCAGAGACACTTTCCACCAGATCTGGTTGCTCCAAGCCCCATCCAGCCGGGCCTTGAACCCCTCCAGGGGTGAGGCAGCCACACCCGCTAGAGGCAACCTGGGCCAGGGCCTCCCCACCCTCACAGCAAAACATTTCTTCCTAAAATCTCATCGCAATCTCCCCTCTTTCTGCTTAAAACCACTCCCACCTCATCCTATCCCAGTGCTCCTCTGTCAAGAGCCCCTCCCCAGCTTTCCTGTAGGCCCCTTTAAGTCCTCACAACACAATTTAATCCAGTTCTTTTCCTGCTTTTTTTTTTTTTTAGCCAAACAATCCACTTTTACATGAAAATAAACCCCTGGCTGGGGTACAGCTGGTTTTGTAGATGATGGTAAGCGACCCACTATTACAGCTCGTATTCACTCCTACTCAGTTTTAATTGTCACTTTCTATGCTGCTTTGGGGAGTTGAGAGACTTTGCACTATCATTTCTCAGCAATCAAAATGTTCTTAGGACCCCAGCAAAAATATGAAATATTAGGACAAGAAGACTCATCCACAGGCCCCGATGGAAGCCTGCCAAAGATTTCAGTGCTGTTAAGAACTTGGCCTCTCTTTGCAATCTTACCTATCAAGAGGCAAATAAATGAAAACAGCATGTTGGCTCTATTTCACAGACAATTTGTGCTGAAATTAATAAACTGAGAAACAATTTAATGGTATCGCCACTAATTTTACATGGATTTAAACAATACTGACACAACTCACCACAAGAAGGATGTTGAGGCTCTGCAGTGAGTCCAGAGAAGAGCAACGAAGCTGGGGAAGGGGCTGGAGAAGAAGAGGAGCGGCTGAGAGAGCTGGGGGTGTTTAGCCTGGAGAAGAGGAGGCTGAGGGGAGACCTCATTGCTCTCTCCAACTCCCTGAAAGGAGCTTGTGGAGAGGAGGGAGCTGGGCTCTTCTCCCAAGGGACAGGGGACAGGACGAGAGGGAATGGCCTCAAGCTCCACCAGGGGAGGGTCAGGCTGGACATTACGAAAAAATTTTTCACAGAAAGTGTCATTGGGCACTGGCAGAGGCTGCCCAGGGAGGGGGTTGAGTCACCTTCCCTGGAGGGGTTTAAGGGGCGAGTGGACGAGGCACTGAGGGACATGGGTTAGTGATTGATGGGAATGGTTGGACTCGATGATCCGGTGGGTCTCTTCCAACGTGATTATTCTATGATTCTACTCCTTTAAGGCCTGATAAGGAACATTGAACCTACTCATTTGCCTTTGGGTTGTCAGAGGTGACTTTCTGGATCCTGGATGCAGCTGTTCCCCTTTGCATACAAGCAGCCGCAACTCCGGGCAACGGATTCTCCCAGCGTTCTGCACGAGGCTTCGGGTTCACTGTGCATCTCTTGCACACACCTCGTTTTCCTGTAAGAAGAGTGATAAAACGAAAGCAGGAACAGAGTCAGACAGCAGAACAAGAAAAATTATCATGTAATTTGACAGCCACGGCTCAGAACTGGGGTAATTAGGAAGACAAAAAGCTTTGGTGTCTTATTCTAAGGGCAGGACACATCCAGTGTGCCCCACACTGTACTTGTATTTTTACCTAAGATAGTGCAATCCATGGCCCTTCCTATTCCCCAGCTGCAAGCAGGAACTGTTGTGTGTTCTCAGGTTTTTGTTTTCAGTTTGTTTTTTTTTTTAACGCTCAAATCCTCAGTTTGATTTAAATTAGGATGCTCTCTGCCTTTGAATTAGAAAATAATTGCACAACACCACACAGCCCAGTACCCTCCACCAGATCACTGGGTAGTTTTGTGTTTTGGCTTTGTTTCCATCAAACGCTGGTGGTCTATGGTTTTTGTAAACTCAAACAAATAGGACAAAACACATGGTAACGCCAAAAGCACCTGACAGGCCAGCTTTTTAAATACACCCGGCAGCATAAATCACATTCCCAGACGATACACAGAGACAATTTTCCACGTAAAATGATTATGATTTAACAGAAAAACTTATTTTTAGCTTAAGGCGTTCTGGCAGCTGCTGATGCAGATTTGCGGCTGTTCTAACCACTAAACATGCACGGACTGCAGCACAGCGTTGCCTGCTCTTTAGCTTTTAATTTACAGAACTAATTAGTTGGATTTACGATCTTTAGCATCCCTTCCCCTCTATTTGCTTAAGGAGAAATAGATGAGCCCTGCATGTCAAGCCAAGCCCAATAGGCCAATAACTCCAGCACAAGGGCATGTCCAGTGGGAAACACCTTGGATGTAGCAAGAGCTTCAAATCCTGCAGCAGCAAATATACCTGTCACCACGTAGAGAATAGACAGGCAAAATCTTAGAATGGTTTGGCTTAGAAAGGACCTTAAAGCTCATCCAGTTCCACTCCTGCCACGGGCAGGGACACCTCCCTCTGGATCAGGGGCTCCAAGCCCCATCCAACCTGGCCTTGAACCCCTCCAGGGGTGAGGCAGACACAGCTTCTTTGGGCAACCTGGGTCAGGGCCTCCCCACCCTCACAGGAAAACATTTCTTCCTAAGATCACATCTCAATCTCCCCTCTTTCTGCTTAAAACTGTTCCCCCTCATCCTGTTCCTGCACTCCCTGATCAAGGGTCCCTCCCCAGCTTTTCTGTAGGCCCCTTTTCAGTACCGTTCTGGAATGCTGCTCTAAGGTCTCTCTGGAAACCTTCACATGGCCAGGATACAGATCTGGGGGTGTAAAACTTCTCTAGCAATTTATAAATGTACAGAGGAGAGAGGACATTCTGATCAGCAAGTGGGTTTCAGACCAGGATCACGGAAAATACAGGAGTTTTATAGCAAAAATGAAAGCGTTGGTACTCACCAAAGCATATTATGCCATCAGTGGGAAGTAACAGGTATGGCAAAGACATTAAGGCAGTCGATTCAGTACCTCCACGATGGAATGAGGTCTGGAAGTTCACTAATTAGCAGTAAGATCACACAGCTTAGTAATTACTGAGAAATTTAGGTGGCAGTTACACAGAAAATAATAATTTTCCTGCTTGGCTGGAGAAAATGCCCTGTGCAGTAACACACAGCATGGCAACGCTCGGTTCAGGGTATTGCAAAGATTAAGAAACAGTTGAGCAGTTAAGTTCTTCAAGAAACAGAAATCCTGCAACCAGCCTCTATTAGCAGTACTTCATTTTATAACAAGGGGGTGAAGAGATCTTCCAGGCACAAAAGTGTTTGTGGAGAACACCAGGAGTGCTCCAGCTGGCAATCCATTCAAACCTTGGTTCATTTGGAACCATTCCTCTTCGTGGAAGCCCAAGAACCTAAGGCTCAGTGAAGGCAAGGGAAGCAACTTGAAGATTTCTTCTGACGTTACTTAAAACGTTTAATTAAAGCATTATTTTAACATCGTAACTACACTGCTAGGTGAAATCTCAATTTCACTGTCTAGAGAGCACTTACAGCATCACTGAGGCCGTGACCAAGCCTCAAAGATTCCACAGCCTCGGGGCTCACCTCCTTCTGGTATCTGAAAGCTCATTCCTGAGGAGATCCCGAGCTAAGACTGGCAATCATCCCTCTGCTCAGGTGCTCCCTAGGAGGAGAGTCCCCTCCACAGGACACAGCAGAGGACAGAGTAGTATCACCACACCCCAACAGCTTTTATGGCAAATCCCTAAGCCTCTCTGCTTCGCCCCAGCACCCCGATACCATGCAGAGATGCTCCAGGGCTCTTCACAAGCCACAACCCTTGGAGAATGCTCTGGAGGGGACCAACACCTTTGCCCTATTCCCTTTCAGCAGCTACATCCACTGCTTGGCAACTCAAATAAGGCATTGCTATGTTTGTAGGCACTTTCTAAGCTGCTTCTGGGAGGGAAATCTGCAAGATTATTAAAACCCATCACTCTTACATTTTGCTAGGGCCAACTTAAGATACACCATCTATGATGCAAGATGACATCGAGCCATTCCAGAACACTCTGGGCACCAAAACTGTTCTGATGTGGAACTCAGCCCTGTTCGTTTGCATTGGATTCCCTCTGAAAACAGCACAGCTTGCAACAGGTCACAGGCCTTAATGGGGAGCAGACACTCGGGTCCCAGGAAAGGCCAGGGAGAGATGGAAAAAAATATTCCATCTGAGTAACTGAAGGAAACACACACAAAGGTGTTTTGGGTTTGGCTCTGCTCTACAGAGTAAGGAGATCCTATAAAGATGGTGCATTTTTACTCAACAAATCATGTTTCCTCTCCGCCACAGTGAAGCCTGGCCTTGGTTACCAGAAGCAACAATATTTGAGCTGAAGTGCAGAAACCTAACACACAATTCATTTTACAGAGCTAGTTCTGGTTTCACTACCAAGAAAAGCTCTCCGTTTCTTTGTCCCTACAGCAATAGCCACGTTCTTCCTCTTTTTGTACAGCTCTTCAGGCAGTAACAACGATGATTTGCCTTACACCCTTCACACTGGGCCTCCTAGCAAGCCAAGAATCTCCACACATCCTGCAGCGGCCTAGCCTTTGTTAACAAAATCTCGCTTCTTGCTTGTGAATTAAGGCTAAATTAATTATCTGAATTAAGATGCTTACAACAAATTCTTACAGACAATAGCAAAACATTGCCGGAACACAAACTCATCCATGTACACAGCGAACAGTCTTCCAACACCAACCACGTTAGAGATGAAACAAAGGCAAGAAAAATGAGGAGGGCATTAAGAACAGTCCAAGCCAAACCGTATCCAGCTTTATTAAAGGTACTTTTCATAAACAATCATGGTAATTTAGGCAGGACATGGGCTACAATCGGCAACATTTTACAACAACCGTCAAACTCCCTCCCTTCATGGACTACCAAAACGTACAAGTTGCTATAAAACCGAAGAATCTTCATTTCATACTGGTAGAGGGGAAAGTTTAGAGTGAGGGCAGACACGTTCACATTTTGTGTGTTGTTTAACAACTCTTCACAAACCTACCCTGACTTTCAAAGGAGAAAAAATTAGAATGGGGGTTTCCTAATCTGAAGATACAAAGCAAAGGGTAAGCACAGCTCCTTTTAGAGCCATTATAATCCAAATTAGACACCGGAGTCCGGATCGTCTGACAAAGCATCTGAAGTAAGTCCCAAAATGCCAGTTCTTGATGCGTTTTGGAGTGACAGGCTTTAGGTAAAGAAGGACGTAGAGGGAAATACAAAGGGCGTTGAAATCGGTGGTTTTGATGTTGGCAACAGGCATCTTGGGAGCTTCGATGCTCACTTGCATGCACTTTACGGATGTGCAGCATGAAGGAATCCCTTCCTCCTCTATCCAGGAAGGCCCTTCTTCCAAAAACTGGGGACTGGGGAAACTTTTCTTATTAAAATTTAGATTCCAAGAAATAGACTAAGTGACCTTTGTCTCCACTGCCCCCCCCCTCAGAACACAACAACGAAGCGGTCTGTGTGCTAACAACATAGCTTAAAAAAAAGTAAACCAAAATTCTGCATTGTTATAAAACTTGATAAAAAATAGTATTTCAAACTGTACAGTCACCAGAAGTACACAGTTATCAAAAATTCACACATTTTACTTGGCTTCACCAGCACCTTCAGCTTTCTGTGCCTGGAAGAAAAAGGGGAACCAGTCAATACACACCACAGCTTGCACCAAATAACTGATAACTCATTTTCCTAATTGGCAGTTTTCTAAACAGAAGAAATCTTATCCAGGCCACACTGCCACAGTTTTTAACAAAATGAAATCTAATGTTTAAAGCACCTGAGGCTGCTTTATTATGTGTCAACTTTACATATTTTCAGAGCAAGGCAGAGCAGCGACCTTCACGTGGCAACTTCAACCAGCAAAGAAACAACTTCAACCTATAACCATCCCCCTCTTCTGCTGATGCGCTGTCAGCCTCATCAGCAATGGGTCTCAGTAATCAGGTAATGATTCTTCTTCGTTAGTGCAAGCCTAGACCTGTCTACGTTTGATATGAAAAAAATAAGTGGCTGACAAAACGCCAGAGCCATTGTTATACCTGGTCTGTTTTGGCATCTCCGTTTTCTGCAGGGTTGTTTCCCTCCTTGCCAGCATCAGCTTTCCCCTTCTTTCCCTTGGGCACCTTCTCGCTCTTCTGTAAATGCAAGAGGACATGCACCATTACCATCACCAACGCAAATATTAAGCCCCAAGAACCCAAAAACTTGAGTGGTAAATCCCAACATTACATGTTGGCCAGAGAACGCAGCACACAAATGTGCGCATCTTACAAAGACTGACAACAACCATGAAGAGCCTTCGCTTCGGGATTTTTTACCCAAGTTTCATAAAATTCAGAAGTTTCCAGTGCAACTTTATAAAAGTGATGATGCAGCTCGATTTCTTCACTTACACGTGCTGTTATTTGCAGTTTTATAAGTCATAAATTTGGATAAATCTAAACCTCATAAGCCATTTGCATCTCGGTGATAGCGTTGACAAGACAGCTTACCTTTGGAGCTGCCTTTTTAGGTTTAGGCTCTGGCTTCGGAGGAGCAGGTTTCTGCAGGCGAGAAAAAACCTTTGTGTTACTCAAGTTACTTAAAGAGAAGCATACTACTTTTGTAAAATGTTCAACCCAAACAGTTTAGTTTTAGGAAAGCAAGTAAAAATGTTTGAAATTGGAGCACTTAAAATTGATTTGTCCATTATTTTACCACTCCCATAACACCACACAATGGGGTGGTTTGTTAAGCCAGAAACTTTTAACTGAACAATGCATCTTGCCAGAATACCTACAGCTCTCACACAGACGCAACACCCGATACTCAAGCTTAAAACCACGAAGAGTTGTCACACCTCTGCTCAGCGCAGGAATACTCACAGCGGATAACCTCGCCGATCTCCGTTGTGGCTGTTTAGAAAGAAAACCGATTGGATTAAATGTGCTGAACTCTCAAAACCACACAGAGTAATTCTCATTTTGAAGTAGTAAACCCCCAAAACTAAGTTTTTATTTTCTTCTACCCCAATCTCAAGAAACATGAGGCTGTCCCGTTTACATCAATACTGATTGCAAGCAGTAGTTAACTAATTTTTTATGGTTAAGGTTAAAAGACAGCAAATACATTGAGAAGCCAGAATCAATTCAGACTGACCCTCCCCCTGCTCTTGATTCTGATGGAATCAAACCTCATCTTCCAACGCAAACACTTCCCGATCCAACTTTCTCCAAATGTTGAAGTTCTTACCTCATCCTTAACTTTGGCCTTATCGCCCTTGGTATCTCCTTCAGCCTGGGAGGGGAAGGACAAGTGGGATGGAGGAGTTATGAGGGGGCTAAGACTTCATCTCCCGCTTAGCTTTATACCCTCCACTCCCAAAAGGGTGGTAGGGAACTCAGTCCCCACTCCTTCTTAGTTTTACAAACCCCATCCCCAAAGGGGGCACTCGGCCCTCATTCCCCGTTATCCAATGGGAGTTAGAAGGGGCTCAGCCCTCACCCCCCATTCCCAAATGGGAGTTCGGGGGGGGGGCTCAGTCCTCATCCCCCATTAGCTTTACACCCCTCATTCCTAAAGGAGGAACTCATCCCTCACTCCCCGTTATCCCTAACCCCCATTCCCCAAGTAGAGTCAGGGGGGCCACTCAGCCCCCACCTCCTGTTAGATTTACATCCCTCATTTCCAATGGGAATTAGGGGGGCTCAGCCCTCATCTCCACTTAGTTTTACACACCCTCCATCCCCAGAGAGGAGTTGCAGGGGGGCTCAGCCCCATATCCCCACACCCAAAGGGGTCTTAGGGGGGATCTCAGCCCCATATCCTCACCTCCAAAACAAGAGTCAGGGGGGAACTCAGTCCCCCACTATCTATCCCAAAATAAGAGTTAAGAGGGATCTGATTCCCCCCACCCCTAAAGGGGAATTAGGGGGGGACTTCAGCCCCCCATCCTCACCCTCAAAGGGCTGTTGGTGTGGAACTCAGCCCCCCGCATCCCCAAACGGGAACTAGGGGAGGAACTCATCCCCCCATCCCCTTTTAGTTTTACACCTCCCATCCCAAAAAAGGAGGTGTGGGGGCTGATCCCCCCCCTCCCCATTCCCAAGGGAACCACTCCCAGCCCCCACTGAGGGGGGGGGTCTGGCAGGAGCCTCCATTCCCGCCCACGCTGAGGGGCGGGCGGGGGGGGGGTTGGTTTTGGCGCCAAAGCAGCAGCGCCGCTTCCCGCCCTTTCTCCTCCCCCTCCCCCTCCCTCTCCAATCTCCCGCCAAAACCAACCGGATCGAACCGGTCGGGGGGGGGGGGGGGGGCGGGGAAAGGAAGGGAGGGAGGGAGGGAGGAAGGGAAGGAGGGGCGGTCCCCCCCCAATATCCCCGCTCCGGGAGCCATGGCGCCGCACCCCCCGTTCACCGAGCCGGGCCCGTGAGGGGAGATGGGGAGGGGAATAAAGGAATAGAAGGGGGTTTTCGCGTCGCCACGTTACCTTTCTCTTCGGCATGGCTGCGCGGGGGCGGAGAGCGGCGAGCTCGGGGGAAGGGGCGGGGAAAGGAGGGGGGGAAGAAGGAAGGAAGGGGCCGGTGGCGGCGGAGCGGGGCGGCGGAGCGGAGCGGGGCGGCGGGGGCGCTGCTGCTGCTGCGGGGCCGCGCGGAGCCGCCGGCTCTTTGCAAAGTTTTATACGGGCGAGCAGGACGCGGCACAACCGGTTCCAGCCGGATCCGCCCCGCCCCGCGCGGGCATTGGGCCCCGCGGGTCACGTGGGGCGGGGGGGGAGACGGGGGAACGGGGAGAGGAAGGGGAGGAAGGAGAGAGGGAGAGGGGAAAGCGAGGGGAGGAAGGAGAGGGGGAAGCGAGGGGAGGAAGGAGAGGGGGAAGCGAGGGGAGGAAGGAGAGGGGGAAGCGAGGGGAGGAAGGAGAGGGGGAAGCGGGGGAGGAAGGAGAGGGGGAAGCGGGGGAGGAAGGAGAGGGGGAAGCGAGGGAGGAAGGAGAGGGGGAAGCGAGGGAGGAAGGAGAGGGGGAAGCGAGGGAGGAAGGAGAGGGGGAAGCGAGGGAGGAAGAGAAGGGAGAAAGGAAGGAGAGGGGAAAGGGAGGAAGGAGAGCGGAAAGCGAGGAAAGCAAGAGGAGGAAGAGAAGGAAGGGAGGAAAGCAAGAGGAGGAAGAGAGGAAAGGAAGGAGAGGGGAAAGGGAGGAAAGCGAGGGAGGAAGGACAGAGGAAAGCGAGAAAAGCAAGAAGGAAGAAGAGAGGAAACCAAGGAAGGAAGGAGAGAGGGGAGAGAGGAAACCAAGGAAGGAAGGAGAGAGGAAACCAAGGAAGGAAGGAAGGAGAGAGGAAACCAAGGAAGGAAGGAAGGAGAGAGGAAACCAAGGAAGGAAGGAAGGAGAGAGGAAACCAAGGAAGGAAGGAAGGAGAGAGGAAACCAAGGAAGGAAGGAAGGAGAGAGGAAACCAAGGAAGGAAGGAAGGAGAGAGGAAACCAAGGAAGGAAGGAGAGAGGAAACCAAGGAAGGAAGGAGAGAGGAAACCAAGGAAGGAAGGAGAGAGGAAAGGGGAAAAAAGGAAGAAGGAAGAGTGGGTGGGAGGAGGGCAATGGGGGAGGGAGAGAGGCAAGGAGGAAGGGAAGGAGGCACATCAACAGCCCTCCTGACATGGTATCAAACACCCTCCGTGAGATGGAGAGGGGGACGCGCCATCAGCACATCCCCCCTTGCCCCGGGGGCATAGCACCCCCAGTGCACGGCCCCACCTCCCCACAGGACACATCAGCACCCCTGGATCACGATGGGGAACATGGCATCACCCCCCACCCCTCCCTGGGCACCCCTGGGGCACGGCCTCACTCACCCCCGACCAGGAGGGGAGCGCGGCATCACCACCCCTTATTCCCCACCCCAATGGCGAGGCAGGGGCACCCCCAGAGGCTGGGAGGGGGACACAGCATCGTGCCCCCCTCTCAGGGCCAAGCAAGGGTGGGCAGCCTGCGCAGCTCCTCCAGGGTTGGGGGCAATCACCCCCCTTCCAGGGCTGAGGGGGGTTTGGAGCAGCTGGTACAGCACCCCAGCAGCGCTCAGCAGGCCCTTCCAGAGGCAGCACCAGACTGGGAAATCGCCATTAGCACTTTTTCCTGTAAAATAAACAGGAGATGGGGAAAGTTATATCTACACAGAATGGGGGAAGAGAGTGAGGCAGTACTAAAATAAAAGAGAAAAATATTAACATGCAAGAAAATGTACACAAACAACTGCCACAGGTGCCTTCTACTTACAATAAGTGACTTATAAAGCTGGGCTCCTTCTTGCACCTGGATGCGGACACAGCCATTTGCCCCAAGTCCAACTATTCCATACACAATTCATTGTGCCTCAAACTTTTAACTTTCTAATTGAACCTCAGCCAGAAGAATCCCAGGGAGCTTGCTTCACCCCTTCCCTCCTCAGGTTCTTTCAGACCTCAAATGCTGGAAAAACACATTTTTCCACTTGTGCTGATTTTTCACATCCTCACCAAACATACATCACGGAAGTGGAATTCTCCCTGAAAGAAGCCTGTAGCTTAATTTCCAAAAACATCGTTCCAGATTCACTGGGAAGATGCACTCCTGAAACTTGGAATTTGCCTTCGTAACTCATGCCCACCCTCTAACAAAGCAAGGCTTGAAGGAAAGTTGCTGTTTTACGAGAATAACTGAAGGTGGAAGAAACAACCAAGCAATGCAAGCCTTTTTCCACTGCTCAAAGAGCTTTTTTCTCCTCCCCTGCTACAGCAGTGGCTTTTAGAAAAGGGATGAACGCTTTCCCTCCAAGCCTTTTCTTTTCCTTAAGGCAAAAATGCATCCTGGGGTAGAAAACTGTCTCCTCATCAGCCTGTCAAAGCAGACTGCAGAGTGCTTAATTTCATGGAGAGTAAACTATACCCACAGCTTCCTGCAATGTGAAGACAAAGAAAATAAAATAGAGCAACAAGTTTAAAGCCGACAGCTCCCATCACCTCAGTGACTGTTATCCAAGCTACTATTTGCTACTTACAGAAGAGGAGGTTCATGCACGGAGCTTCATTTATCCAAGCCATGGACTATCAGCAAATTGCTCACACTAGACTGTAAAAAGAACACAGCCTTCAAATCATTTCCAACCTAACAGGAATCAGAGAAGTCTGTCACAGAGTAAACAACATTATATTAGAGCTGGATGCCAACTTCATCACATCCCAGAATAAGCTCTACATACTTTAAAATGTTCAGCTTATTATTTAAATCAGTTTGGTACAAATATGCTTTATTCATAATTCAACAGTGTAGCTTATCCTCTTCACAATCACATTTGAAGGGCTGAGTTTGCAGCGCTCACAAGTCTTTTAAATTTGCATTTTCTAGTTTTCACTTGGAGGTAAAAAGGAACACTGTAAAACCAGCAACAGCTGGTCTGGCTGCACCAGAAACAAAAATCAAGATATTTGCTGATATTTTGACCATGGGGACGGAAATCAGGAGAAATCAGAGACGGAAACAATCTTGGAAATTAGCTAGTCATCTCCCTGCTGATGGAAAATGGAGAACAAACGCTCCACAGCTGCTCTGGCCACTCCCATTAAGACCAACTAAAGAGCCCTTCTCAACCATTTTGGCTGGGGTCAGGGTCTGGTTTTAGCTACTGTATTCCTGAACTAAGCCCACCCTCGTTCCCTGGAAACAGGATGTGAAGTCATAACTCTAGAGAGGTCTCAGAAGGATTTGGCATACTGTATCCATCACCTGGGTTTAGCTAATTTCTTTTCCTTTTTAAGCCATTAAGTTAATTCCCAACCAATCCTTTTCCCTTGCCTGCTCAAAGCCTCCTTCCTAAGCACAGTCAGGCTGTTCCGATATCAGCATCTTAGGCTTCTGGGTTTTCCCCACATACTGGATCCCAGGACCTGACAGAGCTCTGGAGAACCTGTTTTCTCTATGGTGAGGCTGACAACACCTCCTTTAGCTCTTCAGAAGCCAAACGAATATACACCAAAATTAGCACGGTAAGGTGAGGAAAAGACAAGATGCCATCGTGAAGTTGGCAGTGGGTTTTACTTCTGCCATCACTTGGCACAGGGCTCCCCTCTACACCAGAGCTAATTCTCTCCATACAGAAAGCAAGGTTCCCCTTATGGCACAGCAGAGGAAACCTCAACAGAAGATTCACTACTGTAAAGCCCTGGAAAGAATTTCCAGTCCAGAGTGATTAAACAGGACTGACTTGGTTTGCCTGGACCGATTCACGAGGGGCCAAACAGAACCAGAGGTTTCATTCTAATTAACTTCTCGCCCCTGAAACAGCCAGGCCTGTGAAGTCCTGAGCAGCAGAGGTGGCAGGATGCGTGTATTCTCTATCCTCAGGGGCAGGGAGGTGGGACAGAAGGACGGCATTACCTCTCCTTCACAGAACTAGAAAGGTTCACTGTATTCTGTCCCTGCCCTCAGACCAGGGCCAGCGGGGACGTAAAGTCCTAGAGCAGCCCTGCTCCCCCACTGCAGAGCCCCAGCGAGTGAGCTCCGCCAGGCAGCTGCTGTTCCCACCAACACGGTTAAAAATTGCCTTCCCAGGAGCAACCCAGCACCTCTGTCATGCAGGCACTGTACACAATCTTTCAAAGAAGTCCGCTCTCTTGTGCTCTAGTGCTTGTAGGAAGCCCTGGATTCTCTCTTCCCGCATGGCGGTGCATTTCTGCAACAGTGTCCGTCGGCGCCGAGAGTCTCCGTGGGATGCAAACCCCTCCTGCTGCAGCTTCTTTGTCACATAAGCCTGATCCTTTTCCATCTGCTGTCGCCTCCTTTCCTCCATGTAGGAGTCTCTGGCCTTCTAGAGTGAAAAGCAGCAGAGCATTAGCACTTTATTGGGCCTTTCAGCTCATCTGTGGTACAGATGCAAGACAGCACAGGTTATGGAAGAAACAGCCTCTGCTTGGCCATTAATCCACAGGTTAAATGAAGGGTGGCTCTGCGGGCGCCCCCTCCACTTTGAGGCAGCCCGTTTGATTGGTTAGAAAAAATATAGGGTTATCCTTCTGGACCTTCTCCCCAAGAAACAAGACTGCTCACAGCCTTAACTCCTAGTTAAAATAGATAAAGGTCATGACAGGTTGTGGGAAAACCCTCAGATATTGGAATTGGAGAGGAAGAGCAGACAAGAGGCCTTTCAAACCACAGATGTGCACACAAGCTGTCCTCACCGGTGTCATCACACAAACTTTGATCCTATTCTCACGGCACCTGAAAGATTTTAGGGGATTCAGAAAAATGATTTATGGGGCAATTCTTTGAGCTGATAATCAGTCATTGAGCTGCTAATTGGCTTCAGGAAAAAGCAAGAGTGGGCTCAGCATTCCCAAATGCCTGTGATCTAATAATGTACTAGCTCGAGACACGGCAAGAAAGGGAGGAAGAAAGGTAAACGCAGTAGCTATCTTTGCCTACCCTTCCAGTTACCCAAAATATTTTTGCAGAACATCCTTTTGGATTTCTTGTTATTGCACATAGCATAGCCTCCAGCAGCAAAACCACATCTGCATGCAGCAATACTAAGCTCTCATTTTTAAAGACAGTAAAACTGGTCACTTTGACATTAACCTGACACACACACTTAGAGAGCGCTGGCCTTTCAAACAAGCAAGGAGAAATAATTGTTCTAATGAGAGCCTGACTCACTCTTCACCACACCTTCCCTGTGCCCAATTCAGTAGTCTTTGCTCTGGCACCGTAAATTAGCTTTTGTTGTGCTGGAAATGAGAGCAGCAATATCCCCAGCTACAGAAAGCCCACAGAATTGATAGCGCTCCGCTGCTCTAGCTGTGATTATGTGAAATGGAAAGATCATCAGCCTGTTCAGCGTAAGACTTCCACTCTCGGACAAAAGAAAATTAAAATCATAGAGTGGTTTGGGTTGGAAGGGACCTCAAAGCCCATCCAGTCCCACCCCTGCCACGGGCAGGGACACCTCCCACTGGATCAGGGGCTCCAAGCCCCATCCAACCTGGCCTTGAACCCCTCCAGGGATGGGGCAGCCACCACTGCTCTGGGCAACAGGAAATGAAGATGGCCATTAACTGTGATGCTGTATGAGTTGATGGAAGGAGAATATCTTGTGTCAAATGCCTTCAAATCAAGCTTATTCTGTACCTTGTCAACCCTTCTGCCTATCCCACACCATACCCACCACAAGCATCCCAGACACAGTTGCTGTTCTATATTCTGCTCCAGATAGTTTTAGCTTTCAAGATCACGTATTTCAAATGCAAAACAACCAGCTCCTAAACCGTGGCAGTTCCTTTGAGTGAGAAGTCCTCCCTTCTGCACAATTGGGCTGCACTTGGAAAAAAAAAAAAAAAAAAAAAAAAAGAGTAGCCTTATGTGCTGTGAAGTGGGTCTTCCAGCAAGAAAACTGGTCGAAGAACAAATCTGGATGATAAGAAAACCTTGGTAATGGCACAGCAAGAGCACACAGAGGCACAAACATGAACTAAGAAAAGCTGAGGCTCCCTAGGAACAGAAGCAGCATTTGTTACCCACCAGAAAGCAGCACAAAGTCAGAACAGTGACCCTACTGTTCAAAGCTGTTCAAGGCAGAGGCAAAGCTAATGTCAACGACAAACACAACTGCCTTTTTTTTGCCTTCCCTATCATGCAGAAGGTGAACTGCCATTAGTGGTATTAATACAATGAATTGGAAAGGACAGGAACAGAAGAGGTTAAGGACATGGAGAACTTGCATGCTTCCAGGTTGACTGGACCCAATTAAACTCACCCACAACCACAACAACAGGTTTATCTATGATCTCTTTGACAACTGTCAGGTGAGCAAGGTCCCTAAGGTAGACAAGGGCAGTATAACGCCTGACTTTAAAAAAAAGATGATCTAATAATTAAGGAACAGACACCCTCAGCAACTAGATATGGTGGAGGTAAGAGTCAGCACACTGGGTTCCTCGTCCTGCCAGTTACTGCTGCCCCCCAGATTTCCCCATCAAGAGCTCCAGCTCCCAGATTTGTTTTGTTTAAAAATAGCCAGATTACCAAGTCACTGCTAAATTAGGCAGGTTTATCTGATCCAGGTCAGGGAGAACTCATAACAACAGATCTAAGACAAAGAGGAACAATCTCTTCAGTAGGCACAGCTGAACCCACAAGAGGTCTCAAGGACCAGGCTGCCTCACTTCAGCTCCTGGAAAGGAAACTTTAAACCAATTGTTACAACCCTAAAACAAACAGCAGAGTTAGAGCAAGCAAATTCTCCCTGCTCATTCCAGAGCAAACCCAGCAGCCTTTCCTTCAACTCTGATTAAGTGGTTTGAGTTAAACTGGTTGATTTTGCCCTGTGCTCACTTCTTCTGCCAGCTGAGGGGTGGGACAGACACTTCCGGCTGGTGGAATGAGCAATGAGCAGCAGAGACACTGGTGACATCACATACTTGAGATATTCCTGAAAGCAGAAGAGTCTGGCCACCTGCTACAATGTTGTAACAAGCCACAGGGGTACAGGAGAAGCAACACATCTGGCATTAGTGGCCACTGAAACAAGATCTTAACTAACTGCACCAAAAGAACGATTCCTCTGTGTTCCTACTCTGCAGACTCTCACCTGATCCCCAGCACATTGCTGTGCTGAGCTTTTGTCTTCCTAAGGCTGCCTTACCTGTAAAGCACTGTAGTTCATCTGGAACCGAAGGATAGCCTCACATAAGTTCCAAAAAGAATATTCCGGCCACAAGACTGATTGAAACACCAGGCATGAATGGGATGTCTGCAGAGAGCAAGATCACCAACAATTCAATCATCTAGCAAGGGAAAAGTCATCAAGATGCAGCTCTGTTGGTCAAACTATGCCAGTTCACCCACAAAAGATTTTTACCTAGGCTGTGTTATCAATTTCTGTTACAGTTTAAATGAAATACCAGCCATGAGAGTTGAAATTGCAGTGTAGACTCTTTCTAATTAGTTGTTAATGCTGGAACACTAGTCACTCATTCCTGCAAAGATATCATTAGAATCCTTTCTTTGCTGGTCTTCACAGAGGTATTTTTAATAGCTTAAGAATCACAGACGTATAATAAAACTAAAATAGCAACATTGGACCAGCAAAAGCTGAGTAAAGAGAATAACAGATGAACAGATGATCAGGACATGACATTTAAGCCATTCATCAAATGACATCTCGTGACACTCCTTGTTGCCCACTTACGACATTTGAAGTGCTTAATGAATCTAGGAGATGTGCACTGACAATTTGCACTTGATCTCAAAGGCCTTTTCCAGCCACATGATTCTATGATTCGATTCTAATATTCTGGAGCTGGAAGATGCAAGATTCATACTAAAACCTAGTTTTGCCATTGAGCCCCTCAAAGAAGCAAGCACAACGTTAGTTTGCAGCACTGACGCATAAAACAAAAGTAAAACAGCTCAACTCAAATGTTTGCTGAAGTTTATCTTATGAACAAGTCAACATTGCCTAGCACAGGAGAAAGAGAAATGAAAGCAGCTTTGGGTACTGAAACTGCAAATATATGAACTTTATAAGCGTTAAGAACTTACTATGTTTTTGCTTAGCAGCCTGGTCCCAGAATCACAGAACATTTTGACTTGGAAAGGACCTCAAAGCCCACCTAGTTCTACACCTCCCACTGCATCAGGTTGCTCCAAGCCCCATCCAACCTGGCCTTGAACACGTCCAGGGATGGGGCAGCCATGGCTTTTCTGGGCAAACTGGGCCAGGGCCTCCCCACCCTCACAACAAAAGATTTCTTCCCAAGATCTCATCTCAATCTCCCCTCTTGCAGCTGAAAACCTCTCCCCCTCATCCTACCCCTGCCCTCCCTGATGAAGAGCCCCTCTCCCCAGCTTTCCTGCAGCCTCTTTCAGTGCTGGAAGCTGCTCTAAAGTCTCCCTGGAGCTTTCTCTTTTCCAGCCTTAATGATAAGTCACGCTGATGTGATTTTGTCATCTTTAGAACTTGTCTTGCAGGGTCTGGTTTCATTATGAAAGTCAAATACACTTCTGCAACTGCAACAAGTCAGGCGTTACACGCACATTGTAAGGTTACACCTTCACTGCCTACAGCTGATGTGGAACAAACGCTTCTCCCAGGAATCTAGAAATCCCTCCTGGGATTTCCTTATCCCAGGAAACATACTGCCAGGTTCAACTAATCAAAGACAAGAAATTGCCAATCAAATCAGGAATTATCTAAATGTGAGAAGAGGTCTAAAAGGATGAGCAATTCACAGTTTCCTTCACTGTTGTCAGAGAGACTAATTAATGTTTTTGGGATGACACAATCTCAGATTTGTGTTGCAAGGTATTTTAGGCAATCACGGAAATGCAAGAAACTGATTCCTCAGAAGTGACCCCGCGCTCAGTCCCATCCAGGAAGTCACCCACCCCCTGGCAGAGGGAGTTTAAGAGCCCTCATGTCAGCTCACGCCTTGAGTCAGTAGAATACACTCTGAGAAAATGGAATATTTCAAGGAGAAAAAGACTTTACCTGCCAGAGTAAGAAATCGCTCAACCGGACCTCTCCAGATGTTCGAATCAGGAGGTCTGGGTCAGGGGAGTTGTTGGTGTACAGACACTGGTCAAGCAACGATTCAGACACATCACTAAGAAAAAAAAGACACATCTCATTAAGATCACTTTCCTGACCCAACTACTCAGTCAGAATTGTTGAGGGGTTTTATAAACACAGGACTGCAAATTAATACTGGCTGGTGGAGCTGTACCATAGCCAGTCATCAACTCGCTTCCGATGAACACTCCTGTCTGCTCCACAGGCTATTTCAAATGCTCTTTCAGCCCCCAGAGCATCCCCCTAATGCTCTTTAAAACATAATATAGTGGCAGAATCAGAATGCAAGGACTTCCATCTGGAGCAGAGTGCTAACTACTCCATCTCCTCCAGGGTGGAGGAACAGTTCACTATTTGTGATTCATCTGTTGTTTGACCTCATAGCTAAGACTGCCAGCCAAGAAGCCAATTGTTGTGGCATAAAAATCTGCCTTCACATTTAAACTAACTTAAGACACAGACCCAATTTCTCTTCTATCTTGGTTGTGTATCTATCACCACGGTAGCTGAAATAATAAAAACCAAACACTGCATAGTAACTTCAAGTCCCTTGTTCCAGTCATACTGGTTTAACGAGAACTATTTAAAAGTCACTTGGCTTCTGAGAGGTTATTAGTGAAGTGTAGGAGGTAAGACAGGCAGTCTTCATCTCTGGAGGCTCACGCAGCAAGAGAAGAGTTACCTGGGTTCGAGCAGTCCTTGTTCCACCCCCCACGCCATCTCCCTGACAGCATTGCTGATTTCATGTCTTGAAGTGTACGCAAAGCAGACATTTAGAAAGCATCTGAAAAGAGGAGAAATACGTGAAAGGCTCACCTAAGTAAAGTCCAGCAGATGACAGAGAGAGAAGAATATCCACAACAGTTGTGTGCTTCTAGGACAAAGTATAAAAAAAAGGTGCATCGTGTCTGCCAAGTCTCAGCCTTCAGGTAGAGGAGGAAGGCATGAGGTCTCAGCTACTTTAAACTGTTTGTTACTTACTTGTTGTAGTTCCTAGTCGCCAGCACAGCTTGGGCAATCAGCTCCTGAATATCCAAGGGCAGAAGTGGTAGGTCCCCAAGGACACGGATACACACGCCGTGCTTCTTCAAGTTCTCCCTACACCCAACAACAAGAGTGAGGACTACAGAAAAGAGATCAACCTCTGCTGCACAAGAGCCGTGTTTGCCTCGTGCCACATTAACTAAATGAAAACAGGCAGAGAGCCAGCACAGCTTCAGAAAAACTGAGAATTAGAAAAAGGTATAATGACCAAATGTTTTCCCGGTGTTGGAAGGTGGTTTAGATTGGATCGCCCCAAACCATTCCATAAAGGGAAACTGATTGTCCCCCACACAAGTTCCTGAGGTACAGACATAACCCAAGGACTAGAAAATGATCACAGATTAGGCTTTTCTACGTACAGTCATGAAATTCCATAAGGAACGCTTAGAATACAACCACAGCCTCTGGGCACCTCTAACAATCAAAATTTGAGATGACTAATGGTCACTCACAGAGCAGCACAACTGCTTCTGCTGTAAGGGAAGATTAAAGCACAGGAGTGGGATGGGAGTAGTGGAGGGAACATCAGGTGAGAGAGAAAATCATCCGTGCCTGCTGTAGTGTTACTCTGAGCAGAGAGGACACCTCGTGGGATCCTACAGGCGCTTGGTGCTGCCTGTCTGGTGGTACAAACTCCTCCATACCCCATCCTTGGGTATGACCCAGGGAACAGCCTTCGAACCACGATGTACTGCAGAGATCAGAGAGCCCTGATCTCTACAACTCCTCCAGGCACACACATCATCCTCTCCCTCCTGCTCTTCCAGCTGCATCCCTCTCATTGGCTTTCAAATTTACTTCAGCTGGGTTAAGCACCTCTTCCGTGCACCACCAGGCAAGCACAGAGAAACACACACAAACCCTGAGCTACTGGGTGACAGGGCACCGTAACAGCCTCTCTGCTCACTCCGATTGCACCAGTTTACATGAACTAGTTCTCCAACAGGTAACTTAAAACACACCATGTGCCCACGTGTAGAAGCCCCAACCTGCCGAGCATAACTCTGATCTGCCACGAATACCGAGACAGAATTTAAGAGAAGGCTTTGTCATTTCAGGAAAGCAAAGGCATCCAGCACTCTCATGCTAAGCAGGAATTTCTAAAGGTGCTAGGCTCATCTGAAAGCTGTACTGACTGAACCCCCTGTTCGGATGGGACTGTTGCAGCACAGTAAGCAGTAACACCGACACAAATCCGCTGTGCTTGGGGACCATATGTGCTCAAGAGCTGGACATCCCATCCACGTAGGCAAAGCCCCTCTGCACAAATATCTAGCTAGAAGGGAAGAACAGCTTTCTTCATTTAAACCATTCCCACAACTTCCAACGTCCCTGTAACACCTCTTAATCACATTCTGGTTTAGTTCTACCCTTTGGGATTCAGACACGAGAGGATTCTTACTGTTCTTCCAGTAGGCGGCTGAATTTCTGTCTTGCCAGATCCATTAGTCCATCCACCTCCTCCTTGGAGCGTTTGAAGTTCTCAATGCTAAAGGCGTACACAGTGACCTCCTGAATGCCCAGGTTTAAGCACCATCGCAGTGTCTGCAAGGAGGCAAAACATAATGGAAATCACAAGTTGGGTAAGGAGACACAGCTGGGTCAGCAAGACCCAGCTTCTCCACTGCTAAAACCTTCCTGTCTTTTCCCACTGTGCTCAGACAGGATCAAAAGAACCGACAATGAAACCCACTCAATGAGAACTTCAGATACATCTTAAAGAACAGGATGACAATATCACTATTCAAGGACGCAAACCCAAAAGATACAGGACTGATCCAGCCAGGGAAAACACTTCTTGTAGATAACATCACAAATTACAAAACACCCTAACTTTTTCAAAGAAATTTAACCTGCTTCACAGGATTGAAAGCTTCAAGATCTGCAAGGCAGATACTTCAATCAAGTGCAAAACAGAGGGGAACAGAATACGTGATCAGAATGGCTGCACGATAACAAGAAGAGAGAGGAGCTGAAGCTGAAATCCTGATGACAAACATCAGGTCCAGGCACAGGCCTCGCTCCATTGGAGAAAAGGAACACAGCACACCAGCCAAGCAGTGAACGAGTCAGCTGATGGGCACAGCTCAAGGTCTAAACACACAATAAATATCCTCCCCACCTGTGCCAGCTTATCGAAGCCTTGCGAATGCCCCTCCTGCTTCTCCACGTGGCACTTGCGGGCATAACGGCGATTGCCATCCATGATGAAGGCAACATGCTTGGGCATCGGACCTGCCTAGAAAATAAGAACATGACAGAACTGAAAGCAAACAGCCACTTAAGAGGAGTATTCCTTTCCACTGACCACATCAGGTCTGCACAGACCCTCACGAGGAAGACGGCATCACCAGCCTCAGGACTCCGCTGAGCAAGGGCAGGATTTTTCTGGAACTGGTGAGTTATTATTCTAATCAGTTTCATTTCTCAGGCTCATTATCTGACCATCTTGCTTCTCTCCCTCCTTCGCATGCCCTGCCTTCATCAGCAAGGGCAGAAAACATGGAATCCTGGGAATGCAAGCTCATTATTGGCAAGCGCTGCCTCCAGCCTCGCTCATTTGCAAGACTGAGCTTAAGTAATTTTCCATCCCCGGTGCTGTTTAGGGAAGTACATCCAGTGCCAGCATTAATATGCACCCAGCTAGCAACACTATCCCTCTGGAGCAGTCAAAGAGATAGCTCCACTCCAAAATTCAATGAATCTGCCAATTCTTTACCGCAGGTAACGAAATTCACCCCTTACCTTAATGATGCTGGCACAAAATCTCTCTACGATGGTCAGCTCGCCTTCTCTGATCCATGACATCTCTTACCGACAGCTCCTTTTCTTTTCCAATAAGAAGACAAAAATAAAAGGGTTAGATGTACAGAAGATTATGTTTGGGCCCAAAGCAACACTACAAACGATCACCTGGGAAAAACACGGGTCTGCGATCTGCAGATCCATAATTTGAGCTGCTGCCAGGCAAGTCAAGGGTGGCAGCAGCACAAATTGACCTTCAGTGCTTTTGTGCTGGAGCTGTTGGAAACCCTTCAACTGAAACAGCCGTGTATATCACCACCTTCCCAGCGCCGGTCTCCCCACTGACACTGCTTTTCCTTCATGAGCAGAGAACTTTAGCCTCTGCATTAAAAAAATATCAGTGGTTCTACCACATCCAAGTACTAAGATCTGCTTTGAGGTAAGAAGATACCAGAGCTTATTGAAATTCCACCTTAATCTTCAACTCTCTCAGCCAGGAACCCTGAGAGCTGCAGGCAGAGCAGCTATGAAGACAGAGCTATGCCAGCAACAGAATCACAGAATCACTGAGGTTGAAAAACACATCTCATCCAGTTCAAACATCAGCGTGACACCACTGTGCTTGCTAAACCAGGTCGCAAAGTGCCACAGCCAAACGCTTTCTGAATCCCTCCAGGGATGGAGACTCCACTGCTGACCTGGGCAGCCTCTGCCAGGGCTTCACCACTCTGTCAGTAAAGAAATTTTCCCTAATATCCAATCTCAACTTCCCCTGGAGCAACACGAGGTCCAGATCCACCATCCCCGCCTCCCAGGACTCATTCAGGAATCAAAGCAGATTCAAATTATGCTGACTGTATTAATTTTCCTCTTTCCTCAGGAAGGGGAAAGCCACAGACGCAGCCACAAAACACTGAGACAAGGAACTGCTGAACCTCAGGCTCTATTAGGAGCTCCTAATGCTCCTCTTGAATCACTCAGGCTGAAGACACACCCTCCTCCGATGCCATCTTTGTCTGCTAACCGCAACCACTCCTTTACTCAGGATTTTACACAGTCCCCTTAAAAAACAACCTTCACAAGGCAGCCCCTTGCCTCTGTACAGGAAAGGAATCATAGAATTACGGAAAGGTTTGGGTTTGAAGGGACCTCAAAGCCCACCTAGTTCCAGCCCTACAGGCAGGGACACCTCCCACTGCATCAGGGGCTCCAAGCCCCATCCAAGCTGGCCTTGAACCCCTCCAGGGATGGGGCAGCCACCCCTGCTCTGGGCAACCTGGGCCAGGGCCTCCCCACCCTCACAGCAAAACATTTCTTCCTGAGATCTCATCTCAATCTCCCCTCTTGCAGCCAAAGACTGTTCCCCCTCGTCCTACCCCTGCCCCCCGATCAAGAGCCCCTCCCCAGCTTTCCTGGAGCCCCTTCCAGATCTAGAAGCTGCTCTAAGGTCTCCTCGGAGCCTTCTCTTCTCCAGGCTGAACAACCCCAACTCTCTCAGCCTGGCCTCATACAGGAGGTTCTCCAGCCCTCGGATCATCTCCGTGGCCTCCTCTGGACTCGCTCCAACAGCTCCCTGCCCTCCTTACGCTGGGGATCCCAGAAGGGCACACGGGACTCTCAGGTGCGTGTTCCCCACCCAGGAGGGCCGGGACCCGCCGACAGCTCCAGACTGGGGGGAGAAGGACACCCGAGAGCACCCGAACCGCCCCGAGAGCCTCCGCCCCCGGCTCCGGGATGGGGGCAGCGGCGGCGGGGGAGACCGGGAGGAAGGAGAAACCCCAAGCCAAGCCAACCCAAGCCCCGAGAGCAGCTCCGCTCCGCTCCGCTCCCCGTTACCGCTCCTTTCCCCTCGCCGGGCGGCGCCGCCTCAGCCCTCACGGACGGTGACGCGTCCTTCCGCTTACGTCATCACCGCGCGACGGGGGGGCGGGGGGAAGGGAGGGGCTGGGGAGGTTATGGGGGCTGTGGGGTGATGGAGGGACTGGGGCTGTTATGGGGCTGCAGGGTGGTGGAGGGACTGGGGCTGTTGTGGGGGGCTGTAGGGTGATGGGGGGACTGGGGTGGTTATGGGGGCTGCAGGGTGATGGGGAGGTTATGGGGGGCTGTGGGGTGATGGAGGGACTGGGGCTGTTATGGGGGCTGTGGGGTGATGGGGGGACTGGGGCTGTTATGGGGGCTGCAGGGTGATGGGGGGACTGGGGTGGTTATGGGGGTTGTGGGGTGATGGGGGGACTGGGGCTGTTATGGGAGCTGCAGGGTGATGGGGGGACTGGGGTGGTTATGGGGGTTGTGGGGTGATGGGGGGACTGGGGCTGTTATGGGGGCTGTGAGGTGATGGGGGGACTGGGGCTGTTATGGGGGCTGCAGGGTGATGGGGGGACTGGGGTGGTTATGGGGGTTGTGGGGTGATGGGGGGACTGGGGCTGTTATGGGGGCTGCAGGGTGATGGGGGGACTGGGGTGGTTATGCGGGTTGTGAGGTGATGGGGGGACTGGGGCTGTTATGGGGGCTGCAGGGTGATGGGGGGACTGGGGTGGTTATGCGGGTTGTGAGGTGATGGGGGGACTGGGGCTGTTATGGGGGCTCCAGGGTGATGGAGGGGCTGGGGTGGTTATGGGGGCTGTGGGATGATGGAGGGACTGGGGCTGTTGTGGGGCCTGTAGGGTGATGGGGGGACTGGGGCTGTTATGGGGGCTGCAGGGTGATGGGGGGACTGGGGCTGTTATGGGGGCTGCAGGGTGATGGAGGGGCTGGGGCGGTTATAGGGGGCTGTAGGGTGATGGAGGGACTGGGGTGGTTATGGGGGGCTGCAGGGTTATGGAGGGACGGGGTGGTTAGAGGGGGCTGCAAGGTGCTGGGTGGGCTGAGGAGCTCATGAGGGGGCTGCAGGGTGATGGGGGGGCGGGGAGGTTATGGGGGGCTGTAGGGTTATGGTGGGGTGGTGCAGTTAGAGGGGGCTACAGGCTAATAGTGAGGCTGGGGTGGTAATGGGGACTGTAGGGTGATGGGGGCGCTGGGGTGGTTTTTAGGGGCTGCAGGGCGATGAGGGGCTAGGGCAGTTTGGGGGGCTGGAAGCTGGCAGCACAGCATGAGGTCCAGACAGCCAGAGGGGACCCCAGTTCCCAGCTCAGCCCCCCCCATCCACCCAGGCAACACCCATTTCAACTGAGCTGAGGAGAGGAACTGCACACACAACATCACCGGCAGCCACTGACCATGGTCTTTATTAAAAGAAAAAAAAAAAAAAGCACATTTTACATAGTTGGTACAAAAATAAAACCAAAAACAAACTGAAAGGAGGGGGGAAAAACCTGCAGCAACGGGAACTGGGGTTCTCGCTGCAGGGATTCCAGCAGGAAATCTCTTTGGGAAGCCCCCCCAGTTACCCCCTCCCTCCCACCCACTTCATAAAAACTCAGTGACACAAACAAGCTTTGGTTGCTAGCAGTAAACATGGATTACATTCGTCCGTCTCCTCCTAGACAATCGTGTGTCTCCAGGCCTTGGCGCCAGGGACAGCTTCTCCTCGTACATTCAAGCTCCTGGTGGAGCAGGACCCTGAGCGGGAGCCGCTGTCCCCCAATGCATAGAGCCCCGCGAGCCGAGCGTGGGCAGGGGGGGTGACGATGCAGCAATTCAAGTTCATTATTATCGAGATAGGAGAAGAACCACGATGGGAAGATGCCAATCCAGCCCATCTTCACCAAGGTGGCTCCCCTTTACAGATTAAAAAATCCCTGTTTTCTTGGATCCCGGTGCCGGGAGAAACCTGAGCGATTCTCTAAGCTGTTTTGCTCTTTGCTTTAGCCTAGGACAGGGATGGTTACAGAGCTCATATCCCCACGCTGAGTTGCAAGGCAGAGCACGCAGAGAAGATCCCGTCTCCCTGGTCTGTAACCTATTAGGATGCTTTGGCTATTATTTTTTTTTTTTATTATTTTTCCCTCTTACTTTTGTAAACAATAATCAAGGAGAATACTGAGAGAAAGAAGATTTACAGAGGTATTTACACACACTAGACACCTAGCAGAAAAAGCACCAAACCATTAAGCTGGGAGGTCAGGGGGAAAGGTCCTACACGATTTTTCCAGACAGATACAAGAATTAGGGGGGCAGCAGGTTTTCCCTGGCACAACGGAGGTGCCGAGGCTCAGGCTGAGACGTGCAGCCCAGTGCTCTCTATTGCATTTACCCCGTTCACGCAATTTTCCTGAAGTAGTTTTGTACAGATCCCAACGCTAGCCAAGAACTAGAAGTCCTTCCCCCGCACCCTCCTGAGAAGAAACCACCACCTCACCTTAAACGCTACGGGAGGAGGGCAGGCAGCCAGGGAGCCGCTCTCCATCCTCGCCCCGAGACAAAATAAAGTCTCAGAGGGGTCCAGCAGCCTCAGCAAATCCCTCCGGTGATCCCAGCTGGATGGAGGAGCTGCTCCCCGTCTGATCCAGCCCTGCTCTACATCTAAACCTATTGCTACCTAAAACTAGCAGAAGCCGTGCCCACGTCCTGACATGCCGGCACGCTGGGATCGCCTCCCTGGGAAGGCTCCAGCCATCCCCTAGGATGCAAAGCGGAGTGTTAACACCCCAAAACGGGGGATCTGGAGTCTCCCTCAAAACCACACAGATCCAGAGTCTCCCCACACCATCATAAACCAGCACCTAGGGGAAGCCGAGAAGGGAGAAGAAAGACGGAGCAGTTGAACCTCCCTTGAACTTAAATCCACCTTGGGATCAGGTCCCTCATTCCAGTAGGGTCACAGCCAGCCAGGGGTTGAGGAAAACCTGCCGTCCTCCACCAGCCTCCCTGGATATTGTCAGCTCCCTGAATGGGCTGGGACACCCATCCTAGCTTTCCGACCCCCATCCTGGCTTTCCAAACCCCATCTACACAGCCCCAGCCTGCTGGGAGCCTGCACGACATCCCAACCCATGGGAGATGTCAGGGAAGACTCAGGCACAGGGCAGCCTGGAGTGTTCCCACCAGGATGGCAGGGAGGGAATATGTGAGCGTCAACAGGAGAGAGAAATGAAGGACAGTCCTCAAATTCACCAGGCTGGGAGGAAATCTGGAACTGGGGAGCCGACGTGGGCTCTAGCAGCTGTTCCCTGCCTGGCTTCTCTGTCCCCTACGTGGATCTACAGACCCGAATTCCTCCTCAGTCCAGCGGGGAAGGGAAAGAGACTCTATGAAAATACAGCTAAAAAAAAAAAAAAAGAAAAACAAACCCCAAACATACCAAAAAGCACAACCGAAAAGCTCGACAACACATCAATCCACCTGGCAAACATCCAGTGAGGTAGATCTACACTTCCAATACAAACTTGGTCATGTCTTTGTGCTGTTAAAAAACCCTCCTCTCTGTCCAGCACTGGCCTACAGAGGCATTTTATCCCTGAGATTGCTTGAATACCTGAGAATAAATTGCAGGAATTATGTCCTTTCTCTCTCTTTTTCTTTTTTTTTTTTTTTTTTTTTTCCTTAAAGATTAAAATATACAAAAATACAAACCCAGAATATTTATATTAAAAAAAAAAAAACAAAAACAAAACCAAACCAAAGACCACACAAACCCAAAGATACGTCATTCACGCACGTCCTAGTGCAGGTTTCACTCGGCGTTGGCTTCGGCACGGACGGGGAGGCTGCCCCGGGAGAAGGACTCTCCACCAGGGCCAATAAATAAAGGCAAGACTTGAGGAGGGGGCAGTGGGGAGGAAGAACAGCAGCTATTAATGACCTGGGGAGCCCTTTTTCTCTGCCCTAGGGGAAGCTCAGCCCAGGAGCCAGCAGTTTCCAGAGTGTGGGATGGGCAGAAAAAGCAGAGGTGCGTTATTGTTCTGTGTGAGTTTGGTCCAGAGCCCATGGAAAGACCCAGAGCATCATCCCTGGGTGGGTTCCTTATGGAGCCTCCAAAGGAAACACCCCCAGGAGCTGGCTCAGGGGTGAGGAGAAGCCTGAGAGGGGAAGAGCTGGCTGCACGGGACACCTCGTGCTCTCCGGACTGGCATTTGCGAAAGCTTAAAGGGATGGCAGGGGGAAAGAGCTCTTCTTTCAACCCGAAGCCCACGAGCAGGCAGCGAGCATTACCTCAGCCAGGAGAGATGCCCCGTTTCCTTCCAGGCTGAGCCCAAACGTGGGCTCTGCTGGTTTTGGCAACGGGGCATCCACGGAAGAACTGCAAATCCTTACAGCCGCTCGCGAGGGAGCAGAGGGAGCCGCGGGGCCAGCCCACGGCGTGTCCCCAGCGCCCTGCAGCCAGCCTTCCCCCATCACCCTCCCTCCCTGGGGCAGAGAAGGATGGAGCAGGGTAAGAACAAGCACCCTGCAGCTCACCCAGGCTGTGCCGGAGCCCGTTTGGAGCTTGGGAGAACGAGGAGCCCCAAGCTCTTCCCTGAGACGTTACTTCTCTGCTCTTCCTCCCAGAGACACGACTGCCTGGCTTCGTTTAGGGAAAGAATCGAGATGAATCGAATACGGGTTTAATTTTAGCTGGGAGAGGTGATGGGTGCTGCCTCTCCCTGGTTTCGGAACGAGCCCTCCTGATTAAAAGCAGGGTTCCCCCAGGCTGGGAAGAAGAGATAAAGGTTCTCAGGGACACCAGGTCCCTGGGGTTAGCGCTGCTGTCCTCCCTCCCCCGTCCTTCACCCTGCCCTCCCTCCTCCGAGCCCCCGTGCCCGCCCGTCGCCTTGCCAAAGCCTTTTTCATCCCGGTGGAAGCCCCCCCTTCCCCACCACCCACCATCATTCCCGCGTCTCGGGGAGGAGGGCCGGGCTGTGCATGTCCTCCTCCTCTCGGAAGTAGGCAGGTTTGCCCTGGGAGCTGGGCGACTGCTGTGCTTTGGCGGGGCAGTTGGCGACCATGTGGCTGATGCTCTGGCAGAAGTGGCATTTCTTGGGCTGCGGTGGGAGCTTGCACTCCTTGGCGTGGTGGTCCAGCCCGCCGCAGTTGTAGCATCTGCGAGGTGGGGAGGAGAGAGATTCATAGAATCAATAGAATCCTAGAAAAAATTGGGGTCGGAAGGGACCTCAAAGCCCATCCAGTCCCACCCCTGCCATGGGCAGGGACACCTTCCACTGGCTCAGGGGCTCCAAGCCCCATCCAACCTGGCCTTGAACCCCTCCAGGGATGGGGCAGCCACTGCTTCTCTCACAACATTCAAGGAGGAGAAATAAAACGAGGTGCGATGTGGTGAGGCCGCGCCTGGGACCCATCCGGCTTCACTGCCAGGGCTGGGCTTAAAATGGCTCAGTCGCCGTGGGGATGTGGGGTCAGGGCCTTGGGGAGAATGTGTGGCACAGGGAATCAGAAACGGCGTGGCCAGCAGGGCCAGGGAGGTTCTTCTCCCTCTGGACTCGGCACTGGTGAGACCGCTCCTCGAATCCTGGGGTCAGTTCTGGGCCCCTCCCCACAAGAAGGATGTTGAGGCTCTGGAGCGAGTCCAGAGAAGAGCAACAAAGCTGGGGAAGGGGCTGGAGAACAAGAGGAGCGTCTGAGAGAGCTGGGGGTGTTTAGCCTGGAGAAGAGGAGGCTGAGGGGAGACCTCATTGCTCTCTGCAACTCCCTGAAAGGAGGTTGTGGAGAGGAGGGAGCTGGGCTCTTCTCCCAAGGGACAGGGGACAGGACGAGAGGGAATGGCCTCAAGCTCCACCAGGGGAGGGTCAGGCTGGATATCAGGAAAAAATTTTCACGGAAAGGGTCATTGGGCACTGGCAGAGGCTGCCCAGGGAGGGGGTTGAGTCCCCTTCCCTGGAGGGGTTTAAGGGACGGGTGGATGAGGTGCTGAGGGACATGGGTTAGTGATTGATGGGAATGGTTGGACTCGATGATCTGGTGGGTCTCTTCCAACCTGGTGATTCTATGGTTCGATTCTATCTGGTCCCCACAGAGCTCCAGTGTGGCTGTTCTGGAGCTGGCCCAGCGGTGCTGCGGGTACCCAGGAGATGGCAGCAAACCCCTGTGCCCAAAGCAACCACTTGCTGGGGGGGAACAAAAACCAACCTCAGGGGCTTCACCATCCTGGTTCTGTCTCCTGCGCCTACAGACCCTGCACCCAGGGTTACACATCACGCAACAGGGACAGGCAATGGGACAACTGAGAGCCCCAGCCAGGAGAACAGTTGCAGGGATCGCGGCTCTCACGGCTGCTCGCAGCGCTTGTCACCAGGTGCCACCTCTGCCCCAGAGTGGTGTGAGTGGAGGGAGCTGCCTCGTGTCCATTTTAAATCCTGCTTTGGTTTAGGACAGTCACAACCCTTTGCTCTTTGCTTTTCCCCTTGGTTCCTTTACAACCAACTTTAAAACCAGCTTAAAACCAGCCAGATAGGGAGGGCAGCGTCTGCTGAGAAAGCCGGGATCATCCTCGAGGAGCCAGGATGAAGAGGAGAGGGGGATGAAGAGGAGGGCGGATGAAGAGGAGAGGAGGGATGAAGAGGAGGGGGGGGCGAAGAGGAGAGGGGGGATGGAGAGGAGAGGAGAGGAGAGGAGAGGAGAGGAGAGGAGAGGAGAGGAGAGGAGAGGAGAGGAGAGGAGAGGAGAGGAGAGGAGAGGAGAGGAGAGGAGAGGAGAGGAGAGGAGAGGAGAGGAGAGGAGAGGAGAGGAGAGGAGAGGAGAGGAGAGGAGAGGAGAGGAGAGGAGAGGAGAGGAGAGGAGAGGAGAGGAGAGGAGAGGGAGGATGAAGAGGAGAAGGGGGGACAAAGAGGAGAGGGGGGACAAAGAGGAGAGGGGGGACAAAGAGGAGAGGAGAGGGGGGACGAAGAAGTGGAGGGGGACGAAGAGGAGAAGGGTGATGAAGAGGAGAGGGGGGATGAAGAGGAGGAGGGTGATGAAGAGGAGGGGGGGGACGAAGAGGAGAGGGGGGGACGAAGAGGAGAGGGGGGACGAGGAGAGGAGGGACGAAGAGGAGAGGAGGGACGAAGAGGAGAGGAGGGACGAAGAGGAGAGGAGGGACGAAGAGGAGGGGGGGATGAAGAGGAGAGGGGGGAAGAAGAGGAGGGGGGGATGAAGAGGAGAGGAGAGGGGGGATGAAGAGGAGAGGGGGGACGAAGAGGGGGGATGAAGAGGAGAAGGGGGATGAAGAGGAGGAGAGAAGGGGGATGAAGAGGAGGGGAGAGGGGGGCATGAAGAGGAGGGGAGAGGGGGGATGAAGAGGAGGAGAGAAGGGGGATGAAGAGGAGAGGAGAGGGGGATGAAGGGCTGGCCAGAAACTCGCCCTGGGGCTCCAGCCTCACCGTGGGAGATGCTGCCAGGACGTCCGGCCATTTCCTTCCCACAAGGAAGAGTTTCTCTTCGAGAAAATTACCCCTGCCCAGCTCGGCTCTCCAAGACGAAGGGAGCGGCCGCCTGGGGTGTCCCTGACCTCTGCCCTTTCGCTGCTGCTTTGCTGCCCTTTCCCCACCAAGCTGCATCTGCCACTCATTAGCTGCCGAAGGAAGCCACTTTCCCAGAGGAAGGGTCGCTGCCCGCCCGGCGGGATCCGAGCCCAGCGCTGGGACGGTGCCTGGCAGCTCCCGGTGCCCGCGTGGCTCGGATCGTGCCCCGGCTGCCCCTTACCGGTCTCCTTTTGATCTGCGTTTCTGGAGGCTCTTGCCCTTGGGTCTCCTCTCGCTGCCAATGCAGAAGACTCCTCCTGGACCGGTCACCCGGATGGACTCCAAACCTTTGGACGACTTCTTGAAGGTGAACTCAACCGCTTCGCCCTCTTTCAGGCTGCGGAAACCCTCCATGTGGAGCTTGCTCTGGAGGGGCACAGGGAAAGGGTGGGGGTCAGCACCAAGCCTGGGTGTCCACTGGGTGCAACACAAGCCCCAGCCCAGCAAACACCTCTTGTGGCTCAAGAGAGTCATAGAATCACCAGGTTGGAAAAGACCCATTGGATCATCGAGTCCAACCGTTCCCATCAATCACTAACCCATGTCCCTCAGCACCTCGTCCACCCGTCCCTTAAACCCCTCCAGGGAAGGTGACTCAACCCCCTCCCTGGGCAGCCTCTGCCAGTGCCCAGTGACCCTTTCCATGAAAAATTTTTGCTGATGTTCAACCTAAACCTCCCCTGGTGGAGCTTGAGAAAGACAGAAGGATCTCAAGGCTTGGCACAGACACATCCAGCCCTGCTCACGGCAGGACCCACAGCCAGGCTGGGAGACTGGAAGCTGGTCCTGTTGACCTAGGGTCCCAGCCAGCCCCAATGCATGGCAGCCCCCTTTCTGCACCTCACCTCTGTTCAAACCCTTTAAATACCTCTAATAATTAATTAAGCAGCCATTTGACCCTGGATTGTGGCTGCTGGGAACTTCTCCTGTCCCTCCCAAGATTGCCACATCAGTCACCACAGTGCAATCAAACTCAGGAGTTCTCACCCAGGCTGGGGAAGAGGCTTATGAGATGATGGAAAAATCCATTTCACTTCCACCAGCTCTGTCCATTTTAGCAGAACAAATTAGAATCATGGAATGGTTTGGGTTGGAAGGGACCTCAAAGCCCATCCAGTTCCACCCCTGCCACGGGCAGGGACACCTCCCAGTGGATCAGGGGCTCCAAGCCCCATCCAACCTGGCCTTGAACCCCTCCAGGGCTGGGGCAGCCACCACTGCTCTGGGCAACCTGGGTGAAGAGCTCCTCACCCTCACAGGAAAACATTTCTTCCTAAGATCTCATCTCAATCTCCTCTCTTCCAGATGAAAACTGTTCCTCCTTGTCCTGTCACCACAGCCCATAAAGAGCAGAGATGGGCAATGCAGCCACCTCTTGCCTCCCTGCACCAGCGAGCGCTGCCGTGAGCATCACTGCCTGCTCCTTTCGGACCAGAACCACCACATCTCAGCAGGGCTTTCGCTCGGCGGAGAGAGAAAAAAGCAGCGTGAGCAAAGAGTTAAAGAGGGATTTTCTGGCAGAGGGAGGAGCAGCTCCAGCAGGCTGGGGATTCCCAGCAGAGCCAGCTCAACGCCTGCGCAACCCCAACCCGCATTTATGAATGGAGCATCGCCCCCATTCATGGCCCAGCAGGTCCCGTCACGTGGCCGCCTGTGCTGTCCGCACGGCACGCTGCCCGCTTCCCCTCTCCATTCCCTTCTCCCACCCTTAAATCTTGCTCGGACACACGTGGAAACACCCCAGAAAAAAAAGCAGAGAAGGAAGAAATGGAGCTGTTGGGGTTTAGGAGTGGATTTGGTTTAGAATCATAGAATCACCAGGTCGGAAGAGACCCACCGGATCATCGAGTCCAACCATTCCCATCAATCCCTCCCTGGGCAGCCTCTGCCACTGCCCAATGACCCTTTCCGTGAAAAATTCTTTCCCAATGTCCAGCCTGAACCTCCCCTGGTGGAGCTTGAGGCCATTCCCTCTCGAATGGCAGGGTCTTGCAAGACCTCTGTGTGTCCATGGGATCCCGGTCTCTGGGCACACAAGAACGGGGCACAGCTCAAAGAACAACCCTCAAACCCTCCTTTTCCAGTTGCTTTTCTGCCCCTTCTGTGCCCTGAGGCCCAGTTCTGGGTGGGACAGACCCCAAGGGCTGGGCCAAGGCATGGAATTATGGAATGGTTTGGGTTGGAAGGGACCTCAAAGTCCATCCAGTTCCATAAGCAGGGACACCTCCCACTGGATCAGGGGCTCCAAGCCTCATCCAACCTGGCCTCGAACCCCTCCAGGGATGGGGCAGCCACCACTGCTCTGGGCAACCTGGGCCAGGGCCTCCCCACCCTCACAGGAGAACATTTCTTCCTCAGATTTCATCTGAATCTCCTCTCTTGCAGCTGAAAACCATTCCCCTTGTCCTATCCCTGCACACCTGATCATGAGCCTCTGCCCAGCTTCCCCACAGGCAAGTCACCCACATCCACTCCGTCCACTTGCCTGCTGGGATGGGGTCCAGGATCAGATGCGACTGCCACAAACCTCTGCTCTCCGACCTGCTCCTGCTCCCAACAGGGAGACCCAGACCATGAGCTACAAGGTCTGTAATTACAACTAGGACACAAGAGGATCCCAGTAGCAACCTCTGTCCATCCAGGGCTGATCCAGGCAGTCCCACCACCACCTACCACCAAGAGGTTCTCAGCACAACTACCAGACACTGCTCCCCAACCCCGGATCTGCTTCACCCCTACGCTGAGCATCACCAGGAGGATGCTGAGCATCAACCCAAGCAGGAGCTCTGTGCCCAAAGCAGCTCCCAGCCCAGCACAGGAGGTGCCTGGCTGAGCTTTGCCACCTCAGTGTTGGCTGCCAACCCCGTCCTGTCCCCAAGTAAGGTGGTTTGGGTGACAGCAGCTGAATTTGCCCTACTCCAGGAGCAGCCAGAGTGTTTTGGGGGACAAAGAGGAGCCGAGCATCACACTGTGGTGAGCATCACTCTGGAGTGGTTTGGGGAACAAGGAGGAGCCGAGCATCACACTGTGAGCATCACTCCAGAGAGTTTTGGGGAACAAGGAGGAGCTGAGCATCACACTGTGGTGAGCATCGCTCCAGAGAGTTTTGGGGACAAGGAAGAGCTGAGCATCACACTGCGGAGCATCACACTGTGGGGAGCATCACTCCAGTGTGATTTTGGGGGACAAGGAGGAGCTGAGCATCACACTGTGGTGAGCATTGCTCCAGAATGTTTTGGGGGACAAGGAAGAGCTGAGCATCACACTGTGGAGCATCACACTGTGGGGAGCATCACTCCAGTGTGTTTTTGGGGACAAGGAGGAGCCGAGCATCGCTCCAGAGTGTTTTTGGGGACAAGGAGGAGCTGAGCATCACGCTGTGGCGAGAGCATCGCTCCATGGCGCAGGAGGCAGTTCTGGAGGCTGGGGGAGAGAGCCAGAGATCCTTATCGGGGGTGTTTACAGCCCCAGCTGGCCCAGCTGTGTTTACACTGCAGAGATGAAAACTCCCAGGCGCTTGGCCCCAAGCTTCAGGACAAAGCCAAGCTGTGTGTCCCCCCCCCCCAGCTTGGACACTGTCACCCAAGCTGTTTTACCCCCAAGAGCCACCCGTTACCCCAATTTTGAGGAAGATGAAGGCGGGGGCAGAGGCTGCCATGACATGATGGGGGGGAAAACAGGGGGAAGCGATTTATTTTCCAGGAGCGGGGCGAGGATGACAACCGCCTCTCTGGCCCCCCTGGCCCCCTCCACCAAAAGGCCAAAGGAAACGCCCTCTCCCCAGGGAAGAAGGGGGGCAGCGGCCAGGGCGCCCCAGCTCTCCCCCCCCCACCAAAAGCTTTTGATGTGAGCTGGAGAGTGGCTGGTGGTCCCTGCGCATCCCCCCTGCCCCCTTCCCAAAACACACACATTGCTGGCATTCCTCTGTTATCAGATAGGTAATCAAACTGCAGCCCATTGAATTAGCTGCATACCTCCTGCATCTGAAAGGAAGGGGCCCAGAGCCCCTGTCCCACACCACACACAAAGCCAGAGCCTTCCCAGGCTTCCACACACACACACACAGCCCCCCTCCCCAAAAAATAAAGAGAAGAAGGGAGGGGGGGGGGGATTGGAGCGAGCCAGGGATGCTGGGGATGCAGGGGGAGCGCAGGGGAGGGCCAGGGCTGGGAGCCACTGGCCAGCAAGAACAAAGGGCTGGCGGCCGCTCTCCCGCTGCCCAAATTCCAGGAGTTCCAAGCCATGGTTGGGGGGAGGAAGGGTGGCCGGCACGGCCGAGGCCCCTCTGACCCCCTGCAGCCCCTCCGCGCACCAGCCCTGCGCCCAGCTCGCCCGCTGCCAGAGATGGATCGTACTGGGATTCAGGGTCTGGGTCCCATGGTGGAGCTGAGGGGGCTTGGAGGGGGGTTTGGTTTGAGTATCAGGGGGTGTAGAGCGACCCTGGGCTCCCTCTGGGCTTTGGGGGGGGGTCACAAAGTATTGCCACCCTGATAATAAAACTGTTTTCAAGCGTGTCCTGGAGCAGAGTTTCACTTGTTATCATTAGGGTTCAGAGTTAACCAGCGGGATGAACAGCAGCACTGCTTCCCTGAGCTCGCTGCAAACCCCAGGGACCCCCTCACCGGGCAACACCGTGGGCACTGCTGCTCTGCTTTTCCATTTATCCTGCGCTCCAGCAGCTCCGTGGTTATTTCCAGCAGACAAAGATGCAGCACATGGGCTGCCGAGCATCGCTCACCTTCCTCCCTGCACTGGGTGCCCCCCACATTCACCCTTTCCCCAGCTACACAGCGATGCCTTCATCTTCCTCTTCCTCCCACCCAGCTCTAGACCCAGAGGGGGACACCCTGGAGCCCCCCCAGATCCAACCAACGCTCCCTAAACCACCAGGCTCTGCTTTGCCCCCCAGCCCACCGGGCTCCAGAGGGGCTCGGCCGGCCCCGGGGTCACCATTGTCCCCAGCGCGACACAAGGGGACGTTTATTCCCAACCAGCTCTGGCCACTCAATCAAACCATCTTTGTGTCCGGAGGGGCCTGGGGCGGAGCGGCCGCTGCACCTCGTTGCAGCCGTTTTAAACTTAAATTCCTTGGAAAACAAACCAGCTTGGGATGCTGGGTTAAAAGCGGCTGCAGGAGAGCGAGCGGCAGCCCCGAGCTGCACCAGGGTTTGGCTCGGGCCATACCCAGAGCATTTTTGGGAGCCCAACCCCACTGCCTGTGCCTCAGTTTCCCCAAGTCTCTAGAGGGGAAGGGACCCACAGGGGCCTGGAAAGACAGACATCCCCCTGGCAGGTAGGGTGGTGGGTTCAGGGGTTGCTGAGCTCCCAGGGTGTCTGTGCCCTCTGCCTTTTCCCACAGGCTGGGGGCACCATTATCATAGAATCATAGAATCACCAGGTTGGAAAAAGACCCACCGGATCATCGAGTCCAACCATTCCCATCAATCACTAACCCATGTCCCTCAGCACCTCGTCCACCCGTCCCTTAAACCCCTCCAGGGAAGGGGACTCAACCCCCTCCCTGGGCAGCCTCTGCCAGTGCCCCATGACCCTTTCCATGAAAAATTTTTTCCTAATGTCCACCTAACCCTTCTCCTGGGCGCTGCCAGCTGGCAAACAGCCCCCCAAACCAGATTTTGGCAAGGTCAGATGCTGCTAACGCGGAGCGGCGACCCAAGCCCCGACACCGCAGGATGAGCTCAGCGCCACCAGCCACGAGGCCAGCGGGGAAACCTCCCTTTGCCTTCACAGCCCGCGCCTGGATCCATCCCAGAGCGAAACCCTTCTCTCTCCCCAAATTGCACAGCAAATCTATTCCCACTGCCAGCAGTTTAAGCACCGGGGGACTGGGATGCTGCTTGTTTTCATGCTCATGCGCGTACGGCTCAGAGCAGGGATCGCTCCATCGTCCCTTCCTGCGGCTCAGCCCCTGTGCGAGCAGCTGTGTGTTGGATGCTGCTTGGAAAGAGGGTCTTTCCTCAGCTCTAGGGTGCAGAAATAAAGAGGGTGATGCCTGCAGGAACCCTTGGGGAAGGGTACAGGGGGTCAACAAGACATCACAGGGCTTTCCAGTCTCTCCTTACTGTCAGAAGCATCAACCCCAATTCGAATAAAACCAAAATAAAGCCACTTTCCTGCCAAAGCAACTACACTTGCTCCTAGTTTTCCACCCTAAGCCAGCAAAATTAAACTCTAGGTACTAATTTTGGGTGGGGAAATATTTAATCCACAGTTTAATCAATCACCTACTTGCCCTAAACCCACACCTTAAGCTCCTTGGGATGTTATTTTTCAAGAACATTACCAAAGCATCTCTCACTTCCCAAGCGGCGGCTAATCGGGGATATTAATGAATGCATATTAATTTCATACTCCCATAAAAAAGCAGCGGCACAGCCGGCGGCAGCAGCGCACCCTCCATCGGTGATTTTGCCTTCATCCCGTTTATTCTCAGGGGCAAGGAAACAGAGAAAAGGCAACACCAGGGCTGGGAGCTGCGGCTCCATCCCAGCTCTCCCAGGCTCCACCGGGAGCAATCCCATTCATTTGGACCATTTTATCTGGGAGACCATTTAAGGGTGTTTTCTCTCCCTGCCCCTCGCCCTGGGGCTGAGAGGGGGAGCTGGGGGAAGGGATGTGCCTGCAGCCATCAGTTAATCTTTAGACGGAGACAGGAGGCTTTTTTTTTTTTGTGTGCATCTTGAGGGGAGGTTCAGGGGGTGGAATAAAGCCGCTCTCTTTCACCATTTGCCATCAGGACAAGCGGCGCGATGCAATTTTATTCCAGCAGTTACTTAAGAAAAAGACAACAATAAAGAAATTGCTCCTGCCTCTCTCCTCCCAAAAAGCAGGGATGCCAGCCCCTGGTGCTCCTGCATCCACCCCAGCACCTCGTGGGGCTCACCCAGGGCTGTGGGGTGACCCTGGTCCCGGACAGATGCATGTGAGAAAGCAGAAATAAATGTCCTGTGCCCCTACAGGCATCACAGACCAAGGCACCGACTCAAACTGCTGCTCTCAGCTGGTTCCCCCTTTCCCCTTTGCTGCCACCCCAGCTCTGCAGAGGCAAAATCTTCCTGCCCTGCACCCCAGCCCAGGGGAAAGGCAGTGGGGGACCCTGCAGAAAGGCTGGACCCCACTTCCCGATGGAGAAACTCTCCCTTGTCCCCTTGTCTTCACTCTCCTGCGCGCTCAGGGATGAAGCTGCCTCCAAACATCTCATGTCATGCCCATGTTTTAGCTGGTTCTGTCCCCAACTGTGCTTAGAGGGGGGCACAAGAGCAAGCAGGCAACAGCCCAGGTCTACTGGGTTGAACCCATGGCCAACCAGCAGCTGTCATCTCCTCTCTGTTCCATCCTTTGCCCGGCTGAGTAGGGATGGAGCCCCCACAACCAACCCTGACACCCACAGAGCTCCCCGGGACAGCAGCACCCAGGGGACTGAAGCTCCTCCACCGTGCCCACGCGGCGCTCGGACAGAGCTGGATTAACACATCCCAGCCCCATCAGGCCAAACCAAGAGAGATCACCGAGATCACTGAATCACAGAATCACCAGGCTAGAAAGGACCCACCGGATCATCGAGTCCAACCATTCCCATCAATCACTAACCCATGTCCCTCAGCGCCTTGTCCACCCGTCCCTTAAACCCCTCCAGGGAAGGTGACTCAACCCCCTCCCTGGGCAGCCTCTGCCACTGCCCAATCACCCTTTCCACGAAATATTTTTTCCTAATGTCCAGCCTGAACCTCCCCTGGTGGAGCTTGAGGCCATTCCCTCTCGTCCTGTCCCCTGTCACTTGGGAGAAGAGGCTGGAGATGCTAGCACCAAACTCCCCGTGGCCACAGCAGCATCGAGAAGCTTTCCCAGCCAAAATCACGATAAGGAACAACAACCCCCCAACTAACATTGCTTTTATCAAGGATTTAGGCTTGGAGACATGGAGCTGAGCTGTGTGGAGGGGACCAGGCAGCCCCTTCTCCTCTACTCTCGGGGCCAGCAGGGATGGGCTGCAAACCCCAGCGCTGCGCTTGCTCCTCCTTCTCCAGCCAGCAGCCCCGAGCCTTGGGACCAAGGGGTGCTCAGATTTTCTCCTCTCCTTTTTTTCCAGGTTGCCTTCCCTGGCAGCCCCTCTCTCCTGTAAGTGATGCCCAGAGCCGTGATGCAAGCCCAGGAGCCACATCCCCAGGGGAACTCTGCAGCTTTGGGGTCATCAGCAGCATCAGCCACCTTGGGACCCCCACCCTTCTCCTCCCCAGGGCAACCTGCTCTCCTCCTCCCTGCTCCATCCCCTCTGCCTCCTCACAGCCCCCAAATGAATCCATCTCCAGTGTCCAGGGGAGGCATTTGAACCCAAATGCCTCATTTTTAGCTCACAAAGCCGGGGAAAGGCAGCCCCAAGGAGCCCTGTTAGTCTCCTGTCCTGCCGAGATTTTAATCTCTTTGTGATCAGATAAAGGGAGAGGGAGATGGAGACGCGCTCCCTGCAGAGAAGGGCCATTCAGACCTGGTTCCTGTAATAAAGTGATTTAATAGATCTAAAGAGGCCAATTCCCTTCTTTCTCCCGCAATTATTTCCTGTGGGTCATCACTCACATATGTAAATGAAGCGGGGAAGGAGCGGGTTATGGGGGGCTCGGGGTTGGGGTGAGGTGGGCACTGGGCGCAGTACCCTGAGCCCAAAACCCAACCCGAGCGGGTCCCTCCCAAAGCCAGTTGTGCCTTTTGCCTTCTCAGGCCTGACTCCCTCCCCGGGGAGCAGAGGGAAATGTCTGGATGCTGGGATGGGGAAGAGCTCGAGAGGAAGAGCCCATTTTCCCAATGAGCCACCCCAAAGCAGTGGGGCTGGGGTGGGAGAGCAGATCCGCTCTCTCTCCAAGGAGAATCCAGGGTTGAACTGGTGTTGGGATGCTCCGCGGTGGGAGAGCATCGGCATCGTGGAATCATTAGGGTTGGAAAAGACCTCTACGCTCATCCAGTCCAACCATCAACCCAACAGTGGCTGCTAAACCATGTCCTGAAGTGGCAATTCTACGCATTCTTTGAACCCTGGAGGATGGAGACTCCACCACTGCCCTGGGCAGGCTTCACCACTCTGTTAGTAAAGTTTTTTTCCTAATATTCATCAGCTGTTTGGCTGCAAACAAGTGGTGACTGTGCCGCCTGCAAGCGGGGCAGGAGGAGAAGCCTGATCTAAAAGAGAAAGACGGGGCGTCAGCCCAAAGCCACCTCGCTTCTGGTGGTGGAAAGCGAACCGCACACACACGCTGCCCCCCTGCTACCCAAAATAATCGGCTTTTACCCAGCGTTCAGCACCCAGAATGCAGCAAACCCCGCGCACAGGACCCTGCTGGTCCCCCAGCCCCAGCAAATGGGGGGCGCAGGGAGGTCTGACCTCTCCCTGGGTGGTGGGATGCTCCCAACAGAGACACCCTGGCTAATTCTCTTTTCCTGCAGGAATGCGAGCGAGCTCAGCAATCAGGAAACCAGACTGTCTGGGGGCAATAAACCCCGGGGAGAAGGGAGGGAGGGAGGGCAGGAGGCTTTCCCCCACAGGTACTGGGTCCCGCTGTGCTGCATTGAGATGCAAAGGTCCATTTGCTCTTTCCAAACATCAGGATCTCGCTTTTCCCCAGCTGGTTTTCCACAGCTGATTCGGAGCCTTTGCCTCCAAATCCAGCTGTGTTTCTGGTGCAGGATGGTAGCTCCTACCACGGCTCTTTCCCCATGTCACAGTCAAAGGAGAAGGGATTTGCTTCTCTTCTACTCATCGTTTGCTCGCCAAGCTGGGAGCTGCTGCTTCATGGGGAGGGGGAGAAAGACCCCAGGAGCCTTGCAGAGCCCAAGCACTCAGCCCCACACCCCCAGCCCTTCATTAGATAAAAGAACAGACCCCGCTTTGGAGGGATTTGGGGCTGTGGAGAGCAGCAGCGACTGAAACCAGCTGGTCCAGGGGCTTCCTGGAGTCGGCACAGACGGCATCACCGCGCTGCCTCAGCCCAAATCCCACGCGGCGGGTCCCAGCCTTACCCTCACACCCACTCCTGCCTCAGAGGCGCCCGCATCCCCTTCACAGAATCACTAGGTTGGAAAAGACCCACTGGATCATCGAGTCCAACCCTTCACTCATGCTCGCTTTGACTCCCAGTCCCAAGAGCTGCAGCTTCCCCGGGCTGAGGCGTTACGGACACACTCATCGCGCAGAATCCTTTCCACACAAGCCATTGCCAAACCCTACATCTCCCTCCCAGCGCTGCCCTCTAAACCCATTCCCCCAGCCCCTAAATGGGCTCCCCCCCCAGATCCTCCCCAGCCAGCTGGAGGGGTTCAAGCAGCCGCAGCCCTAAATCCATGATTTACAGGATCGTTGACACACACTTTGTTCCCCACTTTGCCTGTGAGTCAAATCCAAACCCAAGGTTGTCACTGTAGTACAGGATCCACAGGGACAAGTACGCAAACCTATATATATATTTGTGCCTACTGGTACAGGCAGAGATTCTACCCCACCTGGAATGAACCACAGCCAGGGAAAACCCAATCCTGCATCCCTGCTTGGCTCAGGGTTCCCAGTACCCCGTGCCTGGAGGGAAACCAGCTCTTCCCCAGACCCCAGTCCTGCACCCCTGCTTGGTTCAGAGCTCCCAGGACCCCGTGTCCAAGGGAAAATTGGTTCTTTCCCTCATGGATCCCCTCATGGGGTGAGCAGCATCCTCACTCCGGAACATCCCGTTCAGCCCCGCGGGCACCTGCTCCCCTGGATCTGGTCCCAAGGGGCTCCTCAGAGAACCATGATGAGAAAATGAAATGGCTCGGGGCTCAGCTTACAGGGCCGGTCCCTGGAGAGGAGCCCTGGGCTGCGGCGGGGCAAGCGGCTCTGCCTGCCCCTCGCCACCCTCCGCGCTCCGGGGAAAACGAGCCCAGGGGACCTGGGATGGGATGGGATGGGAGAAGCAGCTCTGCCTTCCCTTCACCACTCTCTGCACTCTAGGAAAACAAGCTCAGGAGACCAGGGATGCTGGGATGGGATGAGATGGGATGGAGGGAGCGGTTGTGCCTGCCCTTCGCCATCCACCTCACCACGGGGAAACAAACACGGGAAACCCGGGATGATGGGATGGGATGGGATGGGATGGGATGGGATGGAGGGAGCAGCTGTTCCTGCCCTTTGCCATCCACCTCGCTCCGGGAAATAGAGCACAAGGGAGCCAGGATACAGGGATGGGATGGAAAGGGATGGGATGGAAAGGGATGGGATGGAAAGGGATGGGATGGAAAGGGATGGGATGGAAAGGGATGGGATGGAAAGGGATGGGATGGAAAGGGATGGGATGGAAAGGGATGGGATGGAAAGGGATGGGATGGAAAGGGATGGGATGGAGGGAGCGGCTGTGCCTGCCCTTCGCCATCCACCTCGCTCCGGGGAATCGAGCACGGAGAACTCGGGATGCCGGGATGGGGGAAGCGTCTGTGCCTTCACCACCCATCTTACTCCTGGAAAACGAGCTCAGGGGAGCCAGAATGGGACACGACTGGAGGGAGCGGCTGTGCCTGCCCTTCGCCATCCACCTCACCGCGGGGAAGCGAGCCTGGATCCCTGGGGATGCTGGGATGGGTTGGTGCGAGCGTGGAGGCAGAGAGAGGATCCCCATCCCGCCTCACATCCCGCTGCGGGGTGCCAAGGGCTGCACCCCCTTCCCTCTCCAGGACCCCACGCGGGATCCTGTCCCCGTACCTGGTGCACGAAGACATCGACGGGCGAATCCAGCGTCGCGCCACCCTTGGCGGTCATGGAGAGGAAACCAAAGCCCATGCGGACATTGAACCACTTACAGATACCGGAGCCGTGAAGAGGCTGGGAATCATTTTCGGCTTTGGGAGAGTCTCCTGAAGGCTCCTCGCCCGGTTTCGCACCTGGGGAAAGACCCACAGAGCCGCTGAGCCAAGGGATGGGGGAGTCATGGGGTCCCAGCAGGACCCCAAACCCTGCTCGGGGTCCCCAGGCTGGAAAAGGCAAAAAAAACCCTCTCAACCCCCCCAAAAAAAACTAAACAGAGAGGTCAGCTTTGCCTCCACGTGTGAGGGGAGTGAGGGGAAACGAAGGCAGATTCCAAGCGGTGGCCCTAAATCTATTCTCCCCTTAAAAAGGTTAAAAATAGTTAAAACACTCAAATTAGAAACGAACAAAAAAAAAAAAAGGCAGAATTGGAGGAAAAAAACCACCAACCAATTAAAGAAAAAGATCCCCATAAAACACACGCACAAAAAAAGGAAAAACTCCTCTAAAATACTAACCCGAGAGCCCCCTGCCCCTAGGAAACCACGTTGGAGAAAGTCTCTCCCTCCCCAGCATCCCCCCCGCACCCCAACAACCACCAGCCTCAAACTTCTGGGCTCATCCTGGGGCTGAGAGAGGTGGAAAAAATATTAAATATCCATTCTCCGAGCCCCCCCCCGAGCTGGAAAGCGAAGCCAAAGCCCGGCCAGGGGGCTGGGGGGTAGAGATTGAGGGGGAGGGAAGGGAAGGGGTGTCCCTGCGCCCCCCGGGTGGGCTCTGCCGCCGTTATTAATAATCGCGGAGCCGAGGAGGGCTGCGACAATAATATAACTTAACCTGCGAACTGCTGGTTGGAAACAGACCCCATCCCGACACTCGCTTGCAAATTCCGAGTTGTGGCTGTTACCGCCTCCTCCTCCCTCCTCCTCCTCGGCCAGCTTTGAGGGTAGCAGCTCAGCCAAAAAAAAAAAAAAAAAAAACCAAAAAACAACAAAACAACAAAAAAAACAACAAAAAAAAAGAGAAAAAAAAGGGGAAAAAAAGGAAAAAAAGGAAAAAAAGAGAAAAAAAAGAGAAAAAAAAAAGAGAAAAAAAAGGAGGAAAAAAAAAAGAGGAAAAAAAAAAAAGGAAAAAAAAAAAGCCCTCAACAAAAAAAAAACCCCAGCTTAGATCCCGCCGGGAGGGAGCCGGGAGAGGTTTGACTCCATCTTCACTCCAACAATAGGGGTGGGAGGGAGCGCGAGGGTTTTTTCAAAGACTCCCAAATTCTCGCAGACAATGGCAGCCCCCGCCCCCCCGAACCCCCCCCCAGGACCCACCCGCGGGGCCGGGGGGCACCGGGCCCCGCTCTGCCATGCCCCCCCCCCACTCCTTCCCTCCCTCCCCCCTCCTCCCTCCACGTGATCCTAATTAACACCCCCCCCTAATAGCGGCACATTCCGGGAGGGATTTGGAGGGGGGTGGGGGTTGATCACCCCCTTCCTAAGGGGCGAGGCCACCTGTCAAAGGAAGATGGGACACCCCGGGGGTGGGGGGGGGGGGTGGGGAGAGAGAGGTGGGACCCCCGGGGGATGGAAGGGGGGGCTTCCACGCTGTTTCTCCGCGTCGTCCCCCCAAGATGCCCCCCCGAAAAGAGCCACCTGCGAGGCACAGACCTTGCCGGGTCGGGGGAGCGGGGACCGAGCTGGGTTGAGGCACCGGGAGGGGAGAAACCGAGGGATTTTGGGGGGACACCGGGGTCTCCCTGCGCTCCTGTGACCCACCCCCATCCCTGTGGCCGGGCAACCCGCCCCCCCCCCGTGGGTGTGGGCTCCTCGGGACCGTGGAACCAACCCCAGGGGGACGTGAAGCCAACGGGGATGTGCGACCCCACGGGGATGTGCAGCCCCCGCAGGACCGTGCCGCCCCCCGGGGACGTGAAACCAGCCCCAGGAGAGGTGAAACCAGCCCTAGGAGACCGTGAAACTAACGCCAGGGGGACGGGAAACCGACCCCACGGGGATGTGCGGCCCCCCCGGGACGTGAAACCAACCCCATGAGGAGGTGCTGCCCCACGGGGGTGTGAAACGAGCCCCACCAGGAGGTGAAACCGACCCTACGGGGACCGTGAAGCCAACGGAGACCTGCGACCCCAGGGGGATGTGCAGCCCCCTCCCTGGACCCTGCAGCCCCCCCCAGGGGACGTGAATCCAGCCCCTCGAGGAGGTGCAGCCCCCCCGCCCCTCCACCCCGTGCCCCTCCGCCCCGGGGGGAGCGGTACCGGGGCGGTGCTGGCGGCGGGGCGGTTCGGGGGGACCCGGGGCCGGTCCCATCCTCTTCCCCCCCCAACCCCCCACCCCCCACCCCATCCCCGTGCCGGGCGGGGACAAAGAGCGAGTGACCAGCGGCCACATTTCCGGAGGGCGGACAATGCCCCGGCCCGTGGGGGGACAGCGCCGCCCGCCGCCCCTCCGGGGCGCTGTGGGGGTGTGTAGGGACCCCTCCCACCGCCACCCCCCACCCCCAAATCGGGGGGACACGCAGCGACCCTCATCCCCCCACCGCAAGTTGAAGCTTGTGGGGGGTGGGAGGAGTTCGACCCTGACGCGGCTTCCCCACGCTGGGAGAGTCCCGCGTGGGAGTTTATGGAGTGGGGAGGGCACCGTGCGGGGTGTGGGTACGGTAGGATCCCAGGTTCCACTCGGGAGAGGGGGGATCTCCGGCTCTCACCGCCCCCAACCCCCCCCCACCGCCCCCCGGTCCGGGGCTGCCGGGAGGATCCCGCGTGGGCGGCCCCGGCGCTGGCCAAGGTGCTGAACGCGCCGCTGTCCAGGGTGCTGGAGGCTGCGCCCTTCCCCTGCACGCCTTCCCTTTGCCTCCCTCTATCCTTCCTCCTCCTCCTCCTCCTCCTCCTCCTCTTCCTCCTCCTCCTCCTCCCCTTCCTCCTTCTCCTCCTTCTACCCTTCCTCCTTCTCCTCCTTCTACCCTTCCTCCTCCTTATCCTTCTTCTATCCTTCCTCCTCCTCCTTCTACCCTTCCTCCTCCTTATCCTCCTTCTATCCTTCCTCCTCCTCCTTCTACCCTTCCTCCTCCTTATCCTCCTTCTACCCTTCCTCCTCCTCCTTCTACCCTTCCTCCTCCTCCTTCTACCCTTCTTTCTCCTCCTTCTACCCTTCCTCCTCCTCCTCCTTCTCCTTCTTCTATCCTTCCTCCTCCTCCTTCTACCCTTCCTCCTCCTCCTCCTTCTTCTACCCTTCCTTCTCCTCCTCCTCTTCCCCTCCTCCTACCCTTCCTCCTTCTCCTCCTTCTACCCTTCCTCCTCCTCCTCCTTCTTCTACCCTTCTTCCTCCTCCTCCTTCTCCTCCTCCTCCTCCTCCTGCTCCGCACACACCTTTCCCACCACTGAGGGCTTCCCCATACCCGGGGGCTCCGTATTGCGCCTTCCTCACAGAGCCAAGCAGTCCCACCAGGCTCCCACACACAGAATCATAGAATCACTAAGTTGGAAAGGACCCACTGGATCATCGAGTCCAGCCAACCTTATGACAGCGTAGAAGGGTGGTTTTGTTCTTCGTGAGCCTTTGGGAGGAGGAGATCGGGCAGAGCTGCCCCCAGTGTCACCTGCCCCATCAGCCCCCACCGTGCAGGTGAACTGGGGTCCCACGTGGCACGGGTGGAGCAGGAGGTGTCCGTGACCCACACAGAGCAGCGTTGGTAATTCCATGATGATCACAGGGTGTCACCTCATCCTTAGTAGCTTTTAATGGGGATAAGCTGGGTGGGGAGAGAACTCGACTCTCATTTGCAACTTTAGCTTTGAGTCATGTCCCCAAAGCCATAGAGCAGCCCCTCGCCTGCGACAGTGGGAGAGCACAGTCTGGCTTGGTGCTTCTATCCTTTTTTTCTTTGAAGGATCCACTCTGATGTCCTGGGGCAGACAGGACACCCTGCAGTGCGGTGGAGGATGTGGGGGTACGAGGGAAGGATGTGGCAATCAATCAGCCCTTGCTTCCTCTGAAAATAAGTCATCACTGTGCACCAGCTTCCCCCCACCAGTCCCTTCCTGATCAAGGGGAGGGACCAGCTGCCCCCAGAGATGACGTAAAGTCCCTCAAGTTCTTGCTGAGAAAGTCTAATCCTATCCTCTACCTCATAAGCAATTGTAACTGCTCAAACTCAGCAAATTTCTCAGCGTCCCCCGATTTCTGAGCATCCTTGGTGACTCCATCCGAGTGACACAGCCACGTCCTTGAGCGTGACACTTCCAAGCAGCTTCCCTTTACATCTCAACTTCATCTCCCCCCGGTCACGGTGACACATCCCCACAGCGGCGATGGCCCCCGCGTCATATTTCTGTGTGTGGTGTATTTGTTTTTGGGGGCCTGTTGAATGGTAAATGCGAAAGGGAAGAGGACTCCTTCCTGTTCTTTCAGAGACGGTCGCTGTGCCCTGCTCGGCTTCAAGGGAATAGCCGGCAAAGCGGCTGCTTTCACAAATAATGGCTTCATTAGATTGAAAGAAGTGGACAGTGACCTCTCTGAAATGGACTTTCTGACCCCTGCTGACCTCTGGCCCCGGCTCTGACAGCCTGTAAATCTTCCCCCTTGCGGCACGGCCGGGGCGAGGGCAGGCAGGGCTTGGCTGGAGCTGCTGCCCCTGGTTGGGCATCGCAGACCCCTGCGCAGTCAGCATAGAGCTGCCCAGCCCTGGTGAGGTCCTGAGCCCAGTAGGATGAGGCCCCTGGGGCGTGAAAAACCCAGGACACGGGTCATGGCTTTGGCAGAGGCTAGGACTGGTGTCCTCAACTTGCTGCGGACCCCACCAGGAGCTGGTTCTGGGGAGATGAAGGACCCTGGGAATGGTGTTATCGTGATTGTGGCTTCAGTGTCATCTCCCAGCACAGCCACCATCACCAGCCCATCCGGAAGGCACAGATCAGCTCAATAGCAGCCTCTGAGCCTCTATCAGAGTGAGCTGAGCCTTTCACTGACCACTGCACAGATGCACCCGGGCATGCACAAACCTCCTCCAGCCCCCGCCGAGCCCGCATCCACCTCCCACCCATGGGCACAGACCCTTCTCTGCAGCCACCAGCACCTCCTTGCCACCCATGCAGACCCCTCGCCACCTGATCTGCTGGTGGAGAAACTGAAGCACGATGGAGGATCCATGGCCAGTGGGTGGGAACCCATGCCAGGCTCTCATAGAATCATAGAATCACCAGGTTGGAAAAGACCCATCGGATCATTGAGTCCAACCATAACTCTCCACACTGGCTCTGCGCCCCACGTTTCCCTGAGGCTGGCACTTGCCCCCCATGCCAGCACTGAGCCCGGCAGATCCCAGCACCTCCCACAAGCCTCCTCCCCATCCTTGCACGCTCGCCGCTGACCTTTGACTATGAAGCAATCAATAACGGAGCCCGTGGTGCCGCTCCTCCCCTGCGCCCCCCACTTGCCCCATGCCTCTAACGAACCTGGTTAGGATTGAGGGATGCTCTGGTACCTCCCAGCGCTGGGGTGCATTGACCCACTGCTCTTGAGGATGCCCTAACTGGGCACCCTTTCCCCAACACCCCAGAAATGCTCCCCTGGAGCTGCTCTCCAGCTCTGGGGTGGTGACAGGTGCCTCGAGCCTCCGGGTTTGAGGCTCTGGGGGTGCCCACGGTGGGGATGGAATGACGCCATCCTGCTTCCACCAGAAATGGGGTTCCCGAAGGCATCGACACTTGACAAGGGAAGGATGAGGAACATGTCTGTGGGGTGACCTGACTGGATGCCATCCAGTGCCAGGCTTCTCCCCGGTTTCGCTGCCTTTTGGATAAGGCTGAAAGGGGTAAAGGCGGATAGAGATGGTCCCAGCAACGTGTCGCTGCGACGTGTCATGCCCAAATTCAGCAGCTTCTTTTCACATCCCTGGCTCCTTTCAATAAAAGCCCTTGGGCAGCAGCTGATTGATCAGCTGCAGAGCATGGATTGATCAGGATTTCAGCCCCATACATATTCCTGCTCTCTGATAAAGGGAAATCGATAGCTGGAAGAGCTATTCCTCCGAGGCTGCAGCCTCCAGCAGACCAGGGCTCACAAGGCTGCCCTCACCCCCTAAGTCTCCCCCACCCCAGTTCAAGCCTTGCTCCCACCAACAGCAAAACCAGGCAGTGGGAGAAAAAATTGCTTTGAGGAGCTGGGCTGGGGAACGGTGGGGGCACAGCAGGAGGTTGGGGAGAGGAGGCAGAGCCTCTCCAGTTGAATCTCACCTCCCAAGGCATCAACCTGCCCTGCAGCTTCCTCCTTGCACTGATGGTTTGACAAAGGAGTTTTTTTCCTCCTTCTCAGGGTGCTGGAGACTCCTAAAAGCCCCGGGGAAGCCAGACCAGCTGGTACCTCTGCTGCCCAGCACCACCAAACGCCAGCAGCTGCAGCCAACACCGCCCTGTCCTCAGCCTTTTCCCCAGAGCTGAGACCTAGAAACTCATTGCAGGTGTGACTGGAGCAGCACCTTCCAGGTGTCAGATTCCCCCACCATCCCCTCCAGGCTCTGCAGCCCCTGCCTCTCCCAGGGAACTGGGGTGCTCTGGGGTCTCCGAATACAGGTCTTCATCCCAGCCTTGCCCCCACCCTAACCCCAGCACTATCTCTGTCTCAATCTCTCTCTCTTCCTCCTTTTACTGTTACTTTTCTTTATCCTTCTCCCTGTCACCTTCCCATTTCCCTGTGCCTGGAGGGAGGAACATGAGCCAGCAGGGGCCCAGGTGGCCAAGAAGGCCAATGGCATCTTGGCTTGGATCAGAAACAGCGTGGCCAGCAGGGCCAGGGAGGTTCTTCTCCCTCTGGACTCGGCACTGGGGAGACCGCTCCTCGAATCCTGGGGTCAGTTCTGGGCCCCTCACCACAAGAAGGATGTTGAGGCTCTGGAGCGAGTCCAGAGAAGAGCAACGAAGCTGGGGAAGGGGCTGGAGAACAAGAGGAGCATCTGAGAGAGCTGGGGGTGTTTAGCCTGGAGAAGAGGAGGCTGAGGGGAGACCTCATTGCTCTCTGCAACTCCCTGAAAGGAGGTTGTGGAGAGGAGGGAGCTGGGCTCTTCTCCCAAGGGACAGGGGACAGGACGAGAGGGAATGGCCTCAAGCTCCACCAGGGGAGGTTCAGGCTGGACATTAGGAAATAATTTTCACAGAAAGGGTCATTGGGCAGTGGCAGAGGCTGCCCAGGGAGGGGGTTGAGTCACCTTCCCTGGAGGGGTTTAAGGGACGGGTGGACGAGGTGCTGAGGGACATGGTTTAGTGATTGATGGGAATGGTTGGACTTGATGATCCGATGGGTCTCTTCCAACCTGGTGATTCTCTGATCCAATGATGCTCTGATTCTATGAGGGTGACAGAGGGGACTCCCCTGCAGACCCCACCCTGGATGACGTGGGGCTCCCTACAGCCCTGTGTCTCCCCCCTGGACACTGCAACCAAGCCCCTCCCTGTCCCCACAACCTGTCCCACACTGTGTTCCTCCCTTTGAACACAGTGACTCAAGGTCTAGGCTTGCCCCAGTGCCCCTCCAGTTCCCCCAGTACCTGGGGAGCTGGTTTGCCTTGGGGAGAACCCTTCCCAGTACTGACTAAATCCTTTCCAGACAGCCCCAATGGTGCCGGGGGATGCAGCAGGGAGCTTCTGTTCCCTGCTGAGCTGCAGCCGGCTGGCTCGGCTGCTTTGGCATGTACACACGCTTACACACGCGTGCACATGCTTACACACACTTACACGCTGCAGCCAGCCCCACTCCTCCCCATCGCTGCCCCTCGGAGGAGCCCGTAGGGCTGCAGGGGCCGGATCCTGCTCCTGCGCTGGGGCCACGAGGATGGGCAGCAGTGCCCTGTGTGGGTTTTCAGCCGCCCTTGGGCTCCCTGGGGCCACTGGGGCCCCTTCTGTGTCATCTCTGTCCCCAAGGGCTCAGCAGCAGCAGCAGCAGCAACAACCTGAATCCCTACTTGAGGCTGCGTTCAGGTGAGAATCATAGAATGGGTTGGGTTGGAAGGGACCTCAAAGCCCATCCAGTTCCAACTCTCCTGCCATGGGCAGGGACACCTCCCACTGGATCAGGGGCTCCAAGCCCCATCCAACCTGGCCTTGAACCCCTCCAGGGATGGGGCAGCCACCACTGCTCATGGAAACCTGGGCCAGGGCCGTCTTGGATATGTCTGAGTGTTTCTCCAGCCCCAGAGCGCCCATCCCTGCATCCTGCTGGCCCCCCAAGCATCTCGCTGACATGCAAAAGACACGATGGCGCTGGCCACTTCAACTGCTGCTGAGGTTGGGGCCGTCGTGTGGCATCCCCTCTGTGATTTTATTGAATAAAATTCAATAAACCTTTCTGCCTCTGCTGCTCACCCACCCCCAGCAGGTCCCAGACTAGCACAGCTCCCCAGGGAGGGGACAGAAGGTCCCTGGTGTCCCCAGGACATCGCTGCAGGTGTTCTTTGGAAGGCACGGGATGCAGGATGGAGCTGTGTCCCCCTGTGCTGGCAGCAGCATCACTCGGGGGCTGGCTGGGCTGTTTGAGCCCCCTCCCTGGGGCTCTGGGGGTCAACAGGCTGCTCCCCACAATAGGGACCAGCACAGGAGGTTCAGAGACCCTCGTGGGCTGGTGACTTTGGCACAGCAGAGGGCAGAGACAGCAGAGCTGCGGATTCTCCGTCCTTGCCTGAGCCCGGGCGCTGCTGGGAGGATGACGAGGGAGCTCAGCTCTGCCTCAGTTTCCCTTGCACGCACGAGGTGTCACACAGAGGTGGGTGGCCCCAGGCACACCAGTTGGAGCTGAGCTGTGGGTGCTTGCGTGGGGCTGGCGGTGGCTGAGGAGGCTCCGGGGCTGGGCCAGCAGCCGGGAGTGGTGGCCCTGGGGCAAGGCTGGCACCACGGCGGGGCACCCTTAGGTGTTGGGGAGGAGCAGGAGGGCAGGGCGAGGATACAGGGCGGGTGCTGGCTCTGCTGTTGCTCCGAGCCCCGCCAAGAAAGGGCCCTGCGCCCCGGGGACAAGTCTCCTGCGGTGGCCCAAGGCCACTGTTACCCCTGTTCTGTCCCCAAGCCAGCACGAAGCCCTCTGAGAGCACCAGCTCTCCGAAACCTGGGAGATCTCCAAGACCTGGGAGCCTCCTGGGAACGTGCCGAGTGCTGGGGGCTCCACGTGGGACCCCCATGTAGGTGATTAACGAAGGCACAATCGCATCTCTGGGGGCACCCAGCCCCTCACCATGGAGTTGGGACACATCCAGCCCCATGGCTTGGCCAAGCCCACCCGCTGCCGTGCCCCAGCAGGTTGGTGGTGCAGAGCAAAACCGTGCGCCGTGATCCCCTCTGAGGTTACCATCACCCTCCTCGAGATGGGTGGCAGGGAAGGGGCAGCCGAGCAGGGATCCAGGGAGGGTCTGGAGCCACTCAGGCCATCCAGGCTCCCTCCCGGCACTGCTGAGTCGGAGGAATGGGAAAAGTTGGGTGCTGGGGAACCAGCCTGACCGGCTCCCCAGCTGTCAGCACCTGAGGAATGCCAAACCTCCGCTGCGCCAGGGCTGGGTGCTCAGGGCTGGGTGCTCGGAGAGGGCTGCGTGCTCCCTGGGTGACTCTGCCGGTTCGCCCAGCCGAGGCGTGCAGGGAAGCAGCCCTGCTCGGCACAGCTCAGCACCCCGCTCGGCACTCACCTGGCACGGTGAGACCACGGCACAGCACCCCCCTCGCCACCCGCCTGGCACCGTGGGACCCTCGGCTGGCAGGTACGTGGGTGTGTGGGGCCCCCAGGAGCAAGGCGCTGGCTCGGTTTGCAGTGGGTGCCGATGGGGAGGGAAGATTCGTGGCGCTTGGAGCCACCCGTGCTCCCGTCTTGGCTGCCACCCATGGCAGCTGCCCCACGCTCGGATCTGCATCCTGGCTCAGCAGGGATGGGTCCCTGCTCACCTGGGATCAGGATCAGCACCAGTCAGGGGGGTGGAATGGGGCTGTTAGGTGAGGGCTGAGCCCCGATCTGCCCTTTTCACCTTCAACCCTCGCTATCTGGGGCTGTAACCCAGCTCCTGCCACCAAAATGGGTCCCCAGCACCGCTGGAGCGAGCTGGGGCTCTTCCACCACCAACGGCCGCGCAAACCGGACTGAGGGGACAGTGGGGCTCCCCTGTCCCCCTCCTCCTCACAGGACACATGGTCCCCTGTGACACAGCTGCACGGGGGGGAGGTAGGGGCAGCAGGGGTAGATGGTTGTTTCCCTGCCCTCCTTCTGAACTCCAGCCTGCTCATCAGCCACCCAACCCCAATCCCTGATTTTCCTGGAGGCAGCAGGTCCGCTCTCACCCTGCGGCAACAGGGCTCAGCCCAGCGTGGCTGGAGGCTCAGATTAATCCATGGTCACCAGCTCAAAGGCAGTTGCACCCGCTGCCCTCAGCCCCTCCATCTCCTCTGATTATTAACGGCACCTCGTGCCTTTCGCTTGGGTGCTGGGAGACTCTTTGGGATGACGGGAGGCAGCAAACAAGCCGAGCTTGGCTTGGCCAGTGGGGATGAATTAGCCATGTTGGGTGCCCCAATACCACTGGGATCCAGTACAGCATGTCCTGGAGGGCAGGGATGGCCAGCAGGAGTGGCTGGAAGTATCACAGAATCATAGAATCACCAGGTTGGAAGAGACCCATCGGATCATCGAGTCCAACCATTCCCATCAATCACTAACCCATGTGCCTCAGCACCTCGTCCACCCGTCCCTTAAACCCCTCCAGGGAAGGTGACTCAACCCCCTCCCTGGGCAGCCTGTTGTATTCAGGGTCTGATCCTCGAGTCCTTGACCCACTGTTGCAGTAGGAAATATTTGGGGGTGCCAGGGCAGAGCAGGGCTCCAGGGTGAGCTCCTCTCCCAGGGTTGGGTCCAGGGTGGCACTGGGTACCAGATCCAGCTGCAGGGATTGGATGGGAAACACAGACCTGGAGATCTTTGGAAATCCAGCTCCGGGCAAGTGGCTGAGTAAGCACATCCCGCCTCCCCCCAGCGCCCCGGTGTTGCACGGAGCTGGCATCGCTGTCCTGGTGCCACCCCGGGGCCACGGGCACGGCAGGGCTGAGCACCAGCAAGCGCTTGGGAAACCAGCGCTGAAGCAAGTCCAGGGTGCAACCGGGTGCCAGGCGACTCTGGCTCCAGCTTTGGCTCCAGCGAGACGGCAATACTGCAGGGCAGAGAGAGGCCACGTCCCTGCACAAACTGCACTGTCCTGGCACCATCAGGAGCTTCCCCGGCACCACGATGTCCCAGTGCCAGCCTGACCCTGCTCCTGGCCATCAGCCTGGACGCCTGTCTTGTTCCCAGCACATTTAAGAGCTTTTCCTCTGTGCTGCCCAGTGCATCCATCCCTCTTCCACACGCAGGTCCTGTGACCCTGGGGATCCAGCTGTGGCCCTGGGGATCCATCCATGACCCTGGGGACCCAGCTGTGACCCTAGGGATTGAGCTGTGACCCTAGGGATCCATCCGTGACCCTGGGGACCCAGTTGTGACCCTGGGGATTGAGCTGTGACCCTGGGGATCCAGCTGTGCTTTTGCCCATGCAGCTGTGCAGCCCCACCCAGGCTGGTCCCAGCCTGGAGCGGCGCTGACTGTTCCAGACAAGGTCTCATCGTCTCCTGGAAAATGACACAAACCCTTCCTATCTGTACTGGAAAGACCTGCTGGGCCAGGGGAGAGCGAGACACGGAGGGCGCGCAGCGGGCTGGCAGGAGGGGCAGGGAGATGCCTGCACCCCACACCTCTCTGCCTGCCCCCAGCACCTCTGACCCCTGTTAGGGACTGGTAAAGCCCAACCTGCAGCTATCAGTGGGAGCTCAGCCCCAGGTGGTGCAGGATGAGACCCTCTCCCGAGGCGTCCCAGGGAAATTAGTCCTGGGAGTCGCGCAGGGAGATGTCATCATCCAGAGCTAGGAGACCCCAAGCTCAGCCTTGAGCTCAGGCTAAGCTTAAAGCCCTGTCCTTGCTGTTGTCCCCGTAGCCAGGTGGTGACACCAAAGAAACTCCTAATTGGGAGATGCTGAGATGCTTCTGGCTCCCTCCCCAGCACCTGCTGCGTCAGCTGCTTCCCAAACCCAAGCCCAGCAATAAAACCCTTGTGGGGCAGGCACGGAGCCACCGCACAGTGACGCCTCCACCAGCGTCGCCCCCAGATCACGTGGCCCCATCCTGCGCCCTGGGGACCGTGGTGATGTCCACCTGGAGGCACCCAATGCAAGGACGCAGGAGCCAGGGGCTGGGTACCCGCTCAGGTCAGGGTGCAGGCGTTGGGTGATTCGTGCAGCTCGTTTTCTCGTGCTGACGGGGCTGCAGAGGTGGATGAAGCCATCCCATCTTTGCTGAGCAGCAATAGGGAATCATGGAATCATAGAATCGCCAGGTCGGAAGAGACCCACCGGATCACCGAGTCCAACCATTCCCATCAATCACTAAACCATGTCCCTCAGCGCTTTGTCCACCTGTGCCTTAAAGCCCTCCAGGGAAGGTGACTCAACCCCCTCCCTGGGCAGCCTCTGCCAGTGTCCAGTGACCCTTTCTGTGAAAAATTTTTCCTAATGTCCAGCCTGACCCTCCCCTGGTGGAGCTTGAGGCCATTCCCTCTCGTCCTGTCCCCTGTCCCTTGGGAGAAGAGCCCAGCTCCCTCCTCTCCACAACCTCCAAGAAGGGTCAAAGGAAGATGCTGCTCAGGTCCCCACCTACTCCTGTGAACATCACAGCTGCCCCAGCCCTGCTCCTGGCCTCACCGCTGCTCCTGGTCCTGACCAGGCCCATTTTCTTCCCCCACAGAGCAGCTTTCCTGTTGTTTTTGGGCTTGTTTATTTGCTGCATTTGCTGACTAGGCACAGCCCTGTCACCCGCCTGACTCACCCTGCAGCTCGGGGCACGGCACGGCCTGGCCGCATCCTGCACACTCACCTGTGCTGTGCTGGCCGCTTGTGCTCTCCTGGAACCCACCTTGGTGGCATGATGGAGCTCCCCACCATCTCTGTCGGATGCAGATGTTGATGTGAGCGGGCAGAGGGGCTCGTGGTTCCTCCTCATCCTGCACGCGCCACGATGGATGACATGAGCTCCCCAAGAAACAGAGAGAGCCCCAAAACCTCCTCCTGTGCCCATGGGAACCCCCCAAAAATATCCTGTAGGATCAGAGGGAGATCTAGGGAGTCTTAGGGTTTGGGGTCCAGGGCTGGTCTCTCTAGAGTGATTCCTGTTCAGCTCTCCCAGGGTCTCCTTCTCTCCTTGCAGCTCCGCAGGGGCTGATCCCGGTGGCGTGGGGCGTGACGTGGGATTCCCCGTTTCCCACTCCCACGTCATGGATTCACCGTTCCGGCACACCAAGACCAGGGGCTTCGTCTCCAGTGTGGAGCTGAACATGAAGCAAGCAGCATCGAGTACGTCAGGCACGGAAGGCAAGTCCCGGTTCCAGAAGGTCTCACTGGTGTCACGGCGGCTGGAGAGCTCGGGGAGCGCGCGGGGTCGGGACGGGAGTCCCTCTCGCGTCTCCCTCCTGCTGCAAGCCTGGGAGAAGGAGATCGTGGAGAAGACTTCGTCCGGTCCTGCCACCCTGACACAACGGGAACGCTCGTCCTCCATCAACCTCCGCAAGGACTTCACGGCGCACGGTCCCATCTTCTCACAGGTCTATTCCCCCGCGCAGAAGCCCCGGCGGCAGGACGAGAGGGGGAAGGCAGGGGCTGGTGGCGATGCCATCCCTCAGCTAGCGGCTCCCCACGCTGAGATGCCCGTACACAGAGAGAGCTACGTGCACGGCACCCTCCTCCCCACCCAACCCACCGAGCGCCCCGCGCCTCCCGGTGTCCCGTGCGTGGCCGAGCCCAGGGCCAGGCACATCACGGTGCTGCGGACGGGCAGGGATGGAGCTGGGGCCGAGCCGGGGCTGGCGGAGGGAAGGGAAGCCCCAAATGGGGTGCACGATGCTGCCAGTGCCATGATGGCCCCAGTGCAGCAGGAGAGCCAGGAACAGGATGGCAGCGGCTTCGATGCAGCCACAGAAGGAAGCAAGAGCTCACCAGGCACCACAGAGGCCACGGCGCTCCTGGCCAAGGGATGCCCCGGGGAGAAACTCTTGCTGCAAGCTGAAGCCACGCCGGGAAACGCAACCCCAAGAGACAGCAACGGGCCTGGGGACCCGCAAACCAGTATAACCAGCTCTTCAGAGTGTCCCTTGGAGGATGCTGGTGGCCAGGCTGATCCAACTGGCGCGGGAGAGGGAAGCGTGGCAGACAGTGAGGATAAAATTTCAGCCACACCACCAAGGACAGAGAGTCCCCCGGGAGCTGGCAGCACCCCTGAAAACCCCTTCTCTGAGGAAAGCAACAGTCCAGAGGTGAACAATGGTCCAAACTATGGTCCAGAGACAAACCATGGTCCAGAGACAAACAACTGTCCAGAAACAAACAACATTCCAGAAACAAACAATGATCCAGAGGCTTCACCTGAAGTACCAGCATCTCCAAAGGCTGAGGTTGAGCTGGAGGAGGGTGAGATGACAGGAGACCCCCAGAGCACAACCCAAGAGCCTGAGAGCAGCCCAGAGCTCCCTGCGGAGCCCCCAGGCCCTGCCCCACCGGCTGAGAGCCCCCCAGATGCAACTGAGGAGGACCCCGAGCTGCTGGTGGACATGGAGGTCTTTGTGGACACGCTACGCAACATGGAGCCCTCAGAGATACGGAAGGCACCCAAGACCCCGCGTCAGCCCCGGCCGTCATCGCTGGGTCGCTGCGCTGCTCTGCCCCCCATCCACGAGGACCGCGTGGTCCCCCGCACCTCCGTCTCCCTGCCTGACGCCCTGCGTGAGCTGCTGGCACAGGGGCCAGCGGGGCGGCAGGAGGAGAGCCCTGTTGAGGAGGAGGAGGTGGAGATTGAGAATCCTTACCTGACCCCCAGCGAGCGGGCATTGAGGGGGTCCCACCACAAGATGTCCAGGGAGAACTTGGCTGGGAATGGTCGGGTGGAGGAGGGCTCGCTCCCGGCAACACTGAGGCAGGCAGGAGCGGAGGAAAAGGTCAGACTGGAGGCTGGTGGCTTGGCAGAGCGGAGCATGCTCTTCCGAGGGAACGTCCTCAAGGGCATGGCACTGCTCTCCCACTTCTTGGAGCACAGGACGGCTGTGGCCAACGAGGGCAAGCCCTACTCGCGCCTGGACAAGAGTGTGCTCTACAGCCGCCTCACCTCCCCCAGCACCGCCCCACTCGAGCTGCTTGGCAGGGACGGTGGGGCAACGGGCTCACCCACCCCCGGGGACCACAACGAGCTGGGCCCTGGTGACCACCCTGGCCTTGAGATGGCCATGCTGGAAGCCCTGGGTCCTGGCTGCATCCCTCCTGCCACCGAAGAGACGGAGATTTCTATGGACCCATGTTCCACTGATGTCCTGGTGAGTAAATCCCACAACATGGTGCCTGGAGAGATGATCTGTCCTCCTGAGCACACGAGGGGTGGGGTGTGAACCTCTAGAGAACCTTTTTCTGATCTCAGCACATGGCTCGGGTTTCCCATCAGAGAGGCCACGGGGTGAAAGCTTCTGGGGCGAGGGGATGTTACTGGGAAGAGTGATGGGAGGGTACTGGGATGGGTGATGAGAAGATACTGGGATGAGTGTTGGGAGGGTACCGGGGTAGGTGATGGGAGGGTATCGATGTGGGTGATGGGAAATTACCAGGTCAAGTGATGGGATGGTGCCACCGTGGCTGATGGGAAGGTCTCAGGACGGTTGACGGGAGGGTCCTGAGATCGGTGGGGAGGCTGATCCCCAGTGGTGCAGGAATGCTTGAGGTGTGGCTCCTTGGGGCGGTGGGAGGGATCGGCAGACACCAGACAGGAGGCTTCGGCCGTGGCTTCCTTGTGCTGCGGGGAGATGGCTGGCATGGCTGACATCCCACTGCGCTCCTCACACGCCCTCGGGTGTTCACAGCAGGAGGACAAGGAGGGCTTCGAGAAGATCAACAGGAGACCTGGCAAGGTATAGGGAGCGTGGCGGGGCCGGGCTGGGCTGGCCGGCTGGGATGTGGTGTGATATGGTAACATCTTTCCGCTGTCACCTTCTCCCAGATCATCCTCTTCTCCGAGGCCGGCTTCGCGGGCCAGAAACGGGAGATCTGGGGCGACATCCCAGATGCCACAACCTGGGAGCTCTCGCACACCATCTCCATCCAAGTCATCCGAGGCGGGTAGGGGATGGCAGCAGGGCGAGGACACGGAGGGAGGGCTTGGCCAGGGCTCCTGCGCTCCCTGTGCCGGGGATGGCATCTGGATCCCAGCCTGGGAGCGACCGTCCTGCCTGTGCCGATGACTGCGGCTGCAATCCAGCATCTTGGTGGTGGCAGGACATCCCCATCTGAACATTAGGAAAAAAATTTTCACAGAAAGGGTCATTGGGCACTGGCAGAGGCTGCCCAGGGAGGGGGTTGAGTCACCTTCCCTGGAGGTGTTCAAGGTACAGGTGGACGAGGCGCTGAGGGACATGGTTTAGTGTTTGATAGGAATGGTTGGACTTGATGATCCGATGGGTCTCTTCCAACCAGGAGATTCAATGATTCTATGATTCTATGATCCATCCTCTGCGCCCCAGGCTCTTGGTGGCTGCAGGTAAAAGCATGGTTTCCCCCTGTTCTGCTCCCCTCTTGCTCCCAGGTGGGTGATGTACGAGAAGCCGCGGTTTCACGGGCGCAAGTGCGTGCTGGCTGAGGGGGACGTGGAGATCAACAACCCCTGGATGGTGTACGGGCAGAGCGGGCAGCCCCACGGCAGCCAGCCCTTCCGCATCGGCTCCTTCAAGAGGGTGGTGCAGGTGAGCGCAGGGATCCCCCCCAGACCCTCCGCTCCCCTCCCACATCTCCCAGCACCCACCAAACTGGGAGTGCTGGACCCCCCTAACGCCGCTCTGCCCCGTGCCAGGATTACCGCACCCCCGAGATCAGCCTGTTTGCGGAGGAGAACGGCGAAGGCGCCCGGCTGAAGTTCACCGACTCGGCTGAGGACACTCGCGTGCAGGGCCAGCCGCTCGCCGCTGCCTCCATCATCGTCCACTCAGGCCTGTGAGTGGGACCGTGAGGCCGAGTGGGTGCTGGGTGGGCTGGAGCAGGCTGCCATGCTTCCCCTCTCTTCCCCAGGTGGCTGGTTTACTCCAAGCCTTTCTTCGATGATGACCCTTATGTTTTGGAGCCAGGCGGGTACCCCAATTTAAAGGCTTGGGGAGCAAAGGATCCATCCATCTGCTCCATGCATCCCATCAGGCTGGTGAGTGCGGTTACTGGGGTGCTGGCACCATATCCAGCCCTGGGCATGACAGGCGAGAGCATCTCCCAGTAGTTCCCAGTTCCCATCAGTGAGAGCTCGGTGTGGAAATGTGCCATGCGTGGCTCTGGAAAGTGCTCCTGTGAGGCAGTGGTGGAAAGTGAAGTCCAAAAAAGCTTATTTCTGAATGAAAATAACCCAAAAATCAGCTCAGGCTTTTAAAAGGGGAAGTTGGATGTCCCCACACCATCCCTTCTGCAACATCACTGGGGCTCCTTCTCCTTCCAGGGCTGCCCTGTCGTGGAGAGACCCGGCGAGCCTCAGGTGAGCACGGGGCCAGCGCCCGAGAAGTCGGGAGGGCCAGGGTGGCCGTGGGACAACACTCACCCTGCCACGTCCTCAGGTGCTCATCTACGAGGCCGCAGGTTTCCAGGGCCGCAGCTTCACCATCAGCCGAGACATCTACGACCTGAAGCGCTTGCCAGGGCCGGCACTGCCCACTGTGGGCTCCTTGCACGTCCTTGGTGGCTGGTGAGTGGCACGGGGTGGGCAATCCCGCTGGGAAGGTGACAGTCAGCCCCAGGAAAGGGCTCAGAGATGCAGGATGGTGATGGGTAATTTGGGGAGAAGGTGATGCTGGAGAGGCATGGATGATGTCCCTGTGTCCTGGCACGTGGAAATCCTCCAGAGACCTCACTGTCTTCATCTGTCTGTGCTGCAGCTGGGTCGGCTACGAGAAGGAGGGCTTCCGTGGCCACCAGTACCTGCTGGAGGAAGGGCAGTACCAGGACTGGAGGCAGTGGGGTGGCTACAGCAAGGAGCTGGTGTCCCTGCGGCTGATACGGACGGTGAGGGCAAGGGTGGTGGCAACACCTGGGGATGGTTCCAATGTGGGTAGGGACAGCCAGACCCCTGGGTCCCATTCTCATGCCCTCAAAGGGAGCCTGTCCTGCCTGCATCGGGCTGCTGGGCATGGCCTGAGTCCCCCCAGACTCATCACATGCAGAGCTCAGGGGCCTAGAGCTCCTACTACCCTGCCTGGGGACCCTGAGGCCAGGCAGGACCCTGGCTACCTGTGTGGAGAGCACCTGGCCCGCAGCCCCTTCCCCCCAACACACCAAGGGGCTCGGGGTGGGCTCCTTCTTCCCACAGGACTTCTCCACCCCAGCACTGGTCCTCTTCGAGGCCATGGACTTCGAGGAGGGCTCGAGCGTGGAGCTGAGCGAGGCGCTCCCCGACACCCAGCTGGCCGGCTACGGCACCGTCACCCAGTCCATCCATGTGCTGAGCGGCGTGTGAGTGTGGGGACAGGGAGAGTGGGGACAGGGGGTTGGGAGAGGGATCTTGAGCCAGCACCTAACCCTTTCCTGGCAGGTGGGTGGCCTACGAGGGCACCAACTACTCAGGCGAGCAATACATCCTGGAGAAGGGGGTGTACCGCAGCTGTGAGGACTGGGGTGCCACAGATTGCCGCATCGCCTCAGTGCAGCCCATCATGCAGGTGAGAGCACCAGAACTTTCCTTTTTGCACCCCCCAGTGCTGCCACACATGGGGCAAGACACCAACCAACCCCGCTCTGTCTGCTTCCAGGTCGGGGAACACAACCTCTGCTACGTCTCCAAGGTCAGGGGCAGCGGATGAGGAGGGGGATGTGCCCACCCCGGGATACACAGCCCTTTGGGGGTGGTTGTGATGATCCGTCCCACTCACTGAGCCCCTCTGGTCCCCCTCCACAGATCCTGCTCTTCTCAGAGCCTGACTTCTTGGGGGATCACATGGCCTTCGAGGAGGACCAGGAGGTCCTACCCACCGCCTTTGTCCCACGCTCCTGCAGAGTCCGTGGGGGCAGGTAGGGCCTCCTGGGGCATCGCTGGGCATGGGGAGACCACCCAAGCTGGCAGCCAGGAAGGGGCTCTCCAGGGTTTTGGGTAGGACGAGGGTGCTGGGGGGCTGCAGGAGGGATGAATACCCACCTCAACGGCGGTGTCAGCCTGGACGTGCTCCTCTCCGGCAGCTGGATCCTGTTTGATGGGCAAGGCTTCGCGGGGGAGCAGCACGTGCTGTCCGAGGGGGAGTACCCCACGCTCAGCGCCATGGGCTGCCTCTCCTCCACTGCCGTCTGCTCTTTGAAGAAGGTCCCAGTGGTGAGTTCCAGCCCTCCCTTCCCTTCCCTTCCCACCATTGCCAGAGTAGAACCCCCACCAAAACCCTCCTTTTTCCCTTCCTGCGGGTATTCCCAGTGCTGACTCTCTGCTCTTAGAGCCCTTCTGCACCCACGGGTGCTCATTCCTCCTGCCTGCACCACTCACACCTTGTCTCATCCCCCACCCCGCAGTTTTTCTCGGAGCCCTCCATCTTCCTGCACGGGCTGGAGTGTTTTGAAGGAAAGGAGATTGAGCTGAACAACGAAGTGCGAAGTCTCCAGGCAGAGGGTTTCAACAACCACGTGTTATCAGTGCGGGTCAAAGGCGGGATGTGAGTGAGCCCCAGAACTGCTCTTCCCCAGCTAGCGGGTGCTCAGGGGTATCTATGCTCTGCCCATCCCATCCTGTCCTGTCCCATCCCTTGTAGCTGGGTGCTGTGTGAACACGGTGACTTCCGAGGGCGCCAGTGGCTGCTGGAATGCACAGAAATCACCAACTGGCTGACGTACAGCGGGCTCCAGCACGTCGGATCCCTCTACCCCATCCGCCAGGTGAGTGCCGCGATGGGACAGGGCACTGGCACGCAGGCAGGTGAACCCTAAAACCCTCCACAAGGAGCTGACGTGGAGCTGAAAAGCTGGGAGGAAGATGCTGCAGCAGCTCTGGGTGAAGCAGTAGGGCACAGCCTGAGAGCAGCAGCACACCCTGACCCATGAAAGACGTCACCAGCACTGTCACCCCCAGATCTCTGTCCCCCGCCCTGGGAGTGGCTGTCGTGGTGGCGAAACACTTCCCATAGGCAGGAGCCTTGCAAAACGCTCCAGCATCCCAGCGTGGATGAGCTGTGCCAGCTACCAGAGACAGGCCACAGTCATCACCCTGGGGAGAGGCTGGGACCTCACGGGGAACAGGGAGAACCGTGGGACCCACCCAGGGGACGAGGGTCCTACCTTCCCAAGGCAGAAGCCGGGTGAGGTCCTTCCTCGGCCAGCCGCAGCGTGTGCAGGCAGCAGGGATTTTTGGTGCTGAAAGAGGTTTCTCTCTTTCCAGAGACGGATCTATTTCCGCATCAGGAGCAGGGAGCTGGAGCTCTACCTCTCCGTCCCCGATGACGTGGAGGACATGAAAGCGGGGCGGGTGGTGGTCTCCAGCCTGAGCGAGCAGAGCAGCTCCGTCTGGTACTACGAGGATGGGCTGATCAAAAACCAGGTCAGAGCTTGCGTGTGACAACTCAGCACCATGGAGGGGACCAGGGGAACTCCTGGCCGGACTCCTGGGGTGTCCACCCCACCCACAGCCATCTCTGAGTGCTTACAAGAGCCTTTTCTAAGCCTCATCCCCAAAGATTGGTCGATTCTCTCCTCCCCAGCTCTTCCTTGGAGGTGTGAAGGCATCTACCTTCCCTGAGTTGTCACCCTAACTGTCCCCACTTCTCACTGAGGGGTTCTCTTGCTTCTTCCATGTCCTACCCCAGAACCAGCTGCTTTTACACGGAAGCCCCTCTGAGGTCCAAGCCTTTGCACCAGGTAGAGGTGATGGAGGGGAGCAGGCTGACCCAGCCACTGCTGCTTATTGCAGGTGGCTCCCAACATGAGCCTGCAGGTCATCGGGCCAGCCGGGAAGGGCGCAAAAGCCGTGCTGTGGTCAGAGACCCGGATGCCACGTCAGACCTGGAGCATTGATTCTCAGGGACGGATCCACAGCCAGATGTTTGAGGACATGATCCTTGATATAAAAGGTGAGGTTCTGGCACCAGCAGAGGCTGCTATCCCAGGGACCCCCAAGCCCAGGATGTTTGGCTGTGAGATGAGACACTCATCCCTTCGTGACCATCAAGGTCATTACCTGCCATCCTGAAACTCTTTCCTCATTCCACAGGTGGACGATCCTATGACCGGGACCATGCCATCATTTGGGACATGGCTGAGGAAAGACCCACGCAGATCTGGGACATACAGGTGCTATGAGAGGGCAGCGTGTGGACCTCACATCCACAAGTGCCACGGAGCAAGATGGGGACAGGACACCTCCTACCCTCCACATGCTGCACCCCAAACATCCCTCAGCCTCAGCTGCTGGCGTGAAGGATGCTCACCATCCTCTCCATCACCATGGGGAACGCCCTCAACCTCCCTCCTGGGGAGCCTCGTACATGGCCCGCAGAAGACCCTGTGGACACGACCAGCGTGGGACCCTTCAGAGCACATCAAAGCCCCTTCCCCACCAGCTTCCCACTCCGAACTGTATTTATGTACGTGTGTAAGATACGGCTCCCTCGCCTGGGCCAACTCTGCCTGGGTGGTTGGTGTCCTTGTCCGTGCACTGGCCACAGCCCAGCAGCCCCCAAGCCCCCAGCCCAGCACTGGGCCCAATCCTGCTCCCAGGATGGGATCCTGATGCCCTCTAGTGTCCACGGGCCACAAGCAGCACCAGAGCCCCGAGTTTTGAGAAGGAAGCCAAGCTGTGCCCCAAGAGCACTGGGGGCTGCCGGACCCCACCAGCTCCAGCTCCGGTGGGAGCTCATCCTGCAGGCTCGGCAGCTGCTCCAGTCACATCACCTCAGGGTGAGCTCCGTGTTTAGCATCCACGCTGCAGAGTTGCGTCACGGCTCAGGTCACTCATCTTCAAGGCCCTCAGGACAGAGGTCTCCTCCATCTGGATGAGGGCAGGAGCTCCTCAGGGCCGTGACTCAGAGCCAGGAGGGATGTGGGGTGGGAAATCCACACACAGAGACATCAGGCGCTTCGGTTCTTGCTGCTGGGGAGAGGAGACGGCTGCCGGCAAGGACCTGCTTTGCTGAGCAGGTTGTGCCCAGTTTGGGGAAGAGTCAGAACATCCAGACTGTGATCACTTATCAACCCTGCAGCGAACAGGGTCTGTTCTGGCAGCAAGAGACAGCACAGAGCCTTCCTGGGAGGCTTCCTTGACAGATTTCGGTGCACCAAGATCCTTCCATCAGGCGTCTCCAGCTGGCTGGGTGGCAGCCCTGGTTGTTTGCAACAGCCATCATCAGATCATAGAATCATTCAACACTTTGGATTGGAAGAGACCCTTAAAGGTCATCTAATCTGACCCCTGCTGCAAAGAGCAGGTTCTCCAACTCAATCAGGTTGCTTAGACTCCATCCAACCTGACCCTGAATGCTTCCAGGTTGTCTATCACCTCTCTGGGGAACCCATGCCAGTGTTTCACCACCTTCACTGTAAAAATTTCTTCCTTATATCTAGTTTAAATCTTCCTTCTTTCAATTTAAAACCGTTGTCCCTTGCCCTGTCACTGCGAACCCTGTAAAAATCCCCTCTCTATCTTTCTCAGAAGCTCCCTTTACATACCAGAAGCTGCTCTAAAGTCTCCCTGGAACCTTCAGTTCTCCAGGCTAAACAACCTCAACTTTCAGCTGCTTTCGATGCAGTCCAGGTGAGGTTCATCTTTATGCTGAAGCTTGTCCCCAGTTGCCCCAAGACCTGTTCTGCCAGGTCATGCAACCACAGGACAGGAGAGTAAAGCAGAGTATAAACCGCTGCTTGGAGAGGACAATCCCAGGCCTGTGGAGCAGGCACAGAGTGCCTCGCTAAGCATCTATCCTGTAAAGAAACGCTGGTGGGAAAGCAGTGAAGAGCAGCAAAGGATGGAAGGCATGAGGACCCAGACCTGTAGCAAAGCCACTGCCACCCTGTAGTAAGTCTGGGGCACCTGGAAATCATAGAATGGGTTGGGTTGGAGGGGACCTCAAAGCCCATCCAGTTCCACCCCCCCTGTCATGGACACGGTCACCTCCCATGGATCAGGTTGCTCTAAGGACCATCCAACCTGGCCTTGAGCATCACCAGGAACGGGGCAACCACAACTTCCCTGGGCAATCTGTTCCAGGGCCTCACTGCTCTCAGAGTGAAGAAATTCCTCCTTATGTCCAGTCTAACTCTGCCCCTCTCCAGTTTATCCCCATTGCCCCTCATCCTATCACTACAAGCCTTTCTAAACAGCCCTTCCCTATTCCCCAATGTCCTTCTTCTGGCAAGAGGGCTCAAGCGTATTTCAATAAAAGCTGAGAAGGTGGAAAGAGCAAAAATAGGAGAAGTCTGAGCACTGAAAGGATAAGGGGTACACCAAAACAAGCGAGCAATCCCTCCTTGGGTCCAGCCTAACTCCGCCCCTCTCCAGTCTATCCCCATTGCCCCTTGTCCTATCACCACAAGCCTTAAGAACAGCCCCTCCCCAGCTTTCCCTACAAACACACTCCCAGAGGAATGCTGGGACGCTGGAGGAGGGAATAAACCCTCTCAGCAACCCCCTCTTCAGTCCTGAGAAACCACAGCATGAAGCAGCCTCAAGCCAGCCACGCTCCCCACCGCGACTAGAGGCGCCTCAGCCCCTCTCCCGCCTTTATATGGCGCCTGCCCGGCTCTGATTGGCTGATCAGGAGCCTGGCGGCGCCTGATTGGTGGAGCACGGGGTCCGCCCCGCCCACAGGGGGCGCTGGGCTGAGGGGGGTGGCGGATCCCAAAGAGGGCGTGAGGGATCCTGAGGTCTCACCTGGAGCCCTGTGTTCAGCTTGGAATCCCCAAAAGAAGGGGATGGAACTGTTGGGATGGGTCCAGGGAGGCCATGGAGATGATCTGAGGGCTGGAGCACCTCCTGTTCGAGGACAGGCTGAGAGAGTTGGGGTTCAGCCTGGAGAAGAGAAGGCTCTGGGGAGACCTTAGAGCAGCTTCTAGCACTTAAAGGGGCTCCAGGAAAGCCGGGGAGGGGCTCTTGATCAGGGAGGGAAGGGATGGGATGAGGAGGAATGGTTTTCAGCTGAAAGAGGGGAGATGGAGGTGAGATCTCAGGAAGAAATGTTTTGCTGTGAGAGTGGGGAGGCCCTGGCCCAGGTCGCCCAGAGGCTGGGGATGGACCATTTACAAAGGCTTGGAGTGATAGGATGAGGGGCAATGGGGATAAACTGGAGAGAGGCAGATTTAGACTAGACATAAGGAGGAATTTCTTCACTCTGAGAGAGGTGAGAGACTGGAACAGGTTGCCCAGAGCAGTGGTGGCTGCCCCATCCCTGGAGGGGTTCAAGGCCAGGTTGGATGGGGCTTGGAGCCCCTGATCCAGCGAGAGGTGTCCCTGCCCATGGCAGGGGTGGGACTGGATGGGCTTTGAGGTCCCTTCCAACCCAAACCATTCCATGATTCTACGATTCTTGAGGATCCCTTCCAGCTCAGGTCATTCTATAACATGATTCAAAAACCCGGAGTTCTCTACACCAGCACTTTATTACTCAGAGCCTCGCAGCAGGCCCGCTCCCAGGGCCTTGCTTTGAGACGAAGGTGGAGGCTGGAAGGGGAGGGAAGCAGGAACATGGAGCCGAGGGAGGCAGGGATGGCGGCACGCTCTGTGCTGCGAGGGTCCGAGGAGGTGCCGGGGTAGGGGACATCATCTTGTTCGTCCGGGGTCAGCGCAGCCGCAGGAAGAAAGCCACAGCCAGCCCCAGGGCGAGGGAGAGGAGGGCTGGGCTGCTACAGGGGGGGCTCAGGCTGGGTACAGCAGGGGCTGCCGTGCTGGGGTGGATGGTCGAGGCCACCTCCGCCTGGCCCAAGGGCTGGAAAAGAAAAAAAGAGAGTTAGGCGTCGCTTCAAACTGGAGCAGACGGCAGCACAGGGTGGAATTCAGCACCTTGATCAAGTGGGAGGTGTCCCTGCCCATGGCAGGGGTTTGGAACTGGATGGGCTTTGAGGTCCCAAACCATTCTACGATTTCCACCCTTGAGAGCCCTTGCCTGGCTGTCCTGGGGAAAGAGAGGAACTGGGGCACCCCAGTGCCCATCCTACCCCTTCCCACTGCCTCCTCTCCCTCGGAAGGCTCTCCTTCATGCCACACGAAGAAATCACCACTGGCTGTGGGGTTTTCACAAGACAGGGAGCAAAGTGAGCTCTCCCGCAGTCCAGGGGCTTTCAGAAATCAGGAAGGGGAAGGAGAAGCCAGGGGTAGTGTCTGCCCCTCAGACCACTGCAAGGAAGCGGCTGGGGACACAGTGGCCCATGGACCTTGCAGTGGAGGATGTGGGATGCAGGAGCAGAGGTGGGGAACACCCGTGCTGGAAGCAGGAGGGAAGAAGAGGAAGAGGGATGTCCGTACCCCTAGCCTGTTGCAAGCAGCCGCTGTGTGAAATGTAACACAGCTGGGATGGCGATTTCAGGGCAGTTTCCTTCCCTTTCTAAAGATCGGCACCTCCCAGATTACAGTGTTTGTGTGAATCCCCCCTGCCCTGACTGCACAGGACTGCTCACTCTGGGGTTTTGGACCTTTCCTGGGACTCCTGGCGTAAGCGGCTGTGTCTATGAATGCTGACTGAAGCAACAAGCTGGAAAAGGGATGCTATTTCCCACTGTGAACCAGCCCCTATGCTGGTTTGCACCACTCCTCAGGTCCCTCTGGAACTGAGATGGGACCCCAACGCCCAGCTCTGCCCTCACCCAGTTCCTCTTCCCCTATGAGGGGTTTGGACTGGTTTGCCCAGCCACAAAGTGGGACTCCTGAAACATAAATGCAGCCCGTGGAGCGGGCAGCAGGTCGCAGCTGCGTGGAGTTTGTGACCAAAATAAACACAGACAAATCTGACCCTGTTATCTCACACTGGTTAAAAAAAAAAAATTAAAAAATCATCCTGACAGCTGCTCTGAACAGCTCCCCGAAAGCACTGGTGTGTTCATCCCTCCCACGCAATGGTCCCCACCCAGAAGAGATCCAGCATCCGCCAGCGCGGCACTCAAACCGAGTCCCCATGGAGGGAAAGAAGCTCCAGCAGGGAGAGATGAGGGGAAAGTGCAGAGCTATGAGCCCACCCTGCATCCTCACAGCTGCGACCAGTGTCCCCAGAGTCCCAACAGCCACCCTCAGTGTCCCCACCCTAGGCACGGGCTGGCACCCGTGGGCAAAAGAGAAGCTGCAGGATGGGTGGAGAGCGAAGTGTGAAGGCTACAGATACAAGAGATGCTCTTAAGTAAAAGAATGCTTTAAAAGAAAAGCAACATATGGAATTATCTAGACCTTACACACTGCAGTGCAAACCTCCTGGTAAGACAACCAGGGTTAAAGTCAAATAGAAAGTCAGATGCTCAGCTTTCCAGCTGAAGGCAGAAATTGTCCCACCAGTTGAACCAATAACCCCCCAGTTGCCATCACAAAGTGCTGGCTGGACACCCAGACCTCATGGGACCCCGTGCTGTGGGGTTTCTCTTACCATGCAGAGGACAAGCAGGGCGAGCAGGAGGAGCAGCTGGGTGCGCAGGAGGGGCTGCATGGTCCGGCCTCAGCTCACCCCGTACCGTGACCCTTCCTCATCTGCCCACGGCGGCTGCAGTTAGAGACTTTAAGCATAGCGGTGGCTCTATCTCGCCAATCACACCTTCCTCTCCTGCACCAACCCCGCCTCCACAAAGGGCTGTTTGAAACCCTGACAGTTTGGGGAAGTCGCATCTGTTGCTGATGCTGTGAGGGAGAAAGTGCAAGATGTGGCATGGGGGATCTCCAGACGGGAACAACACCGTACAGACCTCCCGGCCCCACTTCTCTGGAGCTATCGATGTACATCACCTTGCATGAGATGGTCCCTGATGTGGCTGCACAGCCAGCTCCAAGAGAGACATCCTGGCCACCACCTCCAGCTTGAAACCACCCAGGCTGACATCTGCTTCTCACCAGGGGCTCCCTGTCCTGTGTCACACACTATGAAGGGCTAATAGTCATTATGGGTTAAACCCCATCCTGGTTCACTGGGAGGGTTTGCAAATCGTGGCCAATGTTGTTTCAATGAGGGTTCTGCCTTGCACTGTGTCACAAACCTCCTGGAGAACAACTCTGATGAGTGGCTGAGAGAGCTGGGGGTGTTTAGCCTGGAGAAGAGGAGGCTGAGGGGAGACCTCATTGCTCTCTCCAACTCCCTGAAAAGAGGTTGTGGAGAGGAGGGAGCTGGGCTCTTCTCCCAAGTGACAGGGGACAGGACAAGAGGGAATGGCCTCAAGCTCCACCAGGGGAGGGTCAGGCTGGACATTAGGAAAAAATATTTCACAGAAAGGGTGATTGGGCAGTGGCAGAGGCTGCCCAGGGAGGGGGTTGAGTCACCTTCCCTGGAGGGGTTTAAGTCACGAGTGGACGAGGTGCTGAGGGGCATGGGTTAGTGTTTGATAGGAATGGTTGGACTCTTCCAACCTGGTTATTCTATGATTCTATGATTCCCTGCAACTCGGCAGAAGCTGGGTCCAAGCCATTCCTCTGGATTTCAGTTACACACCTGGAATAGTCTAATCCAGGCAGCGGACCAGGAAAACGTTTCCTTCCAACCCCTCAATATCCATCTCCTCACAGCAGATCTCCGAGCACCCTCACCCACGCAGCTGCAGCAGGCGGAAACAAAAAGGATCTGGTTATTTTGAGAGTATTTGAAAGAAGTAAAGCTGCTGAAATGTGCCGAGCACGTTCACCTGGTGTCTGGTTTCATGTCGGTCAAGTGCATCACAGCTCAGCAAACCCGTTGCCAGCCTCTGCCTGGAGCTGAAGGCTCCTCTGCAGCAAAGCTTCACCAAATATAGTTAATTTTTGTGCTGCGTGGAAGCATCAAAATGAAAGTCTCATCCTATAAAAGGGGCAAAAAACCAGGCTGTCTTGCTCCTCTCCAGCTGGTGAGGTTGAACTCTCTGGAGAGGAGAGCAGCACAGCAGGATGGGGACATGCAAGAATGGCTCTCTGGGTGGTGGCAAGCATTGGGTAGGGTTTGGAGCATCAGCGAGGCAAAACAACTCTATTGTAGTTCCCAGGTGAGGGAAAGCATCACTATAAAGCAGAGACAAAAGACACAGGTGAGGGAATTAGGAGGAGCTGAGCGTGGGATGCCACGGGTCAAGCTGTGCTAAAGATCGTGTCTGAGCTGCAGCTCAGGCTGCATGGAGGAAAGATAAAGGGTCACTGGGCACTGGCACAGGCTGCCCAGGGAGGTGGTGGAGTCACCTTCTCTGGAGGGGTTTGAAAGTCAGGTAAACGAGGTGCTCAGGGACATGGTTTGGGAGCAGATAAGAATGGTTGGACTCAATGATCCAAGAGGTCTTTTCCAACCTGATGATTCTATGATATTCATAGACTCATAGAATCACCAGGTTGGAAAAGACCCACTGGATCATCGAGTCCAACCATTCCCATCAATCACTGAACCATGTCCCTCAGCACCTCGTCCACCCGTCCCTTAAACCCCTCCAGAGAAGGGGACTCAACCCCCTCCCTGGGCAGCCTCTGCCACTGCCCAATGACCCTTTCTGTGAAATATTTTTTCCTAATGTCCAGCCTGACCCTCCCCTGGTGGAGCTTGAGGCCATTCCCTCTTGTCCTGTCCCCTGTCACTGGGGAGAAGAGCCCAGCTCCCTCCTCTCCACAACCTCCTTTCAGGGAGTTGGAGAGAGCAATGAGGTCTCCCCTCAGCCTCCTCTTCTCCAGGCTAAACACCCCCAGCTCTCTCAGCCGTTCCTCATAAGGCCTGTTCTCCAGCCCCCTCACCAGCTTTGTTGCTCTTCTCTGGACTCGTCCCAAAGCCTCAACATCCTTCTTGTAGTGAGGGATATTGGAACAATTTCGTTATGGAGAGAGTGCTGAAGCCCTGGCGGAGGCTGCCAAGGGCAGTGGTGGAGTCTCCATCCCTGGGGGGGTTCAAAATACACGTAGATGTGGCACTTGGGGACACGGTTTAGCAGGCACAGTGGGGCTGGGCTGATGGTTGGACTGGATGAGCTTAGAGGTCTTTTCCAACCTTCATGATGCCATGATTCTGAGTGAACAGAGGAGGAAAAGCCTCGTTTTGGCGGTGCAGGGCGGGGAAGAGGCAGGGACTGACTCCTCCTGGCTCCCGCCATGGCCGCGTCCACCTGACCCGCGGGGGCGCCGCCGCGGTGCATGCTGGGATCTGTAGTCTTGGAGGAGGAGAACACCACGTGATCGGCGCTCGGCCAATCGCCGCGGGTCCCTCTGCGGCGCATGCTGGGACTTGTAGTCCCGCGGGGCTGCCTCGCTCCCACGTGACCAGCGCTCAGCCATTCGCCGCGGCCCCGCGTCGCCGTGGCAACGGGAGGTAAACAAGATGGCGGCGGGGCGGTGAGTGCGGAGCCGCGGCAAGGCCGGCGGGGGGGGGGGGGAGCCCCGCCGTTCGGGACCCCCGCACGCACCCTGAGAGTCCCGCACGCACCCTGAAGGCCCCTCACACACCGTGAGGGTCCACACACACGCTGTGCTCCCCCCCAGCGCTGACCCTGTGTCCCCAGCGCTGACCCCGCGTCCCCAGCGCTGCCGCCCAGGCCGGTGGTACCGGTCACTCTGGGCTTTACCGGTCACTCTGAGCCCCTTTGTGACAGAGATTCTTCACAATTCTAATCGCCGCCGGCCTCCTGGGGACACACAGGGCTGCACAGGCTCAGGGACAGCGCCAGATAGATCAAACCCCTCCCCATTCTGATCTAAAACGTAGTTCCTATTACAAAAAGTGGAATATTTTGATTTAAACTAAAATAAAGCTTCATCTAACTGTTTTGTTTTGAAAGTTAGATAGAATGTCCCTCTGGTATCATGTTTTTTTTAAAAAATAGTGTTTTTCCAGACGCTGTTATGTCTTGTGTTCAGCACAATCTGTGCAGAACAGAGGTGTCTTCTGTAATCCCCTCTGCAGTCTTTCCCCATCTCAAAGGGACATGGTTTGGGGGCAGATAAGAATGGTTGGACTCGATGATCCAAGAGGTCTTTTCCAACCTGATGATTCTATGATATTCATAGACTCATAGAATCCCCAGGTTGGAAAAGACCCACTGGATCATCGAGTCCAACCATTCCCAAGGTTAGACAGAGCTGGCTCCAAAGCTCCAAATTAGCAAGACATTGGACTATTGTGAAGTTCATAATAACTTTCAAATTAGTCCTTGGAAAATAATAGAATGTGCATAAGACTTCTGAGAAAACTCACGTCTAAGTGGGGAACCTCTTCTGTCCCAGCTCGTCTTGCTGCACATGGTTGTTGGTGATCGCTCCCTCACGTTGCCCAGGCCTGATTAAAGGGCGCTTCCTTTCTGAAACTCCAAAACGAGTCTTAAGAGAGTTTATTTACTGACATTTTCGGTATCAATTCCTCACCTGCTGCCTCGTGGCCGGCATCGCTCCCCAGCAGGTACCAGGGAAGCTGGTCAGTCAGGTCTTGCACTGGTCCGTGTTTGTGTTTCCACAGTCTTGAGCGGAGAAGACTCGCTTTCTGCAGCTGCAACAGCATGGCAAGCGTCGGCTCTTTCACCTGCAGGCACCACTGCAACTCGCTCACCCAGATTTCTCTCCGGCAGCTCCCATGGATTGCGGCTCAAGTTACTACAAGTGGCTGCATGAACACTCACTCTGTCCACACAGCCAGGACGTGTGGACTGGGAGGATGGGCTGAGGAGAAAAATGTGCATTTCGGACTTTTTTAGGCAGCCTTCTCAATTACATTATAAAAAATATGCCCACCAAGCAAATCCTCCTGAAGTTAATGAAGTTATGCTTTATTTTTACATATTATCCCCTCTTATTTTTACTAAAAGGGCAGAGCTGTCCAAGTTCATTAGCTTTTCTTACCATCTGAAATGTTTCACAATGATTGTAGCTCTCTTTCTCCTGTGTGTGTCCAAGATCAGATAAGTAACAAAAGGTTTCCACATCCTCAGCAAGCCCTAGAGCACATTAGAGCCTCATCTATTTTTACAGTTCCATTTTAGGTCACATCCTTCCTCCTAGATCTTACAGTAAAGCCTCCCTTTCCACTCCCAATGAAATTTGCTGCTTCTGTTAATGCCAGAGTATTGTGCTTTTTGTTAAAATAGCTCAATATCATCACTTTTTGCCACACTGTGCAGCACAAGATGCTCTGTTGGGGTAGCAGGGTCTTTTTCTGCCCCGTTTTGTGTTCGCTCCTCCCTGCTGCTGAGATTGCACCTTCCCTTGGGTCCTGGCTTATAATGAGCACCCACAGACACTCATTAGTCTGAGGGTGCTTGAGGGAGCGAATGGCCTGGGCCACCCTGCTTTTTCCTCTCTTTCCCTCAGCATATTTCTTTACTGGCTTTTGGAGAAGTCGTATGCGAAACACTGACCTGTTTCCTTTCTTTCATGCTCTTTGTGCCTCTTCGCAGATGACAGACTGTCTCCTAGGACAAAGAATCCAGTGCAAGGCAGTCTCCTCTCCTGCTCATGGGGGACAACACTGAAAAGATTATGCAGGGTAAAGTCCTTCAATGATTAGGGGGTTCTGGGCCATCACAGTTTCTCTGTGACAGTTCTGGTGGAGTCAATATCCCAGGTCAGGGCTGGTTCCTGTGGTCCCTTGTCACGTACACAGCGTGCTCTCAGTGACGCAGCCATCTCCCTACCCGTGAAGAGCCAAGGGATTTCCACCCCATGCCCCGCAAAGGGTGCCCTTGTTCTCCCTGCCGTGGCAGAACAGGAATTTTGGCGTGGAGTCCCCTGTGGTGCAGATCAGCTTCTGATACTGATCACTATTCTAGAGAGGTAACACATTGTATTTGTTCTTTCAGGTGCAGCTCGCACTGTCGAGGAGCTCATGCAAAAAATCACTCTGTTAGAAGAAAAAATAGAGAAACAAGCCCAAGAAATCCAACTGAAGGTAAAAATCCTGCCCCTGTCTGAATCCATTCTGTGCTCTGCTTTGAGGGTTGAAGCAACAGTAGCACTACACCTGCTCAGACCTAGTCTGGGCTAAAACAATTCAAACTGTAGCCCGCTCTGTTAATTACACAAACGATCCTTTGCAAAGTAACAGAACAATCATATCAGTCTTTGAGGTGGGAGAAGGACAGTCCCTGCTGTGGCTTCTTAAAGACTGTCAGCCCCCTTTCACTGCTATCATTACTTGTTTGGCTTCAGACCTTTCTTTTCTTCCTTTTGCTTTCTGAAGCAACAGCAGAGTCATCCCGGAGCAGACCTCTTTGCATTACTGCAGCTTAGAATAAAACCCCTTTTTCTCCCCACAAAGAGGCAGTTGCAGAGATGCTGGTTTCGTTTCTACATCAGCCACTTACTGCGGGTCAGGGCACGAAGCACAGGAAGCACAGGGGCAGGAGCGTGCGTTTGCAGCTCTTGTGCAGATGGAGGAGGAGGAAGAGATAGGTCAGCATGTCTGCCACCTATTCTTGGAGCAGTGTATTTATATCCTACCCCTCATTTTAGTCTAATTAAGATAGTTGTGAAGTGATACTGCCTTTCTGCCCCTTATTTTGCCTCTCTGAGTGGGATGAGAGTACCACTGACTCACCCAGTCAGGACTAATGATGCAAACGCTGCCTTAAGGTCCTGAAGGCCAAGGAGGAACTAAACAAGTTCGTTCTTTATTCCGATTCTGAAGGACAGGAGGATTGCTGAACTTGAAGAGAAGATGAAGAATCTTCAGGAAGGAGAAGGTAAAAATGATTCTACCCTTGGCGCCTTACTTCTACCCGTGGGAGAGCCACAGAGCCCTCTCCGAGCCAACCTTGAGTGGTATCAGTTACACGCACGTGGTACTGTTTGCCAAAGCAGATCTGCACTTAATACTTGCATCTGTTACATCTGCGGCTTTGCTGGTGCAGTGCAAAACATTATTTCCTGACCTATTTTCTGTGGGTTACTAAGCTTCCATGAGCACACACAAACCACACAGATACCTAAGGACAGTTAGAAAAAAAAAGAATGGTAAATACTGCCAAGTTCAAACAGGCTGGAAAAACAGGGCTGCTCACAGCTAAATGAAACCAAAAATCAGCTTGGAGTCTCACTCATCCCACAAGGCAGCCCAGCTCCAAATTGAAGCCAGCTTTCAGTGAGTCACTGAAGGTCTTCCCCTGCGTTCAGTTCCTTGGAATCCAGCAGCTCTCCAGCTGAGCCCAGATACATTTCTTACAACAGCCAAACTACCCTGTTAGCACAAAGCTGTGGTAAGTTCTCCATTTCCTGAAGAGAGAATAAGAACATGACTGTCAAACCACAACAGTGTATTGTGCCTCATCATGCATTGTCGTAGCCGTTCAGCCTAGGTTTCTGGATCCAGCTTTAGTGAGTACCTGCTCATTTTTCAAATTAGTCCCTTAAGACTGAGTAAGCCAAGCAATTCTCTTTGCATAATTACAAACGGCACTGCTCACATCAGCTTCCTGCAGCACAGAACGTCACCAGTGTCATTCACAACTACCTTTTAGTCTGTCAGCATCTTTCTCAAAGTGCTGCAGGTTGAATTGTAAGGGACCAGCATGCAGAGCTCATGTCTGGCTCCTGTGTCTTAAGGGCTTGAGTTTGCTTACGCAGGTACTACTGGGGCACCTGCGCTCTGTGACACAGGTTATCTGTAGCTTTTCTTTAAGGCTGTACAGATTAAAAACAAACCTTCCCTTTCAGATGCTCCCAATTCGTCCACGCTAGAGGAACTGGAATTTAGGTGCTATCAGCTGCAGACCCAAATCTGGGAGATGGAGGTGAGATACGTGCTTCACTTCCCCTAAGCCATCTGCACCATTAATTTGAGATCATTGCAGTCCCAGGCCGTCTGATGTTTTTCAAGCTGCCTCTTTGATCATCACAATTCTTCACCTCACCCCTGTGAAAAGAAAGAACAGGTTGGATGTGAGCTACAGGGTAGTAAGAGTTGTTTTAATACACAAACATTTGTGCTTCCTGCAGGCCTCTTCATTTTGATTTCTAGGAGCATAGAAATATTCTTTGCAGCTACTGCAGTCTTGGAAGATTACTGTGTCACTACAGACACTTTGTTCTCCATTTCGCCTGCTACTAGCAGAACTACTACTTCTACTCTGTCAGTCAGTTTGTCTGCCAGGGCCAAAGATCCCTTAGAGAAACTTTCTTTCACCTCCCCTTCTGCTGCTCACGGTTGCAGTTGATCACTATCAGGCCTCCATTTCTAGTTTTCTGAAGCTCCGCTCTACAACACTGACTTGTACTTTCCTCTTGCAGCAGTCTCTATATGACTATGGTCTGATTTGGGTTGGAAGGAGACATGAACAGCTGGAAGGTTTAGAATCACTCCAGGATGAAGAAGAGCTGCCAGCAAGGGGCCTCTGGAAGCCAGGTAAAGCACCAGCACACTATGCACCTGAAGCAGCTGTCCTAGCTCCCACCGCGTGCTTAGAGAAGGTGTGAGTAGATAAGCATCAAAGAACCAGAATCTGGGTCTTCAGATTTTATGATCATGCCCTAAGGTCTTCTGCAGCAGCTGCTTCCTGAAGAGTTCATGTATCCTAAACATCTGAAACTTGGTTGCTCTAATACACTGATGTGTGGAAAACAGAATCAGGTGCTTTGTGTACACAGGAGCTGTGGTAACTTACCCACACTGTCTGGCTCCATCAGAGTATTGTTTGCTCTTCCTCCCAAACCACCACGTGAATGTTTTAATTGAGACCTGATTGTGCTGTGTGGGGTCCAAGTGTATTTGGCAACAGCTTCTTAGGAAGTGGTGACGGAGGAAAAAAGAATAACATTTGGCCTGTACAGACAATGCTGCTTCCTAACAACCATGCAAGTGTTAGCTAGCTAATCCTTCCCTCCCCTGGATGCAGGAGGGGAGAATACGAGGGAAGCGGTAGAGAGAATTTTCATTTTTCTCAGCTCGCTCACCCTTTTTAAGGACCTGTCCCCTGCTCTTCTTTATCAAACCATAAAAAAGCAAACCAGAAAATACCAAAGCTTTACCTCTGTCCACGCCTCTTTCGTTTCCTCTTCTGCTTTGGTTCTCCTGTCCCATCACAACTTTTTTACTGCTTGAGCACCCAGATAAACACCCTCAGCAGTGGCTCAGCAGGAGAGCGCAGTCTGCTGGTGGCGAGAAGCAGGCAGCCAGCACTGTTTACACTGGCATTTCTTTAGCTAGTCTGCCCTGATCCATTTATCCAATCTAGTTCATCCAACTAGTTAAATTCCTCACTTGGTCTCCTCATTAGGGGACAACACAGCGCTCCTGAAATCACAACCAAAGACAAGGAGCCGAGCGTGGACTCCAAAGAGCTGGCTGCATCTCTGTTATCAGCTCAGAGCAAGAGCGCGCTTTCCCTGCTGCCCTGCCCTTGTGGTTTTGCACACACCCATGTAAACCTGGCAGTGCCGCCGCAGCGGCAACGTTGCACCACGCTTTGCAGAAGTGCAAAAGGCCGAGCGTGGAGACGCAGCAGAGACAGCTCCAAAATGTTAAATTCACACAGAGGTGAAAGCTACTTACCTGGCATCCCTTACCCCTGTAACTCTGATCTCTCTGCCACAGGTAAAGCAGTTGTTTCCAAGCACCCGATTGATTTTGATTTAATCTTGGAAAAAGTGAAGGATTTGAATGTGCTGGCTGAAGAAGGTGTTTCTCAAATCGAGCACACGCCTCAGGGTGCTCGGCTGAGGCAGCCAGAGCCCGTCCCTCTTACTCTGTACCAAAATGGGATCGTCATGTTCAACGGACCCTTTCGGCCTTACGAGCACCCATCCACGCAGGTACAGAAAGGTCTGGAGAGGAATTAGACTTAGAGGAGCCACCCTGCTGTCAGTCACTAAGCCTCTGGAAAGGGCAACATATAGAAATAAGGCTTGTGAGCTCATCCCAGTCCTAAAAAGAAGCAGCTTGGACCTCCAGCTTCCCACCTGCATTCCCATAGTGCCTTTAAAGCCCAGTAAGTCTTTGCTTAGTCGTTTTTAGAGATGGAGATAGTGAGTCTTTGATGCAGACTTTTCTGCACAGCAATAACACCACAAAGAGGACCAGCCCAGAACTAATATATCAGTCATAAAACAAAGAGGAAGTCTAAGATATGACCATGAATCTTGTTCCAGCAATGCCTGCAGGACATCCTGGATGGCTATTTCCCTTCAGAGCTGCAGATGCACTACCCAGACGGCATCCCTTTGCAGGTAAACAGTGCAAAACCCTATTTTTCACCCTTGTGAAAGCAATTACCCTCTTGTTTCCCAATAAAACTGTTCCCATTCCTTTCACCAATCTGCTGATTGCTCCCCACAGCAAATTAAGTTTGAGGTTTCTGGACACAGCGTATGTGCAGCTTAATTCTGTGCGTGTATGTCTTGGGGAAAGGGTGGCTGGGAACGCACCTGCTCAAACCGTTACAGGAAGTAATCGAGCGCTTCAGCGTTGGGACCGAAGGGTTTCTCTGCCTCGGTGAGCTTGGAACAACACTTCTAAGAGCACAGCAGGCTTAGTAGAAGAGAAGTAGCACATGCAGCGTCTGAGGAGCTGCGTGACAAAAAGGAGAAGAAAACATTCTCAAATAGTTCCCCTGGAAAAGCTTTTAAAACCAGATTGAACAAGTACATTTTGAGGAGGGTATTGGGAGAGTTCATTTTGCCACAATTTAAATGGATTTGGCCACCTGAGGTTCTTTTTGGCCCCATTTTCTGGTTTCTAGGAAATGGCAAGAAACCAAGGACACGTTTTCAGGCAGAGAGCCTCAGAAAACTCCAATTTAGGTCTTCGAGTGCATCTGTCCAGTGCCTGCTGAGATGGATGAATGGTCTGGGTGGGCCATCCCAGTGGCTTGAGGAATCTGCTGGGATTCACTTTGTTAGAGAGCCTAGAGGAGCTGAAAAATGCATTTCATTGAGTTTGGACAGCTGGAGCTGCTTCCAAGGAAGCAGCTGTCTTGGTTTCATTTGGGGTTTACCACTGCTGGCTGTCATTATTGTGCTCTGATGCAGTGAGAATAATCTTATGCAACAGTCAGATTTGCTTATGGCAGCTGGCTTTAATTCAACAGGTTACTGACAGGAGGAACGTGGTATTTCCAGAGAGAGACCTTCCTGGGATTTTTCCTGGCCGTGGCCAAGCGGTTGGCCGTTCAAAATCAAGTGAGGTGCAGGAAATCACCAAGATCCCAGGTAAATTCTTAAACCTGCCTCAAAAACGCAGCTAACTCCCCAAGAGGAGAATCCAGACCTTACTGGGGCAGTTCAGCTGGTAGAAGGGGAATGTGTCTCAGAGAGGCAGACAACACTGCTGCACTGAAGCCCTGAGCTTGTAACTCCAGTGTTGCTTCAGGAGCTGGGAGCCAGGCAGCACACGTGGTGTCCTCTCATCATTAAATCCTCCCAAAGAAATTACAAGTCATAGAAGACCAGAAGGATTCCAAAACCATATCTGCCCCTGCCTTTCTGAAAGGCCAAGATCCTTTTGGCTTCACCCTTTATCAGCACCAGAGGATACTGATGGAACCACGTGGATCTATGGGGAATGGATTGCCAACAACTTTTGGTTCTCCTGCAAGCCCATTGCAGAGAGGCAGATATATTAAAGCCAGACCAATCTTAACTGTACTGAATATGGCACAACTCCTCATCTGACTCTCAGAATAGAATATGGAAAGTAAGGTCAGGCCACAGATTCCTTGTTTTGCCTCTAGATTCTAGCAGGCTGCGTAGACAGTATGTGTTGGATAACATCACTAGCTGAAAAACCAAAAGCAAGCAGTGGTACAGACAGAAAGTGGTGGGTTTGTGCACGCATAACTAAATAACCCCAACACGTGCATCGCCCATCAGCACCATTTTCCTGTTTATACAAAACTGTACTGCTTGCTTCATCACCTCAAGGCCGTTCACAAACAGATGCTGTGTGAAATGTTTATAGAATCATAGAATGGTTTGGGTTGGAAGAAACCTCAAAGCGCATCCCATTCCACCCCTCTAGCCACAGGCAGGGACACCTCCCACTGGATCAGGGGCTCCAAGCCCCATCCAACCTGGCCTTGAACCCCTCCAGGGCTGGGGAAGCCACCACTGCTCTGGGCAACCTGGGCCACTGCCTTACCACCCTCAGCATGAAAAAATTCTACCCAATATCTAAACTTCTCCTTTTATACTTTAAAACCATGAGCCCTTGACCTATCACTACAGGCCCTGCTAAAGAAGTTTTTCCCCATCTTATCAGCCCCCTTTAAGTATTGAAAAGCTGCAATAAGGTCTCCCCAGAGCCTTCTCTTCTCCAGCATGAACAACCCCAACTCTCTCAGCTTGGCTTCACAGGGAAGGTGTTCCAGGCCTTTGGTCATTTTTGTGGCCTCTTCCAGATTTGCTCCAACAGATCCATGTCCTTCCTGTGCTCCAGAGCTGGACACGGGGCTTCAAGTGGGGTCTCACCAGAGCAGAGGAGGAGTAGTACTTTATCCAAGTAGTGAAAAAAAATGATTGCCCAGTGCCACCAGAGAAGAGGGACCAAACACCTATAAATACACCCTCACAAGATGAAAAATGGATTTCCCAGCCTGTAAAAATCATCCTGGTTTCAGTCTTTCCTGTTTGCAGCAGGGCTAAGGAGGCCTCTGCTTGTTGTACGTGCCAGCTGTGTGCACAACAGGCGGCACGGTTGCTCACTCTTGATGTTGAGAATCAAATATTTAGTGGGCCAGAAAGTGGGACAAGCTTCAACGGGGCAGACTGAGTGCTGTCTCAGCCCCGCTAGGGGAGTTTAGAGCTCTCCCTGTCGGCTGCTGTGCACCCTCATTTCACCAAATCGGCCCGTTCTGGGGGAAAATTGTGTTTTGAAAAAGTTGCACATGGACACACCTCCCCTCTGCTCTATCAGGTCCCAAAGTCACCCTGGATCAGAGTATCCACAAGCTTTCCAAGCCCTCAAAACATGGAGAAGTGATTGGTGCCCGGTGCTCAGCCAGAGCAACGCAGCAGGTAGGCACTGAACCCCCAAACACCCACAGGGTGAGAGCAGCAGCGTTCCCCTGGGCTCAGCGCCCCGTGTAGCACCAGCACCCCCCTCCTCAGGCCTCTCTCAGCTCTGCATAACCTCCTCCTGCTGCTCCCAGGGAGGCTCCAGCGAGGCACACGTGGCACTGTGGCACCTGCTCCAGGCCTCTCCTGGCACTGGTTGCTCTCTGTGCTGAGCTGGCAGTGGTGACGCTCACCTGGTTTGGTTTCAGGGCTGTGATGGGGTGTGGAGCAGCGAAGAGATCCTGCTGGAGTCACCCAGGCTGTCTGCCCCAGAGAGGTACAGGCACAGCCCCTCCATCTCTCCCGTCACGCTCTCATCTTCCTCCTATTCCATCACCAGGAGTTTATTTTGGAGGTTTCAGTTGAGGAAGTAAATAGATTTTCCCCTTGTAACTTAGAAATAGTGAGAAAAAAAGCCAAGTTTGGTCTTCTGGGAAGCCCACTGAATTGTTCACAGTGCACCTACCATCTTTTACAGCTCTTAACAACCCTTCTGTTGTTCAAAACATTACTTAGTGCACTGAAATGCTTTTCCCAACAGCAAGGCAAGGCCTGAGAGTTTGAAACCATCTAAGAAGCTCTTTGCAGTCACGTTAAATGGGAGAATCCCTCCAGGATGCCTGAGCGGGAGGTCACACGAACTCTACTTTTCTACTCACAGTCTTCCAGCAAGACGAGACCCAAATAGCTAATGAAAAAAAACCCTCAAGCGGATTATTTTTAATCAAAAAGTAGGACAAAGTACTTACCAGACAGCCCTTATCTGAAATGAAGAAGCTAAAAAAGGTCAGCAACCCTCTTTTCAAGACAGCTTTAAGCAGGAGTTTGGTCTGTGGGTCAGACGGGGCCTCATTCATCTCAAGAACATTCCCAAACATGAAATGCCTCTCCCCTGTTTGGATCACGCTGGTGGCCCGGCGGCTCTGCCTGTTGAGTAGAGCCCTCGCTCCTCAGCTGACAAGGTTTTCCAACCTCCAGAGTGAAGACAGCTGAAGCTTCTGCCCCTGATGTCTGCACTCTCCGCATCAAATCTGAGAGCGGGGAGCAGACGTACGTTGTGAAGATGTTGGTCACAGAGACCATAGGGGACCTGCGCCAACACCTCGCCCACAGCAGGTAGGCCAAGGCCTTCCTCCCCTCCAGCTCCATCCTGCCCCACGGAAGGTTTCTTGGCTGCTGTTCAAGGCCCTGGTGCCGCGTGTTGGATGGATCAGCCAGAGCTGAGCCGGGCTGGGTGTTACAGCACCTGCCGGGCACCCTCCACTGCTTTGGTTCCCCCACCAGAGACACTGCCAGGGTCACACTTAGCTCGGAGCGTTTCATACCCGTCGTTGCTAAAAAGCTGAGAGAGCAGCGAAGTCTCTCTTGTCCTCTCAAAGCCGCTGTCTGACCCAGGTCTGTTGCTGCCAGCAGCGCTTGCTCGTTGCCACCACTCCCAAGGTGGACAAACACCCCCTTTTACTCAGCTAGTTTTCTATCCCAACCCATTTAATGCTTTCCAAGGGCTCACACACTCCTTTGAGGACAGTTCCAGGTGGTTGAGGGGATCCCTTGACTCACCTCTCTTCCTGCTCCCGTTACGGGCTGGGGCTCGGCCCTCGGTCTGAGCCCAGGAGGAGCTCACTGCTGGTGGGACGCAGAAGCCTCCTTCCCCACCGCAGCTGTAGGGCCTGGAATGGGAAGCCCAAACTGCAAATTTCTCCTCAGCTTGTGCTTGTGAAACGGTCTCTTCCCTCTGCTCTCACATAACCACAGCTGGATCAGCCACAGCATCCCAGCAAAACCTTGGGGGAGCCCGTGCATTGGAAAGATTGTGCTGTTCTTTCCTAGGGCTGGAGATTCCGACTCGTATGAGATCATCAGTACCTTTCCCCTGAGGGTGCACGCAGAGAACTCGAGGAGCCTGCACGAATGTGGTCTGAGCCCCAATGCTTCCCTGCTGCTGCGGAGAAGAGACCCCTCCCAACAAGAGAGGACGGGGCTGCAAACAGCATAGCAGCTCCCAGCAAGAGGAAGGAGCTGCCTCACACCACGAGCTGTGTTCCTGGGAAGAAAGGAGAGGGTTGTTTTTCCAGATTTAGTGTCACTGCGCCGTTATTAGGGATGGAAAGAAGAACTGGGAGGCAGCAGTTTGGCCTCTCCCTTCTGCAAAGGGTGCCAAACCCTGTCCTGTTGCCTCCAGGCAGATGCTTTTCCCCAAGCAAAAGTGCAGGGGGCATCCCTGTCAGCTCAAACCCGAGGCTGGATCCTCAGCTCTGCTGAAGGTGGCACAGGCTGGTTCCTGCCCAGGGAAGCCTCCACCTTTACGCTGGTGCCGGGCAGTTGCTCAGCTGGGCTCAGGGATTTTCCATAACAGAAGAGACAAACAGACAGGGGTTGTTTAGCCTGGAGAAGAGGAGGCTGAGGGGAGACCTCATTGCTCTCTCCAACTCCCTGAGAGGAGGTTGTGGAGAGGAGGGAGCTGGGCTCTTCTCCTAAGTGACAGGGGACAGGACGAGAGGGAATGGCCTCAAGCTCCGCCAGGGAGATTTAGGCTGGACATTAGGAAAAAATTTTTCACAGAAAGGGTCACTGGGCACTGTCAGAGGCTGCCCAGGGAGGGGGTTGAGTCCCCTTCCCTGGAGGGGTTTAAGGGACGGGTGGACGAGGCACTGAGGGACATGGGTTAGTGTTTGATAGGAATGGTTGGACTCGATGATGCAGTGGGTCTCTTCCAACCTGGTTATTCTATGAATTTGCTTTTCCCACACAGCTCCTCCAGAGAGTCCAACTGCAGTTACACCACAAGAAAAGCAGGCACACTTACATGGCCCCTGGTGAAGCTAAACCAAAGGGCCTTGAGCCACTGCAACACTGGGACTGAGCCAGACTCATCTCAGCCAGGAGATCCTGCTCCTGGGTTTCCTGTGCGTGAACAACTCCTTCCCTTGGACAGCCCCCAGCTCCAGCAGGGCCCAGGCCTCCCCTCCCTCCCTGCTGCAGCCTGGAGCTGGATGCTGCAACAGGACACCGTGTCATTGGAGAAGAGTGTAATCCCTTCCCTGCTTCTCCACCGAACCCTGAGTAAAGCATCTTCCTCTCTGTCCCACGGGCTGGGGCTGCACCTCGCAGGCCCCTTTTCCCAGCACATTTTTCCTGTTTGAGCTGTGACAAGGTCCTGCTTGACTTCCAGCTGCCGACACTCCCACTTGCGCGAGGCAGCTCCTTCTGGCAGGTTCCCTTTTAGCAGAGGCCCTGCACACACTGCCCACCCAGCCGGCAGCCAAGGCGCCCAGTAAAGCCATTTATTTAAGTCACACTTTCCCCTTCCAGTAGATTTCAAAGGCCCAGTTGCTGTGGAAAGGCACGGGGCACCCACAGCTCTTCCCGAGCCCCCCACAATCCTCATTCAGGAAGCACCATTCCTGAAAACCACCCGCTTCCACACGTTGCTCACGGGCAGCAACTTGATCCCCACAGCTCTAAGTTCGTTTCCACGGATGGAGGAGCGTACAGGTGACTCTCCTGCAGGGCAGCCTTTCCCACTGCTCCTCCCTGTCCCAGTCTGTAACTAGCCAGGCTATCTTGGAGCCAGGGATTTGGTTTTCCCTCCTCCAGGTGTCATTCTTACCATGAGGAAGAGAGCAACGCTCGAGCGAGGTACCTGCTTCTACCGCGCTGCAGGATATTCAGACAAGTCCTGTGAGGATTAGAATCATAGAATCACTAGATTGGAAAAGACCCACGGGATCATGAACTCCAACCATTCCTATCGCATCCAACCATTCCTATCACGTCCAACCCTTCCTATCAAGGATTAGTGACAAAAATCCAAGGTGTTAAGGTCTCTGTGTCAGGCTGCAGCAGCAAACGCAACCGACTCAGGTTCTCTAAGCTGGAAATGACTCAGAATCGTTACAAAGAGATGGTTAACCTGGAGCCAAAATAAAACCAGATTTCAAAGAAACCCACGGGTACCAAGGCAAAAGGTACAGTAACATTTAATAGCATCTCGGAAGACAACACTGGTTATAAAACTTGCTTTTTGGCAGGAAAACAAAATGCACTTGGTCCAGGACGCATAAAAAGCCAACTCAAAGAGGAATGAAAAAACAGCTGGAGCAGCGGCTGTGCCGGAGCGGCCCTGAGCCACTGCCACTCGCAAGGGGGCCCTGGCACCGCATCACGGCTGGGGGCAACCAGAGCGGCGCGGGTCCCGCTTTCCAGCCTTTGCCTCCAGCCCCGGCCTCCTCCGCGGTGGGAACTCAGCCCCCAGCTTTGTGCAGTATCTTTGCGTTAAATTAAAACAAACAAAAATCAACTTAGTTGCCATAATCTCTGTGGCTGAGATGACAAAAAAAAAAAAAAAGAAAATAACAGAAAAAGGAAATGAGGCAGCAGGATTTACAATTTTAACAGCAACTGGGAGAAGTGGGAAGTAAAGCGCAAGCCCAAGCCCTTCCCTCCCGAGGCAGACGCTCTCCCCGCGGAGGAGAGGGCTGGCGAGCAGCTGCACTTCGCGCAGCCCCAGAGGCTTTGCTGTTTACAGAGGCACTGGAAGCTGCGGGGTGAGCCAGGCCCAGCTTTGTTGACAGGCCATGCGCAGCGAGCGTTAGACTTTCTTTGGATCCCTCTGAGATGATGAGTGGGGTTAGGCAGGAGGGAATCGTAGGCAGCTGCAATGAGGAGTTTTGGTCACGGGTTTCCCGGTGCTGGGATAGAGGTGATGGTGCCAGGACAGCGCTGAGAACCTGGAAGTGAAGGTGGTGGGAGATGAGGGTGCTCGGAAATGCAAGTAGAGTCCAGGACGGGAGGGGAGCCTGGGGCTCAGGCCAGCTTCAGGAACTCCTGCAGGGTGTTTTGCTCCACCGCTTCCACAAAGAGCTCGTAATCCTGGGGGGAAAAGCCACACGGTCGCTCACAAGGCAAAAGTGAGCTGTACGCTCCCGCGGCTCAGGAGGCGCAGGGTCCCCTGAGCACGCAGCAAAACCGGTTCGCAGCGCGGGTGACAGTCACAGGGAAGGTGACAGTCACATGGAAAGTGACAGTCACATGGAAAGTGACAGTCACATGGAAAGTGACAGTCACAGGGAAGGTGACAGTCACAGGGAAGGTGACAGCCCCGCTGCCCACAGCCACCCGCAGCCCCACTTTTCACAAGCCACCCTGCTCCAAATGCCCGCTAACCGTGTCCCTCAGGAGAAACCCCTTTTGAAAGGTGCCTCAACGCTGTTTGTAGCGAAGCGAAGGGACAGGATTATCCCACCATCCACGGTGAGAACACGAGCCTTACCCCGCAGTAGTGGTCTCCGTTGACGATCTGGGGTGGGATGGCTTTGGGGTTGCCTGCCTTGGCCCTCATCTCCTCCCGGAGAGCGTTGTCCTGGGAGATGTCCACCAGCTCGTACTTGATGTTTTTCCCATCGAGGATTCTGGTCACTTCGCTCTGTTGGGATTTGATCTGGAATCCGGGCGGATAAAGCAGGTTACAGGGAGCTGGAGAGGAGCCTGGAGGGTGGGCACGCACCCCAGCTGCCCCCAAAACCGCTCCTGAGGGGGCTGCAGGACAGATCCCACCCAGGCACGGGGAATGGGGCATGGAAGAGTGGAAGGGACTTGGGGGGGAGGAGGGAAAAGGGGATGGTGCAGCAGGGAGGGGACACCTGGGGAAGAAGGGGATGGAGCAGCAGGGAGGGGACACCCGGGGAAGAAGGGGATGGAGCAGCAGGGAGGGGACCCCTGGGGAAGAAGGGGATGGAGCAGCAGGGAGGGGACACCCGGGGAAGAAGGGGATGGAGCAGCAGGGAGGGGACACCCGGGGAAGAAGGGGATGGAGCAGCAGGGAGGGGACACCCGGGGAAGAAGGGGATGGTGCAGCAGGGAGGGGACACCCAGGCCGGGGCTGGGGGCTCGGCAGCACCCCGGGCGGAGCCGCTCACCTCCCGGGAGCCGGTCACCGAGGTGCTGTAGACCTTGAGGGTGCTCATGCTGCGCTGGCGGCCGCTCCCTGCGCTCGGCGAGGCGGAGGGAGGCGCGGGGAGCGGCCCCCGCACACACGTCACCGCGGCGGCCAATGGGGGCGGCGGCTCCGGGCATGCGGCGTCGGGGACGGAGACCGGCAGCCCCAGCCCACCGCCCGTCGCATAGTGCACGTTCCGTATCCCATCTCCCACCTCCCATATTCCACTTCCCATGTTACGTATCCCATCTCCCACCTCCCATATTCTGTATCCCATATTCCACATCTCATGTTCCATATCCCATCTCCCACCCCCCCATTCCACCTCTCATGTTCCGTATCCCATCTCCCACCTCCCCTATTCCATCTCTCATGTTCCATATCCCATCTCCCACCTCCCATGTTCAGTATCCCATCTCCCACCTCCCATATTCCATCTCTCATGTTCCACCTCTCGTGTTCCGTATCCCATCTCCCACCTCCCATATCCTGTATCCCATATTCCACCTCTCGTGTTCCGTATCCCATCTCCCATGTTCCGTATCCCACCTCCCATATCCCATCTCTCATGTTCCGTATCCCATCTCCCACCTCCCATGTTCCATATCCCATCTCCCACCTCCCTGTTCCATCTCTCATGTTCCATATCCCATCTCCCACCTCCCTGTTCCATCTCTCATGTTCCATATCCCATCTCCCATCTCCCTGTTCCATCTCTCATGTTCCATATCCCATCTCCCACCTCCCATGTTCCATCTCTCATGTTCCATCCCCCATCTCCCACCCCCCTGTTCCATCTCTCATGTTCCATATCCCATCTCCCACCACCCATATTCCATCCCCTATCTCCCATCTCCCACCTCCCCTATTCCACCTCTCATGTTCCGTATCCCATCTCCCACCTCTCATGTTCCATATCCCATGTTCCATATCCCATATTCCATCTCTCATATTCCATCCCCTACCCCTATCCCACCTCCCCTATCCCCCCTCTTCCACCCCCCACCCCCTCTTCCACCCCCTATCCCATCCCCTCTTCCATCTCCTCTCCCCTCAGACCCCGACCGCTATCCCGGCTCCCCCCAGGCGCGGCCGCTTTGCACGCGTGGAGCAGAGCGGTTTTATTTGAGACTCAAAAAATTCAATACAAAGAGAGGCCGGTACAAACCCCAACAGAGCCCAACGAGGGCAGGACACACAGAGAAGCGGGAGAGACACGACTGGGAACGCGGGAGCGAGTGGGAATGTGGGACTGGGGGAGGACAAAGTCCTGCTGGCCTCGTCTGGGAGAGGGGGCTCTGCAGCCCCCAGTGCCCCCCACACCCTGAGCTGCAGGCATCGACCCTCAGGCCAGCGCTGCAAGATATTTCTCTTCCCCGGCTGCTGGGCCAGGGTGGGTTCTGCCCTCGACACCCTTTGCAGAGGCAGCAAGCAAACGTGTCCCCGCATGATGTCTGGGAACACTTCTGCTCACACCCCTGGAGAATGTAGGGAAAGGGAGGGCGGCACCAACCAGCACCCCAGGAACTTGTGGGACAGAGCAGCTTCCGCAGCTGGTGCCGCTCTGCATCCCAGAGCTCCCAGGAGCCAGGAGAAACGGCTCCAAGAAAGAGCCTCAGCCCACATTTAACTTGGTACTTTGGCACCGGCAGCCTGGGAAAAGAAACACCCAGAGCTGCAACATCCCAGGCAGCATGAAAAGTGGAAAAGCGGAAAGAGCAGGGGAGAAGGCCGGCAAACACCACTGCGCTCCCTTCCCCGCGCCACGGGACAGCAAACCGGCTAACAACAAGACAGATTTGGTCTTAAGTTTTAACACAAAGGAATAACAGAAGCATTTCTCCCAAACGGCAGGCTCGCAGCCCCAACGCGAACCAAGCACAGCTCAACAGTTTCAGCAGTATTTCTCTCTTACAGAACCAATTCTTACCTTGCTCTTAACTTGAGCTGAAAACAAGAACATTCCAATCTCAGTGTTGTCACAAGCAAACCCTCAGCACCGTAAAGTCACCAATAAGCTTAAGGAGGGTTGTGACAAAGTGAACTGCATCGCGTGCTGATTTATTTAGAAATCCCATTCTTTAGCAGAGGAGCAGGGAGCTCCCAGAGAACGAGGGGCAGGGCTACAACAAAGCCTGAGCGGTCGCTGCCTTCAAGCACCAAGAAGAGCTCTCTGATCCGGCCACACCATCCTGCTGTGTTAAGACCAGAAAGGTTTCTCCCTGTCGAGCCAAGCAGCAGCATCTCCCTGCTGGCCTGCAGCAGGGGCCCCCGGGGCACAGAGGCTTTCCGAGGCTCTGGAAAGGCCTACAGATATTCCAGGCTCTCTGGGACTGTTCCTGATGGCTCTAAGGGCTGCTACAAGAAACAGCAGTGCCTCACCCTGCCAGCAGATGCATTAGGGAGGAAGCAGCGTGGAGACAGGACGTTTCTCTAGCATTAAGGCACTTGGGCATCAATCCACTTCCTCTGCAGCCTGAATCACACCCACACTCAGCACTTGTTTTAGGGGATAAAAAGATCTAAGGCTTCTGGGGATAACAGTGCCCCAGAGGGAGCGTTTTCTGTTCGTGCTAGCTCTTGTTGGCTACTGAAAGATCCTGGGTCCATTCACCTGAGGAAAGCAGGTCCTGCTCCATGAATGCCTATGGAAGCATCCAAGGAGCCTGCAGCACCCTGGTGTGATGAGCAGCAGTACAGCCAGCAGACCTGCTCGCCTGCAAAGGCCACAGCTACCCCCTGAACACCCTGATAATCCTCTGGTCTTACTGGTCACACAGGATCTGCACAGAGAACGTATCAGAAAGGCCAGGGCATATACTTTCTTTTAGCAATGATTTTCACGGTCACATTTGCATGTTCAGCATCTGACATGCCTGAAAGGCAATTCAGACTTCATCTCCCAGCGTCAGAGACCACACCAGTTCCAGCAAACACAGCATAAACACATTCCACAAGATCAAAGCTACTGCAAAGCCCGACAATGAAGCCCTGAACGATTCCAGCTAGCCAGTCAGCAGCTAAACACTCCTGGCAACAAACCTCCTGACTCCCCGTGGATTGGATAAGTCACACATCTTGTACCCGAGCAAGGGGATGGTAAAGTGCTTAATAGGTTGAGTAGCAGGAGCACAAGGCTCCCAAGGGTTTCAAGTCTTCATTTCCAGTCTTACTTTGGGGAGTGTTCTTTACTGGGTGATACAGTTGTCTCCCATGTCCTGAGCGTATCTGTCAGATATTGCCGTCCTCAAGTCCTCCACCTCTTTGTGAAGCTGTTTTACCTCCACCAGTTTCTTTGTCAGTCCATCGGGGCTCAGCAAGTCGTCCCTCTCCTTCGCAGAGTGCGGCACAGCTGTGGGGTCAGAGAAGGGAGGCACCTCACATGCGATTCTGACCGAGGATCACACACATTTGCAAGTGAGCCACAAAAACCAAACACACATTTGCAGTAGGGGTACCACTGAACATAGTTATTACAGAACGCACCTTTAGAGCTAGCTAACCACAAGAAAAAGGTTCAGAATTCCAAAACATGAGACACTTCCATGCTACACTATATCATAGAATCACCAGGTTGGAAAAGGCCCACCGGATCATCGAGTCAGTTTGGGTTAGAATGGACCTTAAAGACCACCCAGTTCCAACTCTTTCAGCTTAAAATCATTCCCCCTCATCGTATCCCTGCACTCCCTGATAGAGAACTCACGTGGGGTCTCATGAGAGCAGAGTAGAGGGGACAAATCCCCTTCCTCACCCTGCTGGTCCCATTGCTTTGGAGGCAGTCCAGGACATGGTTGGCTTTCTGGGCTGCAAGCACACTTTACCAGCTCACGTTTCGCTTCTCACCCACCAGGACCCCCAAAGTCCTTCTCCTCAGGGCTGCTCCCAATTGATTCTCCACCCAGCCTGTGTTTTTCGCTTGGGACTGTTCCAGCCTAGGGGCAGGACATTGCACTTGGCTTTGTTGAACTTCAGGAGGTTCAGACAGCCCCACCAATCAAGCCTGTCCAGCTCTGACTGGATGGCAGATATATGAATTATTGAATATTGCTGCAGCACAGGAACCCAAAGGGTTTTTTCTTCTATCACTTCACATACTTACAGCGAATGCCCAGGAGCAGAGAGAGGTTGGGATCCTTGCCCTGAGCCCTCTGAGTGACAATGCTGTAGACAGACTGCAGATCCTGCAGACAACTGGCCAGCTCGCTGTGCAGCTCCTGGGCGAGCCGGGCTGTCTCTGCAGGCAGCGGCTGGGTTGTTAGCTCTGCCTGCCGGAGCTGTTCCTGAAGGGTCAGGTTCTTCTCAATTAGATCCTGGTTCTGCACTGAAAGCTGAACAAACGGAGGCAGCAGATTAGTGGCCACTGGGTACAGAAACAGAATCACAGAATCATAGAATCACCAGGTTGGAAGAGACCCACCAGATCATTGAGTCCAACCATTCCCATCAAACACTAAACCATGTTCCTCAGCGCCTCGTCCACCCGTCCCTTAAACCCCTCCAGGGAAGGGGACTCAACCCCCTCCCTGGGCAGCCTCTGCCACTGCCCAATCACCCTTTCTGGGAAAATTTTTTCCTAATGTTCAGCCTGAACCTCCCCTGGTGGAGCTTGAGGCCATTCCCTCTCGTCCTGTCCCCTGTCACTTGGGAGAAGAGCCCAGCTCCCTCCTCTCCACAACCTCCTTTCAGGGAGTTGGAGAGAGCAATGAGGTCTCCCCTCAGCCTCCTCTTCTCCAGGCTAAACACCCCCAGCTCTCTCAGCTGTTCCAAATTAACACAACTGCTCAATGATGACAGGAGCACTGAGGGCAGGAGGAGCAACAAAAAACGCTTCCAGGAGGTTGTGCACCATCCACTCACCCCAACACTGGCCATCCCTTCCTTCAAGGGCTGCCAATGTGCTTGGCTTCCTTCAGGCTTGAGACTGGGGCTCAGCCCAGCCCTTCAGCCAGAGCTGCAAGTGGAGTTTGGACTCCTGCTTGCTGCCTTGCTGCCCCCCGCTGGCAAACCCAGCACCCTCCACCACAACTCACAGCCCTCGCTGAAGCTCCGGAGGCAGGAACTGCTTCTCTCCTGTTTTGAGCAGAGAAGAGCTCCTTTCAGAGCACTGACAAGCAGGAAGCAGGAGAGGTTGTGCTGCTGACTGCAAATTAGGGGCCTTGCTAAAAGACAACCCATTGTTCATTCAACTGCTATGCTCGAGCAACTCTAAACGCTCCCGCTCTGACCTCTTTCACAGCGGTCCGGAGCTGCTGCAGCACATTTTCTCTTCTCATCGCCTCCTCTTTCAAAGCTTGGCTTGTTCCCTCTTCCTGGGCCACTTGCTCTTCTAAGGTCTGGAACAGACCATGAGAAAGCAGTAAGTCTAAGTCAATTCACAGCAGATTCAGGTTCTAGGTCCCTCCGCAGTCACCTCTCACCTTTACTTGCAAGGAGAGCTGCTCCATCTTCTTCTGCTGCTTGTTCGCAATCTGAAATCAAAAGCAGAAGCATAAGAACTGGCCACATAGACTCAGTAATACCATCAGGATGTCTCCTCCAGTAGGACAGCAGCCCCTCTCCTCCTCTTTTCCATCCACTAACTGCTTTAACCGTTGCCTCTGCTGGTAGTGGACTTGGATTCCCTGATAAAAGGCACCAGTAGAAGTATCAGCTAAAAACAGACTGGAGAAGTTGCATTCTTGCAGTTTTCCTTTCCCCTCTTCTGCATTTGGCAACTTCTCCCCAGTGTTACTATAGGAGTGCATGGTTATCACACCAGGAACAGCTTTAAAACCCTTCAGTTCGGAATTCCAGAAACTGCTTCAGTGCAGCCTTGATTGCATATGAATGTAAAAATCCTTGATTTCATTTTAATACCTTCAGTGGAAGGAAAAATGTGCGATTCCCAGTTGGGACAGCCCGTTACCTTCCTGAGGCAGTCGCATTCTTTCTTCAGAGAGTCATTTTCTATTTTCTGTCTCTCCACATCCTGGGCAGGGGGTCCTCTCTCTGCGTTCTTTACACACTGCTGCACTTTGTCCTGCAAGCTGAGATTAGCAGAACATCATGGGAAACAGAGCTTTATTTGGGTGTTTCCCTCACTAAACAATAAGAGGTGGTGAATGATTTTCACATCAGGCACCAGCGTTGCCCTTTTGGCACGGCAGGTTGCAAAGTGCAAGGCCTGTGAAGGACAGAGCCCCCCTCCCTGGACACAGCCCACCCTCCACTCCTGGAAAATGGAATTTGAACACGGTGTTTTGGCTCACATAATCATCACAAACCCACAGTAATTTGGTTCTGACAGGTGAGACAGAGGCTGTGCTGAATCACCACTATTCTAGTGCAGCAATTACTTCAGCGCTAAGATGAAGTGTATTTGAATCCTCCAGATTTTTACCTGCGCACAGTGGAAAGAAGCTCCAGCTCCTTGTGTTTTTGTGTTTCTAGCTGCATCTCTTGCTCCCTGAAGGCAGCCCGGACATCTCCAAGCTCTGTTTCCAGTGCCAGCACTGTTTCCTGCATAGCAGTTCTCTTCAATTCAGATTCCTTCAGCTGCAACGAAGACCATCACAACGCTCCAGAGACCTTCCAGAGGTTTCACCGTATTTCAACTACACTCACAGTGCAGATTTTCACTACCAATACGGCAATTCTCAGCTATAGCTCAGAACATTCCTCCTCCAAAAACACCAAACCACAACTTCCCTCGGGCAGCTGCCCAGGGGATTATCTGCAGCTGTAGAAGAACCACTTGAGTATCTAAAGAGCTATCATCACACTCAGAGAAAGTTTTACCTTCTGACTCTGCTTCTGGTGGTCCTCAAGGGTTGGAAGATCAGCAAGGTATCGTTCCAGGGTCTCGATTCTCTGTTGTCTCTCTCTGTTTTGTTCAGATTCCTTCTGGCATTTCTTTTTAAGGTTATTAATGTGTTTGTCTCTTCCCTTTACCTACAGGAACAGTTATATGCAAGTTTAAATTATACAATTTCTTGTCAATTCTTCAGTCCTCTGTAAGCACACTCATCTAACTATTTCCTATCGCACCCAACATCAAAATACAAGATCTTCTTAACTCAGCAGCACTTCTGCTCACCTAGCTAAAGACAGGCTGCTTCTCTGGTCAAAAGATGAGTTACCGAAATAGTCCTAACTGCAGGAGGAAGGGCTTTTGCTTAGAAACCAAAGAATTGTATAAGGAGATCAGAAAATACCCACAGTAACACACTGACACTGAAAATTTCCACTTAGGCAGGATGGACTTCTTGAAGAAAAAACACCTCCCCATCTCTAGAGCAATGGGATCATACCCTTTCCTCCTGTTTCTTTAATTCCTCTGCATGTTTCTGCATAGTTTCCTTCAGTGACTCCCGAATCAGCTTTGCATCCACCTCTGCAGCAGCCAGTTTTCTCTCCAATTCAATCTTTTCCTTACTGAGAGATTCAGTCTTCTCCGCGAACTGCGCTCGAAGAAACGTGTTCTCCCGCTGCAGCTCCTGCAAACAGAGACAGGCTATGAATTTCGTTTGGTTACGACCTGGCACTAAGCAGCTGGGCTGTCTCAGAGCTGTTTTCTCAGCCCTCCTCATTCCCAACCACCATTAAGCTCATATTAGACACTGCAGTATCTGAAATAGCACTTGTCAGTGCTGTCAGGCGTTTGTATCACTCGCACAGCTTCTAAACAAACCATAGTACTTCAAGGCTCAAAGTCCCAGTCACAGAAGAGCTCCGAGATATCAGGGACCCCACTCAAAGTTGCTCTGCAGAGCTCTCCTACTCAGGAAACCCCTATTGAGAAGCAGTAGGGCCACAGGATTAAATATCTATTTCTTACTGAACTTCATTACACCCAATTACCTGCATTCTCAACATGTAGACATCTCCGTAGGATGCTGGACAGCCAAGCAGGGCATTGTGAACCTGCATTTCACTTTCACGGACCTTCTGCTCCAACTGGGATATGTGTTGTCTTTGTCTGTCAAAACAAAAATCCCACATAATGCACTGTTTTCAAACACAGACCTTGTTTTCAGTGTTAGTAGAGAGAAATGAGACAAAAACAGTGCCACCACAACTCTAATGCTCCATATAGAGACACATAAAGACGACTCTGCGGAGAAATCTGAAAGTTGTCCATTCTGACTTTTTTTGACAATTGGTATTAACTTTTCTTCCCTTCCCTATTTTCAAAGCCTCCTCCCAGCAACGATAATAGATAAAACGCGTAAGCCAAGAGGATCCAGCTTGGCTGTGGAGCTTACAAGTAAAACAAAGAGACAGCAGAGGACTCAAAATGAGCAAGCAGAAAAAGTATTTACAGTCCAAATGCTGACGGTAGTTTTCACTAGGACCTAATTTTTCAAAAAGCTTATGGACCACAAATTAGTGTTAAGTGTGAGAGGTGGTGCTTGCCAGTCCAAACTCACAAAGAACAAACATGAAATAAAGGCATCAAAGAGCTCCCAGAAAGACCTCATGCAAAAAGGCAGTAGTTTTCACATTCCAGATAATCATGGCATAAATCTTAATCCTTTATAAAACACACAAAAGCATATGCAAAACTGATTTATCCTTCAGGATCACCATTCTACTTCACACTGGAAGGTGAGGAGAGCTAATGAAAAAAATTAGGCTCTTCTCAAAGGTCGTTGTGTTGTTCCTTGCAATAAAAAGGCTCAGTTGGGTAAAAAGGATTCCGAAGAGCTTTCCTTGGTATTTTCAAACCCCTGCCTTTCCAAAAGGAAATGCACTGGAGTCTTTAAGCTACACATCGGTATCAAACTCCCACCTGTCAATGAGAAGCTCTTTCTCCTTGAGTAGGTTTTCATTGGAGTTCAGGATATTGATCCACTGGGCCGGATCAGGCGTAGACAGCGAAGGAGAATACACCGAGGGATGGTGGCAGGCGCCTCCATTTTGTACCTGGAAGAAGAGACAAAACGAAGGAGAGAGAGGTTTGTGCTCCACAGAGGTAATTGCAACACTGCTAGGGCTATTTTGCACACTGTGTGCTCATCTGCATGCCAGGACATGGCTATTTCAGTCTCTGTTGATGTCCAAGACCAAGTAACTTTGCCCAAGCACAACTGGAGATTAACAAATAATTTTAGATCACTGTGCTACCCCGCTGGAAACAATTTGTCCCCATTAGGGTATGGCTGGTGGGAGGCAATAAACAAAGTGTTTCCCTCTAATAAACAGCAACTAATTTTATGTATCTTTTCAAAAAATGTTTTTCTAGGAGACAGATACTCTAGATACAGAACCGAATTATTCAAAAACAATAAGAAATTCCTGGCATGCTTTTTCTTTGCAGTTTCTAGTGGACAGGATATTTCTCTTGATGTGAACCATTGTGCAATGCTGTAACATAATACAGGGACACTCTCCATAAACAGTATGTCAAACGATACCTGTGACACAACATTCTGTAAGAACAGATCATTAAGAGGCTTCCAGGGCAAGACAGGGAATGAGACATTTTCCCCCTTGCCTCATAAGTCTGGGACAATGATTCACAACCAAAGAGACAGGAAAGGTTTCAAACTCACGCAAGAAGCTCCCTACCTGCATTTGCTCTATTTGCAATCGCACTTTCTCCAGTTGTTGTTTCCAAGCACTGAGCTCGCAGACCCTCTCGTGCGGATGGAGCGTGCAGGCTTCTTGCATCCACGGTCGAGAGGAAGGGGTTACAGAGTTTGAAAAGAAACTGTTGGCCTGGAGTCCCGCTTGCATCGGTCTGCTCCCGCTCAGCCATGCTCCATCCTGGGACTCGGAGGCTCCGTTGGCCCCTGCCACTTGCTTACTCTCTGGCAGCACCTTATAATGGTCCTTTCCTGCCTCAGCTGTCCCAGAGTTTGGATTGAACTTCTGGAACCTGTGGAGCGGGTCAGTACACACAGTATCCGGAAAGAGAGACTGGTTAAGGGTGTGCTCAATGGCAGGGGTGTCAAACTTCAATGCATCTTCTGTTCTCATGTGATCAGAAACAGGATGCCAGCACTGCTCAAAACCGTTTTCCCCCGATGTCCCATAGAGACGCAAGAGATCCCTGGGTGGCACCTGAGACGACTTCCCGGCATTGAAGTCTCCATTTCGCATGAGCCCTGGGTGTTCAGAAGCAGATCCCAGCATAGCAGTTTTTGAAGCACTCTGCGAACAGCCCTGGTCTCCCGCAGAGCACAGCTTGGAAGGCGAGGCACCCAACGTAGAAGGCATAACATGGGCTGTGGGGATGGTCACTTGGGTTTTGATGGGCTGGAATGAGGAACCGTTACTGGAATTGCAAGAGCCTGGGGCAAAAAAGAAGGATGCTTGGATTATAGTCCCGAAAATATTCCAACACAGCCACTCCACTACTGAACTTCATGAAATATTTTTAAGAAGTGGTTCTTTTCCCCCCCAGACACGTCCTCCAAAGAAGCAGCAGTGGAACTAACGCACAACTAAGTCCCCCCACACTACAACCTGCTGACATTTTCCTACTACCATAAGCCACAGGGAAAAATCCAAGTTTAGTTCAGTACACATTGTTAATCCTTTGTTTTTAAGCTGTGCTAGTATAAACTTAAAATCAACAAGGTTACTTTTCCACAGGTTTAAAAGTCAAGTTGTTTAAACTGAATAAAAAGCCTGAAACTTACTCAGCTGAACACTGAGACCTGGATTCGGTTCTGCCCGTCCCACAGCTCAGCGGCTCTGAACTGTAACCAAAGCTAACTGGAGCCTTCGCTAAGCCCATGATGAGCTTCGAACATAGCTAGATCACCAAGCAGTTAACCTCCGCACTCCTCCAGGACGCTGCAGCAAAAGAGCTTTTTCTAGAGGTTAAAGTAATGGCTCTCTCCTTATTGCTACAGGAAATGAGACTGAGCGCAGCGCACGCAGCCCACCGTGAGCCTGCCCTGTCAGACGGGCACCAAACCTGGCTACGTGGAAATACAGGGTTATTCTTAGCAACTCTCAGATTTCAATACAGGGACAGCAAGAGCTGAGAAAGGCGGACAGTGAAGTGCCTGTTCCTAGTCCTGATACATTGTGTGTCGCCGTAATTCCAGGTTTCTCCCAGCTACGTAAACTTGTTTTCTTCATGGGTTTGGCTTAAGGCCCATCCCCACATGATGTTTCTTTAACCCAGGACTGCAAGGTCACTCTTGCACCCTTGTAACCTCAAAGCATTGCTGCAAGAAGGAAGAAAAGGTTACCTTTTGAACAGGACCAAAACTAGATTCTGCAGAGACCATCAAACTGCAGGAAAACCATCACAATAAAAGCAGAAGAACCTCTCCTTAAAAAATAAGCAGGAGGGGAAGAAAACACCTCGGATGTGACTTGGCTGTGCCACGGAACTCCAGAGAACACCATGCTACCCAGCAGTCACAAGCACGTTCCCCTTGGCAAAGAGAGAAGGGACAGTACCAGTTCCTTTCACAGCCCCTATATTTACACCCCAGTGTCGCTACCGGGAACTCAAGTTCTCAGCACGCGACGTGCGGTTGCTGCAATCAGTTCCTTGAGTGTGCTAAGGGTCATCACAATATTTCTGACTAATGTTCTGGCCCGAAAGTCAGCGCACTCCAGCCAACTGCCAGTGCCACAACTCAGCCTTGGCTCTTACAAACGAGGCTGCAACATCACAAATGTTCAGGAGGGCAATTTCCAAAAGAGCTATCGGTATCTCCCCTGCCCTCAGCGTGTAACTGGATGTTTTATTATCCTGAGAGGTCAGACACGACACTTTAACACATGCTTAAGCAATATTTCTAGCAGTATTTCCACAAGCCAGACTTTAAAGCCTTCATTTCAACTCACACTATTAAGATCTATAGCTCGTTCAAAAGGCTCAGGGCAGCCTGCGAAACACATAAATGTCTGAAGTGCATTGTTTTAAAGAACAACACGAACTCCCTCAGTGCTGAAAGGAGAATTGGTGAATCCATACTGGTTTATGTTGCTTTGATGGATGAAGGTGAAAGTGCAGGTGGGAAGGATGGCTGGGACAAACAATTCCACAGAACGTGCCTCAGCTGAGGGCGAGGCTCAGCATTCCACAGAGAGGTGCAGACAGCTCTGGGCACCAGGGAGACCTGTGCACAAAGACCCACTGATCTGGAGTCTCTAGAGGCACTTGCAAATTATTTCTTAACAAAAATCGTGCACAGACTTGCTGACAAATCACTTGGTCAACATGAATCAAAGTAACCCTTTCAGTCAGTTAAAATCGCTTACTACAGGCAGAAGATAACCAAACCAGCTTCAAGAAACAGCAAGTCCCTTAATCTTTTATATTTTAGACAGCAGATCTCTGTACTGAGGCAGTGGCTTTGAAATAATCCCCAATCATCATTAAAGATTCTGCTCTCCCCGAGTTTTATCTCTAGGGTTCAGTAATATCAGGTTATTTAAAGCTTGTCAATCTCAGAAAACATAAAATCTTTGGTTGCTACGGTGTGATCCCATCACCTTCAGTGCTGTCTGAGCAGGAGGTCCCAATGCCCCCATCCCTGCTGTCGGCCGCACTTGGACAGCGGCTCTGGAACTTCACAGACAACACGGGCGTTTTCCAGTCAGTCTCCAAGAAATTACTCCTCTGACTGGTGCTTGGCTCTGCAGAGAAAAAGCCAGGGACATTTATGTTTTAGTCAGACTGAAAAGTTTTTCAATCCACCTAATTAAGCCATATCTAATTCCCCCTGCTATGAAAAGCGAAGCCAACCCTTTCTTGACTCCCTATATCATTGCTAAAGAGATCTCTTTTGCAAAGGGAAATGGCCACAAGCACAAGGAAGTCAAATACCATCAGGAGACGGAAAATCAATCTTATATTCTCATCAATAAGTTGGGTGATACTACATCCAGCTGACACCCTGGTATTCAGACTAAAGAGCAGTAGCAACAGCACACAGCAGGCTGCTTAAATTAAAAGACACATTTTTGAATTAACAACTCTTCCAGATTTATCAGTTATCTCTCAGGAGAGGCTTGTTATCAAATGATTCTCTACCTTTGCATACCCATGCAATCGTTAATTATTAAGATATTGCTTTATTTAATAAAAATGTTTGGTACAGAACTCCTCTCAGGGCGATGCGTCTCCTCAGAAAAACTGAAACAGGACCTGACGGCAGCAGGGCTTTAAAGAAAGGACTGTCCTTACCTGATGGACTGTTTGGCTGGAGCGTCAGGTCTGAATGCTTCTCAAGAGCAGCCATCTTATAAGTGAGCTTCAGAGAAACAAATAAAAATCATATTTTAAAATCAGCACAAACCAAACCACGTTCCCCCTAACAAAGCGAAGGGCACACACTCGTCATTGAGTAACACAATATTTCATTTTAAATTAGCATCTCCTCCCAAGTGGATTTGTTTCTTCCCTGCAGCAACAGAGGTGATACTTAAACAGCCCTTGCAGTTACTGTAGGTTTTCTTCACGCCTGAGAAATGAGGAGAGTTCCTGTTTGCAACATTCTCCAGGTATGCAGGAGCTCAGCAGCGCCTTTCGATTGGGGTGTGTGCTATCCCCATCGCAGTTATTTATAGAGCATCAGTCACCATGGTACCTACATGCTAGGTTTCTGTCTTCAGGGGAAATTTTTAGTCTCTACAAAGTCTTGACTCCAAACCCGTTTGTTCCTGCCCTCTGCAGAGGTCACTGAGCAACTACACACAGAGACACAGCCATTCAAAACTTAGCATTGCTGTCCCACAAATGGCAACTGTTATCTATCCAGAGCTTTGGTTTAATTTAACTGCTTATCTGAGTACTTCAGGCAGTGAATTCCCTGCTTCTGATGATGCCAGTATAGTTTACAGCTCTTGGGCCTTAGTGTGGAAATTCCAGGCCTCCCACCTCTCCCCCAATCACATACTAAATCCTCAGTTACCAGCTTTTCCAGATTTTTACTGAACTGATTCAAAGAGCTCATGGGGACCATTAATTTGACAAAGTAGGGTAGACATTGAGAATACAGTAGGATATATAATAAACCAGAAGCAGGATTTCAGTCAGACAGCAGAGAAGCACAACACTTTTAGCTAAAAGTAGTGTGTATTACGTTTAATTTAGGTATGTGTCTGAAATTCCCCAGTGTAAATCTCAGTCTCCAGCGCTACAGACAGTTATAATAGTGAAATTCAAGCACGTGCTCTTGAAATAAAATAGACAAAGCAGTCAAAGCGTTCCTACCTCACTCAGCATCACCCCTCTCAGATGCACCCACCCCTTCCCTGAGGGGCTGTGGATGCTGAAGCCCGAGGGGCTGGGGAGGAGGGGGAATCCAGGCTCTAAGAGGCTTGGGGATGTGGTGGTCCCTGAGGGGCTGGCGGGAGGTCTGGAGCCTGAGGGACTAGGGAATGTGGTGGTCCCTGAAGGGTGGAGGAGTCCAATACCTGAGGAGCTGGAGGTGCAGCTTCTAAGGTGGGATGCGGTGGTCCTTGAGGAGCTAGAAGGTGGGTGGAGGTCACCTAAGGGGTTGGAGTAAGGAAGGGGGATCCCCGAGGGGAGCAGAAGCAGTTCCTGAGAGGCTGGGAGGAGGATAGGGGGTGTCTGAGGGGTTGGGGCAGGGAAGGAGGGGTCCCTGAGAGGCTGGAGGGGAGCAGGGGCAGTTCCTGAAGGGCTGAGGGCCAAGATCCTGTTCCTGAGGGACCAGGATGTAGCAGGGACAATTTCTGAGGGGCTTCAGGCCTGGTTCCCGCGGAGCTGGGAGCGCCTAAGAGGCTGGGGTAGGGAAGGAAAAGGGGCCCTGCAAGGTGGAGGGGCCAGGTCCCTGTGGGACTGGGGGATATGGTGGTGCCTGAGGCACTGGGTGGGGGGAAGAAGAGGTCGCTGAGGGGCTAGGGGGAGCAGGAGCAGCTCCTGAGGAGCTTGGGAGGAGGCTGGGGGCACCTCAGAGAGTGGGATAGGGAAGGAGTGGGACCCTGAGAGGAGGAGGGACCTAGTCCCTGAGGGATGTGGTGGTTTCTGGGGGCTGGGAGGTCAGTGGGGCGGCGCCTGAGGGGATGGGAAGGAGCAGTGGCAGTTCCTGAAGGACTAGAGGGAGGATAGGTGGCACCCAAGAGGCTGGGATGGGGAAGGAGGGGTCCCTGAGAGGTGGAGGGGCCTGGCCCCTGTGAGGCTGGGAGATGTGGTAGTGCCCAAGAGGAGGCAGGGGGACGCCTGAGAAGCTGGGGTGAGGGAAGCAGTAGTCCCTGAGGGGCTATAGATGCGGTCCCTAAGAGGCTGGAGGATGTGGTGGTGCCTGAGGGGCTGGGAGGAGGACTGGGGACGCCTAAGGGGCTGGTGAAGAAGGGGTCCCTAAGAGGAAGAAGTTCCTGAGGCGCTTGGTTGGGGGCGAGGGGAGGAATAAGGGCAGTTCCTGAAGGATTGAGGAGGATGTGGGGCGCCTGAGGGGCTGGAGTGGGGAAGGAGGGGCCCCTGAGAGGCTGGGGGTGGGGAGCAGTGGTCCCCGAGGAGCTGGGACGCCTGAGGGGCTGGAGAGGGTCCCTCAGAGACGGAGGGGCCGGTCCCTACGGGGCCGGGGGGCGCCTGAGGGGCTGCGGTGGGGAAGGGCGGGTCCCAAGGGGCCGGGGAGCTTCCCGGGACGGAGAAGAAGAGAGAGGAGGGATAGTTTCCCCATCGGAAGCCCAGGAAAAGCCCAAGCCCACCCCTCACCTGCCCCGCCGCCCGCGCGGCCCCGCGCGCCGCGACCGTTACCGCCGCGAGGCCTCGCCCACTCCCGGCCCCTCGACCAATGGGGAGCGTTAGCCACGCCCCCTCATGCCCTCGCAGCCAATGGGAAGCGTTGGCTACGCCCCCTACCAACACCGCAGCCAATGAGGAGCGCTGGCCACGCCCCCTCCCGGCCCCGCGGCCAATGGGGAGTCCCCGCCCCTCGCCCATTGGTTCGCCCAGCGCAGACGGCGGCTTCGGGCGGAGGAAAAGTGTCCGCGGGCGGCACCCGTAGGGCGCGGCTGGGAAGAAAGTAGTCCCTGCCCTTCCTCCCTCGCTCCCTCCCTCTCTCTCTTCCTCCCTCCCTCCCTTCCTTCCCCATCCCTCCCTCTCCATCCCTCTATTCCTCGCACCCAGCCCCAGGGATTCAATCTTCCCATTCTACTGCAGCAGATATTTGGTCCCCAGCCAGCAATATTGTAGAATCAGAGAATTGTTTTCTTGGAAAAGACCTTGGAGATCATCAGGATCCCCCATCCCTTTCTGCTGACGAACCCTCCCTGAGCGCCTTGTCCACCCACCTCTTAAACCCCTCCAGAGATGGAGATTCCACTGCTACCCTGGGGAGCCCCTGCCAGGGCTCCACCACTCTATCAGTGAAGAAATTTTCCCTATAACCAGTCTAAACCTCCCCTGGTGCGACTTGAGGCCACTCTCTCTCGTCTCATTACTTGTTCCTTGAGAGAAGAGCCCAGCACCCACCTCACCACAACCTCCTTTCCAGGAGCTGCAGAGAGCGATGAGGTCTCCCCTCAGCCTTCTCCAGGCTAAACAGCCCCAGGTCTCAGCCTTTCCCAGAACCCCTGGGCTCCAGCCCCTTCCCCAGCTCCATTCTTTTCTCCGAGCTGGTTGTAACTACAGGGATGTTTCATTGCCAAGAAGACCCTGGCACTCTCAGCCTTCATCGATGCAGTTTTATTTACAGCAGAGGAGACCCTGGCTGGGTTGGTGTGCACGGCAGGGCCACGTTCTTCGAGGAGAAGGGCCCTGCAGCCAAGGCAAAACCTCCCTGATGAACGCAAGGCTCACCGTAACGTCCTGCCCCAAGGAAAGGGGATTTGCAAAAGCCACTTCTCCTGTGGCAAGTCCACACTGGGGCTTGAGCCTTCAAAAACCTCATCGATCCCCTTGCGCAGCCCCTCAGCGTGGACAGAGCGCCCGCTTTGCTCCTGTAGCTCAGTGGTTTTTACCGGTTCGTGCCAGAGAGGTCCTGGTGTCAGGGTTCGGCGGCCGCTTCAGGGGATCCGTGCTCAGCCCCGAGTCCCTTGTCACCATCCTGGCCCTGCTGCCGTGCCCACAACTCCCGCAGCTCCTGGTACAGCTCCTGGTGCTCTTCCTTCCAATGCCTGAATTTCTCTGAGGTGAGAGCGGCATCGCTGAGCAGCTGCTCCAGGGCTTGCAACTCCACCAGCTTTGCCTGCCGAGGGAAAGGGCATTTTTTTTTTAGGGTGGCTGCCCGTGGGCAAGGGGCTTTGGAAGTGTGGGGGATAAAGGGGCTGCAGGCTCCCACCTTGAGCGTGCTCTGCAGGGCTCGCACCGCGTGCACCTTCTCGTTGATGTGGGGGTTCTTGTTGCGCCGGATGAAGGATTTGCGGTACTGCTCCTGTGTCAGGAACCGCTGCTGCCCGATGAGGGACACCCCGCCCTGCCTCAGGCACTGCATCAGGCACTCGAGATCCTCCCCGGTGGGGTCTGGGTGAGGAAAAGGGCACCATGACAGGGGGCAGACTGAGAAATAAACCTATGAAAAGCATGGGGCTATCCTCACACGTGACCCTGCTCGAAGAGCATCCCGAGACATGATGTGGTTCTTACTCAAATATAGAATCATAGAATCACCTGGTTGGAAAAGACCCACCGGATCATCGAGTCCAACCATTCCCATCAATCACTAAACCGTGTCCCTCAGCACCTCGTCCACCCGTCCCTTAAACCCCTCCAGGGAAGGGGACTCAACCCACTCCCTGGGCAGCCTCTGACAGGGACCAATGACCCTTCCCATGAAAAAATTTTTCCTGATGTCCAGCCTGAACCTCCCCTGGTGGAGCTTGAGGCCATTCCCTCTCATCCTGTCCCCTGTCCCTTGGGAGAAGAGCCCAGCTCCCTCCTCTCCACAACCTCCTCTCAGGGAGTTGGAGAGAGCAATGAGGTCTCCCCTCAGCCTCCTCTTCTCCAGGCTAAACACCCCCAGCTCTCTCAGCTGCTCCTCTTGTTCTCCAGCCCCTTCCCCAGCTTCGTTGCTCTTCTCTGGACTCGCTCCAGAGCCTCAACATCCTTCTTGTGGTGAGGGGCCCAGAACTGAACACAGGATTCGAGGAGCGGTCTCACCAGTGCCGAGTCCAGAGGGAGAAGAACCTCCCTGGACCTGCTGGCCACACCGTTTCTGATCCAAGCCAAGATGCCATTGGCCTTCTTGGCCACCTGGGCCTCTGCTGGCTCCTGTTCAGTCGCTGTCAACCAACACCCCCAGGTCCTTCTCCTCCAGGCAGTTTCCAGCCAGACTTCTCCTAGTCTGGAGCTGCTCAGGGTTGTTGTGCCCCAAGTGCAGGACCCACCATTTGGCCTTGTTAAACCTCCTGCCATTGGTCTCAGCCCATGGATCCAGCCTGTTCAGATCCCTTTGGAGCCTCCCGACCCTCCAGCAGATCCACACTCCCACCCAGCTCAGTGTCGTCTGCAAACTTGCTAAGGGTGCCCTCGATGCCTTCATCCAGGTCATTGATAAAGACATTGAACAAGGCTGGACCCAGCACTGAGCCCTGGGGACACCACTTGTCACTGGCCTCCAGCTGGAGTTAACTCCATTTCCCACCACTCTCTGGGCCCTCCAGCCAACCAGTTTTCCACCCAGGAGAGCGTGCACCTGGCCAGGCCAGAGGTGACAGTTTCTGAAGCAGAATGCTGAAATATGTCCCAAGTCTAGTTACCTCTCCAGTGCACACACAGAAAGGTGGCCTTAACTTCAACTAAAGGGTGCACGTGAGGTGACAGGGTGACAAATGTTACCCCCCAGCACCTACCCATGGGCGAGCAGGGCTGGGGGCTGCCCTGGGGGCTACTGGCTGCACTGCTGGGTTCACCACCAGCCAAGAAGAGCTGGGCTTTCTCCAGGGCGTTTGGTGGCCTCTTCTTTGGCTGTGGGGAGAGACGGGCGGGAGGTGAGACCAGGATCCTCCATCCATCCATCCATCCATCCATCCATCCATCCATCCATCCATCCCTTCCCCATCCCTGTTCCCTAGGCCCACTCACCGAGTCACATCCTTGCTTGGGGGATTCTTCATCAGGGTCCTCAGCTTCTGTCTCGCTGTAGCAGTCTGGGGGCAACAGAGGGAGGATGGTGGGAGCAGGAGGCCCCACACCACCCCTCCAGCCCTGTCCACGGCTGAGCATCACCCCAGCCCTCCTCTCAGCCCCCTCTCCTCACGTTTCCCCCAAATCCCAGGAAAATTCCCATGCAGGGTCTATAGCACCACGACCCCCAGCCTGTGGCTCCCCATAGGTTCTTATCTCCTATGTGGGAACCAACCCCATCTCCCAATCCCAGGAAGGGTCCGTTACCTTCCTCCTTGTCCGGGACCGACTGATGGGCCAGTGTGTACTTTGTTTTGGCTGTTATCAGGCGACTGACCCACCTGGGGAAAGAAGGGATGGACAGACAGACAGAAGGTCATAGCCAGCTCGGGGTGGTGGGACCAGGACACGCTAGCAGGTTACTTACATGCTCAAATCAGCCAGTGTTTCTGCAGCAAAGACGAAGGGCTTGTATCTCTGATGGCAGAGCTGGAACACGCTGGAGGAGGACAAACCTTTGCTGCTGGGGCTACCCAGCACCAGAGCCAGCCCCGAGCCCCCATCCAGCCCCCACTGCCCCGCAGTCCCCTGTCCCGACGCAGTCCCCTGTCCTGACCCAGCCCAGAGGTTCAGACTTTTCATAGAATCACCAGGTTGAAAAAGACCCACTGGATCATCGAGTCCAACCATTCCCATCAATCACTAACCCATGTCCCTCAGCACCTCGTCCACTCGTCCCTTAAACCCCTCCAGGGAAGGTGACTCAACCCCCTCCCTGGGCAGCCTCTGCCAGTGCCCAATGACCCTTTCCATGAAAACATTTTTTCCCTGATATCCAGCCTGACCCTCCCCTGGTGGAGCTTGAGGCCATTCCCTCTTGTCCTGTCCCTTGTCACTTGGGAGAAGAACCCAGTTCTTCTTTCCTTGCTGTTGGAGATGCTCTGTTCCTCAGCCCCAGCCCAGATAACATCAACAGTGCAAGACACATCTTGCTCAGAGCGTGGACTGTATTGTGTGAGTCGGTCCTGCCAGCACTACAAGGTCCCCACCAGCCCCAGGGGGACATCACCGCAGGGATGTGCAGGTGGTACCCAGCAGGACTCATCAGCACGTGCCCTTGGGACAGCATCCTCCTTTCCACCACCAGCTGGGAGGTTTATGGCAAGACAAACCCCACTCACTATTTCTTCTTCTGCTCCCTGGAGCTCTCCAGGTCATAGGTGGCCACGTTGATAAGACCTGCGGCTTTCTCATCCTGCGAGGGAGAAACCACCATGTTCACCACCCACCTGCGCTGTCCCGGCTGGAGATTGAGAAGACCCAGCATGCCCACTCACATTGGGATGGTTGTACCAGTAAAGCGTGTGTCCCTTGAGCACAAACCAGCACCGCTTCCACTTCTGAGCCATGAAGCCCACATGGTCTTTCTTCTTCAGGAGCCAACCATCGCAGTCCACCCGGCCCAGGTCCCGGCACGAGACCCGCCGGCGGCTCAGCCTGGTCGCCACTCCTGGTGGTCACAGAGGAGAGAGGGATATAAGAATAGGGAAAAGGGACTTGGGAGGAGAGCTCAGGAGAGCCCCCAGCCCTGGGTAGGGTCCTGCTCACCTTTTTGTCTTCGTCCTGGTTGAGGGCTGCCCTGGACAGGGAGACAGAGATGAGAAGTTAAGGACCATGCAGGGGAGTGAGGGCAGCGCAGCATCAGCCGAGCCCCCTCAGCAGCACCCACAGCCCCTTTGGGACAGGACGAGAGGGAATGGCCTCAAGCTCTGCCAGGGGAGGTTCAGGCTGGACATTAGGAAAAAATATTTCATGGAAAGGGTCATTGGGCCCTGGCAGAGGCTGCCCAGGGAGGGGGTTGAGTCACCTTCCTTGGAGGGGTTTAAGGGATGAGGCGCTGAGGGACATGGTTTAGTGATTGATGGGAATGGTTGGACTCGATAATCCTGGGGGTCTTTTCCAACCTGGTGATTCTATGATTCTATGACCCCCAACTCACATACCCTGCAGCAGGGAGCTCAGAGGGGATCCCACCCCAGGGATGGATGTTTTGCCTCCCAGCTTGGGCAGGACATGAAATCCTGCCTGTCCCCCACTGTTGTCCCATCAGGGTCCCCTTCCCGGCTCAGCGCTCCTCTCCCCCCAGCTCTCACCTCCCCAGGTTGCTGGCTGGGCTCTGTGTCCCCAGCCCCTGTGACAGGGGCTGTCAGGGGGCTGAGCTCCACAGGGCAGGGTCCAGGAGCAGCAGGGGTGCCCGGAGAGCACGGGGTGCCACCCTCCCACGCCGCTGCCTCCTCCGCAGCGCCTGAGGACAGCAAGAATGATTCTGATGAACAAAAATCTGTTATACTTAAAATAAAGATTAAAAAAATATTACCACATAATAATCATTATACTTTTTATCCTTATCCCTGGAGGGGTTCAAGGCCAGGCTGGATGGGGCTTGGAGCCCCTGATCCAGTGGGAGGTGTCCCTGCCCATGGCAAGGGGGGTGGAATTGGATGGGTTTGAGCTTCCTTCCAACCCAACCCATTCCATGATTCTACACTATAAGGACCGGTTTGAAATGCAGTTACTCACACTATTCAATCATTACTTGTACTATTCACCCAAGTGGCAAATCAAGATCTAGATGGTTTCCAGTCAAATATTTCTTTGTGTTAGCTATATTTTAGCAGCAGAATGGCAACGTTTTCAAGCCTGAAAAAGAAACCCCCTGCCCCTTTTCCAAATGGCAATTCAAAGCCACTAAAGAAAGGCTTAACCTTTGGGAAATTAAAGCAGCATCCAGCCCTGCAGTCACCCAGCTCCAAAAATGTCCTGTGGGCAGCAGTGACAAAAAAGGATGGATTTTACCCACAAATGCACATTGTGCCAAAACTCAGACACTGGGTTTTAGATGTTTTCATTGCAGAGAAACTGTTTAACTGAACTGCTTCAATCAGATAAAGCGGACAGATTAAATACAGAGTGTTAGGCTACCCCTTTGTGTAGCAGCGATATTTAAATTCGCAGCAATCTATTAAAGATATTTATGTACTCAGAGGGGCTCAAACAGTATCACTTCAACTATACAGCTTTAGGAACAAATACTCAAGTATTTAAGGACACGAAAAGAAATTTAGCTGCACAGAACTGTCCTCAGAACGTGGGGGTTTGGGGTTTGTTTGAATCCCAAGCAAAAAAATGTTCCGTCCCTGGATGCCGCCTCCACTTACCGCAGCCGGACAGCCCTTCAGCCGCCCTGGGCAGCCTCGAGTCCCGCTCGTCCTCTCTGTCCTCTTCGTCAGTGACGAGATCCAGCGCCGAGTCTGGTCCTGAGTCCAAGTCGGCAGCAGCGCTGGGGGAAAAAGGGATCCCTGAGCTACAAACCCCCTTGATCCCCACAAGGGTCTCGCTATCGGGCTCCAACCGGCCCCGCAGTTGCTTGGGGAACCCGCAGCTCTCCCTGCCTGCTCACGCTTTTCCATTCCGGGAGAGGAGAAGGGTCATGGCTAAATATAGTTTCAACCCCATTAAAACGTTACCAAGTGAATGAATTACAAACACAACCACTTTTTTTTTTTTTTTCATTCCTCAAGATTGCTGGCGGCTTCCCCGGGGCTGCTCGCAGGCAGCTGCCGGCACCTCTGTCCCCATAAAAAGCTGGAAAAGGGCTTTGGATGCACCCAAACACCTCTGTGCCGGCCAGGCTGGGGGTGTTGGGGTGTCAGGGGATGGGGCTCACCTGGAGGTCAGGGAGACGGGGCTGCCTGGGCACTCGCTGCTCCTGGTGCCGGCTGGATCCGTAGCATCCGAAAACTCTCCCGTGAGCTGCTGATGGAGCGTCAGGGCCAGCCCGCATCCCACCATGGTCCCCTGGAGCTTTAGGGACCACCAAGGTGATGGGAGATGCCTGGCTCTGAGCATCCCTACCTTGTTCCTAGCACAGCACTGGGGCTGTACTGGGAGCACTGGGGTCACTCACCTGCTGCGTGGGAGAGGGGGGCGAGCTTGGTGGGTCGAGGGGGATCTTCTTCAGCACCAGTGTCACTCCACTTGTCTTCTCCAGCAGCTTCTTCGCCAGGTTGACGCGTGTCCAGCCCACCTGCACCCACCTCCTTGTGAGCCGTGGCCCCAAGAACCTTCCCAGCCCCACAGCTCCCGCGTCCCCAAAACCCTCCCTAGCTGCAGCCCCAAATCTGTATCTCCCCAAATCCACCCAGATATAGGCATCGCATGCCCTCAAATCCACCCCGTTCTCCCTCAAATCCTCCCATCCACAGCCTGTGTCCCCCAAATCCTCCCATCCACAGCCTGTGTTCTCCAAATCCTCCCATTTGCAGCCCTTTTCCCCCCAAATCCTCGCACCCACAGCCCCCCTTTTCCTCTAAATCCTCCCATCCACAGCCTGTGTCCCCCAAATCCTCCCATCCACAGCCTGTGTTCTCCAAATCCTCCCATTTGCAGCCCTTTTCCCCCCAAATCCTCCCACCCACAGCCTGTTTTCCCCCAAATCCTCCCACCCACAGCCTGTTTTCCCCCAAATCCTCCCATCCACAGCCCTTTTTCCCCAAAATCCTCCCACCCACAGCCCCCTTTATCCCAAATCCTCCCACCCACAGCCTGTTTTCCCCCAAATCCTCCCATCCATAGCCCATTTTCCCCCAAATCCTCCCATTCACAGCCCCCTTTATCCCAAATCCTCCCACCCACAGCCTGTTTTCCCCCAAATCCTCCCATCCACAGCCCTTTTTCCCCCAAATCCTTGCACCCACAGCCCCCTTTATCCCAAATCCTCCCACCCACAGCCTGTTTTCCCCCAAATCCTTCCATCCACAGCCCGTGTTCCCCAAATCCTCCCACCCACAGCCCCCTTTTATCTCAAATCCTCCCACCCACAGCCCTTTTTCCCCTAAATCCTCCCATTCACAGCTTGTGTTTCCCCAAATCTTTCGATCCACAGCCCTCATGTTCACCAAATCCTCCCACTCACAGCCTGTGTTCCCCAAACCTCCCACCCATAGCCCCTTTTTCCACCAAATCCCCCCACCCACAGCCTGTGTTCCCCAAATCCTCCCATTCACAGCCCCCTTCCCCCCCAAATCCTTCCAGCCCTGCAGCTCCCTCTTCACGACTTCTCTTGTGACACCAGCACCCCAAACCCTCAACTCACCACGACCTGCTCATTGACCTGCACAATCTCGTCTCCGGGCAGGATGCGACCCCCGTGTGCAGCCAGAGCCTGGGGCAGAGGCAAAGTTGCATCAGGGTCCCCAGCGACGGGCATTCGCCCCCCACCTTTCCCCTCTAATCCACACTCAGGAGCCCTTTTGGCTGGGAGAACTGGGGCGAGGGGGTTAACCATTAACCAACAGCCTGAGCACAGAGCGGCTGGTGGGACTGGGATGTGGAGCAGGGCTCCCCCCACGGCCCAGGCTGCGCTCACTCCTGAGATGAGTTGCACGGTCTCAGCTGCAGGCAGCACCCCCCCGGCTCTGGGGCAGAGCGGGGTGGATCACAGCCCTAAAGCACTGGGAAATGAAGGCATCGAGGGCACCCTTAGCAAGTTTGAGGATGACACTAAGCTGGGTGGGAGTGTGGATCTGCTGGAGGGTCGGGAGGCTCTAAAGGGATCTGAACAGGCTGGATCCATGGGCTGAGACCAATGGCAGGAGGTTTAACAAGGCCAAATGGTGGGTCCTGCACTTGGGGCACAACAACCCTGAGCAGCTCCAGACTAGGAGAAGTCTGGCTGGAAAGTGCCTGGAGAAGAGGGACCTGGGGGTGTTGGTTGACAGCGACTGAACATGAGCCAGCAGGGGCCCAGGTGGCCAAGAAGGCCAATGGCATCTTGGCTTGGATCAGAAACGGCGTGGCCAGCAGGTCCAGGGAGGTTCTTCTCCCTCTGGACTCGGCACTGGGGAGACCGCTCCTCGAATCCTGTGTTCAGTTCTGGGCCCCTCACCACAAGAAGGATGTTGAGGCTCTGGAGCGAGTCCAGAGAAGAGCAACGAAGCTGGGGAAGGGGCTGGAGAACAAGAGGAGCGTCTGAGAGAGCTGGGGGTGTTTAGCCTGGAGAAGAGGAGGCTGAGGGGAGACCTCATTGCTCTCTCCAACTCCCTGAAAGGAGGTTGTGGAGAGGAGGGAGCTGGGCTCTTCTCCCAAGGGACAGGGGACAGGACGAGAGGGAATGGCCTCAAGCTCCACCAGGGGAGGGTCAGGCTGGACATTAGGAAAAAGTATTTCACGGAAAGGGTGATTGGGTAGTGGCAGAGGCTGCCCAGGGAGGGGGTTGAGTCCCCTTCCCTGGAGGTGTTTAAGGGACGGGTGGACGAGGCGCTGAGGGACATGGGTTAGTGATTGATGGGAATGGTTGGACTCGATGATCCGGTGGGTCTTTTCCAACCTGGTGATTCTACGATTCTATGACTCTAAGAGGTTCACAGGATCCAGCCAGATGGGTCGCAGCGGGGTTGATGGGGGTTATCCTCCATGGCAGGCCCTAAAAAGAGGTGGCTGGGGGACAGGGTGGCACTGGGAGGTGACAAACTGGGGTGGGCAGCCTCCCCACTCACCTCCAAGTTGGTCGCAGACACAAAGTGCAGGCAGGAGCTGGTGGAGGTGATCTCGAGACCCTGGGGGTGGGGTACAGGAGTGAAGTGTGAGCAGGGTGCAGGGGGTGCCGGGGGGTCCCGTGGCAGCGGGGACTCACCAGTGGGGTGCTCAGAAGCGGCGAGGAGCCCCGCATCGGGTCAGAAGGCAGCGTGAGGGTGTCAGGGGATGATGTGGGGCTTCTCTGCATGCTGGAGGGCAGTGTCGAGGGGTTGGAAGACATCAGGGGGCTCCCTCGTTGGCTGGGGGGCAGCGTCGTGGTATCAAGGGACGTGGAGAGGTTGCCCCGTGGCACATGGACCAGTGTTGGGGTGTTGAGGGATATAGGGGGGCTGCCCCATGGGCTGGGGGGCAGTGTTGGGGTGTCGAGGGATATCGGGGGGCTGCCCCACGGGCTGGGGGGCAGCAGCAGCCCCACGCGCTCCAGCACAGCCCTTCGGTCCAGCAGCGCCGCGGGGCTGCAGCTCACGATGCTCTCGCAGATGCCCATGATGTGCTGGCACTGCGGGGGGAGAGCAAGGAGCTTGAGGGGGGGGTCCTGGCAGCACTGGGCCCCCCAAATCCCCCCATGGCTGCCACCTCCTCCTCACCCAGCACTTACAATCCGCAGGATCCGGCCGTCCCTCTCGGCTGCTGGGCTGTCCTGGGGGACAAGACACAGGGTTAAGTGGGACAGAATGGCTCAGCCCCCCAACATTCCCACAGGGAACCCCTCACCCCAGGTCTCCCCCACCTCCAGCAAGCAGAGATCTTGTGGGGGCAGGAGAGCAAAGACCTGGTTCCCTTGCTTGCCTCACTTTTTTGGGGCAAGAGGGCAAAGACCTGGCTCCCCACCTTGCCCCTATCTTGGGGGGTAAGAGAGCAAAGACCTGGCTCCCCACCTTTGACCCCTATTTTGGGGGGCAAGAGAGCAGAGACCTGGCTCCCCACCTTGCCCCCAGTTTGGGGGGCAGGAGAGCAAAGACCTGGCTCCCCACCTTACCCCTATTTTTGGTTAGAGAAAAGCAGAGACCTGGCTTCCCACCTTGCCCGTATTTTGGGGTACAAGAGAGCAAAGACCTGGCTCTCCACTTTGCCCCATTTTTTGGGGGTCAGGAGAGCAAAGATCTGGCTCCCCCTCAAAAAACCGTGCCCATCCCCGTGGCCTCAGGGCAGCGCAGCCGCGCGGGTCACCCACCGCCTGCAGGGTCTCTGCCAGCTGGGCGCAGAGCAGGACGATGTCCCTGCTGGCTGAGAAGTCATTGAGGGTGGAGAAGAGGTACCTGGGGAGGAGAAACAGAGAGTTCAGCCCCAGGTGTGAGGGGGCACCAAGCACCCATAGGTGCTCTCACCCCATCCCAGCACCTGTTGAGCCAGAGGAAAAGCCCTTTGGCCGCCCCGATGAGGTCGATGACGCGGGCCAGGAGGGTGAGGGGGGGTGGGCTGGGGGTAGCCCCAGCTGGTGGCCCCCCCAGCACCAGGCTTTGGACACCCTGTGCCAGCTCCCGCAGCCTCTCGGTCAGCGTGCGCAGGCTGGTGCTCGCCAGCTCCGCATCCTAGGGGGAAACGTGGATACTGGGGGTCTCCAGGGTGCCTCCGTGTCCCCACCTTCACCCAGCTCAGGGTGCCCCCAAATCCCACCTCCACCCAACTCAAGGTGCCTCTGCGTCCTCCTCTCCCTCAAGCTACGGGTGCTCCCAGATCCTCCCCCTCCAGCCCAGGGTAACTCTATGTCCCCCACGTCCACCCAGCCTGGGATGCTCCCACATCCTCTCCCTCCAGCCTGGGATATCCCCACATTCTCATTCCACCCAGCCTGGGGTGTCCCTGTGTCCCCCACTCCGTCCAGCCAAGGGTTTCCCCATATTCCTCTCCACACAGCTCAGGGTGCCCCCAAATCCCATCTCCACTCAGCTTAGGATGCTCCTGCGTACTCCCTCGCTCCAGCCCAGGGTGCCCCCATATCCCCACTTTCACTCAGCCTAGGGTACCCCCAAATCCCACCTCCACCTAGCTCAGGATGCCCCCACCTCCCCACCTTCACCCAACCTGGGGTGCCCCTGCAGCCCCCCTTCTTCCAGCTCTGGGTTTCCCCATATTCCTCTCCACCCAGCTCAGGGTGCCCCCAAATCCCATCTCCACTCAGTTTAGGATGCTCCTGCATACTCCTTCCCTCCAGCTCAGGGTGCCCCCATATCCCCATCTTCACCCAGCCTGGGGTGCCCCTGCATCCCCCCTTCTTCCAGCCAAGGGTTTCCCCGTATCCCGCTCCACCCAGCTCAGGGTTTCCCCATATTCCTCTCCACCCAGCCCAGGATATCCCCAAATTCCACCTCTAGCCAGCCTGGGGTGCTCCTGCGTTCCCCCCTCCCTCCAGCCTAGGGTGCCCCCATATCCCCACTTTCACCCAGCCTGGGGTGCTCCTGCGTTCCTCCCTCCCTCCAGTCCAAGATGCCCCCATGTCCCCACCTTCACTCACTGCAGGGTACCCCCAAATCCCACCTCTCCTCAGCTCAAGATGCCCCAACCTCCCCACCTTCACCCAGCCTGGGGTGCCCCTGCAGCCCCCTTTCTTCCAGCCAAGGGTTTCCCCATATCCCCCTCCACCCAGCTCAGGGTTTCCCCATATTCCTCTCCACCCAGCTCAGGTTGTCCCCAAATCCCATCTCCGCTCAGCTTAGGATGCTCCCGTGTTATCCCTCCCTCCAGCCAAGAGTGCCCCCATATCCCCACTTTCACCCAGCCTAGGGTACCCCTAAATCCCACCTCCCCCCAGCTCAGGATGCCCCCACATCCCCACCTTCACCCAACCTGGGGTGCCCCGCATCCCCCTTTCTTCCAGCCAAGGGTTTCCCCATTTTCCTCTCCACCCAGCCCAGGACACCCCCAAATCCCATCCCCACCCAGCCTTGGGTGCTCCCGCATCCTCCCTCGCTCCAGCCCAGGTTGCCCCCACCTTCACTCACTGCCGGGTACCCCCCCTGCCAAATCCCAGCTCCCCCAACTCAGGATGCCCCCCACACTCACCAGGGCCCGGAGCTGCTCCACAGCCTCCAGCAGCAGCTCCTGGTGCCCCAGCCGCCGCACGCCCAGCGATTCCAGGGTGCCCACCGACAGCCGCAGCAGCTCGGGTCCTGCCAGCCCCCAGGACTCGAACGGATACCCCTGCACGGCCGCATCCAAACCTGCCCCAAACCCTCAGCATCAGCCGGACAACACAGGGACCCAGCACCCCCCAGCCTGTGTCCCTGCTGATGCTTGTGGGGGGAACTCTAGGCTGCCAGGAGGGCTCGTTCCATGCGATGAGTTGCCAGGTCTCAGCGCAGATGGTGGGGGGCAGCCAAACCCCCATCCCACCCTTCCAGAGCCAGGGGCCAACCTCCCCCCAGGAATAAAAGGTCTGAAAGGGCGGCCACCCCCCAGCCAAAAATCCCAAAGTTGGGGACAACCCACCCCAGGCCACCCAAAAATCCCAGAGTTGGGGACAACTCACCCCAGGCCACCCAAAGACCCCAAAGTTGGGGACAACCTGCCCCAGATCACCCAAAAATCCCAAAGTTGAGAACAACCTGCCCCAGGCCACCCAAAAATCTCAAAGTTGGGGACAACCCACCCCAGAGCACCTAAATACCCCAAAGCTGGGGACAACACATTCCAGATCACCCAAAAATCTCAAAGTTGGGGACAACCTGCCCCAGATCACCCAAAAATCACAGAGTTGGGGACAAATCACCCCAGACCACCCAAAAATCTCAACGTTGGGGACTACGCACCCCAGGCCACCCAAAGACCCCAAAGTCGGGGACAACCCACCCCAGGCCACCCTAAAATCCCAAAGTTGGGGACAACCTGCCCCAGGCCACACAAAAATCTCAAAGTTGGGGACAACCTGCCCCAGGCCACACAAAGACCCCAAAGTTGGGGACAATGCACCCCAGGCCACCCTAAAATCCCAAAGTTGGGGACAACCCACCCCAGGTCACCCTAAAATCCCAAAGCTGGGGACAACGCACCCCAGGCCACACTAAAATCCCAAAGTTGGGGACAACCTGCCCCAGACCACCCAAAGACCCCAAAGTAGGGGACAACCCACCCCAGCCCCTGGCTCAGGACCAAGAGCAGGGTCCCCCCCGGTTGGGGGGCAGCCGTGGTTGGGGGGAGCCTCACCTCGGAGCCAGGCAGCCGCCCGGACGGGGCCCCAGGCTCCCACGGGCTCCATGGCGTCCGGAGCGGAACAGGGAGCGGCCGCTCACCTGCGCCAGGGACGGGCGGCCCCATTGGCGCAACCGCGTGCCGCTCACCCAGTACAGCCCAGTACGGCCCAGTGCAGCCTCGCGACGCGCCCCACTGAGTCACAGGCCGAGACCTGGCTCCCCCCCAACACTGTGCCCATCTCCGTCTCCATAAGACGATGTCCCAACCAGCTGAGAAGTCATCGAGGGTGGAGAGGAGGTAGGTGGGGAAAGGAAAACAGAGCTCAGCCCCAGCTGCGGGGGCACCAAGCAGCCACAGGTGCCCTCATCGCATCCTCAGTGAGGGCTGAGCCCCAGCAGAACTCGTGACACTGGTGGAGTCAGCAAGGATTGAGGCCCTGGAGAACCCACGACACTTGTGGGCTCAGCAGGGGCTGAGGCCCTGGAGAACTCGTGACACTGATGGGCTCAGCAAGGACTGAGGCCCTGGAGAACTCATGACACTGGTGGACTCAGCAAGGATTGAGAACCAGGAGAACTCGTGACACTGGTGGAGTCAGCAAGGTCTGAGCCCCAACAGAACTCGTGACACTGGTGGAGTCACCAAGGACTGAGCCCTAGCAGAACTCATGACACTGGGGGGCTCAACAAGGACTGAGGCCCTGGAGAACCCATGACACTGGTGGGCTCAACAAGGACTGAGCCCCAGCAGAACTCACGACACTGGTGGACTCAGCAAGGACTGAGGCCCTGGAGAACCCATGACACTTGCAGGCTCAGCAAGGGTTGAGGCCCAGGAGAACTTGTGACACTGGTGGACTCAGCAAGGACTGAGCCCTAGCAGAACTCGTGACACTGGTGGAGTCAGCAAGGACTGAGACCCAGCAGAACTCACGACACTGGTGGGCTCAGCAAGGACTGAGGCCCAGCAGAACTGGTGACACTGGTGGGCAATCCCAAAGAGCCCTGTTTGACCCCCAGTTTGACCCCAGAAACCAGAAGGAGAGCGATGCTCAGCCCTCTCCCCACTACCTGTGGACTTTGGGGGATAACCCACCCCCATGCACAATTCCCACCCCTTCCTTTGCAGGTGGGGAAACTGAGGCAGGGGACAACCCATGCGTAGGCCTCGGAAAGGGCTGCCCCTGCTGACCCCAGCTCTCCCAGCCCCCCCAAATCCCCCCTGGGCCTGTGCTGGCCCCCCCAGCGCCTCGCTGCCCGTCTCCCCCCGCCTGGCGCGTTCGCTTCGGGGAGCAGCGGGCGCTGATCGGGGCTGACAGCTGCTCAGCGCTCGCCGCGTGCGTGCCGCCCTCTCCGAGGGGGACACGGGGCTGGCAACAAGCACAGACCCCCCCCCCTCGCTGTGGCCAGGGCAGGGGGCTCAGGGATTTTTGGGGTGGCGGTGGGGGGGTCCAAGCCCTGCTGCTGTGACCCGCCGAGCCCAATCCTGCTGCTGCACCATGATCATCCGCCCCAGACGCTTAACCCCGGGGTATTTCCGTCTGCTCCAGGTAAGGGGCGAGTGGGGTTGGGGGGGAGCCCGTGGGGACCCCCAGACCCTGTTTGTGCTGCCCACCAGGCCCCCGGGGCGCTGCCGGAGCTCTTCCCAGTCGTATCCCAGCTCCAGCCTGGCAGCAAGGGTGCTGCTGGTGGTGCCTTGTATGGGGAACCCCAAAACCACCCCCAGACCCCAGAGATTCCCCCCCCACACCCCTACATCCCAGCAGGGTGTGCGATGGGGACATTGAGGGCACAGCCTCAAGTCCCCTGTGTCTGTGGGTTTTGAGGCTGGGGGGGGTGTCTCACAGTGCTTCCCCCCCCGTCTCTCCTCTCTCTCTCCCCCCACAGATGCAGCTGGCGGCGGGGAGAGGGGCAGAGTCTGAGGGGCAACTCCTGACCCCCCTGGCCCTGCTGCTGGCGGCTGCTGGGCTCTGCCTCTCCTTCTACAGCGTCCGGAGAATGGCCGGCCCCACCAAGCCCCCCCCCGAGCCATGAGGAGGGGGCTGGTGCGGCCACAGGGATGGTCCCCAATACCCTGAGTAGGGTTTTGGGGACCCTCCACCCCCTATCCCCCCGTCTTCCTCAAGCAGAGCTGCCGGATGCGGATCTTTTCCAGCTGATCTGCGCCACATCCAGCCCTTCTCTCCACGCCTGGGCGATGCCATGCCCTGCGGCTGGGGGACACGCACCTCTGTCCCCCCTGTCTGTCCCCCTTTCGGAGCCGGCTCAGCATCGACTGGGATGGAGAACGGAAAAGCCACCTCTGAATTCCCGACCCAACCACCGAGAGACACCAGGATCCGGCCACAACGAGATCAGAGGCTGAACAGACAAACGGACGGCGGAACCGGGCGCTGTGTCCATCTCCCTGCTAAGCAGAGGGGTTTGGGGGGCCCCTTGCACCCCACTTGCAGCCCCCCTGCCCCCTGTGGCCACAGCCAGCCTGGTCCTGCAGAAAGGAGGTCAGCATCGAGCGCTGTTAGGTAACGCAGCAGCGATGGCTGGAACCGCATCGGCCTCCGGAATAACATCTCGGGGGGGAAGATGGGGCCACAAGGTCAGCAACGTGTCCCCCCCGCCAACCCCAAATCGGAGCATCCTGCTGGGATGGGGTCTGCGACACCCCAGCCCCCGACGGAGCTGCCTCTGGTGAGATGCTACCAGCTAGATTTAGATTTAGTCGCCTCCATCTTCCCAGGGTCAGGGTGGGGACAAATCCGGACAGGCTGCATGGAAATAAACCCTTTCTTGCCAAGCACAGCTGGGTTGTCGTGCTGCGTTTCTGCTGCTCCAGCCCCAGCGTGATAGGAGGGATGAACCAGACAGGGCTGCATCTCTGACACCCAACTCGGCAGGAATTAGCAGCAGGGAGCGATGACGCTGTCCCACAAAGTCACCAGAGAGCCATGCAGGCAGAGGCAGGGTCACCAGCCCCCTCACAGCAGCGTCAGGCTGGACCACACAGTCCTAACCCTCCATGAAGATAAAATCACTTCCGTATCAGAAGCCTAAAAGTGTCCCTGCCAGGGGGACATCAATACTCCCCTCTCAAGGTACAAATGGGCAGGGACTGCGCTGTGAGCTGCTTCCTACAGAGCCGCATTTTCACAGAATCTCAGAATCATTAAGGTTGGAAAAGACCTCTAAGCTCATCCAGTCCAACCACCAGCCCAGCTGCACCAGTCCTGCTAAACCAGGTCCTAGAGTGCCACGTCTCCACGTTTTTTGAAACCCTCCAGGGATGGAGATTCCACCACTGCCCTGGGCAGCCATAAATTTTCCCTACTATCCAATCTAAATCTCCCCTGGCACAACTTGAGGCCATTTCCTCTCATCCCACCCCTTGTTACTTGGGCGAAGAGACCAACACCCATCTCACCACAACTTCCTTGTAGGTAGTTGTAGAGAGCAATAAGCACTTGACAAAGAGTTCATTCCATCAAAAGAAGTCCCACACCTACCAGCCAGCTGGGATTCCTCTGCTAGGAGGGAAAGTAGAGGGAGTTTTCCCACCCTGCCAGGGCAGAGCCCCAGGATGAGGCTGTTGCTCAGGGCAGACGCAGATGTTGGCAGCGATCGGGAAGAGCACAACACCAAGGGGTTACCCACCATCCCAAGGAGTGGCTGCTGCCCTCCAGCCAGGGCCTGGCTCACAATCAGAGAGTTCTCAACACTGCGGATCTCGTGGTTGACATATTTTAATGGGCGAGTCACCAGGGGAACCTCTGACCCAGGGAGAGAGGCCCAAAACTGCTCTGAAAGCAGAGAGATGAGCGCAGTGTCTCTTAGGGAAGCGTGGTTTGCTCTTTTCCCGAAAAGGAGGACGCGCAGTGAGGACAGCCGAGGTCTTGCTGGCTCCTTCACCTCGTTAGCGCTCTGGAGAGGAGAGCTGCCAGGAGGAGCGGAGCGTTTGGTTGCTGGCAGGCTGTGCCGGGGCATGTTTTTCTCACAGAGCTGAGGACAAAGATGCTGTTGCGGAGCTGCTCAGCCTCTCAGTCCCTGCGCTCAGCTGGAGGCCTCCATCTCGGTGACTTCCTCAAGTGGCTGGGTCTGCACTTCCACCTTCTTCGGGGGGATGTAGGAGCCCATCCCAGCAGCGCGCTCTGCCTCCTCCTGCGTGTACGGGGCCTCCCGCAGCTGCTTCAGCCTGCGGGGAGGGCAGAGAGCAGGGCTGAAGCCTTCCACCCCACCTCCTCAAAACAACACCGGCCCGGAGTTGACACCACATATGCCTCACCCTGAAGAATTAGCGGGGCCAAGGGGCTGCGTTCTGCTCCGGGGCAGGGTGCAGACCCACAGTGTGGCTCAGGACCCTGTTCAGGCCCCCCTTACCTCTTCTTATGCACCTTGGACTTGAAGTGTTCCTTCATGCTGGTCAGGTCCACAAAGTAGCGTCTGGGGGGATAAGACACTCATGGTCAGGAAGCCCCAAGATGGGAGTGGGGCCCTGCCAGAGTCACCCCACACCCCTCGGGCCAGTCCTCAGTGGGGCACATCTCCTCTCCCCACCTTGAGACCAGATAAAGCTGCTAAGATCCCTCCTAAGACCAGAACAAGATTCCCCTGAAGCAGTTAAGAGGCCCCCTCGATGGGACCAGCAGGGACCCACTGTGATCAGGACAAGCCCCTCCAGGGACTTCCCCAGACATCAGGGCAACCACCTCTGGGGACAGAGAACCCCTAAGACCAGGACAAGCCCTTCCCAAAGGCCACGGACCCCCAGCGAACATCCTCCAAGACCCAGAGACCCCCCTGGTTCCAGGACAACCCTCTACCAGGGCACAGGGACCCCTCAAAAGAGCCAGAGATCCCCAGGAGCAGGACAATCAATGCCAAGAGACAAGGGACCACCCCTCCCATGACCAGTGCAACCCCTGCCAGGGCACAGGGACCCCCTCAGATCGGGGCAACACCTCCAGGAGCCAGGGACCACCTTGGATCACTCCAACCTCCTCTCAGGGCCCAGGGACCCCCCTAGGCTAAGGATACTCCCTCCTCCTCAGGTGCCAGGGAATCCCTGAGACCAGGGCAACCCCCTGCCAAAGCACGGGACCCCGCCTGGGGCCAGGGACCCCCTGAGAGCAGGGAAACTCCCCTCCAGGAGCCAGAGACCCCCTAGGCCCAGGACACCCACACCCCGAGGGGCCAGGGACCCTTTAGGCCCAGGACACCCACATGCCAAGGGGCCAGGGACGCCTCGAGGCCCAGGACACCCACATGCCGAGGGGCCGGGACCCCTCGAGGCCCAGGACACCCACATGCCGAGGGGCCAGGGACCCCCTGAGACCAGGACACCCACACCCTGAGGAGCCAGTGAATCCCTAGGCTCAGGACATGCACACTCCGAGAGGCCAGGGACCCTCTAGGCCAAAGACAACCACACCCTGAGGGGCCAGGGACCCTCTTAAGCCCAGGACGCCCACACCCCGAGGGAGCAGGGACCCCCTGAGACCAGGACACCCACACCCTGAGGGGCTAGGGACCCTCTAAGCCCAGGACACCCACATGCTGAGGGGCCAGGGACCCCTCTAAGCCCAGGACATCCACATGCCAAGGGGCCAGCGACCCCCTGAGACCAGGACACCCACACCCCAAGGGGCCAGTGAACCCCTAGGCTCAGGACATCCACACTCTGAGAGGCCAGGGACCCTCTAAGCCCAGGTCACCCACATGCCGAAGGGCCAGGGACCCTCTAGGCCAAAGACAACCACACCCTGAGGGGCCAGGGACCCTCTAGGCCCAGGACACCCACACCCCGAGGGGCCGGGGACCCTCTAGGCCCAGGACACCCACACCCCGAGGGGCCAGGGACCCCTCTAGGCTCAGGACACCCACACCCCGAGGGGCCGGGGACCCTCTAGGCCAAAGACAACCACACCCTGAGGGGCCAGGGACCCTCTAGGCCCAGGACACCCACACCCCGAGGGGCCAGGGACCCCTCTAGGCTCAGGACACGCACACCCCAAGGGGCCAGGGACCCCCTGAGACCAGGACACCCACACCCCAGGGGGCCAGTGAACCCCTAGGCTCAGGACATCCACACTCTGAGGGGCTAGGGACTCTCTAGGCCCAGGACACCCACACCCCCATGGACCAGGCTCCCCCTAGGCCCAGGACACCCACACTCCCAGAGGCCAGAGACACCCCCTAGGCCCAGAACACCCACTCCCCCCATGCTGAGGGACCCCCTTAGGCCTAGGCCCCCCTCAGGCCCTCCTGACGCACGCGCAGTGCAGGCAGTAGAACTGTCCGCAGCCCGGCAGATCGGGGTCGGGCTCCTGCCGCAGCAGGCGGGCGGCGTTGTGCGGCCGCAGGTCAGCGTGGATCTCATCCAGGTCTCGCCGCCGCCGCTTGGTTTTCATGTGCCGGGCGAGCGAGTGAGAGCGGTGGGAGCCGGTGCGGCGGCCATTGCGGGGGGACATGGCGGCGGGAGAGGCCGCGCCCCCTACAGGCCACGCCCACTGCGAGAAATAGACCACGCCCCCCACTGAGCGCCTCTACCTCTGAGGCCACGCCCACCGGGGAGAGGCCACGCCCCCTCACAGCCCTCAAATCGTAGTGGTGTCCGCGGGGCCCAGTGCTGGGGCAGCCCTGTTCAGTGTCTTTATCAATGACTGCATGAAGGCATCGAGGGCACCCTGAGCAAGTTTGCAGACGACACTAAGCTAGGTGGGAGTGTGGATCGGCTCTGAACAGGCTGGATCCATGGGCTGAGACCAATGGCAGGAGGTTTAACAAGGCCAAATGCCGGGTCCTGCACTTGGGGCACAACAACCCTGAGCAGCTCCAGACTAGGAGAAGTCTGGCTGGAAAGTGCCTGGAGGAGAAGGACCTGGGGGTGTTGGTTGACAGCGACTGAACATGAGCCAGCAGGGGCCCAGGTGGCCAAGAAGGCCAATGGCATCTTGGCTTGGATCAGACACGGTGTGGCCAGCAGGGCCAGGGAGGTTCTTCTCCCTCTGGACTCGGCACTGGGGAGACCGCTCCTCGAATCCTGTGTTCAGTTCTGGGCCCCTCACCACAAGAAGGATGTTGAGGCTCTGGAGCGAGTCCAGAGAAGAGCAACGAAGCTGGGGAAGGGGCTGGAGAACAAGAGGAGCGTCTGAGAGAGCTGGGGGTGTTTAGCCTGGAGAAGAGGAGGCTGAGGGGAGACCTCATTGCTCTCTCCAACTCCCTGAGAGGAGGTTGTGGAGAGGAGGGAGCTGGGCTCTTCTCCCAAGGGACAGGGGACAGCCAACGTTTCCCAAGGCTTCTCGGACGGCGTCCTCAAGCTGGGGGAGAACACGGCCACGTACGGGGAGGTGATCATTGAAGAGCTGCAAACGTTCTGGTTTTAAATAGTTTAATTCTTTTTAAATATTGAAAGGCTCCACACAGAGGTGGAAGAATCTTTACCGGAGCCCCCATCGGAGTCTGTCCCTCCCCGAAAGAAGGATCCTGCGTCTCCCTTGAGGTCTGTCAGAGCTGGAAGGCACCTGAGCAGGCCCTGGGAATCCCTGATGCTGCACCCATGGGCAAGGGCTGCTCAGCGGGACCCGCACTGCCTAGCACCAAAGGGTCCCAGCATCTTCAGAGCCAACGCAGAGGGCATCGCCTGTCCCAGCGGAGTTGGCTGCAGTGGTTGTCTTGGAACCAATGTCACCAGAAGGACAAGCTCCAGCCTTGCAAACAGACTGTGATGGCCCTGTTGGTATCACCTGAACCTGTTGAGCGGTTGCAGGAATTGCAGATGGAGTTTTGCCTTGGGGCTTCTCTTATGTCTGCTCATCCACTCACCCGTATCAGATGAGACCTTGAGGAACAGAAGATGATGAGCAGTGCGTGGCTCTAAGGCCCCAGAGGTGCCTCCTGGTGACTGGGTGGCCCTGGTGTGTGAGGAGGAGCTGGGTTTTCCCTTGCTGTTCCAATACATCCCCATCTCTTCGGGAAGGATGGGCACAACCTGTCCCAGCATCCCAAAGGAAGCCTGAGCAAAACCTACTTGTTAAATAGCTGACACCGCGGCTCCCCCCACTTTCCATGAGCAATTCCTGCCCTGGCTGGGGCACCAGGATTGGCAAGAGCTGTTGTCGATAGATCTGCAGAGATGGGCGATGCTGTTCTAGCCCTACGGCTGGAGGGAACACGAGCATCCCAGGTAGCCCTGCACGGCACGATGGGCTGCAATGCTGTGCCCGACACTGGAGAAAGGGCCCTGTGTCCTGCTCAGCACCACGTGCTGTACAGATGCAGGCCCAGAGCAGAGACTATGAAGGACCATCCATAAAATATCAGATAAACCTCAGCTCTTGCCTGGAGCAGCTGGACAAAAACTTTTTGGAGGGCTCTGAATGGCTGCCAGGCACGACAGGATGGTCAGAAAGAACCTCTTGAAGAAGCAGTGAGTGCCTCGATTGGTTAGGATTATTCATTTGGATGGGGTGCAGCTTCATACGTCTATAGCCACCAAGAAGGGGAGTTGTCCCCGTTACCCACGGCGCAGTTGGCCCCAGAGCTCGCGTGTAACAGAGGTTTGATGTCACGGCCCGTGGTCCAGTGGACCTGCCAGAGCCCGGCAATGAGCACAACGCAGCGGTTCTGCCCTGCTGTTGGCACGCGTCTCCTGTTCTCTGAGCTCAGCGCTTCTCTGCCCCCAAACCAGCCTTTCTGCCCCGATCCTGTCACAGCCCGACAGCTCTACACCCAGCGCAGCCCTTCTCCTCTGCTCTCCAAGCATCCCTTCTGCCCTACTCCTGACGTTCCCCTGCTCCCAGCCTCGTCCTTCTCCCAGCCTCGTCCTTCTCCCAGCTCTGTCCTTCTCCCAGCCTCATCCTTCTCCCAGCCTCATCCTTCTCCCAGCCTCATCCTTCTCCCAGCACTGTCCTTCTCCCTGTTCCTGATGCCTCTGATCCAAGGTTCGGCTCTTTCCACCTGCTCCCAGCGCCTCCGTCCCCACCGGTTGATGAAGGCCTGCAAGAAGAGGATGCTCATCCTCAAGAAGGTACAAGCCCTGGTCCCCGGAGGGTGACACCCCCTGCACTGAGCGGGGAGCAGGCGCTGTGGGGATGGTGTGGGGTGTGTGTCCTGCTCTGGGGAGCGTGGGGGACCGGGAGCGCGGCTCACCCTTTCCAGCCACCCTGCGAGGTGCTGAGAAGCCACCTTGGGTGGGAGAAGCCCTTGTGGGCTGCTCATCCCTGGCTGAAACCGAGCATCCCCGCATGGCGGGACATGTCCCAGGAGCCACCTGGGTGCCCTGGGCTTGTGCAGGAGGGACGCTTGCTGGGAGCAGCTGGGGGCTGCCCGCAGCCTGAGCCGGTCCCTTCTCTGCCCCTCTCCAGGCTGGATCCACGGCAGCTCAGCCCAACACCCGGGGTGCGATGGAGCCGACTAGATGCCTGAAGAGAGTAAGGAGCTTCTGGGGGTCGATGAGGTTTGGGGGCCGGGGCGTGTGCCCAAGGCCCCTCGGGGCAGGGAGCAGGGCTGCTCACTCCCGTGCTCTCTGCTCTGCCAGATCCGCAACACCGTGCCCGCTTCTCGTGTTGTGATGGAAAGCAAGCGCAGCATCCTCCAGCTGAAGGCTCTGCTCCACGAGTTCTGGTGAGTGCTGGCGTCGAAGGAGCCGCTCAGCCTGCAGCTGCCTCCTGGCTGAGGACGTGCCCAGGGGCCCCGTCGCCCCACGGTTCTCCCCAGGCAGCAGGAGGGGGCAGGGTTGCCGAGACCCGCATCCCACCGGTCGCCTTGTCTGGCCAGGGTGGCACCAATGCACTTTTCTGCTTGGCTTTTGGCTCAGGCTCTTCAACGTCATGCTGGAAACTGCCAAGGTGGCTGCCAGCAACATGGGTTGGAGGAAGGAGTTGGATGAGGAGGAGCCCATGGAAATTGATGAAAAGGTGATAGTGGATGTGGAGATGGAGGAGGACACTGAGGAGCCAATGGACATAGATGAAGAGATAATCGTGGATGTGGAGATGGAGGAGGACACGGAGGAGCCAATGGACATAGATGAAAAGATAATCATGGATGTGGAGATGGAGGAGGACACGGATGAGCCGGAGGATATTGATGAAAAGATAATCGTGGATGTGGAGATCGAGGAGGACATGGAGGAGCCGATGGATGTAGATGAAAAGATAATCGTGGATGTGGAGATGGAGGAGGACACGGATGAGCTGGAGGATATTGATGAAAAGATAATCGAGGATGTGGAGATGGAGGAGGACACGGAGGAGGCAATGGATGTAGATGAAAAGATTATTGTGGACGTGGAGATGGAGGAGGACACGGAGGAGGCAATGGATGTAGATGAAAAGATTATTGTGGACGTGGAGATGGAGGAGGACACAGAGGAGCCAATGGACATCGATGAAAAGATAATCATGGATGTGGAGATGGAGGACATGGAGGAGGCGATGGATATTGATGACAAGATAATAGTGGATGTGGAGTTGGAGGAGGAGGAAGAGGAAATGTGGATAAACCCACCATCACCAGGACAGGCACGTGCTCCTCACCCACTGCCCAGAGCCAGGCTGAGTTCCCTGCCGCCGGCTGGGGGCTGTGGGCCCTGCTGCGGGAACACAGCACCCGGTCCCCTTGTCCTGGTGACACAAGAGCCACCAGGCACCTGCCCTGAGCGCCCGTCCGCTTTGGGAAGGGACGTGTCCCAGAGCTGTGGCAAATGGAATGTCCATCAGGATGAACCCCAACCCGCTGCTGCCGCTGAGGCAGCTTGGGAGCCCCAGCTCTGCTGGACGAGGCGCTGCTCATCAGCCAAAGGCCATGCCTTCTGCTTCTTTTCCAGGCCCGTAGAGGTGTGGGGTGTGGTGGAAAGTGGATGAGAGGGAGGCAGATAAAGGATACGATAAGGATGACGACAATGTGGCCAAAGACGACGATGAGGACCAGATGACGATGAGGGCAAAGACGACGAGTATGAAGAAGGAGATCAATAGAATGTTATTTTGAGTTGGTTTTCCTATAATTAAAGATTTATCGATGTTTGTTCAGACTCAAGCTCTCTCTCTTAACCCTGGATTTGCTGTAGACACACGAGGCACTTGCAGAGCTGGGGTTTCCACTCGCTCTGCGTTGCCCAGGCTGGAGGTGGCTGTGGGTGCTGGCACGGCCGCCCCAGGGGCAGGAGGTCCCTGAGCACAGAGGGGGAGCCGCTTACGGAGGGGATGGCTCTGGGATCCAGTGGGGTCCATGGGCTGTTGGAGAGTGGTGTCCCCAGCAGCAGAGCTGTCACCAACAGAGAGCGAGCTCCGATACGACCATCAGAGCTGCGGCGAAGCCATCAGGGCAGCCAGGAAACCTTCTGCTCCCCTTCCTGCTGGAAGAAAAGGAAAGCAGCTCATGGAACGAGAGCCAGGATCAGGCCGTAAAGATGCAAAGTCCCAACTGATGCCCGGGAGGACAGAACCGCCTGGGGAACGGTGAGTGCCAGGGTCAGGGCAGACGGTTTTGCAGCTGCAGGTGCTGAGATTTACGGCTCGAAACCTACACATGCCCAGGGCTTCACTTCGCATCCCGCTTGGCTTTACCCCACGCTCGCACAGGACCCTCAACCCAAAGCAAAGCAAACCTCGCCCTGACGTGATTCCTGCCGGTGGCAGCGTGGTGGGAAATGGAGTTAACTCCAGCTGGAGGCCAGTTCCAAGTGGTGTCCCCAGGGCTCAGCGCTGGGTCCAGCCCTGTTCAGTGTCTTTATCAATGACTGCATGAAGGCATCGAGGGCACCCTTAGCAAGTTTGCAGACGACACTAAGCTGGGTGGGAGTGTGGATCTGCTGGAGGGTCGGGAGGCTCCAAAGGGATCTGAACAGGCTGGATCCATGGGCTGAGACCAATGGCAGGAGGTTTAACAAGGCCAAATGGCGGGTCCTGCACTTGGGGCACAACAACCCTGAGCAGCTCCAGACTAGGAGAAGTCTGGCTGGAAACTGCCTGGAGGAGAAGGACCTGGGGGTGTTGGTTGACAGCGACTGAACAGGAGCCAGCAGGGGCCCAGGTGGCCAAGAAGGCCAAGGGCATCTTGGCTTGGATCAGAAACGGCGTGGCCAGCAGGTCCAGGGAGGTTCTTCTCCCCCTGGACTCGGCCCTGGGGAGACCGCTCCTCGAATCCTGTGTTCAGTTCTGGGCCCCTCACCACAAGAAGGATGTTGAGGCTCTGGAGCGAGTCCAGAGAAGAGCAATGAAGCTGGGGAAGGGGCTGGAGAACAAGAGGAGCAGCTGAGAGAGCTGGGGGTGTTTAGCCTGGAGAAGAGGAGGCTGAGGGGAGACCTCATTGCTCTCTCCAACTCCCTGAAAGGAGGTTGTGGAAACTTGGACCACCACAACCCTGTCCTCATTGCCAGGCCCACCCTGGGACCAGGGAGACTCCCCCCTCCAGGAGCCAGGGACCAGCTTGGACTACCACAAACCTCACCCCCTACCCAGGGGCGAAGCATCCCCTTAGACCAGGAAAACCCTCTTCCAGGAGCCGGGGATGCCCTGAGTCCAGGACAACCTCCCCCTCCAGGGGCCAGGGACCCCCCCCAACCCCAGCCTCAGGCCCAGGTCTACCCCTCCCCAGGACCCCCATGACTCCTGGGGCCAGTAAAAGCCCTTGAGGTCAGTCCTGTCCTGTCCTGCCCCGGTCACTGCTGTGATGAGTTGGGGAGGGCTCAGCACCCCATGTTCCAACATCGATCGTGTTTCCTCCCTGCTGGGTGATCAAGAACCTGTGGGGACCCACGGTGAGGGGGACAGCATCGAGCCCCACCGCCTGCTCTGCTCTGCGGGCATGGGGTGACCCCAACACTGAGGGTCCCCTGTGCATGAGTGGGGGACAGAGGGAGGGTTAGGGACGACCCGAGCAGGTGCCCCCGCGCTGTCCCCGGCTCAGGCTGGGCTCAGGTTCCCCTTTGTGCATTGGAATTAGGCCCTGAAACTTTAATGAAGCCACCGGATCGCGGGGGCAGAGCAGGGGGGGGCTCAGCCCTGCACCCCTCCTGCTCCCCGTGGCACCCGGCTCCCAGCCCCGTGCAGCCCCTCACCATGACCCAGGGCTTCTGGCGGCTCTACAAGGCCAAAGTGCTGCAGACCCTGGGGGGGACGCTGCAAGAGGAGGTAGGATGTTGGGGTGACCATCAACCTTGGGTACCCCCAAAGAGGAGTGACCCAGCGCCCTCACCTTGACCTGGGGGCTTCGTTGCAGGGAGACCCCCCTGAGCTGATGGAGACATCTGAGCCCCCCACGCTGGTGGAGGAGGGAGTCAGCCCTGTATCCCAGCTGGCGAGGAAGGTGAGGAGGAGGATGAGGGATGAAGGAGGGGGGACTCTGCTGGGACCTGGAGGTCCCCCCTAAACCTGGTGCTGCCTCCCCTGCAGGTGCAAGGGGTGGGGGTCCGGGGCTGGCGGACGCTTTCGTCCCTCTTCGCCAGTGAGGACGAGCACCAGCTGCTCAGCCCGGAGCCCTGCGCAGACCAGTGAGTTGCATCTTTGGCGGGGACCCCAGATGGTGGATCCAGACCTCAGGAGCTGCCCAAGCCTTCACAACCCTCCCCATCCCATCCCCTGCATCCCTATCCCATCCCCTGCATCCCCATCCCATCCCCATCCCATCCCCTGCATCCCCATCCCATCCCCTGCATCCCAAACCCATTCCCTGCATCCACATCCCATCCCCTGCATCCCTATCCCATCCCCTGCATCCCCATCCCATCACCTGCATCCACATCTCATCCCCTGCATCCCTATCCCATCCCCTGCATCCCCATCCCATCACCTGCATCCACATCTCATCCCCTGCATCCCCATCCCATCCCCTGCATCCCCATCCCATGACCTGCATCCACATCCCATCCCCTGCATCCCCATCCCATCACCTGCACCCCCCTTCCCTGCTTCTACCCTTGGGTTTGGGCTGGGGGAGGTGGCACGGAGGGGGCTCAGGGGTCCCGGTCACCCAGCAAGAAGGGTCCCCACACCGATGTCCCCATCCCTGCTCTCTCCCCAGCCCGCTGGCCGCCGAGCCACCCAGCTCGGAGAAGTCGCCCGGCTTCTGGGATCTCTTTGCTACCAAGTGGCAGCAAGCGTCAGGGCCGGAGAAGGGGGTGTCCACCCCGGAGCCAGACGAGAGCCCTGGGGAGCCACCGGGCGACGATGGCAGCGACCTGCGGGAGCCAGAGGAAGGGGCCTTCCGCTGGGGCTTCCTGGCTGGAAAACTAGCTGAAATCCGGAATAAAACTGCCTCCAAGGGCAACTGAGGAGGAGGTGTGGGCTGGACGCCCACGCTGGGGTTTGGTGATGTGTCTGCACTAAAGACCCTCAGGTGCCCCTGATCCCCAAGACCTGCCTGGTGCTTTCTTCACCCACAGCCCCCACCTTGGCAGCCCGCGGCCCCCAGCAGAGATGGGGAATCATAGAATGGTTTGGGTTGGAAGGGACCTCAAAGCCCATCCAGTCCCACCCCTGCCATGGGCAGGGACACCTCCCACTGGATCAGGGGCTCCAAGCCCCATCCAACCTGGCCTTGAACCCCTCCAGGGATGGGGCAGCCACCACTGCTCTGGGCCACCAGTTCCAGGGCTTCCCCACCCTCATCATGAAAAAATTCTTCCTTGTGTCCAGTCTAAATCTGCCCCGCTCCAGTTTATCCCCATTGCCCCTCATCCTGTCACTCCAAGCCTTTGCAAACAGCCCCTCCCCAGCTTTCTTGTAGCCGCTTCAAGTACTGGAAGGTTGCTCGAAGGTCTCCTCGGAGCCTTCTCTTCTCCAGGCTGAACAACCCCAACTCTCTCAGCCTGTCCTCGTACAGGAGGTTCTCCAGCCCTCAGATCATCCTTGTCGCCTCCTCTGGACCCATTCCAACAGCTCCATCTCCTTTTTTTGTTGAGGATTCTAGAACTAGACGCTATACACCAGATGAGGTCTCACAAGAGAGGAACAGAGGGGCAGAATCACTTCCCTGGGCAGTTCTTTTGATGAGGTCCAGGACACAGTTGGCCTTGAGGGCTGCGAGTGCACATTGCCACCCCTAGCCCCAAAGCACCCCCCGCACATACAAGCCACACACATTGCCAAGTTAGAAAAAAAAAACTTAAACAACCCAGGTTTATTGAGGTTTGGCCCCAGCAGCCTATTTTCTGGGGAGGAAGGGGCTGCAGCTGGTGCACGACATGAGCGGCTGAGGGGGCTGCAGCCCTGTTCCCCCACCCTGAGCTGGTGGATAGAGAGGAGGGGTCACACTGAGAGGGACAGCAGCCTGGTAGAACCCTGGGACCAGGGGGAGAGTCACCCTGTGGAGCCCTTTCCCCACCTGCTCCGTTAGGAGCTCAGCCCTGGGTTTTGGGTAGACCTGGTGGCTCTGGAGAGGGGGGTGGGGGTAGACCTGGCATCCCTACCAGTCGGCAGAGCAGCTCCATGCTGCTGGGACCAAGGATGCCACCAGTCCATTGGCCATGTCCAGTGAGGGTGAGGGAACACACTGCAGCCAGCAGGACCCACAGGGGGCTGGGCTGCCTTCAATCAAACAGTGGACTCCTTGGCCGCTGCCCAGGCTCTCTGGCAGCCGTAGAGCCACTTGATGACGCGGGCGTTGCGTTCCACCACCGAGACAGTGGAGCTCAGTCGGGCATCCATCTCATCCTCACCTGGCCCCGTGTCCCCCTCGCTGCCCTCCGAGGCCTGACCCGGTTCTGAATCGCAGGAGCCGGGGGGCCGAGCTGAGGCACTGTCCCAGCCCGCTGGCCCAAACCGTTCCTGCCCCAGGACCTCCACCAGCGCCCGGTCAAGCCCACAGTAGTTGAAGAACCTCTCCTTCTCCGAGAGTGGCAGGGAGACACGCAGAGTCAGCTCCTGCTTGCTGGGAGGCTGCTCCATGGGGTCGCCAGATGATGGGAAGACGCCACCACTGCCACCGGTGCTGCTGGCACCCAGCATCCTTGCCTCCTCCTTCTCCGCAGGGACCCACAGCACGGGGGGCTGGGGGCTCTGGGGGGCCGGTGACCCCTCGCCCGGCCCCCTGGGTTGCGGGGAGCTGGGGGGTTTGTCTCTGTTGTCTCTGAGCGGCCCTTGGAAGAGTCGCCGCACCAGCCCAGCGCCCTTGGTGTTCTCCTTGTCTCCTCCCGGGCAGTCTCGTTTCTGGCGATAGATGATGAGGGAGTCGGGTCTCAGCAGGCGCCTGCTGCCAGCCCGGCGTGACACAGGGGACTGGGGACACGGCAGCCTCCTGGGAGCCTCCCGGCTCAGCTCTGAGCCCGGACACAACTCGTTACACTGCTGACGGGCGAGGAGGCGCCGGCCGCGGGGCGAGAAGCGGGGCGAGCATCCTCGCAGCGCCGGCTCCTGCCGGCTGTTGATGACGTGCTGGGATTTGACGTATTTGGCCTTGTCGGCCTCCAGCCTCTCCACGGCGCTGGGCACCCGTCCCCCAGCGACCCCCGGTTCCCGCGGCCACTCGGGGCCCCGGTTCAGCCAGGCCAGGGGGGACCCGCGGCCAGGAGCCACGAGGCGCAGGTTGCTGGAGGCACAGACGGCGAGCGCGGGGCTGCCCAGCGGCACCATCGCCCCCCAGACCCGATTTAGCACCCTGGTTGCTCTGGGGGGCTGCAGAAGCGTCCGATGCTGTGGACACGGGGGGGCCCGAAGCTTCGCTCGTCTCCTGGATTTGGTTCTGGGAGTAGAGAGAGGCAGGATCAGCATAGAATCATAGGATAGTTTGGGTTGGAAAAGACATCAAAGCCCAGCCAGTTCCACCCCTGCCATGGGCAGGGACACCTCCCACTGGATCAGGGGCTCCAAGCCCCATCCAACATGGCCTTGAACCCCTCCAGGGATGGGGCAGCCACAAGCTTCCCTGGACAACCTGTTCCAGGGCCTCCCCACTCTCATCATGAAGAAATTCTTCCTTATGTCTAGTCTAAATCTGCCCCTCTCCAGTTGATACCAATTGCCCCTCATCCTGTCACTCCAAGCCTTTGTGAACAGCCCCTCCCCAGCTTTCTTGTAGCCCCTTCAGCTACTGGAAGGTCACTATAAGTTCTCCTCAGAGCCTTCTCCAGGCTGAACAACCCCAACTCTCTCAGCCTGTCCTCATAGGGAAGGTTCTCCAGCCCTCGGATCATCCTTGTAGCCTCCTCTAGACCCGTTTCAACAGCTCCGCATCCTTCTTATGCTGAGGATTCCAGAACTGGACGTCAAGCGTCAAGGATGCAGGGTCAGCAGGAGGATGGGGGTGAAGCAGAGCCACCCCACAGATAGCAGGACGGCGCTGCCTTGGCCAAGCCGCCCCGCCAGCCCAAACAATTCCACAGGCAGGAAGAGAGAAGCACGGAGCATCCGCTGGCTTCAGCCACATCCCAGGAGCAGCTTCCAACAGGAAAAAATACCGGATCTGACCACCTTTCCGAGTGCAGGGCCAGCAGAACAAAGCCAGGAGAGCTGGCGAGCCGCCCCGGCTGGGGTGGAGGGGGAGTTTCGGGGTCTCTGCACCCCAGCAGCTCTCCTGCCCGGTGCACAGGGATCGTGGGGCCAAGGGGCTTTTATGAGCCCTGGGGTGGGATGGTTCTTGCTCAGCTGATGCCAAGCATCCGTTCAGGGCCAGGAATGAGTCTGGTGGTGGAGGTGCCGGCGAGGGGGGTCTGGAGCTTGACCCGGGGACTGTAAATACGCGAAGCAGATGGTTTCACTGACCAGAAGTGGCTCAAATGGCCGTGAAGAGCAGCCTCATAGCCACCAGCTGACCCAGCCCCACAGCCACCCTGGGTGATGGCAGGGACACGGGACTGAGCAGAGCAGGGTTTGCTAGAGAGCGTACGGCCCAGGAGCACCTCCACACGCAGCCCACAGGCTCCGACACCACATCCAACCCTGCTATTGAGACGGGGAAACTGAGGCACACAGCTTGTGCTCCCAAGGGGTGAGCTCCTCAGCCTTCCCCAGGGCTCCCGTCACCCACCAGCTTCGCCCCGCAGAGCCAGTGTGTCCGGGGTGCAGTTAGCTGTGTCCGTGCATCCGATCCAGCCCAGCCCCGCTGCCAGGATCCATGCCCAGCAGCCTGGCTCGGACGATGCTCTCACTCACCTGAGCCCACTCAGGGATGGGATGCAGGGATGGGATGCAGGGATGAGGTGTAGGGATGCTCCTGCTACTCAGCTCCTGCTCCTCTGGTTGCCAGCAGCAAACTGAGCTCAGAGCCAGCAGGAGCCTCATATAGAGGATGAGGAAGAGGAAGAGCCACCCTGTTAACCCCTGAAAGCCCAGTCCCATCAGCACGAGCCAGCACGACCCCTCCTGCCCTGGCTGCAGCCCTCACACCCCAGCGCCCTGTGTTAACCCTCCTTCTCCTGCAGCCCCAGCTCACCTCTGCCTGCTCTCACCCTCCCTCCACCTCCTCACGAGAGTCCGGCTGGGATTTCACGAGCTGCAGCAGAGAGCTCTGCCTCCCCCCAGGCAGGACTGAGCCTGTGGGTCTCGGGAACAGGACAGGGAAACCACGTCCACTCCAGCAGCTTCTCCTTCTCCACCCACCCCGAGATGCTGGGTGCAGCTCAGGAGCAGGAGCCCATCGTGATCCCCTCGCCCAGCATCCTGCCCTGGCTCTGAGGCTGGTCAGGGAGAAGGAGGGGGGAAGGGTCCTTCTAGCACCTTCTCCACTGGTGATGAAAGGGTCAAAGCCCTGAGCCAGGCTGGTTCCTGCCTCTTCTTCCCCCCCACACACCGGGAAGGGCTGTAAATCGCAGGAAGCCACAATGAGCTGGAGCTGGCCCAGGGGTTATTTTTATGGCTGCCCTCTCCCCTTCCCGAGGGCTGAACGCTCCTCTGGGAGCAATCCTGGCCCCGCTCCATCCCACCACTTGTCCTGGGGACTGTGAGGGTGGCAACGCAGCAGCCAGGACGAAGGACATAGAATCACAGAATCACAGAATCACCAGGTTGGAAAGGACCCACTGGGTCATCGAGTCCAACCATTCCCATCAATCACTAACCCATGTCCCTCAGCACCTCGTCCACCCGTCCCTTAAACCCCTCCAGGGAAGGGGACTCAACCCCCTCCCTGGGCAGCCTCTGCCAGGGACCAATGACCCTTTCTGTGAAATATTTTTTCCTGTCTTGTCCCCTGTCCCTTGGGAGAAGAGCCCAGCTCCCTCCTCTCCACAACCTCCTTTCAGGGAGTTGCAGAGAGCAATGAGGTCTCCCCTCAGCCTCCTCTTCTCCAGGCTAAACACCCCCAGCTCTCTCAGACGCTCCTTTTGTTCTCCAGCCCCTTCCCCAGCTTCATTGCTCTTCTCTGGACTCGCTCCAGAGCCTCAACATCCTTCTTGTGGGGAGGGGCCAGAACTGAACACAGGATTCGACGAGCGGTCTCCCCAGTGCCGAGTCCAGAGGGAGAAGAACCTCCCTGGACCTGCTGGCCACGGCGTTTCTGATCCAAGCCAAGATGCCATTGGCCTTCTTGGCCACCTGGGCCCCTGCTGGCTCCTGTTCAGTCGCTGTCAACCAACACCCCCAGGTCCTTCTCCTCCAGGCAGTTTCCAGCCAGACTTCTCCTAGTCTGGAGCTGCTCAGGGTTGTTGTGCCCCAAGTGCAGGACCCGGCATTTGGCCTTGTTAAACCTCCTGCCATTGGTCTCAGCCCATGGATCCAGCCTGTTCAGATCCCTTTGGAGCCTCCCGACCCTCCAGCAGATCCACACTCCCACCCAGCTTAGTGTCGTCCGCAAACTTGCTAAGGGTGCACTCGATGCCTTCATCCAGGTCATTGATAAAGACACTGAACAGGGCTGGACCCAGCACTGAGCCCTGGGGACACCACTTGGAACTGGACATGGTGCACCCCGAGCTGGGCTCCAAGCACCTCAGAGCGCGGCCAGAAAGCCCCCAGTGATCCCTAGGGACCTGCCAGCTCCCTCCTACCCAACTGCCTCCAGGAGGTTCAGACTGGACACTAGGAAAGATTCCTTCACTGAAAGGTTTCTCAGCACAGGCAGAGGCTGCCCAGGGAGGTGTTGGACTCTCCATCCCTGGAGAGGTTTAAAAGACAGGAAGGTGAAGTGCCTAGGGATATGATTTAGTAGGGGACAGGTATAGTTGGGCCTGCTGATCTCAAGGTCTTCTCCAACCTAGTGATTCCTTGATTCCATCCCTCTTGCAGCCGGTATGGATGGAGAGCTGGGTACAGTCCAGCCTGGGATGCTCGCAGCGACTCAGGGGATGTGGTGGCTCCAGTGGAGGACATGGGATTCCATCCAGGACCCACAGGTCAGCGTGCTCTGTCCCTGGACAAGAGGGACCTTGGTCTCCTCCCAGTTCCTTCCCAGTTCTCCTCCCAGTGTTGCTGCTGGGGAGCCTGCGCTGGGAACCAGGGCATCCAGCACCTCCCTGCTGGAGCCAGGATCCCCTGGCTGAAGAAAACAGAGGCTAAAAGGGAGGTTGAGCAGGATGAGAGCTGTCAGGGCTTGTCCAAGCTCTGCCTGCACCATAAAAAAAAAATCCCAGTGAAAGTGAGGAAGGGACAAACCACCCGTTCTGTTCTCATAAACCTGGAGGGAGTCCCAGCGGCGCTCAGGCTCGGTGGGCAGGATGCAGCCACGCCGGAGCACGCCCAACCGGCTCCAGAGGACGATGGGGAAAAGGATGGGGCTGAGCGACAGAAACTCGTGGCCATCTGGGATCTGCCCCTAGAAAAAGAGCACCTGGGGACCTTATTTTTCACTCCAGGCAATGTGAATCACTGTTTATTAGCACAGGTTTTGTTTTCCGCGATGGAATCGCAGCAGCCGTTCCAGTAAAGCCACAAGTGAGTAAGAGCAGCCTTTGATTCATCTTTCTCTGGCCAGTGTGAGGTGTTCCCAGGGGATGCTCCTGCCCTGAAGCCAGGCAGAGCAGCATGATTCTTTCTTGGAGCTGCTGCCAGGCATTTACTGTTGAACCGTTATATTTGGACACAGCAGATTCCCTTCAGGATATAAAAGCGATGGTGTCTGGAAGCCTTCCTGGCAGCAGCATCCCAGGCAGCCCCTGCTTCCCCCGCGGAGGTGATGAGGGTTTTGACTTCTAGGAAGGGATTTACCCAATTAATCAGTCTTTTGTGAGCGCTCACAGGGCTTTGCTGTAGTCACATGGATGCTCAGAGTCCCTTGTTTTTATTTAAGGTGACTCAGAGGTTTGGCAAGGCTCTCTCTGCTCTGGGATAGGGTTCTGCTCACCGGGAAGCGAGCACAGTGCCAGGCAAGAAAAGAGTCCTGGACAAAGCCCAGGTAGCTTCCAAGAGCCTGGTTCTACCAGGCAGCAGTCACATAAGATCTCTGAGAGCTGCTAGTCCAGATCCAGCTGGCGCAAGCCCAGCTCTCATGTCCTAGAGCAGCGAGTACCAGATTCCTAAGGGGAAAAAAGGTCAAGAAAGGGGATGTTTGCAGAGCAAACCATCTCAGGTCTGGAGCTGGGTATGGGAGACTTCCAGCCCTCGTGGTGGGAGAGAGAAGTCTGAGAAAGACCTCAAAGGTCACGAGCCCAAGAGCGCAGATCCTCTGTCATTTCTCAGAGCACGTCCAGGTCCTGATTAAAGAGCCCTCCTCTCTCCCCGCTTGTGGTAAGAGGATGCTGCCCTCTCAACCCTGCTAATTCCATCCCCTCCTCGTTACCCACACACCAGGCTTGAGGAGCAGAGGCTGCAGGGCTCCCCGTGTGGCTCCAATGGATCCGAGCAAGGGGAAGCCCAAAGCTGCCATGCCTGCACGCAGCAGGAGGGCTGAAGCCACCCACGTCCCACTGGAGCCTTGCAGATGCATTTCTCCTTTAAGAATAATAATAAAACCCACTTTAACACCCCCATGACCAGGTGCGGGGCAGTGATAACACACACAGCCATCTGTTTCCACTTGCTGGTTTACTTTCACAGCCCACAAAAGCACTTTCTGGTCTGAGGTCCATGCAGATGCCACCACCTGGAGAGCAGCCCGAGGGAGCTGGCAGGCGTTGGAGCTGGGGGGCTGCAAGCTAGCGGGGGCCCAGGACGCAGGTGCCTTCGCTGGGGAAAGGAAGGCTCACTAGACAAGTTTAAAAATATCAAGGGCTCAAATGAGCAGGAATAAATCTGAAACCACCACTTAATCTGAGGCAGGTGCCCACAAGTTCGTGCAAGTAGGAACTAGATCGGCCCAGGAGACAACACTGAGGCTCCCGTGGGTGATCATCATAGAATCATGGAATGGTTTAGGTTGGAAGGGACCTCAAAGCCCTGTTCCAACCCCTGCCGTGGGCAGGGACACCTCCCGCTGGATCAAGTTGCTCCAAGCCCCATCCAGAGGAACCAGGGATGAATGGCTTTAATGGCCTTAAATTGGAAAAGGGATGATTTAGACTAGGCATTAGAAAGAAATTCTTCATGATGAGGGTGGGGAGGCCCTGGCCCAGGTTACCCAGAGCAGTGGTGGCTGCCCCATCCCTGGAGGGGTTCAAGGCCAGGTTGGATGGGGCTTGGAGGCCCTGATCCAGTGGGAGGTGTCCTGCCCATGGCAGAGGTGGAATTGGATGGGCTTTGAGGTCCCTTCCAACCCAAACCACTCCATGACCCTATGAAATCAGCAGTGTCCACCAGCACCCTTTACCTGGTGGAGTGGGAGATGGGAGCTGAGCACATGGGGCTGCCCCAAAGAGAGCGGCCACAGCTCCAACCACCACCTGCAGCTCAGACCCACGGCTCAGCCTGTTTCCCTGCACACTCCTCACAAACAGCAGCCCTCGTGCCATTGCTTTCTGCTTCAGGCACCCAGGATAATCTGGAAATCCATGTGGGAAAAAGGAGATTTAACAAGAACATGGCTTGAGCCACAGCTCCTCTTGCAGCGACAGTGCTGGCTCATACTTCAGGTCACTCAACTACTTGGTGCTTCACTCGCTCTGCTTTCAGGAGCGTGTGGTCTCAGACTCCCCAAAAGCGCTTACAGAGCTGGCAAACAGAGCCCTGCAGCAGCTCTGTCTTTTATTTCCACCTCCCAGCCTTCCCCAGGAGGACAGACGCTCTGTTTGTGGCGTTTCAGACACGTCCTTCTTCCTTCAATGCCCTCAATAACAGAAATTACGCTTTGCATAAACAGCTCTGAGCGCCTCAGACCTAAAAGGGGAACGGAACAGGCGATGCTCATTAAATAGAGTTCATTTACCACTCCTAACTAGTTTTTTGTGGGACGACTCCTTCCATTCACCACACAGATTAAAGATTAAAACCACTTGATGGTCGATACCCATGGAAGGATTTGCAGGACATTGGTGGAGCAAAGGGAAAAGCAACACAGAAAGTTGGTTGGTTTTGCAACAAAAGCAAAACTACAAACCAGGTAAGTTCCTCAACCGAGCCCTCCCCGAAGAAACGAGATGGCCAAGTGGGAGCCCAAGGCTTCAGCGTCCTGCTGAACAAGGGAAATAAAGGAGAGTTTGGGTTATTTGAGCTGAGATGCAGCCTTACTTACATTGAATTCCTTGCACTAGAGTGTTCCCTTGGAGATTCCTCCACCAGAGATAAGTTTCAAGGATGTAGGCTTGGTCTTCTTCATTTTAATTAAGAAAATTAAGGATTTAAGCTTGTGTCTGTATTTACAATCACCACTCCTGCAAATAATCAGAGAGGTTTGAGTTTCTCCTTTAATTAAGGGCTTATCCTTTCATAATCTAAGCTCCAATCCTTTTTCCTTCTGAACAACTGCACGGATTTACCAATTTAACCACACAGCTCCTGCCAGTGGAGGAATCTCCCTGTTTCCAGCACCAGGATATGTAAGAATCCACATGTGACGATGCAAGAACACAGCACATGAGATGAGTTTGGGTTTGTTGCGGGGTAAGAAAGAACAAGACAAGACAATTTGCAGCATTCCCAGTGTGCACAATTCCCACTCCGGGTCTGCACATCCCTTTGTTCTACAGCACTCTTAATTAAAACACGCAAACGACTGCTAGACGTACCATGTATAAGTAATGGTGTTTCCACACCTCTATTTCTAAGGTTTCGTGGGGCATGTAAGACCAGGCGGCCACTGTCACGCAGAGTGTGCGTTTACCAGGCTGCCTTCACCCCTCTGCTTGGGGGCAGCAGGGCTCCCGCACTGAACTCTGCAGCTCTTTGGAAGAAATCCTATTCCAGCACCTGCAGGAACTCAAGGGGAAAGGCTCGCTTCAGGGGGAGGAGTGGCACCGCCCAGGAGAGCAGCAGCATCCATCTGCAGCCTCAAAAATCCAGTAGTACCAGTTGTGGGGTAGGCAGAGCCAGCCAGAGATTTCCTTACAGCCCAGGGTGGTACTCGCTCTGCTTGTACTAACAGTTTCAAGTATGTACTGGATGTGAGAATGCTTTCTCTCGTCTTTAATCCCCTCTAGAAAGGAGGTAGCACACCCAGAAGAGCACTGTTTGATTCTTAAAGGGCTCAGCAGAAGCCGTGGGGAGTGCACGGACGCGGCTCACCTCAAACTGCCTAGGAGACAGCTGTTTTCACCCCAAGTTTGGCCTCGCTCTGTCAAGCCCTCCAGCCGGATTACAGAATCACCAGGTTGGAAGAGACCCACTGGATCATGGAGTCCAACCATTCCTACCAAACACTAAACCAAATATTTATTTTCTGATGTCCAGCCTGAACCTCCCCTGGTGGAGCTTGAGGCCATTCCCTCTCGTCCTGTCCCCTGTCCCTTGGGAGAAGAGCCCAGCTCCCTCCTCTCCACAACCTCCTTTCAGGTAGCTGGAGAGAGCAATGAGGTCTCCCCTCAGCCTTCTCTTCTCCAGGCTAAACACCCCCAGCTCTCTCAGCCGCTCCTCTTGTTCTCCAGCCCCCTCACCAGCTTCGTTGCTCTTCTCTGGACACACCAGTGGACGCCGCGCACTGCCGCTACCTACGGAGAATGAGCGGCGCAGCTATTGGCCAGCTTAGCACCTTTTACAAGCCTAAAATCACTTACGGTGTGACTGATGAAGTACCAGGGCTTCCTTCTTTCCTAACAGAGCAAAGAAACCTTCCCGCAGCTCTGCCAACAGCCAGATACCCCTGCGCTGACCGAGAAGAAAGCATTTCTCTATAAAAAGTTCAAAACCTTCATCGAAAGATTTTATTTCAAAAACAGTCATGAACTTAATAAATTACACATCGTTTCCTCATTATAAATTCTCCATAAAATATAATTTACAGTTTTTAAAGAAAGATTTGAAAAACAAACAAAAAAAAAATCTTTTCTAAGTGCTGAAAAGTATCTTGACTTCGTGTCACGCTGGTGAATTAACTCCGCAGCTGCTACAACAATTTCATTTATCAAAGGCTTTAAAACAAAGACCTCAGACAACAAAAATCAAACAGAACACAGACCTGGAGGACTAGCATTCAGTGTTAGGTTACCCAACAGCAAGGCTAAGCACCAAGAGGGGGATTTCAAGTACCTCCACCCTTTAAAGTGGCAATCAGTGCAAAGAAACGCTTTGGGAGTCAATAAATCTGGCCTTCCCTGTGCCGTTCACTCATCTCTGCACTGCAGGCAGGCAGCACGTCCCTGCTCATCCTTTGAAATGCCTCAGAGCTCTGAGAATCAGATGGGTTGCAAAGCACCTTAGAGGTGAGGAGTGTTGGATTCGTAAAGATAACACAGTTGATTCTGAGTTTTGAGTGGGCAGGAGAGAGAAAAGGCAGTGAGCAATGTGTTTTTAAAAGAATCTCAACTTTAACATGGAAAAATGATATAAATTCTTAAAACTTCACTGATTGAAAGACTGTGCTGAAATGTAAATACTGTGAAACGGTGCTGGCACAGACAACAGGTTTGTTTTCTTCCTTTCGGTAACAAGCTGAGGCTTTAACTGTGCTGAACTCAGTTAAAACATGAGAACAACCAGACCTCCATTTCTAGAATATAAGAATAAATAGATCTCCCCTTATCACTACTCACAGAGGGGCTCCAGGTTTTCTTGTCCAGAATAAGCTCCCTGCAGAGGTCCATGCAGGCAAGTGGCAGCATCCTCAGTTCGATGCAGCCACCTCAGTCCCTGCCAGCTTGTTCCATGCAGGAACGCTGCCTTCTGAAAGTTATTTCTATGACAGCTTCTAAACAATAAATATTTTGAGGCAGGAAAGTGCATTTGCCTGAGAATCTCTGTTCAGACAACTTGCCTTAACTGATAAATTGAAGCAAAACCACAAGGACTAAGGATGGAGGCCCTGCAGGTAACCATCACCTGCTCCACGCAGCCCTGGGGAAGGACCAGCTGCAGCCTGTAGTGCCTTGGGAGTTTGGCAGAATCAGAATCCTTTGCTTTTGGAAGAATAAGTTCTGGTTTATGCTGTTTATTCTCACCTGGGCAGAATAAACACTGGCCGATGAGAACTGCTCTCACGGCGCCGAGAGAGAACGGCCTCTGAGAAACAAGTTTCCCAGAGAATACTTAGAGCTGTTTGCAGGTAACATCTGGGAAGAAAACATTAAATTGATGTTATTAAGAAAACCAGCCCTTGTTATAGCTTAAAACAATTGCCTTTAAAGGCAGATATATTAAAGGCTTCACACTGTTAGACCATGGCAAAGCCAGTTCTGCCTGCCACATGGTGTCGGGTGAAACCTCGCTCACCACACATCCATCTGCCTCTGTGGAGTAAAAGCTGGGGATGAGCAGCCGTTCAAAGCTTTTCATCCTACCACCCCTGCTTTTAAATAAATATGACGTCTTTAAAAGGAGGAAAACAAACTAAAAAATGTGCCAAGGCTGCCACACAAATTGGAGAGAGCTCCTGGGTACCAGTTATTGATTTTCTCCCACATTGGGGAATGGGTGTGTTCAACAAGACAAAGAGCTGCCCCTTCATCTCCTCCTCACCACCAAGTCAGAGGCAGAAAAGAAGAGATCATGACCTGTGTTATCGCTTCAGTTAACAGGGAGACTGTGCTGCAACCACAGTTTGAAGAATCTCAAAAAGAATACACTCTGCTACTGGATTCCCTCATCCCTGTTTCCATAAACTAAACCCACAGTACTCTGTCATTAAAAACCCTCAAGGTGCTGCTGGATTATAGAGGCAAGGGTAGAGGGTACATTGTGAAACTGTAGATTAACTGATTAACAAAGCATTTGATCGCTGGAAGAAAGCAGAATTGAATGATTAATGGCCTAGCCAACATGCCAGTACCTGATCGTACCCATCTGAAATGTGACTCCCTCGGTGACGAGCTCATTAAGCTCTAAGTGCTTCGCTTGGCCATGTCAGCAGGAAAGCTGCAGACCCCCTTGCATTGTATTTTTTGTCTAAAAGTCAAGTCTCAGGCCCTATCTTTGACATTCAAGAACAAAAATAAATTATAAAGTTATTCAAGCCTGGGGAAGAAGGAATCTATCTTCTTCACCTCATTTTCTAGCAGACTCCAATCTTTCAGACCCATAGCAAATAATTTAAGAGAATCAGCATACGCTCCCAGTCACACATAAATATATACACAGAGTTATTTTACAAAGCCTGAAGATTTGCACTGCCAGCATGCAAATCTCTTTTTTTCCATGAGAGTTCCTAATACTGACATAGGAAACTGGAATGTAAGAAATACTCCGTGTCACAGTGCTGGAAATCAATTCTCAGCTCTTCAGACATCCCCCTGCCAGCATACACACAAAAAAAAAACCCATCACAGCTTACGCCTGCGTGTAACATCCCAGTGTGACACACAGCATCGCATCCCGAACGCAACGGCCAAACCCACATTGGTATCAACACAAGAAAGAGATTGGTTTGGTCGAAACAAGACCTTGGGGGTTTGAGTCCAGGCTCGTTTCTTGCGCTGCTGTTGACGAGGTGAGAAGGAGCTCAGTCGAGGGACATGGCTCGGCCGGTCACGTCTCCCAGCTGCTGTCTTTAAAAGCGATGCTGACTAATCGCAGCTCTAGCTCGAAAGCATCGGGTCGATCCTGCGGGTTAGCAGCCAGCATCTCCTTGATCAACTGTTTCATTTGAGCATTCATGGATTTTTTCTTGATGGGGATGAGCAGTTCCATTTTGGGGTTTTCCAGGAGAGCCTCTCCGACAGGCACGATGGCCGTCCCCTGCTTGACGTAACTCCCCAAGAGCTCCTTCTTCGTTTCCGTGTCTATGAACGTCATTCTTTCCAACATTGCCCAGATTATAATCCCCAACGCAAAGATGTCTGCTTTGGCAGTGTAGTGTCCTTCCCAGACTTCAGGGGCCATGTAGAAGTCAGTCCCGCAGGCAGTTGATAGAAAACACTTATTTACGTTGACCGGTTCCTCTGGATTCTGTCCCGAGGCTGAACACACCTTGCTCAGCCCAAAATCAGCTACTTTCAGGGTGGGCTCCAAGTCGCTAGCGTCCACCCTGCTCTGGGATATCAAGATATTGTCAGGTTTGAGATCGCGATGGATAATCTGATTTTTGTGCAGGAACGCCAGCGCGCTGCTGAGCTGAAGCATGAAACTGGTGTTGGTCTTGCGGTTGGGCTTTCGGGACAGCAGATACTCATTCATATCTCCTCCATCACAGAAATCCATTACAAACCAGAGGTAATAAGCACTTTTGGGGTCAAAGGCTATTTCTCCTTTTAATGAGGTCTCTACAAGCTGTAATAAGGAAAAGAAACGTCATAGCTACCAAATGACCACAAGAATGTAAAGATATGATGGAAAAATACATGAAGTTTGGATTTTCCTCTTCACAATCCAGTGAGCAAGACATTGCAGCCGGTGAAATAAAATTTTATGCGAAATTTCTGATGTAAAATAAACACAATGTATTTGTCAGCCTCCTTATTTTCCTGCGTGCCAAGCCTATCGAGCTCACACTCCTGCCCAGAAGCTGGAGCCAGAGCCAGATAACAGTGTTTTGAAAGATACTCGGTGGCCTTTGCGCTCCCATCTGTTCCAGCTGGACAGTGTCCCACCCCAACAAAGCCTGTCCCACCCACCGCGCTAACAACTTCAATCGACAAACACAGCCTCAATGAGTAACTCCGGACCGTGCCAGTGGGCTGTATTCACCCTCCTCTGAGGAAGCCGCACTGCTATTGATTTTTTAAAGCCTAATCTCCATTTCTTGCACCCAAATGTATTCCAAAAAGTGTTCACATGGGATCCCTTAACTCAAAACGCTCATCTACAGGCACAGCTCAACAGCTGCTGCTCCCAACATCTCTCCCACCACCACGATCCGCTGGCTGTTTTCTAAGATATAAGCAGGATAGGAAACTCTAGGACACGAGTAGCTCAGGCAGCCAGCTCTAACAGCTGCTTATTACAACGAGCAAAGCCAAACCAGCACCAGTTTCCCTAACCCTGCTCGCACAACCACACACTTGCCTCTCCAGCTCCTCTCAGGTGGCTCTGAGCATGCTCTGCAAGGTAAAACTTGCAATTATTTCTGTTTGTAGTAAACCAACGCATACTAAACCAAACGTATCCTGCAGGCTTTCAAAATGAAGTAGCTATTACTATTTAGAAAGGCATTTTGAAGTGCTTTAAAAAAGTGACCTTTTCCAACCATGAGCAAAATTACTAGTGACTTACAGCTTTGATTGTGAGCACAATTAGTGCTGAAACCAGACCAACTTAGAATAGTAAATCCATGTGAGAACTAGAAAAACACATATTTAGGGTTTGCAGTCAGTAACAACGAGATTAAGGTATCACGGGGCAGCAGGGAGCCTCCCTTGCCAAGGCAGCACTGACACGGGGCTCTCCCTCCCACGGCGTCACAGCAGCCGCACTCCCATCTCCGCTCAGGGCGTTAAGACAACAACACTCACTGCCACGTCTGGGGCCGAGCACCACAAAGCCAGTTCAGATCTCTGCTTGGCTGAGTTCAGCTGATGGCAGCTACAGCCCTGCCCCTCGGGGACACCAATGTCCCCTCTGCACACACCAGCTCTGAAACGGCACTCGGGACGAGACGAGTGCAAGCCAAGGCAGATCGGATTTTCTCTATTTTAGCTGATGCTGTTATGAAGTGATCGCGGTCTCTTCAGGGTCAGCAGCTTAGCTCTGCCCTTTGCTCTCCTGGAGAAGGAAAACAATTTGTAGTGCTGGCATTTGACTCCAACAGCCCCAGAGATGGGTGAGTGCTCCTTTCTGCATCACTAACAGGCGCTGCCACCACAAACCAACGCTGCAGGTGATCCAGAACCTCTGCCCCACCTTGCACTTCCACTGGTTTAAGCTCCTCCCTGTACAGCTGTCCACAAGTTCCATGCAAACTCTCCCAGATCCACTAAGAAGTAGGATGGGACTGCACTGATTTCTCCCACAAGGGCTGGTCTAGTGTTATTTTACCCTAATCCCTCCGGGAAAGCACGTTGGAACAGCTCCCAAGCTACAGCAGGTTTCCAAAGGCACCGATCCTCTTTCTTTTTCTCACAATGAGAGCTGGACAGCCAGAAAGGGCTGCCAGAGGAATGCTTGGTAACAAAAGGTCCCACATCAGCCATGCAAGAATGACAACAATAAAAGCTGACACGATAAAAGCTGATTGGGGATAACCCACCAAACACAGAGCAGGCTACTGACTTTTTAAACCAGAGTCAAATGTCTGCCAGGGGGTGATTTATAGTTGGGGCAGCTTCTCGACAAGGGAATGAATCAGATTATCTTTCAAAGTCTTCCCAGAGCTACTTCTCAAAAACAGGCGTCTTCAAGCTTACAGGCAACTTAAAGGACACTTTATTCCCTTATTTCTCTTGCCTTTACCTCTCTTTGAAGAGATTAATAGTTACGTATTCAAAACCAGCCGACCGCATGATACCAACTGCTTATTATTTCTGACAGAATTGGAAGTGTTTGCTTCCTAAATCAATGGTCACTTCCTCTTCCAAGGACACCTGAGATTAAGGAATTCTGCAGAGCTCTGTCTCAAGACATGAGCCCACGGCTGCTCGTTAACCCTGCTGCGGGGCTCCTACCAGGTAACCCAACAACCTACACTTCCCTTCTGCTTTCCTCATTGCGCTTCCTCACGTTATCAAAGCAGATTTGCATTAAAGCAGCATGGCTTCAAATTACAAGATACAGGTGACAGATATGCTCTTTTAAAGGTATATAATGACTTTCGGGTGTCAGCAACTCAAACAAAACCCTCTCCTAACTAAGCAAAAATGATTTTGGCTCCCCACCTCTTTCCCTCCCAGCTATACATCCATGTGAATTACTTGCACCCCGTTACCTCGGCTTCATGTACCTGTAAATAAAGGGAGGAACTGGAGCCATGGGACATCTTCTGCACCATGCCATCTTTCTGCAAGATGCATTCCTCCAGGTGAATGACGTTGGGATGCTGGCTCTTGATACTGCTAAGCGCCCAGAACTCACGCAGAGCTAGTTCCACGTTCTCTGGAGCATGGCACCGAATCTTTTTCACCGCGACCCGAGCCGAGGTCTTCCTGACGACTGCTTCGTACACCACACCATAACTGCCACGACCAACCTCCCGTATTAGATCGTACTTAGGCTGGCTACTCACCATCTTCAAGACCAAGGGCTCTGGGGAAGGGCAAAAAACCCACAGAACTAAAACTTAAGAACAAGAACCGGGCTGTATTTTTCCCCCACACGGCTTGGTGCGGCGATAACAGGCCTACCAATACCCTTCAATTAACGCCTTCAAGCATTACCCCGAATGCAACGCTGCATTTGAGGGGTAGAACGTTCCAGAAGCTGTTGTCTACCTGTTGCCATGGACTCGTTCAAAGTAAAATTACACCATTTTGGTGGGATATTAACATTTCAAATACAGCCCGGTTTTCACGGTGGCAACAATTCAAACCTAGACTTGTCCTGTGCTGAGGCAGGACTATCTCGTATGCTCCTGCTCCTTTCTCTCAGCGTCTTCGGTGGATATCTGTGGGAATAATAGTACGGCATCATGCTCTCCATCCACGCCTGGGATAGCGGGGAACAAGTTCTAGCTGAAGCCTTTGGTTAGGCAGCAACAGATTTAATTAACACTGCCTTTTATGGAGATGATTGCATAGGTAAATATTTCTGTTATAGCTTAATCATTAAATTATTTTACTAAGGAAGCTGATCTTATTTTAATATTACTATGATTTTTCACCTCGTTTCCTCTGATTGGGAAGTTTACAGTTACAAAAAGTTAAAAAGGGGCACAGACTGCAGAAGCTCATAGCCCTAAATTCCAGTTTTGCTCAACAGGGCAAGGACTTCAACAAAAAATAAGGTCTTGCTCTAAAAGTAAAACACGAGACACGCACACTCATTAAAAAAAAGCCACCAAATACTGGGTTTATGAACTTCCCTGCAAGATTACAAAGCAAAACACACTAACACTGCTTCACACAAACCAACCGACATGGGACACTGACTATAGATGGTGGGGAAAAAAAGCTTGGCTATCAAATTATCACTGGGCAAAATGGAATGAAACACAATAATAAAAATATCACAGCCAGAGTATCAAAACTAAAATAGTCTATAAGAGTGCCAGTGATAAATGACTCTCTGTGTCAGTGAACCACATGGAAACAGCCTGATATTAGTAGGAAGCTTTCAGTTATCTCCACTGTTTTAGGTACTTTTTTTTCACAAAAAAAAAGAAAAAAAAGAAAAAGAGAGAGAAAAAGAGGTATCATCAGTCTCAGGGCAAAACTGCACAGACATTTTAACTTTTCAGCAAAGTTCTGTGATGAACATTTAGGAGAACATTTTGAATAGAGATGTGATGTGTCCGAGAAACGCATCACGGTGAGATTCCACTCACACGATGCACAGGACTGTGAGGAACAGATAAAGATTACAGCCTGGACATGGGGGTCTGATGAGCCAACAGCCCCTCCCAGGCAGGGGAGAAGAGCAGGATCTGTAATCTCACCTGAGCAAAAGGCTGCGCTGCTCAAACACGATCACATCACGTTCAAGATAAGCATAAAACACTAACCCCTGGTGAGAAAGTTTGCTGGGTGCTGTTACTCTGCTGAGGAACAGGGCTGCTGCCTGCCTGCAGCCTCACCGCGAGCCAGGCTGGGCTGGAAATGCCACCTGGATTATTATTATTATTACTCCTAGACCCAGTGGGAGGCAGTAATTTTACTTACATTAGTGCTGCCTGTGCCCAGGCAGCTCACTCAGGGCTGGGCACAGGGACAGGCGGGCCTGCCTCTCTCCCTCCTGCAGGACTGGGAAGCTGCAGCCAGGGAAGCGCTTTCCCTCTCCGTCTGCCTCATTAGCAACAATAATTACGGAATAAAATAAATTACCCCCACTCCTTTTCGCCCTGCTCCTTCAGGGAGGCCCTGCAAGTGGCTGTCACACCAGGAACCCACTGGCACTGAAGGGATGAGGGTCCAGAGGGGAATTAACAAGGGGGGGCTCCGGCTTCAGAGGGGAATAAACAAAGAGGGATCCTGGTTCTAGAGGGGAAATATCAAGGCATATCTACCTCCAGAGGGACCTGGCTTCCCAAGGGAATTACTGAGGAGAGAGCCCTGTTCCAGAGGGAAATGAATAGGGGGAAAGGCCTTGATCCTGAAGGAAATTACTGAAGAAAGACCTGGCTTCAGAGGGGAATAAAGAAAGGGGATCCTGGGTCCAGAGGGGAATTAATAAAGGGGGGCCTGGCTCCCTGGCACCAGAGGGAAATAAATGAAGGGAAACTGGCTCTAGAGGGGAATTAATAAAGGGGGGCCTGGCTCCCGAGGAGAATAATTGAAAGGAACTCGGCCCTAGACGGGAATTGATGAAAAGGGACTTTGTTCCTGAGGAAAATAAACAAGGAGGGGGAATGAACGAGGCAAGACCTGGCTCCTGAGGGCAATCAGCGAGGGGACAGCTGTCTGCCCAGCCGAACCGCCCAGGAGGGGAGGCCGACCCCGAACCACCGAAGCACCGGTGGCCGCGGCCGCCCCCTCAGCCGGTCCTCGGGCCCCCCAGCCCCGCGCGGCGGGAAGAATGAGGGGAGCACCCCCGGTACCCCCCTGGCCGCACCGGGCCGGGCCTCGCGTTACCTCCGCGCCGCCGCCGCCACGGGCCCGCCCGGCCGCCATCACCGGCACCGTCCGCGCGACAGGCCCCGCCCCCGGGTGGCCACCCCCGCCGCTGATTGGCTGCGATCAGCGACTGGTCACGCCCCCGACTGGATACTGGCCACTGATTGGCTGCGATCCTCTGGTAGCCACGCCCACCAGCACCGTCAGAGGCTGCGTCGGAGCTTCTGGCCACGCCCCCTAATTGGCCGCGCCTCCGTTCTCTGATTGGCCGCAGCCCCCGGGTGGCCACGCCCACCGATCGGCCCCGGGCACTGATTGGTCCGATGCCTGAGAGCCACGCCCATTATTACGTCACAGGCGGTGTCCGCGCTCCGGGCCCCGCCCACTCACTGGCCGAGCCCCCGTTTCTGATTGGCCGCTGTCCTCATATGGCACCGCCCCATATGGCCACGCCCACAGACTGGCCCTGTCCCCCCTTAGCCACGCCCATCAACATCGTCATTGGCTGAATCTGCTCGCCGGGCCACGCCCCCCGAGTGACCACGCCCCTTAACCCTTCTCCTTATCGGCTGTGTCCGCGCTCCTGGCCACGCCCCCTGCCGCCTGGCCGCCATTAGTGAGTGGAGAACCCGGGCCAGGGCCTCCCCACCCTCACAGCGAAACATTTCGTCCTAAGATCTCATCTCAATCTCCCCTCTTGCAGCTAAAAACAATCCCCCCTCATCCTGTCCCTGCCCTCCCTGATCAAGAGCCCCTCCCCAGCTTTCCTGGAGCCTCTTTCAGTCCTGGAAGCTGCTCTAAGGTTTCCCGAGAGCCTTCTCCAGGCTGAACAACCCCAACTCTCTCAGCCTGTCCTCAGATGGGAGGTGCTCGAGCCCTCGCATCGTCTCTGTGGCCTCCTCTGGACTCACTCCAACAGCTCTGTGCCCCCAGCCCCGTCGGAGTTGTTTGCTTTGCCGAGGGCAAACACAGGAGTGAAAAGAAGCATGAGTGGAGCGAGGTCCTGCACTCGGGGCACAACAACCCTGAGCAGCTCCAGCCTAGGAGAAGTCTGGCTGGAAAGTGCCTGGAGGAGAAGGACCTGGGGGTGTTGGTTGACAGCGACTGAACAGGAGCCAGCAGGGGCCCAGGCGGCCAAGAAGGCCAATGGCATCTTGGCTTGGATCAGACACGGCGTGGCCAGCAGGGCCAGGGAGGTTCTTCTCCCTCTGGACTCGGCACTGGGGAGACCGCTCCTCGAATCCTGGGGTCAGTTCTGGGCCCCTCACCACAAGAAGGATGTTGAGGCTCTGGAGCGAGTCCAGAGAAGAGCAACGAAGCTGGGGAAGGGGCTGGAGAACAAGAGGAGCGGCTGAGAGAGCTGGGGGTGTTTAGCCTGGAGAAGAGGAGGCTGAGGGGAGACCTCATTGCTCTCTCCAACTCCCTGAGAGGAGGTTGTGGAGAGGAGGGAGCTGGGCTCTTCTCCCAAGGGACAGGGGACAGGACGAGAGGGAATGGCCTCAAGCTCCACCAGGGGAGGTTCAGGCTGGACATTAGGAAAAAATTTTTGACGGAAAGGGTCATTGGTCCCTGGCAGAGGCTGCCCAGGGAGGGGGTTGAGTCCCCTTCCCTGGAGGGGTTTAAGGGACGGGTGGATGAGGTGCTGAGGGACATGGGTTAGTGATTGATGGGAATGGTTGGATTTGATGATCCAGTGGGTCATTTCCAGCCTAGTGATTCTATGATTCATAGATTCTATGAACTGGACACAGTTTGTTTGTGTTCTGGCTTTGTGTGATGGTGACACAGCTCCTGGTGAAGAGTTGTCTCTCCTCCCTGGGTCTCACTCTCTACCTCTGACCACTCTCCTCTGCACTGTAGGGCTGGAGAAACCCCCCATGCTCAGGAGTTGGGGGCACAGGACTCCTGCCATGGCCTCCCTGCCCTCTCCACCCATTGCACTTCCATTTCAGGAGAAGCCAGAGCCACCCATTGCTTGGAGCCCTGCTGAGAGTGAGCAGAATCTGTTCAGATATGCTCCCACCACTGCACCATTCTGCTCTCGCACCTCTCCTGGATTAATTGGGAAGGATCCCAGTGGTGATTAGTGCCCAGGGCCCTGCCTAAGCTGCTCCAAGCCAATTAGGGGCCAACGAGCTCCTTGTGGGTTTTCAAAGCTGATTAGGTCATAACAACCCCTCCGTCCCCACGAATCCCCTTATTTGAGCCCAGAAGCAATTAGTTAATCAACGCCACCCTCGGGCTGGGTGTTGCAATGGGTGCACATCTGGGTGTCCCTCCCTGGCTCTGGATGGTGACTGACCCCTACATTGCCCTCCCGAGTGTCCGGCCAGCCCTGCTTCCACACCAACGCCTCCCTGGAAGAGCCCCAAGTGCTGAAACGGGGACAACTTTGCAAGATGTGCTTGACAGGTCTCAGCACAGTCACTTGGTTGACATTTGAACCTGCCCGGAAGGAGCACCCGAAAGGGCTGTGGAGCTGCCCTGCCCTGGGAGCGAGGGCTGGCTGCGGTGAAACGGGGCCTGTGCACCCCTTTAACCCTAGAAATTTGCACCCCTGGAATCCTGCACCCCTGTAAACCTAGAACTTTGCACCCCTGGAATCCTGCACCCATGTACTTGTGCACCCCGATACTCAAGCACCACTGTAGCCGTGTATCTGTAGAATCATAGAATCACCAGGTTGGAAAAGACCTCTAGGATCATCGAGTCCAACCACTCCTTTCTGCCACTAAACCGTGTCCCTGAGCACCTCATTTGCCCGTCTTTTAAACACCTCCAGGGATGGGGACTCAACCACGCACCATGATACTCATGGACCCATGGACCCCTGCACCCCTGTATCTATTTACCTATGCACCTCTGCACTTGTGCACTCATTTACCCCTGCACCCCTGCACTTTTGCACTCATTTACTCCTGCACCCTTGCATTTATGCACTCATTTACCCCTGCACCCTTGCATTTATGCACTCATTTACCCTTGCACCCTTGCACCCTTGCATTTATACACTCATTTATCCTTGCACCCCTGCACTTTTGCATTTACCCCTGCATTTATGCAATCATTTACCCCTACATCCCTGCATTTATGCACTCATTTACCCCTGCATTTATGCACTCATATACCACTGCACCCCTGCAATTATCCACTCATTTACCCCTGCACCCCTGCACTCATTTACCCCTGCAGTTATGCACTCATTTACCCCTGCATTTATGCACTCATTTACCCCTGCACCCCTGCATTTATGCACTCATTTACCCCTGCACCCCTGCAATTATCCACTCATTTACCCCTGCACCCCTGCACTCATTTACCCCTACAGTTACGCACTCATTTATCCCTGCACCTCTGCATTTATGCACTCATTTACCCCTGCACCCATCCCCCCCTGCCCCGTCCCTGGGGGTGCAGCGCAGCCCCCACCCCACAAGCGATGCTGCTATAATTACCCCTCTCCCCATGCAGCTGCCAGTGCTCGTGGGGCTCCCTGTGGACAGGCGCTGGCGTTTGGCAGGACCCATTTCTCGCCACGCCAGCTGGACACCGTGCGCTGTTTTCCCTGGCGAGGGCAGGTCCTGGGGGGGCCGCTTCCCCCCCTGCCATTTCTGGGTCAACCAAGCGGAGGGGCTGGGTGGGTCACGGCCGCGATCGCCAGCACGGGGAGCAGCTCTTGCCGCCCTCCTTGCAGCTGGGAGGACAGAAGAGCCCCCCAGCCCCTGCCTGGGGAGTGATGCACGTAGGGGCTGCCTCCCCACTCCAAGAATAATGTGTGGACGCACTGGCCGGGCACGTGTTTCCTTCACACTGAGAGTGGGGACACCCTGGACCAAGTTGTCCAGAGCAGTGGTGGCTGCCCCATCCCTGGAAATGTTCAAGGCCAGGTTGGATGGGGCTTGGATCAACCCAATCCTGTGGGAGGTGTCCCTGCCCGTGGCAGGGGGATTGGAATTGGATGATCTTTAAGGTCCCTTCCAACCTAAACCATTCTACAATTCTATGCTTGCACCCCAATGGCCACATTTTTGGGGTGCAAAGAGAGATGATCCTTAAAAGCCACCACCAGCTGCTGCTGGCCCCAGCTCTGCCCCGGTTTTGGCACCATCCCAATGTCAGAATGACCATAGAATCATAGAATCATATCATTACAGAATCACCAGATTGGAAAAGGCCCACCGGATCATCGAGTCCAACCATTCCTATCAAATACTAACCCATGTCCCTCAGCACCTTGTCCACCCGTCCCTTAAACCCCTCCAGGGAAGGGGACTCAACCCCCTCCCTGGGCAGCCTCTGCCAGTGCCCAATGACCCTTCCGTGAAAATTTTTTCCTAATGTTCAACCTGACCCTCCCCTGGTGGAGCTTGAGGCCATTCCCTCTCGTCCTGTCCCCTGTCCCTTGGGAGAAGAGCCCAGCTCCCTCCTCTCCACAAGCTCCTTTCAGGGAGTTGGAGAGAGCAATGAGGTCTCCCCTCAGCCTCCTCTTCTCCAGGCTAAACACCCCCAGCTCCCTCATAAGGCCTGTTCTTCAGCCCCTTCACCAGCTTCATCGTCATGGGGCTGGTTTTCCCCTTCCTTGTCTCCACCCTAATGTTGTTGTGAGGTCCCGGTCCAGGATCCCGGGCAGAGCCTGGCACCGCTCACCCCCTGGCTCCGGTTTCAGCGTGCCGGCGGTTGCGGCACGGACAAGCAGGGCCTCCTGAACAACCTGTCCCCAGCTTGTTTACTGCGGCCGGCGGCATCTCGATGGCTCACTCCCATGTGACAGGTGTGCTGCTTCCCCCAACACCCGCCTCCTCATCAGGGTCCGGCTCCTCGTGACCCGGGATGGACTTATAAATAGCGGGACGAGAAGCGCTGCCGGCAGTTGAGAGCGAGCGAGAGGAGCGCCCCGTGGTACCGATGGATTTCCAAGCGGGCATCTTGCGAGATGGCAACGCCATGGACAGCCTGGAGAAGCAGCTCATCTGCCCCATCTGCCTGGAGATGTTCAGCAAGCCCGTGGTGATCCTGCCCTGCCAGCACAACCTGTGCCGCAAGTGTGCCAACGACGTCTTCCAGGTGAGAAGGGGGTCCCCATGTCCACTCCCCACCTTCTACCTGGGCTGGAGGCCACCGGGATGACCGTGGTGTTGTGAGGATACTCGTGGAGATGCTCTTGGTGCTGTTGAGATGCTCATGTGCCCCCCTCAATGTGTATTCTCCCTCTCCCAGGCTGCCAACCCGTACTGGCAGAGCCGGGGCAGCGTGATTTCGGGGGGACGGTTCCGGTGCCCGTCGTGTCGCCACGAGGTGCTGCTGGATCGTCACGGTGTCTACGGGCTGCAGAGGAACCTGCTGGTGGAGAACATCATCGACATCTACAAGCAGGAGTGCTCCAGGTAGGCACGGGTGGTTGTGGCTGAGTGCTTCTGCCTTGACCTGGTGGGGACACAGGGACATGGGGATGCGGTGATGCCACCTCCTGAGCTCCGTCTCCACCACTGAGCCTGCAGGAGATTGCAGCTGGGGGAGAAACTGGGGGGGTTCTGCTGGTTCAGTGGTTCCTAATCCAAATATCCCCCCGCCCTGACACAAATAACTCCCCTTTCCAGAGCAGTTTGGGTCTCTGGGTGGCTCGGGGGGACAAGAGGGTCCCCAGAGGGGTGATGGCAGTGGGGCACATCCTGCTCCCCGTCCTCTGCCGCGGGAGTGTTCGGTGGGAGATAAGGGGTGTGGGGGACAAATCCAGGCTCTGCTTGTGACAACAGGCACTGCTGGCTGATAAGGGGCAGAGGGACAGATGAGGGGGGAGGGGGCACTTGGGAAAAACGTGTGGCTTGGGGGGGACCACAGAGGGGTCACAGCTCCTCGAATCAAAGCGGTGGTGCTGGCCGAATTCCTCAAACCACTGTAAATATTGTTTGAGAGCCATGGGGACGGGGACGATGGCACGTGGCAGGTGGCCGCAGCCCTGGGAGGGGGTGACACTCAGGGAGCCAACACTGGATTTGCTTTGGCTTGTCCCCATGTGTCCCCCCCCCCGTTGCCACCAAGGGGATGATTCAGCTGCAGCCCCCGCCTGGGACCCCCCGCGGGTTTCTGGGCACCCCAACTCGGGTCACGCGTTGAGTGACAACAGCGAATTCCAGCAGCCCAAGGCTAAAATTAGGTGCTTGTGCAGCATCCCTGGAGCGCGGCGCCCACCCCAGCTGGCTGCTACCATGCCCAGTGCCACACTGGTCTAAACTGGGGCTTACTGGGCTTAGAGAAACACAGAGGCTGGTGGCTCCTGAAGGACCAAGCGTGGGGTTACGCCAGGATGAAGCCTTTTCCCTGGGGACTTGATTTTGGGGTGTCATTGCAGTGGGGGTGATGCTGCAAGGGGGATATCGCCACGGTGGGGACAACCCTGCGATAGGGACATCATTGCGCTGCGGGTGTCAGCGCAATGGGGATGTCACCCTGATGGGGATGTCACCCTCACCCTGATGGGGATGTCACCGTGGCTGTTCCACTCTACCCAGCAGGCCACTGAAAAAAGGGGAGCACCCCATGTGCAAAGAGCACGAGGACGAGCGGATCAACATCTACTGCGTCACCTGCGAGGTCCCCACCTGCTCCATGTGCAAAGTCTTCGGGGCCCACAAGGACTGCGAGGTTGCCCCCCTGCAATCCGTCTTCCAGGGCCAGAAGGTGCTGTGAGGGGACAACACGGGGGGGCTGTGGGGGACACGGCTGATCCCGGGGTGATGTGCTGAGCTGGGGCGGCCACAAATAGCACCGGGGTTTGCTCAGCGGGTATTAATAGTCCCTGGGTGACTTCGCCCAGGAGACAGCCTATATTTAGCGTGGCCACGGCTTGTGGGGGATGTGGGGGGAGCAGAGTTGGGGCCAGGCAGTGTCCAGCCCTCTCCATGTCAGGGTGGGAGATGTTCTCGTTGGGGTTCAAGCTGTTTCTATCCATCCACTCTTACCCAGACCGAGCTGAACAACTGCATCTCCATGCTGGTGGCGGGGAACGACCGGATCCAGACGATCATCTCCCAGCTGGAGGACTCGTGCCGGAGCACTGAGGTGAGGGAAGGGGGAAAATGTGCTCTTCAAAACCCTGGGGTGAAACCAGTTGGGATGGCCAGGAGGGAGCTGGAGCCCTCGGATCAGGGTCGCCCCTGGGGTGCTGCTTGTGCTGAGGGACACATGGAGCATCCCTTGCCTGCTGTCCCTGCAGGAGAACAGCGAGGCGGCCAAGCAGGAGCTGTGTGCTCGTTTCGATGCCTTGGTGGCACTGCTGGAGGAGAAGAAGTCGGAGCTACTGCAGCGCATCAGCCATGAGCAGGGCGACAAGACGAGCTTCATCCAGGGCCTCATCTGCCAGTACAAGGAGCAGCTGGAGAAGTCAAGTCGGCTGGTGGAGACGGCCATCCAGGCCATGGAGGAGACCGGGGGAGCCACCTTCCTCATGGTGAGAACTCCAACATCCCTTGCCGGTGCCCACATGTGGGTCCCACTGGCTTGGAGACATCCCCGTGGCTGCCTCACGGCTCCACTCACCTCTTCTCTTTCTCCCCACAGAACGCCAAGCAGCTCATTAACACGTAAGTGCTTAAATTGGATTAAATCCAACCATCCCTAAGTCCCTGTCCTGCAGCCTGGCAGGATTTGACCATGGGGCACCCAGGGGCTGTGTGGGGACACCCCGACCTCCCCATCCCGTGGTCCCCAAGCCTCAAGAGGGGACGAGGGGGACAAAACCGTACTCTCCCTGCCCAGGATCGTGGAGGCCTCCAAGGGCGGCCGGCTGGGGAAGATCGAGAGTGGCTACGAAAACATGGATGCCTTCTCAGTGAGCCTGGACCACCTCACCGAGGCAGTCCGAGCCTTGGACTTTGAACCCGGTAATTCAACCCTCAACGCCCCTTTCCCAACTCCCACCGACCTGGTGGCCCCCATCGCCTTTCCCAGTGGCCCCGTGGTGATGTTTGGTCACCTTCTTTGCAGCTGAGGAAGACGAGGAATACTTTGACGGGGAGGAAGAAGAGGTGGAGGAGGATGCGGTGCCCGAGAGGATGGGGATGGGTAAGGGGTGGCTGATCCCACCTCCCCAGGGCCCTCAACCACTCACAGGGGAGTTTTGAGGGTTTGGACCTTACTCAACACCCCAATCCTCTTCCTTTGACAGCTTCCCTGTAGTTGCCGGCGCAGGAGACACGCCGCGGGCGCAGGATGTCCGGCGACGGGACTCGGGATGGGGGGGACGCACTGTGGGGGCCGGTGACCTCGTGAGCCGACGCCTGCTGCAGCACAGGACACTTTTCTATACGGGTGCAAACAGGAGAATTCCGCACGTTTTATATCTTCTTTTGTATATAATTGTCACGGATTTGAATTTTGTGTATTTTGTAAAGAAAACTGGTGGTTTGTGTGGTTTTTTTCCCCCCCTCACCTCTCGTTTTCAATTTGCTGGCACTGGGGATATGGCTGGGTTTGCTCAGTGCTGTCACCGCTGTCCCAGCTCGGTGGCCAGGCTGGCAGAGGGACATCTCTGGATCCAACAATTAATTTTCAGCCTCATTAGCACCTCTGGCAGCGTTGGCACCCGCTGCCTGGCCACCTGCCCAGGGATGTGACAGGTCAGCACCCAGCAGGATTTACCTCCCGGTGATGGGTGCCCAGGGCCAGCGCTCACCTGGGCTTGGGAATGGGGTAGGTGGGGGGTGAGGATGCTCCGGGCTGTGCCAGGCTCTGAATGGGGAGCGGGCTGAGCCCACGTGACTGCAAAAATATTCAACTTAGAATCACAGAATCACCAGGTTGGAAAAGACCCACTGGATCATCGAGTCCAACCATTCCCATCAATCACTAACCCATGTCCCTCAGCACCTCGTCCACCCGTCCCTTAAACCCCTCCAGGGAAGGGGACTCAACCCCCTCCCTGGGCAGCTTTGGAGCTAAGAAAGAAAACTTTGTGGAATGTTTCATCCCTCATTAATATACCATGAATGAAAAAAAAAACTATATATATACCATGGATGCTTTTCTCCTGCAAAAATGTAAGCCTGTCTCAGCCTCTGGGGAAACTGAGGCAGCGCCTGCAGTGATTGCAATTAACCCCAGGGCAATTAGTGCTGATCCCAGGGCACTGGGAAGCATTTGCAGCTGCAGGGGGGTCCAGCTTATCCATTGCGTGGCTGCTTTGTGGCTGGGTCAGAACTGGGGGGTCCCAAAGGCTCGCTGGGGCAGAGATGGGGGCACCAAGTGCTTTTAGGGGGTCGTGGTTTAGTGATTGATGGGAATGGTTGGACTCGATGATCTGATGGGTCTTTTCCAACCTGGTGATTCTATGATTCTCCATCCTCTCCAATCCTGGAGGCTGGATCCATGACCTAGGGGATGCCCATGGTGGGGATCCCAGAGGAACCCCCCCCCGTTATCAGCAGCACCAAGGGTGCTGGGTGACCGAAGCCCCCCCCGAAGCGGGCGGCCGTGGGTGCTTTGCAGCCGGCCTGGCTCTCCCTCCCCCCGGCTCAGCTTTGCACACGAATCCCCGGCGCTGCGCTTCACACGGGCCGAGGTCACCGGCTGCCACCAGCGCCGGCCACGCTCTGGGGTCACCAGCTTGGCAGGAGGATGGCAGCCGGCGAGGAGAAACGGCACCTGCTGAGCGAGGCTGCGAGCGGGTACGGGGGCACCCGGGGACGTGGCACCTCCTCCTCCCCACGGGCACCCCGAGTGGGTCCCCTGGAGATGTCGGGCTGGTGGGGAGCATTTGGGGTCCAACCCACTCCCCCAAACCCTCCCAGTGCTCCCACTCCATCCCCCAACCACCCATTTCGGCAGCAGGTCCTACGTGGGGTCGACGCAGGAGAAGGGGGTGCAGGGCGAGGCGCCCTCCCTGGAGCTGGGGACACGGCGCGGGCGGCACTGCCACACGCGGGGGGCTGCGGGACACCCCAACCAGCAGCAGCGCGCACGGAGGAAGCTCTACCTGGCCGCCAGCATCTGCCTCGTCTTCATGGTGGGAGAAGCCGTGGGTGAGTGGTGGGACACCCCGAGAGGAGGCTGCAGCCCCTCTTCTCCTGGTTACCCGCTGTGGGGGGAGGAGGGTGAAGGGAGGGCTCCCCATGGCTTTTTGGTGGGTCAAAGCGGGGTTCCCACTGCAAGATGGGGGGATGTGGTCGGTGCCCAGCTTGGGGTGGGATGCCCCATGCCGATGCCGCTCCGATGGCCTCGCTGTCCCCTCTCCGCAGGTGGGTACCTGGCGCACAGCTTGGCCATCCTGACGGACGCAGCCCACCTCCTGACCGACTTCGCCAGCATCATGATCAGCCTCTTCGCCCTCTGGGTGTCCTCGCGGCCCCCCACCAAAACCATGAACTTCGGATGGCACCGGGCAGGTAACGGGGGTGCCTCCTGCTCCTGGGAACCCCACGGAGCAATGGAGCAGCCCAGGGTGCTCTTCCTATAGGGATTGGATGACTCGGGGAGCCCTGTGGGGGGACAGGAGCCCCAGCAAAGCCCCAGCATCACGTGAAGGGTAGAAGCACCAGCATCCTCTTGCAGGGAGCATCCCCAGGGGTGGGTGCTGCAGACTAGGGGAAGAGTGACTGGAAAGCTGCCTGGAGGAGAAGGACCTGGGGGGGTTGGTTGACAGCGACTGAACAGGAGCCAGCAGGGGCCCAGGTGGCCAAGAAGGCCAATGGCATCTTGGCTTGGATCAGAAACAGTGTGGCCAGCAGGTCCAGGGAGGTTCTTCCCCCTCTGGACTCGGCACTGGTGAGACCGCTCCTCGAATCCTGGGGTCAGTTCTGGGCCCCTCACCACAAGAAGGATGTTGAGGCTCTGGAGCGAGTCCAGAGAAGAGCAACGAAGCTGGGGAAGGGGCTGGAGAACAAGAGGAGCGGCTGGAATCTTCCCTGGAGGGGTTTAAGGGACGGGTGGACGAGGTGCTGAGGGACATGGGTTAGTGATTGATGGGAATGGTTGGACTCGATGATCATCTGGTAGGTCTTTTCCAAACTGGTGATTGTGTGTCTGTGCTGGGTGTCCACCTTGAGCTCCGGTGCCACCAAAGGAGCCAGGAAGGTGCTCAGGCTTGGCACCGCAATGTGGGGTGGGGGGTTCTCTCCACAGAAATCCTGGGGGCTCTGCTCTCCGTGCTTTCTATCTGGGTGGTGACAGGTGTCCTGGTCTACCTGGCGGCCCAGCGCCTGCTCTCAGGTGACTACGACATCGAGGGCAGCGTCATGCTCATCACCTCCGCCTGCGCCGTGGCCGTCAACATCGTGTACGTACGGCTGGCTCTCCCTTTCCTTGAGCGTCCCCATCCCTGGTGGCCCCGGGGATGTCACCGCCGTCCTGCCCGCAGGATGGGGGTGGCCCTGCACCAGACGGGGCACGGGCACAGCCACGGGGCTGCTGCTGAGCAGCCCAACGCCAGCGTCCGTGCCGCCTTCATCCACGTCGTGGGGGACCTGCTGCAGAGCGTCGGTGTCCTCATCGCATCCTACATCATCTTCTTTAAGGTCTGGGTGGCAAAGGGGATGCTGGGGATGGGGACGATGGCTTCAGCCAGCCCTGGCCGAGCACAGGGGCGAGATGGATGGGACACGGTCCCCTCCTTGCTGGTGGCAATGGGGGTTTGGGGTGCAGTGACACTACCTGAGGGACCTTACCCTCTTCCACACCCTCCAGCCTGAATACAAATACGTGGATCCCATCTGCACCTTCCTCTTCTCCGCACTGGTGCTGGGGACGACGCTGAGCATCCTCCGCGACGTCCTCCTCGTCCTCATGGAGGGTAGGGACTCAACGAGGGGGTCCGGGTTGTGGGGCCACCCATGGGTGCTGCGAGCCCCCTCCACCCAGCACCCCCGGCTCTCCCCCCCCGCCAGGAACCCCCAAAGGGATGGACTTCAACGCCGTGCGGGACGTGCTGCTGGCGGTGGAGGGCGTGGAGGCCGTGCACAGCCTCCACATCTGGGCGCTGACCGCGGCACAGCCGCTGCTCTCCGTGCACATCGCCATCAGTGAGTGGCGCTCCCTGGGAAGCAGGGGAGGTGGGGGGAATTTGGGGTTCACCTGCACCCCAGCATCTCCCACTCCTTGCTCCTTGGATTTGGGTTTCACCTGCACCCCAGCATCACCCACTCTTTGCTCCTTGGATTTGAGGTTCACCTGCACCCCAACATCCCCTCCCCATTTCACTCATTGGATTTGAGGTTGTCCTGCACCCCAACATCCCTTCTCCATCTTGCTCCTTGGATTTGATGTTCACCTGCACCCCATCATCCACTCCCCACTTGCACCTTGCTCTTCAGATTTGAGGTTCACTTGCACCCCAGCATCTCCCACCCCTTGCTCCTTGGATTTCAGGTTCACCTGCACCCCAACATCCCTCCCCACCTCTCTCCTTGGATTTGAGGTTCACCTGCACCCCAAAATCCCCTCTCGCCTTGCTTTTTGGATTTGGGTTTCACCTGCACCCCACCATCCCTTCCCCACCTTGCTCTTTGGATTTGAGGTTCACCTGCACCCCAGCATCCGATCCCCACTTGCTCCTTGGATTTGGGTTTCACCTGCAACCCAACATCCCCTCTCCACCTTGCTCTTTGGATTTGAGGTTCACCTGAACCTCAGCATCCATTCCCCACTTGCTCCCTGCTCTTTGGATTCGGGGTTCACCTGCACTCCAGCATCTTCCACTTTGCTCCTTGGATTTGGGTTTCACCTGCACCCCAGCATCCCCTCCCCACCTCTCTTTTTGGATTTGGGTTTCACCTGCACCCCAGCATCCTCTCCCTATTTTGCTCCTTGGATTTGGGGTTCACCTGCACCCCAACATCCCATCCCTATGTGCTCCTTGCTCCTTGGATTTGAGGTTCACCTGCACCCCAACATCCCATCCCTATGTGCTCCTTGTTCTTTGCATTTGGGTTTCACCTGCACCCCATCATCCCCTTCCCACCTCGCTCTTTGGATTTGAGGTTCACCTGCACCCCAGCATCTCCCACCGCTTGCTCCTTGCTCTTTGGATTTGGGTTTCATCTGCACCCCAGCACCCCCTCCCCACTCGCTCCTTGCAGATGCAGCCGCCAGCGCGCAGGACGTGCTGGAGGAGGCCAGCTCCCGGCTGCAGGGCACCTTCCGCTTCCACACCACCACCATCCAAGTGGAAAGCTACTCGGAGGAGATGCGGGACTGCCGGGAGTGCCAGCCTCCCCGCGACTGAACCCCCGGAGTGTCCCACGGCTGCGACTTGTCACGCGTGGAAAATAAAATGGAACAAAGGGCTGGGTGCGTGCAGGGTGTTGGGTTTGGTGGAGCTGGGGCGTTATCTCGGGTGTCTGCTGGGAGTCAAGGCAGCAAGGACAGAGCCAGGGCTGCAGCGGCTGGAGGAGAGCAGCTCGTGGAGGCTGGTGGCCTTATTTCTTCCTATTTCATAGAATCACAGAATCACCAGGTTGGAAGAGACCCATGGGATCATCGAGTCCAACCATTCCCATCAATCACTAACCCATGTCTCTCAGCACCTCGTCCACCCGTCCCTTAAACCCCTCCAGGGAAGGGGACTCAACCCCGTCCCTGGGCAGCCTCTGACAGTGCCCAATCACCCTTTCCATGAAAAAATCTTTCCTGATATCCAGCCTGACCCTCCCCTGGTGGAGCTTGAGGCCATTCCCTCTCGTCCTGTCCCCTGTCCCTTGGGAGAAGAGCCCAGCTCCCTCCTCTCCACAACCTCCTCTCAGGGAGTTGCAGAGAGCAATGAGGTCTCCCCTCAGCCTCCTCTTCTCCAGGCTAAACACCCCCAGCTCTCTCAGACGCTCCTCTTGTTCTCCAGCCCCTTCCCCAGCTTCGTTGCTCTTCTCTGGACTCGCTCCAGAGCCTCACATCCTTCTTGTGGTGAGGGGCCCAGAACTGACCCCAGGATTCGAGGAGCGGTCTCACCAGTGCCGAGTCCAGAGGGAGAAGAACCTCCCTGGCCCTGCTGGCCAAGCCGTTTCTGATCCAAGCCAAGATGCCATTGGCCTTCTTGGCCACCTGGGCCCCTGCTGGCTCCTGTTCAGTCGCTGTCAACCAACACCCCCAGGTCCTTCTCCTCCAGGCACTTTCCAGCCAGACTTCTCCTAGTCTGGAGCTGCTCAGGGTTGTTGTGCCCCAAGTGCAGGACCTCACTCTGCTCTTGCCTCTTATCACTCCTGTGTTTGTCCTCGGCAAAGCAAAGGACTCCGACGGGGCTGGGAGCAGCTGTGTGCCCCACGGCTTCTTCCCAGGGTGCTCAGCGCTGGTGGAAGCCCTGGTTCCTCTGGTGCTCCTCACCAGGCGTGGTCTGCTCCCCTCCATCCCATAGCCACCGGCTGGACTCTGCCTCTCCACCCACCTTTATTGCACTAGTAAGTCCCAATAACGAGTACAACCCCGTCAGCGGTGCCCATGTGGCTCCGGGAAGGCTCCGTGCACCAAGAACCAGGTCCCAATCCCCAGCAGCCCTCAGGGTTTCTCCAAGCGCGGGTATTTCTTGCGTAGGACGGAAACCTGGTCCTTGAAGAGGACGGGGTCGAGGCGCAGCTGGGAGGACACGAGGGGCATGGACCCAAACCAATCCACCAACTGGTTGAGGCAGTCGTGCCGCTGGTAGAAACGATGGCTGCTAGTTGTCCCCACCTAGTCAAGAGAGGAAGGTTGGGATGAGGGGCTTTGCTCCCAAGCTGGGGGGGTCTCCGTGTCCCCCTCCTTGCATGCTACCTGCTGGGACGCGCTCTCCTTGTGCTGCTGGGTGACCTTGATGGGCGGCAGCTTGGTGACAGCGGCCACAAGGGCGTTCATCAGGATGTCCTCGCAGGCGGCCACGCTGTCCACCAGGTCCCGCAGCCCCGCCGGCAGGTATTCTGTGAAGAGGCTGTGGTAATACCTGGGGAGGGAGGAAGAGAGGAGGGAAGTGCTACAGACTAGGAGAAGTCCGGCTGAAAAGCTGCCTGGAGGAGAAGGACCTGTGGGTGTTGGTTGACAGCGACTGAACATGAGCCAGCAGGGGCCCAGGGGGCCAAGAAGGCCAATGGCATCTTGGCTTGGATCAGACACGGCGTGGCCAGCAGGTCCAGGGAGGTTCTTCTCCCTCTGGACTCGGCACTGGGGAGACCGCTCCTCGAATCCTGTGTTCAGTTCTGGGCCCCTCACCACAAGAAGGATGTTGAGGCTCTGGAGCGAGTCCAGAGAAGAGCAACGAAGCTGGGGAAGGGGCTGGAGAACAAGAGGAGCAGCTGAGAGCTGGGGGTGTTTAGCCTGGAGAAGAGGAGGCTGAGGGGAGACCTCATTGCTCTCTCCAACTACCTGAAAGGAGGTTGTGGAGAGGAGGGAGCTGGGCTCTTCTCCCAAGGGACAGGGGACAGGACGAGAGGGAATGGCCTCAAGCTCCACCAGGGGAGGTTTAGGCTGAACATTAGGAAAAAAATTTTCACAGAAAGGGTCATTGGTCCCTGGCAGAGGCTGCCCAGGGAGGGGGTTGAGTCACCTTCCCTGGAGGGGTTTAAGGGACTGGTGGACGAGGTGCTGAGGGACATGGGTTAGTGTTTGATGGGAATGGTTGGACTCGATGATCCAGTGGGTCTTTTCCAACCTGGTGATTCTATGATGCTATGAAGGATGCAGCCAAGCCCCCCGCCTTGCTGGCCCCTCTCCAGGTGGGTACCTGTGGTAGAAGGATGCTGCGGTGAGGACGATGGAGAGCTCGTTGGTCCACTTCGAGGTGTAGCCCCAGCGCTTCTGCTCCGCATCCCAGAAGTGGCTCCGTGTGAGGAAGCCCACGATGCGCTCAGGGAAGCTGCGCCACACCACAAAGGCGAAGTCCACCTGGCATGGGAAGGGGACAGCGTCACTTGGCTGTGGGGACCTGTAGGATGGGGCTTCTCACCACTCCCACCATCCCACAGAATGTGGGGACATGGCAACAGTGGGCACAGCTCCTTGCCAGCTCCACAGTGACCACGGAGCATCCTTCCTGGCTCGGCACGGGGCTCATCCAGCTCCACGGGGCTGGGGACCATGGTGCCCATGGCCTTACCTCGCTAGTTGAGATGCTGATGTGCCTGTCCAGGCTTAGCACAGCATCCGTCTGGATGGCTGCGTAGGGGAAGAAGCGGTCGCTGAGCTACGGGAGGGCGAAAGACAGGTTGGGATGTGCCGTGGGGTGGATAACCTGGCTCACCCACCACATCCTGGCTCCCTGCCTGCATCCTGGATCCCCTCACCTTCCTCCTGCCCTGGATGATGGTCAGAGGCACGGTGGTCTGGGGCCACTTGCCACGGGGCGGTGGCGGCTTCTCACAGCTCCACAGCACCAGGATCTGCAGGGGGAAGAATTAGCGTGTCACAGAATCATGGAACCATGGAATCGTTTGGGTTGGAAGGGACCTCAAAGTCCATCCAGTTCCAGCCCCTGCCATGGGCAAGGACACCTCCTACTGGATTAGAGTGATCAAAACGTCATCCGACCTGGCCTTGAACCCCTCCAGGGATGGGGCAGCCACCACTGCTCTGGGCAACCCGGACCAGGACCTCCCCACCCTCACAGCAAAACATTTCTTCCTAAAATCTCATCTCAATCTCCCCTCTCTCAGCTGAAAACTGTTCTCTCTCATCCTGTCCCTGCCCTCCCTAATCAAGAGCCCCTCCCCAGCTTTCCTGGAGCCCCTTTCTATCCTGGAAGCTGCACTAAGGTCTCCTCAGAGCTTTCTCTTCTCCAGGCTGAACAACCCCAACTCTCAGCCTGTCCTCATAGCAGAGATGCTCCAGCCCTCGCATTAACTGTGTGGCCTCCTCTGGACTCGCTCCAACAGATCCACGTCCTTCCTGTGCAGAGGACTCCAGAACTGGACACAGGATTCCAGGTGAGGTCTCATGAGAGCAGAGCAGAGATGCCGGGGCGTTTGGCTGGGCTGACTGCTTGGGGTGCCTCTTACTGTGGTTTGGACCACAACAAACCCACCAGTGGTCCCACATCCACCCCAACGAGCTGGGGAGACAGCTCTGCATACCCAAAGGTGACACTATCAGCTACCCCATCCCACCTCAAGCCCATCTTGCCCTTCTGACCCACAGGATCCTGCCCCGTCCCTGCTGCCGCATCCCCAGGAGATGTGGTACGAGCCTCAACTCCTCCAACCTGGGCACAATACTGGGATGCAGAGACGGCCTGGATGAGCCTGAGGATGGGCTGGGAGAGAGAGCCTGATGGTGAGACAGCCCGGATGAGAGCCGTGAACTTCTCAGAGGGGCTGGAGCCTAGAGAAGAGGGGGAGAGGATTGGTGTTGTGGCATGCACTGAGTTGGCCGTGCTCAGCTGGGGCAGGTGGGGTCCTACCTTGCTGCAGGTAGTAGAAGGGAAAGTCCCCAGGGTGGGTGGAGAAGTCGGGCAGGACCAGGAGCCCCCCGGGCAGCGCGTTCCAGAGGAAACGGGAACGGGAGCGATGAGGGAGCAGACGGTCCTTGATGATCTGCCAGAGGCCAGAGAGATGCTCTCAGCACCCCCGGTTGTGACCCACGGGGATGAGGAATGGAGGGAGGTGGAATCTGGGGGCTCACCTCCAAGGTGGTGTGCACGATCTTGTCGACGGAGGAGAAGTAGGCGTCCCAGAGGAACTGGGTCTGCTGCTGGAAAGCCAGCACGCGCTCGGGGTGGAGGCAGCGGACGGCGGAGGGGATCTGCGGCAGCGGGAGGCGAGATGCTTTCCTGACCTCTGAGCCATCCCAAGGGCCACCCCGTTGGCCAAGGATGCTGTGCTACCACCCCACTGCGGCTCTGCCACCTCCCACAGCAGGATCTGGCCCAGCATCCCTGAGCACTTTGGGTTTGTGCAGATGCTCAAGAGATCCCCGTGCGATGAACAATATCACAGGGCTGGATGAGACTCCCTGTATCCACCCACACCAGGGCTGCTGGGCTCGGGGGCTCCATCACCACCGGCGTTACCACACGGGGTGTCCCTGTGTCCAGCACGGGGCACGATGCAACCACGGTACCTGCAGCAGCAGCTTCTCGTTGCCCACGACAGCAGCTTTGCCCCAGTCGATGGCTTCGGCGAAGGGCAGCTCCCAGCCATCGCTCAGCAGCACGGGGATGCAGGCAGCCTGCAGCGAGACCCCACGCAGGCTGGGACAGAGCCCCCAAACCCCGGAGCTGGGGTCCCCCTGGCCCCCTTGCACCACCTCGTACCTGCAGAGCCTCCAGGAAGCGAAAGGAGCCCAAGCGCCTGCCCCGGGGGATGATGCAGAAGGTAGAATTGTGCAGCAGCTCCCGGTAGTCGAACCTGGGGTGGGAGTGAGGGTGGGGGTCAGGCAGAGCCCCAAAAGCCTGTGACCATCCCCGGGGGTCTCGCTGGCACCCAGCGAGGCAGAGCATCCCCAGCGGGGGGTACAGGGCAGCCTGAGGAAGCATTAGGATTGATTTTGGCTCCCAACAGCCCCAGCTCTACGGAGCTGGTGGAGCAGTGATGTCCTGGGTGATGGAGGGATGTGTGCATGGTCAGAGAAGGAACCTGTGGCTGAGCCAGGAGCCGTACTCAGCTTGAAGAGGAGGATCAGGATAGGAATGGTTGGACTCAATGATCCAGTGGCGTCCCCAGGGCTCAGCGCTGGGTCCAGCCCTGGTCAATGTCTTTATCAATGACCTGGATGAAGGCATCAAGGGCACCCTTAGCAAGTTTGTGGACAACACTAAGCTGTGTGGGAGTGTGGATCTGCTGGAGGGTCGGGAGGCTCCAAAGGGATCTGAACAGGCTGGATCCATGGGCTGAGACCAATGGCAGGAGGTTTAACAAGGCCAAATGGCGGGTCCTGCACTTGGGGCACAACAACCCTGAGCAGCTCCAGACTAGGAGAAGTCTGGCTGGAAACTGCCTGGAGGAGAGGGACCTGGGGGTGTTGGTTGAACAGGAGCCAGCAGGGGCCCAGGTGGCCAAGAAGGCCAATGGCATCTTGGCTTGGATCAGAAATGGCATGGCCAGCAGGTCCAGGGAGGTTCTTCTCCCTCTGGACTCGGCACTGGGGAGACCGCTCCTCGAATCCTGTGTTCAGTTCTGGGCCCCTCACCTCAAGAAGGATGTTGAGGCTCTGGAGCGAGTCCAGAGAAGAGCAACAAAGCTGGGGAAGGGGCTGGAGAACAAGAGGAGCGTCTGAGAGAGCTGGGGGTGTTTAGGCTGGAGAAGAGGAGGCTGAGGGGAGACCTCATTGCTCTCTCCAACTCCCTGAAAGGAGGTTGTGGAGAGGAGGGAGCTGGGCTCTTCTCCCAAGGGACAGGGGACAGGACGAGAGGGAATGGCCTCAAGCTCCACCAGGGGAGGGTCAGGCTGGACATCAGGAAAAAATTTTCCATGGAAAGAGTCACTGGGCAGTGGCAGAGGCTGCCCAGGGAGGGGGTTGAGTCCCCTTCCCTGGAGGGGTTTAAGGGACGGGTGGACGAGGTGCTGAGGGACATGGGTTAGTGATTGATGGGAACGGTTGGACTCGATGATCCGGTGGGTCTCTTCCAACCTGGTGATTCTGTGATTCTATGACCCTGCAGCCCAGGCATCGCTTGGCTTTCCAGGGCGTTTTCCTCCCTGCACCCGCCTGTAACGAAACCCCACGCAGAGCCAGCGCCCGAATTCCTGAGCCCAGAGCTGCCCTGAGTCCTCGGCCGGGCCCAGGCTTGCCTGGACAGACCCGTCCTGCTGCCCTGGCAGCGTCCTGGCTGGGATGCAGGCAGAGCATCCCCCCCAACCCCGGGCTGGGCTCGCACCGTGGGGCTATGAAAGCCCCTTCTGTGTGGCCGGTGGGGAGAGGCGCGTCGGCTGCCGGGTCCTTGCGGCCACGCCAGAAAATCCAATATTGACATTAGGTTGGGACAGACCCTGCCTGTTCCTGCCCGCGGGGAGGGAGGGATGGGGGAGCCCTGGATGGGATGGGGGGGATGAACGTGGCTGGGGGGGCACGAAGCCAAAGGGCTGCTTGAAACCTGCTGGTCTCCAGGGGAAGAAGGGTCTCCTTTAGATTGAGGATGTGTCCTTCGCGTGGGTGCTGGAGCACCCAGGTCATCCCAGCACCCTGGGTGGTGAGAAATTGGTCCCAGGGCACCATGGGACCACTGGATTCCAATCTCCACTGGATTCCAAAATCCACATTAATAGTGGATTCCAAGTTCCCCATTAACTCTCCCCCGTTAACACCTCAGCTCCCAGCCGAGTGAGCACCCGGAGGGGCGAAGGCGGCTCAACCAGGACCCAGACCCCTCCAAGAAACCCGAGCAGCAACGACCACATCCCCAGGGCTGGACACTGCCACCCGCTCTTGGGGACCCCACTCGTGGCGGTGACTCCAGCATCTCTGCAGGGTTCTCAGGGCAGCAGGATGCGTCCCAGGGGGCAAAGAAGCCACCAGCGCAGCCTCCCCTCACACCGTCCATCGCGGGGAAGCCGGCGCCGGCCGGGCTGCGGGGCCAAAGCCTCCTGATGGAAATATTTTTGCTTCTGACGCGCTGTGGTTTCCGGGTAATCGCGCCGTCAGGGCTTCCTTGTTTTGTTGGGAGCTGGGACGGGGACCCGCTGCGCTCCCTCCACCAGGCCCCTCGGTGGCTCTGGCCAGGCACGGTGCCACCGGGGACCCGTTGGCTCCAGAGAGACTTTCCCAACCCGCTTGGATTGCTTTCAAGCCGGGCAGCCCACGGCGCTGCTACAAGCCACCCTTTATCTGGGCACAGAACCGGCTGTTGGAGGCAGCTCCCCAGGCTCGAGGAGGGTGATGGAGCCCCTCGCGAGGTTTCCCTTCGCTCCCAGTGCTGCCTTCCACCGCTGTCCCGAGCAGAGTCATCCCCAGTCATAGAATCATAGAACCACCAGGTTGGAAAAGACCCACCAAATCATCGAGTCCAACCATTCCCATCAATCACTAACCCATGTCCCTCAGCACCTCGTCCACCCGTCCCTTAAACCCCTCCAGGGAAGGGGACTCAACACCCTCCCTGGGCAGCCTCTGCCAGTGCCCAATGACCCTTTCCATGAAATATTTTTTCCTAATGTCCAGCCTGACCCTCCCCTGGTGGAGCTTGAGGCCATTCCCTCTCGTCCTGTCCCCTGTCCCTTGGGAGAAGAGCCCAGCTCCCTCCTCTCCACAACCTCCTCTCAGGGAGTTGCAGAGAGCAATGAGGTCTCCCCTCAGCCTCCTCTTCTCCAGGCTAAACACCCCCAGCTCTCTCAGCCGCTCCTCTTCTTCTCCAGCCCCTTCCCCAGCTCCGTTCTCTTCTCTGGACTCGCTCCAGAGCCTCAACATCCTTCTCGTGGTGAGGGGCCCAGAACTGAACACAAGATTCAAGGAGCCAACGGGGCAGCCGGCGTCTGGCTCCGCCAACGCTGTCCCACCGTCCCCATCGTCAACTCTGCCATCATCCCAGCTCCAGGGACATCTTCTCCTGGGATAGGAGGGAATGATTTCCCAGCTCGGGGAAGAGACGGCGATGGAGACACCGATGGCTTTTTGCCCTGGTGTCCCATGGGGACAAGCGGGATGGTGGAGGTTTGGGGTCACACGCGAGCCCGTGTCCCTTTGCCACGTGTTCCCTCTCTCTCTGCTGCCCAAAGCCACCCGGGGCGAGGTGTAAATCTCCCTGTACTTGCAAACAGCATTAAGGGATTACCTGGGCTTGGTGGGAGGGGAATTTCCCATCCCGCCACCCCTCAGAAAAGCTCGATGCGTACCTCAGGGCCCCCCATCCCAGCCTGCAGCATCTCCCACCATCCTGTGATGCTCCATCCCAAAAAAAAGTCTCCGCTGTGGGGCCTGACCCTGCTGGGCTGGTGGCACCATCCGGATGGACCCTCACAGTCCCCAAGCCGCTCCAAAGCTCCAGCTAATCCTGGTGCCTGCAGCACCCCAGCTCCACTTTTACCTCCCAGCACCTCCTAAGATGCTTTAAGGATGATGCCCAGCGAGGCTCCTTCCCATCTGCTCTCCTGCCGGGTGCGATGTCCCCAGGCAGCAGGATGGGGACCTGCCCATCACCCCTGGGACGGGATCTGTGCTTCCCAGACCTGGACCAGGCAGCGGGATGGGGTGGGGAGGATCCCGAGGGCATCACTCACAGCACTTTGTCCACTTTGATTGTCCCACCAAGGTCCATCACACCCTGTTGCCACCATCCTTGGTTGGGAGACGGGATGCGAGGGGACTCGTACCTGGAACAGGCTGCCCAGGGAGGGGGTTGAGTCACCTTCCCTGGAGGGGTTTAAGGGCCGGGTGGACGAGGTGCTGCGGGACATGGGTTAGCGGTTGATGGGAATGGTTGGACTCGATGATCCGGTGGGTCTCTTCCAACCTGGGGATTCTATGATTCTATGGGTGAGTTTGGGGCCACCCCCGCTGTGATGCCCATGGACCCAGCAGTTCAGCAAGACCTTTAGGAGAGCTAACGAAGAGAGAACGTTTTGGGCTCATCTCCAAGAGAAACATTTATGTTAGGGAAGGGCAGGATGGGGGAGAAGAAAAGCATCATTCATCAGCGTTAGGAAAAAGGGAAATCGTATTAGAGGTGGCCACGGTGATTGCAGATAAGATCCGCTCTCGCCAGATTACTCGAACTCTAATACAGAAGGGGAAAGCTCTGAACAACCAGCGCCTCATCCCCCACTGTGGAAATGAAACCCTCATCCATTTCTGGAGAGCCAATGATTGAGGTCCTGCTATCTCTTTGACTCTTGCAATGGAAGCTACAGATTTCATAGAATCATAGAATCACCAAGTTGGAAGAGACCCACCGGATCATTGAGTCCAACCATTCCCATCAATCACTAACCCATGTCCCTCAGCACCTCATCCACCCGTCCCTTAAACCCCTCCAGGGAAGGGGACTCAACCCCCTCCCTGGGCAGCCTCTGCCACTGCCCAATCACCCTTTCTGTGAAACATTTTTTCCTGATGTCCAGCCTGACCCTCCCCTGGTGGAGCTTGAGGCCATTCCCTCTCGTCCTGTCCCCTGTCACTTGGGAGAAGAGCCCAGCTCCCTCCTCTCCACAACCTCCTTTCAGGGAGTTGGAGAGAGCAATGAGGTCTCCCCTCAGCCTCCTCTTCTCCAGGATAAACACCCCCAGCTCTCTCAGCCGGAGGTTCAGCCACCACTGAAGGGACAGAAGCCCCGGTTGGGGTGTCCTTTCCCCACCAACCCCCCTTTCCCCACTCCCATCTCCGACTCACTTTTCGTAGTTGACGTTATCCTTGTCACAGCGCGTGTCCTTGTGCTTCTGCCAGTCCTTGCCGTGCTTGCAGGTGGTGAGCGAGATGATGTCCCTCCCGTTGTGGATGTGGTGCAGCGCGTTCCTGGTGCCGGAGCCGATGCCGGTCAGGTACCGCTTCCCCTTGAACACCAACAAGTATTTCTTTCTCGGGGGGATCGAGTCCTGATGCAACCACCCCCTCTCCCCACCACGCTGCGGATGGTCCTTTGGGAAAAGAGGGATGGAGACGTCAAACCCCGGCCTGAAGCTCTCGGTGTAGAAACTGGCTTTGGCCAAGAGGGCTTGACCGATGTCGAAGCCCAAGTCTTCAGTGTAATTGGGCCAAGTGCCTGAGTAGAGGTTGAAGATGAGGTGGTTACGGCCGCCGTTCCAGAGCGAGAAGCTGTGGATTTTCTCATCGACATCACGGACGTATTGACCCGAGAGGTGGTCGCGGTCGAGCGTGTCGATGCTGAGGATGAAGAGACAGGCTTCCTCGGGGTTCGGGGTGTAGTAGCGAGAGCGCTCGATGGAGGTGAGGATCTTGTCGTAGCTCTCCGAGAGGGGCTGGTCCTTCTCCCGGGGGTAGGTGAAGACTTTGAAGCCGTTCTTCTCGCACCTGGAGAAGTCGAAGCAGGTTTCCATCCGGCATCTGCTGTTCTTGTAGACGCTCAGCCGCGCCGCCCGCCGCGCCCGAGGCGATGGCAGCGAGGGGTCCCCATCGCTCTGGAGCTCCTCGAGGTCCGCAAAGCTTCGGAGAAGGGAACGATCCGTCCAGCGGGGCCAGATCTTCCGGGCTTCACCTTTCCTCGCCGAAAAGAAAGCGAAACGGCGCAGCTGGTCTCCTCCGAAGGAGAAAAGCAGGAGCCAAGAGGCAAGGAAAGTCAGGAAAATGTATTTCTTCCTGGTCTGCATAGGTTCACGCGCAGCCCCGGCTCCTCATCGGCTTGGAGGGACACCAGAGTCCAACGCCCCAAACCCAAGCAGGCGTCGTGACGGCTCCCAGTCCCCAGATATTGTCCCGTGGGAATATCGCGGCCCGTGGGAACGTGGATGAACCCCCCCGATCCTCCTGCTGCCCCCTCCAACCGGGGCTGCGATGGCTTTTTGGGGCGTCCCGCTCCAGCGCAGCCGCTACTCGGCTGGGGCCCCGCGCTGGGACAATGACATTTCCATCCTCGCTTGGCCCAGCTTCAAATCCCTGCAAGAAGGGGAGAGGTCGCGGCATCCGCCACCAACCGTGTCACCGCAAGCGTCTCATCCGCAGCGGGACCCCCCTCCCTCCTTTCCCAGCCCCCCCCTTTGGGAATTCCCAGTTTGGGAATGGAACCCCCATCTCCTGCCAGCCTGACCCTGTCACTGAGCCCTGTGTCACCCCCCCCACCCCCCGTTACCTCTGGGGACACGCAGCTCCAGGTGGTTTTGGGGCTGCTGAGCCCCCACGTCTCGAAGCTCGGAGCTGCATCCCTGCTGGCTGGCCCCTGTCCGTCTGTCTGTCCCACACAGAGCTGGCTGTCCTCTGTCCCTCTGTCCCTCTATCCCCACCCCACCTCCCCCAGTCCCCTGTCCGTCTGTCTGTCCCACACAGAGCTGGCTGTCCCTCTGTCCCTCTATCCCCACCCCACCTCCCCCGTCCCCTGTCCGTCTGTCTGTCCCCCGTCAGGCTGTCCCTCCGTCCCTCTCGCGGGGCTGTCTGTCCCCTCTCCGTCCGTCTGTCCCCAAAGCCTCTTGTCCTGCTGTCCCCCTCGGGGCTGGCTGTGCTCTGTCCGTCCGTCTGTCCCACGCGGGGCTGGCTGTCCCCTGTCCCCCTACCTCCCGCGGGTCTGTCTGTCTGTCCCCTGTCCGTCTGGCTGTCCCCTGTCCGTCTGTCTGTCCCCAAAGACCCTTGTCCTCCTGGCCCACACGGGTCTGTCTGTCTGTCCCCTGTCCTCCTATCTCCCGCGGGTCTGTCTGTCTGTCTGTCCCCTGTCTGTCTGTCCCCAAAGACCCTTGTCCTCCTGTCCCACGCGGGCCTGTCTGTCTGTCCCCTGTCCTCCTGTCTCCCACGAGTCTGTCTGTCTGTCCCCTGTCCCCCTGTCTCCTGCGGGTCTGCCTGTCCGTCTGTCTGTCCCACTCGGGTCTGTCTGTCTGACCCCTGTCCCTCCGTCGGTCCCACGCGGGTCCGTCTGTCTCTCTGTCCCCTGTCCGTCTGTCTGTCCCACGCGGGTGGGTCTGTCCCCTGTCCCCCTGCCTCCTGCGGGTCTGTCTGTCCGTCTGTCTGTCCCACGCGGGTCTGTCTGTCCCCTGTCCCTCTGTCTGTCCCACGCGGGCCGGCCTGTCTTTCCCACACGGGTCTGCCTGTCCTCTGCCCCCTGTCTCCTGCGGATCTGTCTGGCCGCTGTCCCTCTGTCCGTCCCACGCGCGTCTGTCTGTCCCCCCGCTCCCCCCGTTCCCAAGCTCCCCCTCTAGCCCCGCCCCCTCTCCTCCCATTGGTCGCTCGGGCCCCTGTGGGCGTGGTCACCGCCCTCCCTCCGCCCCGCGGCGCCTTCTCATTGGCCGTCGTCCTCCCGGGGCCCACGTGGGGCCGGGCTTCCCCGGGCGCGGGGGCTCCGCGGGGTCCTAGCGCCGCCCGCCCGCTGCGGGACCCCACGCGAGGGGCTCCCCACGCCCCGTGTCCCCCCCGCCCCGGCGCTCACGGGGGCGTTCGGAGAGCGGGGTCAGCCCTGGTGAGGCTGCTTCAGCCCCTCTGGGCCCCCCGGGGACCCCCCGGAGGGATGCGGCAGTTACAGTGCGGGGATGGGGGGGCGATGGGGCAGCAGGGACACAGCCGGAGCCACCGCCCCCGGGGTCCAGTGACAACCCCAGGCCCAGTGACACCCCCAGCCTCCAGTGACACCCCTACTCCATGACACCTCCAGGCTCCAGTGACACCCCGGGGTCCAGTGACACCTGGATTCGAGTGACACCCCCACTCCAATGACACCCCCAGTCTTCAGTGACACCTTGGGGTGTGGTGACACCCCCAGGGTCCAGTGGCACCCGGACTCCAGTGGCACTTGGACTGCAGTGACACCCCAAGGTCCAGAGACACCCCAAGGTCCAGTGACACTTGGACTCCAGTGATGCTCAGACTCCAGTGACACCCTCACGTCCAGTGACACCCCGGGGTCCGGTGACACCTTGGGGTCTGGTGACAACTTGGGGTCTGGTGACACCCCCAGGCTTCAGTGACAGCCTGAGGTCCAACGACACCCCCACTCCAGTGACACCCCCAGGTCCAGTGACACCCCAGGGTCCAGTGACATCTTGGGGTCTGGTGACACCCCCAGGCTCTAGTGACACCCCCAGGCTTGAGTGACACCCCAGGCTCCAGTGTCACCTGGACTCTAGTGACACCCCAGACTCCAGTAACACCCCAGGCTCCAGTGACACCCCAGGCTCCAGTGTCAACTGGACTCCAGTGTCACCCCCACTCCAGTGTCACCCCAGGCTCCAGTGTCAACTGGACTCCAGTGTCACCCCAGACTCCAGTAACACCCCAGGCTCCAGTGACACCCCAGGCTCCAGTGTCAACTGGACTCCAGTGTCACCCCCACTCCAGTGTCACCCCAGGCTCCAGTGTCAACTGGACTCCAGTGTCACCCCCACTCCAGTGACACCCCAGGCTCCAGTGTCAACTGGACTCCAGTGTCACCCCCACTCCAGTGACACCCCAGGCTCCAGTGTCACCCCCACTTCAGTGACACCCCAGGTTCCAGTGACACCCCAGGCTCCAGTGACACCCCAGGCTCCAATGTCACCTGGACTCCAGTGACACCCCCAGGCTCCAGTCACACCTCCAGGCTCCAGTGTCACCCCCACTCCAGTGACACCCCAGGCTCCAGTGACACCCCAGGCTCCATTGACACCCCAGGCTCCAGTGACACCTGGACTCCAGTGACACCCCAGGCTCCAGTGTCACCCCCACTCCAGTGACACCCCAGGCTCCATTGACACCCCCACTCCAGTGACACCCCAGGCTCCAGTGACACCCTCAGGCACCAGTGCCACTTGGACTCCAGTGTCACTCCCACTCCAGTGACACCCCAGGCTCCAGTGTCACCTGGACTCCAGTGACACCCCCAGGCTCCAGTGACACCCCAGGCTCCAGTGCCACCCCCACTCCAGTGTCACCCCATGCTCTGGGCTGGGGTCCCCAGTCCCTGTCCCAGCAGGCGGTTGGGGTCCCAGCGGAGCCCCCCTCGGCGGCTTTTTCCGCCCCTTTGGGCTGGTTGGGCCCCGGGGGGGAGTTAATCCCGGAGCCCGGGGATTACTGCGGCCTGAGCTGCGCCAAGCGGATTACCGGAGGGACAGGGAACGCGGGGACGGGAGCCCCGGGCTCCTCTGGGGGGGGCGTGGGGACAGCGCCCACCCCCCGGGACAGGGCAGCCCCCCAGCTGCCCCCCAGCTGGGCTTGTGTCCCGTACTGGGGGGACTGGTGGCTACTGGGAGCTGAGATATGACACTGGTGGCTACTGGGAGCTGTGACATTAAACTGGTGGCTACTAGGAGCTGTGATATGACACTGGTGGCTACTGGGAGCTGCGTTTTGTACTGGTGGCTACTGGGAGCTGTGGTTTTGCACTGGGAGCTCTCTTGTACTGGTGGCTACTGGGAGCTGTGACATTACACTGGTGGCTACTGGGAGCTGCAATATGACACTGGTGGCTACTGGGAACTGTGATATGACACTGGTGATTACTGGGAGCTGCGTGTTGTACTGGTGGCTACTGGGAGCTGCATTTTGTACTGGTGGCTACTGGGAGCTGTGATATGACACTGGTGATTACTGGGGGCTGCGTCCTGTACTGGTGGCTACTGGGACCTGTGTCCTATACTGGTGGCTACTGGGAGCTGTGATATGACACTGGTGGCTACTGGGAGCTGCGTTTTGTACTGGTGGCTACTGGGAGCTGTGGTATGACACTGGTGGCTACTGGGTGCTGTGACATTACACTGGTGGCTACTGGGAACCATGTCTTATACTGGTGGCTACTGGGAGCTCTGTCTTGTACTTGTGCCTACTGGGAGCTGTGATTTGACACTGGTGGCTACTGGGAGCTGCGTTTTGTACTGGTGGCTACTGGGACCTCTGGTATTACACTGGTGGCTACTGGGAACTGTGTCTTGTACTGGTGGCTACTGGGAGCTGCATTTTGTACTGGTGGCTACTGGGAGCTGTGATATGACACTGGTGGCTACTGGGATCTGCGTTTTGTACTGGTAGCTACTGGGAGCTCTATCCTGTACTGGTGGCTACTGGGAGCTGTGACATTACACTGGTGGCTACTGGGAGCTGTGATATGACACTGGTGATTACTGGGAGCTGTTTCCTGTACTGGTGGCTGCTGGGTGCTGTGTCCTATACTGGTGGCTACTGGGAGCTGTGTTTTGTACTGGTGGCTACTGGGAGCTGTGATTTTGCATTAAGCGCACTGGGAGCTGTGATTTTGCACTGGGAACACTGGGAGATGTGATTTTGTACTGGTTGGACTGGGAACTGCACCTTGCACTGGTGGCACTGGGAGCTGTAGTCCAGGAGCACGGGTGGCACTGGGAGCTGTAGTGCTGGGTGCATTGGTGCTTGCTGGGAGCGGTGGCCCGGCTCACTGGTGAGTACTGGGGGGAACTGGGAGGAGAGGAATGAGGGGGTTGTGGGGGAAGCTGGGAACTGGAGGGCAGAAAGGGAAACTGGGAGGGAAACTGGGAGCCGCAAGGAGTCCTGGGGGGGCAGTGGGAGTTCTTAGAGACTGGGAACTGCATTTTCCACTGGTAGCACTGGGAGCTGGGGGGGTGAGTGGGGGCACTGGGAGTTGGAGATGGGGGGGTACTGGGAACTGGGGGACACTTGGAGCGGTGGATGGAGCTGGAGGGCGCTGGGAGCTGTGAGTGAACTGGGGGCACTGGGAGCTGGAGGAGCACTGGGAGCTGTGAGTGAACTGGGGGGCACTGGGAGCTGCAGTGGGAACTGGGGGGCACTGGAAGCTGGGAAAGCCCTGGGAGCTGAGAGTGAACTGGGGGGCACTGGGAGCTATGGGGGCACTGGGAGCTGGGGGAGCACTAGGAGCTGAGAGTGAACTGGGGGGCACTGGGAGTCGGGGGAGCACTGGGAGCTGTGAGTGAACTGGGGGATACTGGGAGCTGTGGGGGGCACTGGGAGCTGAGAGTGAACTGGGGGGCACTGGGAGCTGTGGGGAGCACTGGGAGCTAGGGGGACACTGGGAGCTGCGAGTGAACTGGGGGTTACTGGGAGCTGTGAGTGAACTGGGGGGCACTGGGAACTGGGGGCACTGGGAGCTGTGAGTGAACTGCGGGGCACTGGGAGCTGCAATGGGAACTGGGAGCGCTGGAGGGAGCACTGGGAGCTGCAGGGAGGGCTCTGGGAAGCACTGGGAGCTGTAGTTCACTGGGGATACTGGGAGGTGTAGTCAGCGGCCCCCAGCGCATACTGGGAGGTGTAGTCCCAGGCCAGTGCCATACTGGGAGCTGTGGTTGCGCGGTGCTGGGGCTGCTGGGAGCTGCAGCCCTGCCCTGGGGGCTGCTGGGCTCTGTCCCCGTGTCCCCAGTGGCTCCTGTGGGTGCTCAGACCGCCCCACACGGACCCCTTGCTCGCACATCCCCTCTGACCCTGAGGGAGGGAGGGATTTTGGGGGGTGCCTGGGGTGTGGGAAGTGGGAGAGGAGTGGAGGGAGGAGGAGGGACCAAGTTGGGGTTCCCTGGGTGAGGGATGGATGCTGGGGGGATGCTTGGGGTCTGGGAAGTGGGAGAGGAGTGGAGGAAGGAGGAAGGATGGTGCTGGGGTCCCCTGGGTAAGGGATGGATTTTGAGGGGATACCTGGGGTCTGGGAAGTGGGAGAGGAGTGGAGGAAGAAGGAGGGACCGAGTTGGGGTCCCCTGGGTGAGGTATGGATGTTGGGGGGATGCTTGGTGTCTGGGAAGTGGAAGAGGAATGGAGGAAGAAGGAGGGACCGAGTTGGGGTCCCCGGGATGAGGGATGGATGTTAAGGGGATGCTTGGGGTGTGGGAAGAGGGAGAGGAGTGGAGGGAGGAGGAGGGACCAAGTTGGGGTTCCCTGGGTGAGGGACAGATGCTGGGGGGGATGCTTGGGGTCTGGGAAGTGGGAAAGAGGTGAGGGAAGGAGGAGGGATGGTACTGGGGTCCCCTGGGTGAGGGATGGATGTTGGGGGGATGCCTGGGGTCTGGGAAGTGGGAGAGAGTGGAAGAAGGAGGAAGGATGGTGCTGAGGTGCCCTGAATGAGGGATGGATTTTGGGGAGATGCCTGGGGTCTGGGAAGTGGGAGAGGAGTGGAGGAAGGAGGAGGGATGATGCTTCGGTGTCCTGGGTGAGGGATGGATGTTGGGGGGATGCCTGGGGAGAGTGGAAGAAGGAGGAGGGATGGAGTCGGGGTCCCCCAGGCTGGGGTCGGATGCTGATCCCACGCCTCCAGCTCGTCTCGGCCACAGCAGCATGGGGGGCACCCAGATGCTGGCGCTGCCCCTGCCGAAGGGACCTCACCACGTTGGCTGCACGGATGTCATGGTGGGCCACACGCGGCAGGTACGGGGTGTCCAGGATGGGGACGGGGACGGGGACACCCTTCCCTGCACAGCGGGGTGGCCGCAGCCAGCTGGGTTTGCAAGAGCTGAGCTCACCGAGGGCACGGCCACTGCTGCTCCGTGCCGTCCCCATGGCATCCCCCTTCCTCTCTGTCCCCCAGGGGCTGTTCCTCCGCCTCTTCTACCCCTGCCTGCCCCGAGCGGGAGCCGAGCGGCCACTCTGGATCCCACGCTCCGAGTACTTCAGCGGGTTGGCCGACTTCACCCAGCGCGGCCGGCGCTGGTGCGCGCCCCTGCTGGGCATCGCCATCGGTGAGGGGCGGCGGGCACCGCGTCCCCCATTCCCTAGGGACGCGCTCCCTTAGCGGGATTTGAGGTGACCGAGCCCGTTGGCATCGCCTGGGGCAGCTGGGTGGATGCCGCAGGATGGAGCTGAGAGGTCCTACGGCAGCGGTGGGGTCTCCCCACTTTTGCTGGGGGGTTTCTCTTCCCCGCAGGCTCGTGCAGAGTCCCAGTCAGCTGGAACGGGCCTTTCAAGCCCTGCGGCAGCAGGTACCCTCTGATCATCTTCTCCCATGGCCTGGGAGCCTTTCGGTAGGATGAGCTGGGGCTCCTGAGCCCCTGCTGCCAAGTGGGTGTCTTGGGTGCTCGGTCCTGGGTGCCGGCGCAGCCCTGATCCTGCTCTCCCCGGCAGGACCCTCTATTCCTCCATCTGCTCGGAGCTGGCATCCTGGGGCTTCGCGGTGGTGGCTCTCGAGCACAGGTAGGTGCCCTGTTCCCCCCCGAATCTTCCCGGGGAGCGGCTGGTGCCCCCGCGACGTGGCTGCCTGCCCTCCGGCCCCTGCAGGGACCATTCGGCCTCCGCCACCTATTTCTGCACGGAGGAGGCTGGGAGAGAGGAATGGATCCCGTACCAACAGGTGCCCCAAGGGCAGAAGGAGTTTTATTTCCGAAACAAGCAGGTACCAGCGTGCGGGCAACCAGAGAGGCGTGAGAGCTGAGCTGGTCCTTCATCCCTGGGGTCTTCATCTCCTGCCCTTCCCAAGCCGTGGTGCCAGGGCTGAGCTCTCTCCTTGCAAGCTGTGAAATATCTGTTCAACCTGTTTACTTCTATTTCATGGGGTTTCTCTGTCTGGCTCCATCTGACCCTGGCAGGAGCTGAGCTTTGTTGCATTCCTAATTGCTTTAACGTTGCTCACATCCCAGGGAGAAACAGGCTTTCTGCCCAGCCCAGCGCCACGGGCTGGTGAGGCTCCAGACCAGCTTCACACCCTGATTTTTGTCTCTCTGGGATTACCCCAAGCAGCTGCTTGCTGGGGAGCAAGAAGGTTTCCTGCTGAGCTAGGTTCCCCCCTGCTCATTTCTGCTTCGTTTAAAAGAACGTTGAGTTGAGATTTGTTGTGGAAAAGCTCTCTGGGAGATGTAGTGGTTGGAAATGCTTTTGGCAGCCTTAAATCCCCTCCCAGCCTTTTGTTTTTGTGAATGCACAAACAAAGGCTTATTTTTGCCATAAAGATGAACCCATCAACGTAAATGTTGAGGGTGAATGAGAAATTAATTACAAATAGAAGGAAAGGTTTTAGAGGGATGATGGGACATTGCGGGGAGGATCCACCCCAAACTTGTAGGTTAACCAGGGGAGGTTAATTCTCACTCCCAGGTTCATCAGAGAGCGGGGGAATGTGTGCAAGCGCTCCGGCTCTTCAAGGACATCGGCAGCGGTAAATCTGTCCCAAACGTCCTTCACCAGGACTTCGATCTCTCCGTGCTGAAGGTACCCGGGTCCGTCTGTGCTGGAGGACCAGGCAGAGCGATCACTGGGCTGATGGAGGGGTCTGGGTGCCCTTTGCCGGCAGGATCAGTCCTCGTTGTGTGAGATCTGCCCTCCTGGGACAAGCAGGATCTGTGCAGAGCCGTAGTTTTCCACCTCTCCCCTTCTTGGTGCCTCTCTTCTCCATTTTCTCCTCTATGCGTGCTGGGGAATCCGGGTCCCTCTTTGCACCCTCCTTTGCAGAGGGCAGAGCCGTGGGGCTTTGCTGATCTTCTTCCCTTGCTTTTTTCTTCCCTAATTAGGAACCTTCTGCAGCAAGGTTTGGGCCCAGGCTCCTCAGCCTTCTCTTTTTTTTTGCAGGACAGCATCGATCTGAGCAAAGTTGCCGTCATGGGCCATTCCTTCGGTGGGGTGACGGCAGTGCTGGCCTTGGTGAAAGAGCCCAGCTTCAGGTGACACGTGGCTCATCCTGGTGGGCAAGGAGAGCCATGTGAAGCTCTGGAGACACATGGCTCATCCTGGTGGGCAAGGAGAGCCATGGGAAGCTCTGGAGACACATGGCTCATCCTGGTGGGCAAGGAGAGCCATGGGAATCTCCAGAGATACGTGGCTCATCCTGGTGGGAAAGGAGAGCCATGGGAAGCTCCGGAGATACGTGGCTCATCCTGGTGGGAAAGGAGAGCCACGTGAAGCTCTGGAGACACGTGGCTCATCCTGGTGGGAAAGGAGAGCCACGGGAAGCTCTGGAGATACCTGGCTCATCCTGGTGGGAAAGGAGAGCCACGGGAAGCTCTGGAGACACATGGCTCATCCTGGTGGGCAAGGAGAGCCATGGGAAGCTCCGGAGATACGTGGCTCATCCTGGTGGGAAAGGAGAGCCACGGGAAGCTCCAGAGATACCTGGCTCATCCTGGTGGGAAAGGAGAGCCACGGGAAGCTCTGGAGACATGTGGCTCATCCCGGTGGGAAAGGAGAGCCATGGGAAGCTCCAAGGACAAACATCTCATCCTGGTGGGAAAGTAAGGCAGGACATTCATCCCGCAGATGTGCAGTGGCTCTTGATGCTTGGATGTTCCCCCTGGAGAATGTGCTGTACCCAGAGGTGCCCAAGCCTGTGCTCTTCATCAATACCGAGAAGTTCCAGACGCCAGCAAATGTTGCCAAAATGAAGAGGCTGAGCTCCAGGAACAGCCAGACGAAGATTATAACCATCCTGTGAGTCAGGGGCTGCAGGCACCCACCCGCTGGGACCCTCTGAGCTGTCTTCCAGCGTGAGGACCTCTCCCCAGCTCCCACTGAAGCAAATCCCTTCTCTATCCCAGGGGATCCGTGCACCAGAGCCAGACCGACTTCACCTTTCTCAACGGGAAGCTTGTCGGCCGCGTCCTTGGTGCAAGAGGGACCATCGACCCCCACAAGGGGCTGGACATCACCAGCCAGGCGGCTCTGGCCTTCCTGCAAAGGCATCTCAGTACGGCACGGGGTGGAGGGAACGTTGGCCGGGGCTTGGGAGGGCACGGGAGCTCCTTGGGTTTGGTGCTTCCCATCCTGTTGTACAAAGCAAAGGGATGTGGTGGTTGCTCCTTCTTTACGCCTGGGCTGACAGTTGCTGTAGTAACCCCATCACCATCTCCGCAGACCTAGAAGAGGAGTTTGATCGATGGGATAACCTCCTTGAAGGCATCGGAGACTCAGTTGTTCCAGAAGCACCGTTCTGCCGCTCCAACCTGTAGCCAGCTCCAAGGTCGCTGGTGGGAGCCGAGAACAGGGAAATGAGCCGTGCAGGATCCAACCACCCATGGGCAGGAGGAGCCACAGGGACAACAGGACCTGGGACTGAGCTCCTGAGGTGTCTGGTGGCCTGGTGCTCACCAAGCATGCCAGGATTGCCCTCTCTGCTTGAGCGCCGCCTGCAGCGAGGGCTGCGGGAATAAAATTCCCGGGGACAGAGAGTGAGTTGGCTGTCACTGGGGTTGAGGTGACACCCTTCTTGCACACAGAGGGTAGGTGGACATCGATCCCTCATCTGGCTGGAGCTGCTGCAGCTGTGGCACATCTGGCAGGAGCAGGCAGAGGGGACATTGCCGTGGGGTGGAGGTGGTTCAGCCACAACCCAAAGAACCAGCACAGGGAGATACGGGATGGGAGCTCCAAGCACAAAGCAAATGAAAGTCTGATCATTGTCGTGGAAAGCTGGCCAGATCGCTGAGTCCACACCTAAAATCTGAGGGGAAAAAAGAAAGAGGATGGTTTTAAACTGTATCCTGGGCTGCACCCAAAGCAGTGGGACCAGCAGGGTGAGGGAGGGGATTCTGCCCCTCTGCTCTGCTCTGGTGAGACCCACCTGGGGTCCTGTGTCCAGTTCTGGAGTCCTCAGCACAGGAGGGACATGGAGCTGTTGGAGCGAGTCCAGAGGAGGCCATGGAGATGATCCAAGGGCTGGAGCACCTCCTGTATGAGGACAGGCTGAGAATTGGGGTTGTTCAGCCTGGAGAAGAGAAGGCTCTGAGGAGACCTTAGAGCAGCTTCCAGGACTGAAAGGGGCTCCAGGAAAGCTGGGGAGGGGCTCTTGATCAGGGAGAGCAGGAGGGACAGAACGAGGGGGAAAGGTTTTCAGCTGAAAGAGGGGAGATTGAGATGAGATCTTGGGGAGAAATGTTTTGCTGTGAGGGTGGGGAAGCCCTGGTTCCTGGTTGCCCAGAGCAGTGGTGGCTGCCCCATCCCTGGAGGGGTTCAAGGCCAGGTTGGATGGGGCTTGGAGCCCCTGATCCAGTGGGAGGTGTCCCTGCCCGTGGCAGGGGTGGGACTGGATGGGCTTTGAGGTCCCTTCCAACCCAGACCATTCTGTGATTGTATGAAACTAGGGAGTGGCTGGAAGTACCCCTGAGCACCCTAGCGGTGCAAGGATGTGAACCAGGGACAGAGATCCAGAGAGAAGGAAAAGAGCCCAGCCAGGTTTTACAGCATGAAAAGCAACTCTGCTGAAACTGGCACATGGTGGCCGTGGGAATAAGGCACTTTGGAAGCACCTACAGCACATTCCTGGGTAACACCAGGGACATTTGAGCAAGGGGTGCTTTTTAAAGGAGGGTCCAGCCCTCAGCAGTCCCAAAGCAGGGATGAAGCCAGCGGAGCTGTGTGGATTTGCCTGGAGGAAAGGAGGCTGAGGGGAGACCTCATTGCTCTCTCCAACTCCCTGAAAGGAGGTTGTGGAGGGGAGGGAGCTGGGCTCTTCTCCCAAGGGACAGGGGACAGGACGAGAGGGAATGGCCTCAAGCTCCACCAGGGGAGGGTCAGGCTGGACATCAGGAAAAAAAATGTCATGGAAAGGGTGATTGGGCAGTGGCAGAGGCTGCCCAGGGAGGGGGTTGAGTCCCCTTCCCTGGAGGAGTTTAAGGGACGGGTGGACGAGGTGCTGAGGGACATGGGTTAGTGATTGATGGGAACGGTTGGACTCGATGATCCCGTGGGTCTTTTCCAACCTGGTGATTCTGTGATTTATCCCATCAGAGACCCTCCCCGGGGTCCTTGCTGGCACTGTGGCAGGAGAGGTGGCAGCAACCCTCGGCAGCTGCGGGGAGCAGCCGGGCTCCTGGCACACCATCTGCTTTTGCGTTGTCCCTGTCGCCGCCACACGGCATTCCTGCTGGGAAGAGGGCAGGCGGCAGCAGCCCTGCCTTTCACCTCCTGCCATCGCAGAGAGAAGCTGCTGCAGGCGACGCACCCAGTGCCGCACGGAGACAGTTTTCCCTGGGATGCTGGGGGCTGGAGGAGAGGGGTTGCAGGTGGCTCTTCCTCACCCTATGACATGGGTGCCGGCAAAGCCCTTCTCCCCAGAGAAGAAAGGAGAATGGAAAAGCACCATCTCGCTCCTGCGGTGCTTGAATTGTTTGTGTCACCGTCACAGCCACATCCTCTCGCTGGTGGCCCCTGGCCCCTCTTAGTGGAGGTCGAGTCCTAGGGCTGAGGATGCTCCTGGGTGTTCCCAGGGGACAGCTGCGGCGGAGAGGCCATCGTTCAACGTCTCCTTCGCTCTCCAGTGACACAAAGGGCTGGCGTGAACAGGACCGCAAGATCTCGGTGCTTTCGAGGCTGCCAGATATTTATTTCTAATTGTTGGACACCTAAAAAAACCACCTCCAGCCCTGGGAACAGGCTGGGCTGTGATGTCGAGAGGCTGAGGGTGGGTGGGGGACATTCAAGGTCGAGGGATGCGCTGAGTCGTGTGAGCGAGACGTCAGGTCCCGTTTGAACCGTGAGAGACAGTGACTGGTGTGGAAATCAAATCCCATTTTCCTCCCTGAATTAGCACGGCCGGGGATCTGTGGTGGCAGTTCCAGGGGAGCAGCCTGGTGGTGGCTCCGGCACAGCTGAGGGAAGCTATAAATTCTGCAGGACTCTTATGTAAAAGCTTTCGGAGAAGGGGGTGGCAGAAACTACTGACATTTGTTAACCCTTCTGTTCACAGAAAGCCACTTATTCCCATCCTCAGGAGGGAGGGAGAGGGGGAGCAGGCAGATGTCCTCCTGCCTGGCTTTTCATCCCCCGCTCCCCTCTCCGGAGTCAGACTCCGCACCCAGGACCGTGTTCCCAATTTTCTTTGTGCTTCTGGAGGAAAACCCCACCAGAAGAAAGAGGAGAGTTCAGTAAAGTCCCTGATGTCACTCAAGAAGGGCAGACACCCCCTTTCCTCCCCCTCTATCGGCCCTTCTCTGCTCTCTGTGGGATGTGGGGGTGCAGGAGCCTCTCCGAGTGTTTTCCTACTGCATCTGCTTTAAAATCCAGCCCGGAGCCATCTCTTCAATCAGGCTCCCCTCGCAAGCACCGCTTTCCTCCAGATCCCCATTACGCGCTCCAGCCTCGAGGCTGGAGGCAGCATGCATGAAAGATGCGGCACAAATCCCTGGTGTGGCACGCAAGGAAGGAGTTTTCCCCATGTCCCAGCTTGCTTAGATGGTTTTGCTGGGCCCGAGAGGTTGGAAAGAAAAGGGCTGGGGCTGGGGCAGAGTGACTGGAGGGGAGACCCCACGGGCCTTTGGGGTGGCAAGAGCTGCTCCAAGGTTGCCTGTTGCCACCCTGGAAGGGGTTCTGGCAAAAAGCAGGAGCTAAGGGTTAGCCTGGAGTGTGATCGGCCACAAGCGCACGCAAGCACTAGCTCCGGGACGATGTGTCCCTACGATGCAGCAGCTTGGGTTCAAATGTGGAATAGCTGGGGTGTGGATCTGCAAATCCCCTGGGTTTTACCCACAGAGAGACTTAGCTTCTCATGGACCAGCAGGGCCAGGGAGGTTCTTCTCCCTCTGGACTCGGCACTGGTGAGACCTCTCCTCGAATCCTGTGTTCAGTTCTGGGCCCCTCACCACAAGAAGGATGTTGAGGCTCTGGAGCGAGTCCAGAGAAGAGCAACGAAGCTGGGGAAGGGGCTGGAGAACAAGAGGAGCGTCTGAGAGAGCTGGGGGTGTTTAGCCTGGAGAAGAGGAGGCTGAGGGGAGACCTCATTGCTCTCTGCAACTCCCTGAGAGGAGGTTGTGGAGAGGAGGGAGCTGGGCTCTTCTCCCAAGGGACAGGGGACAGGACGAGAGGGAATGGCCTCAAGCTCCGCCAGGGGAGGTTCAGGCTGGACATTAGGAAAAAATGTTTCACAGAAAGGGTGATTGGGCAGTGGCAGAGGCTGCCCAGGGAGGGGGTTGAGTCCCCTTCCCTGGAGGGGTTTAAGGGACGGGTGGATGAGGTGCTGAGAACATGGGTTAGTGATTGATGGGAATGGTTGGACTCAATTATCCAGTGGGTCTTTTCCAACCTGGTGATTCTATGATTCTATGGATATGGGAAGGAAATGCCATCTCCTTCCCCTAAAGGGTCAGCACTCACAGCACCTGCCTGCAGCCCCGAGGTGCCAGGTGCTGGGAAGGACTCACTCCCAGCCAAGCCTCTCAATGTGTCTCATCTGCTTTCATATTCAAACCGGTGCCTTTAAAAATAAATAAATAAAAGCTGCCCATTTATATTCCCCTCACAGCTGTGCTTGCAGCATGGCTGGGGTGTGAATGGACGCATTCCTTGTCCCCACGGCTTATCTCCGCAGAGCAACCTCCGCTTGCGACTGGGGCTTCGGCTTCAAAGCTTCCCACTCTCGGGGCTGAAATCCGACAGTGTCCGCTTAGACCTTGCTTGGAGGTTTTTAGCATTTTAGAGCTGAGAGTCTTCTCCTCCCCAGCCACAGCTGGTCCTGCCTGTGGCTCCCTCCCTCCTGAGAAGCCCCTTCCAGCTGGTGGATCCCTCTCCATCCCATGCACGCAGCAAACTGCGGTTGCCAGCTCCAGCATTTGCTGCCGCTTAGAAAAACCCTCGCTTCCTCAATTGAAGCTTCCCTGTTGATTTAATTAATGCAAATTGAAACATGTGTTAAATCCTCCTTGTAATTAACCGTAACGCTTAGTGTCGTAGGGTTGGTTTTTTTTTTTCTCCTACTTGTATTTTTAAGGAAAATAAGAAGGCCTGGATTCACAACAGCGCATAAAGGTCCACGGCCCTCACGCCGAGCCCAGCGTATGCAGCAAGAACCACACGAGCTCCAGCAGAGGAGCTTGGTACCAGCCTTGAAGAGCAGCACGGATGCAGGTGCAGGGCTGACCCCGCTCCCAGCCCCAGCCTGGGCAGCTCCCTCTGGAGCAGAGCTCCTTAGATTCCTTTGACTGGTGAGTATATGCTCGGTTTTATGTCGATTTTCCTGCTGGCAAATCAAAACTTTGCTCTGGGTGAAGTTCCAAATGGAGTTTCTTCATCTCCAAAGGGAGTTGTTTTTATCTAATGCAACGGCTTCCAGGCTGCCTTGAGCTGAAAACCCTGGATGCTCGCAGTCATGAGGGATTCAGCTCAACTTTGTCATCTTCCCAAGCACCAGTTCCTCCCGTGCTGGCTTACGGGGCAGGACCAGGCTGGAGTAGGTTCTTGCTGATCCTAGAGAAGATTCCTGAATAAAAAGGGGGAAGACTGACTGAGAATGGAAATATAGGGACTGGAAGATAAAAAGAAGGCTGTGTGAGGTTTCTCTAGTTTCAAGCTAAGCCAAAAAAGCCCTTGAAATGGATATGAAGGATTGGGTTTTGTTAATATCAAGGTTCTCCTAATTTAGGAGGGACAGGCTGAACCCATCCCTAGGGATGCTGGCTCGTGCTTTGCACCCAAGTGTAGTAGCTGGGGAGAGGGAAATCTACATGAGGCAGGGATCCCAAATATCATAGAATCATAGAATCACCACGTTGAAAGAGACCCACCAGATCGTCGAGTCCAACCATTCCCATCAATCACTAACCCATGTCCCTCAGCACCTCATCCACCCGTCCCTTAAACCCCTCCAGGGAAGGCGACTCAACCCCCTCCCTGGGCAGCCTGTTAAATATCCCACGTGCTCCTTTTTAAACTCTTTGGCTTCGGTCTTACCCCAGATCAGGGTGCAGGAGGTGCTGAGACTGTCGGTCCCCCCCCTCCCCATGTGCCACGGCAGCACCGGAGCCCCCCAACCCACGACCTTCAAGATGCCTTCACCTCCTTGCGTTGATTGCAGCTCTCTAACGATGTTCACCACCCAAACCCTGGGTTGTGGGGGGGATGTGCGTGGTTTTTTGTATCTTTTAATTAAAATGAAGCACTTGCGTTGGCAATCGCAACCTCAGCGTGTCTCTCCGGGCACTGATTTTAGCGGAGGGCAGCAGTTTCCTGGTTTATTGCATAAAAGACAGAGCTGTGTTTTTCCCCCAGAAAGGCCGGCTTTGTTCACCTCTTCTCCCAGCTGCAGTGGATGTGTCTGGTCTTTTTTTTTCTTTTAATATATAGATCGATCTATTTTGAACTCAAATGAGTGGGGGGAAAGGGATCAAACGGCACTGAGCAAATGTTAACTGCAGGTATTGTTTTCATGCTGGTGTTTCTGAGCGCGAGGAGTGGGATGGAGCAGGAATTAACCCATTTTGATGCAGAATTGTAGGTGGAGATGGGAGGAGAACTGCTTATTCTGAGAGGATCCATAGACATGGATCTCCTCGTCCAACTGAAGTCAAAAAGTGCCATTAAAATGCTCACAAACGTGTTTCCTTGGCTTACAAATCCTGTGGGAAGAGGCATATTTTATTCCACCCCTGGTGTCAGCCCTTGTCCGTAGATATCACCACGGGATAAAGAGCTGTGGCTGTTGCCCCAGGTTCTCCTGCGTTACCTGAGCGTGGGGTTGGATGCGAGGAGCGGGGAACACTCCAAAATCCTGCTTTTTGATCACAATTCGACCTTGTGCTGTCTGTCTGAAGGAAACCAGGTGCTTGAAAACAGCAAATGTGCCTGCACCCGAGCAGCACAGCTCCGTGAAAGACAAATAAACCCCGCTCAGTTGAGCATTGTTCCCAAATTTGCTCTTAGTGGGAACAGGCTCAGTCTGGGGGCTGCTACAAGCTCATTCATATTGTTTATTTGACATCGGGGAAGTCGTTTTCCTTTAAGAGGATTTCCATCCCTCAACTCCTCCCATCGTGACACTTCCAAGCTACATTTTGTCTTGAAAGGGTGGGAGTATTTTTAACTATATCGCGCCGGGGAAGTATTAATAGCACAATAGGCTCGCTGAGCTGCCGATAGAGCTGAATCCATATTTTAAATTCAAGGATCTAATTAGGAGCTGGGGAATAATTAGTGCTCTACCCAGCTTTTCTTTCCCCCTTCACTTTATTTTCAAAGAGCCAAAGCAAACACCTTTGCTGGAATCTTCTACGGCTGTTGAATATTTGATGGATTCCTTCTGCATTGCTATTCCATGTGGCTGTCAAAACCACGCTGGCTTCTTTGCTCTCTCCCAGCTGAAATGGCTGACTCCGACACTCTCAAAATCTAATTAGCGTATCTCCTGTTGGCTCACACTCCAAAAAACCACCCCATAAAGCCTTTCTTCATGCTTCTCTCCCAGCCACTCGCTAGCGCTGGGTGATGCAGCCTAGTTATTTCAGAACCCTCGGCAGCGTGTTGTTTACAGGCTTCCTCAAATAGCAAAGCTCTTGGTGCTCCATATGGGAAATGCAAATTTGTGGGCTCTGGTTGGGAGCAGAAAGGGAAAAGAAGCGTGGATGTAGTGAAATGGGTCGAGGCTGCAGCTCGGTTGGGAGCAAGGAGTGGGGAAAGCAATGCAAGGAGATAGCCAGCCCGGCTTTCCTGGCCTCAAGTTGCACCAGGGGAGGTTCAGATTGGACATTAAGAAAAAATTCTTCACCGAAAGGGTTTTCAGGCATTGGAAGGGGCTGCTCAGGGAGGTGGTTGTCTCCCCATCCCTGGGGGTACTTAAAAGATGGGTAGATGAAGTGCTTATAGTTATGGTTTAGTAGTGGACAGGAATGGTTGGGCTTGATGATCTCAAAGGTCTTTTCCAACCTAGTGATTATACAATTCTATGATTTCATATATTTGTCCTTTTGATAGGAATGGTTTAACTTGATGATCCGGTGAGTCTCTTCCAACCTGGTTCTTCTATGATTCTATGATTCTATGATTCTATGATTCTATGATTCTATATTTGGCAGGTAGCTCCCAGGAGAGCACAACTGCACATTAGTGTCTCGTAGGATCTGCTGGTGCTGCGAATAAACCAACCTGCTCTGTAACTGTACCCACTGTTGGGAGCGCCTGTGACAGCTCTCCTCTCTCTGGTCTCTAATAATAGTTGGGCTGGTTGCTGAAGTCTCTTCCTCGCTCTTGCCTCTCCCCAGCCATCTGTTTTCAAGAAACTTGTGGAATTCGTGTCACTGAGCTCTTATCCATATTTATCAGAGGGGTGGAGGCTGGCTCACAAAGCCAAAGGCTGGGAGAGAAGATTGGTCAGAGATAGGAGTTTGATGATTTATATGATTTATATGATTTATATGATTTATATGATTTATATGATTTTCTTAGGAAGCAAAGAATGAAAAGCACGTCAGGAGACCTCCCAGCCAGCTGGGAAGGGAATTCTGCTATCCCTTTGGCCAGGGTGAATCAAAGGCAGAGCACAACATTTAGGAGAAAGACCACACCTCGTTCAACGTCCTGGGTGCAGCCAGGGTGAAGCTGGTCATGTGTGGGCACCGCAGGCACCACTGTTATTTTAGGCTTTGTCCCCATCTCAGTGTGCTGGAGCGTTGTTTGCAAGGAGAGCAGAGGGCTCGTGGGGCTTTGTCTTTGGTTCATTAGAAGCTTATGTTATTTTTCTGCTCTAGAGCCTTCTCAGCCCTCATCACCATAGTGTTTGGATATCACGCAGTGCGGTCCTGTGGTTGCATTCGCGGAGACGACCGTGGATCCAAGGGTTAATATTGCCCCAATAGCAAAGCAATTGATTTCTATTTTCATCTCTCTCACTGCAGGCACAATCACCATCTGTGGTGAGTGCTTTTACTTTTCTCGGTTTATGGAGGAATGAAGTGAGTTTGAGTGAATTTGAGCAACCTGATCCTTTTAAGCAACCTGATCCAGTGGGTTGGCCCTGGCCTAGGTTGCTCCAAGCAGGGGTGGCTGCCCCATCCCTGGAGGGGTTCAAGGCCAGGTTGGATGGGGCTTGGAGCTCCTGATCCAGTGGGAGGTGTCCCTGCCCATGGCAGGGGTGGAACTGGATGGGCTTTGAGGTCCCTTCCAACCCAAACCATCCCATAATTCTATGAACTCCGCTAATGTCACCAGTCTCAGCAAATACTTGCAAATATTAATTACCAAGGTGCTTTAAAACATTCTCTGATTAAGAAATCAGCTGTCAGTCCATCCATCATGGGTGCTTAAGGGTGGCAATTTAATACTCGGAAAGAACATTTCCTTATTGGAGATTAAATATTTTTGCAAGTTAAAAGTGCTGCCGTGGGCTGAGTTGTCACCCAGTTGTGTCAGTCTCTTTGTGGGATGTTTTGATAAGCACATCAGAGGAGACGCTTTCATCTTTATGCTAAATCAGATCACGTCACGTCCTAAATTCACATGTACAAGGAGTCCTGCTGGTGAGACCTTGACTTCTCTGTCTCACCGGCAGCAGAGGCGGTTGAATGCAGCCGAAGGGCTCGTGTTTTGTCTGTGCTGAGGATGAGACCCCTTGAACAACCAGTGCCTGTGAGCTGCCCCAGGGCAACAATTTTAAGTGGGTGCAGTTATCACTGGCTTGGATGTATCACAGACACCGACCCCGAGAACAGGTCTCATTCCTCATTTCATAGAATCATGGAATGGGTTGGGTTGGAAGGGGCCTCAAAGCCCATCCAGTTCCACCCCTGCCCTGGGCAGGGACACCTCCCACTGGATCAGGGGCTCCAAGCCCCATCCAGCCTGGCCTTGAACCCCTCCAGGGATGGGGCAGCCACCACTGCTCTGGGCAACCTGGAGCAGGACCTCCTCACCCTCGCAGGAAAACATTTCTCCCCAAGATCTCATCTCAATCTCCCTTCTTTCAGCTTAAAATCTCTGCTCTTTTGGTTTATAAAGCCTTTGACCCTTTCTACTCTGGAAATATCTCCTGCAGGTTCTGCAGGTCCTTTGTATTCCTCAAGATGCACAAATTCATCTGGATGTGGTGGGTAGAATTGGGTTTGAAATGGGATCTTCCTTCTCAAACCCTGGTTTGGGTTTCCTCCACGTTGGAGGAAATCTCTTGTCCTGCTGCTTGCTCCTTTATTTTGGAAAAACTGGGATTATAGGAAGAAGCTTTTGTTGGTGATGAGGAATCCAGGAGACAAAAATGACCGTAGCCGTATGCCGCTAGATGAAAGAAAAGCCTGTTTAGAAACCCAGTAAATGTGTTGATAAACACAAATCAAATGCAAATTAAATAAAGCTTTTCATATTCTCCATTCTCCTTGAGATCAGACGAAAATAAATTGCACATAAACAAGTGAGTTTTATGAAACGTTCCAAAAATAAAACCACTCTTGCAATGAGGCCAAAACTGAGATTGTCTCTGTGCCTCTACAGCTGCTGAGAGCTGTTATTTCTCTTTGTATCACAATAATGCTCCAAGATTTTGGGTTAAGTTGAAACGAGTTGTGGCAGGTGCCGTAAAGTGGTTGCTAAAGAGTCTCAATCTAAGTGACACGGCATGGAAAATGTCAGAGCCGAGAGCGGATCCCACATCTGATTCCCAGCTCAGGGCAATAAACCCTGTTGCCTCTTACACAGGAGAGTTCTTGTCTGAAATTAATGGGTTTGGCTTTAAAGCCAATATAAAAAAAATAAGGTAAGTTACATTCCTGTCCCTTCCTCCCCCCATCCCTTCCTTTTTTTCCTGAGAAGCTCAGGAAATAAGATGGAAAGCACTGAGCGCAGACCCCGCACGACTCGTAGCTTTATCTCAGCCTGCATCCCTTCTTCAAAAGCTGTAAGTGATGTTTCATCATCATCATCTCTCCAGGGGCTGAGGACAGACCAAAGGCAGGCACGCAGGTACCAAACAAAGAGCCCCGAGCCCAGGAAGCCTTGTTTCCTCTGAGAAACCCCGAGATCATCCCAGGATAAGCTCCTTGCTTTTACTAAAAAGCATTAATATTAAAGCATCCAGCCCACTGTTGATCTACACGGGTGATAATTAATAAATGAGAAAGTAAAACACAGCCTGGTGGCGTGGTCTCTGGGCTGCTTTGTCTTCCAGCACCATTTGAAGTGATTTAATCCAAGCCCTCAAGATGTTTCAGTGAGCAACGTGGTGGGGGGGGGTGTGATAGCGATGCGTGTCCCGCTGGGATCCTGTTCCAGACCAGATCCTGAAAGGCCAAGAAGACAAACAATTTTGCATCTGAAATCCTTTCAAAACACAAAAAAAAAGGCTGGAAAATGGCTCTTCCCATGCCCAGCGAGCCACTCCGGCAAGAAGCCTCTCCCAACTCTCGCAGCTCGGCGGCTGGATGTGGTTTCCATGGAAATAGACGTCAGATCAGCAAAAAAACAGGGCAAGTGTTGAAAATAATCTCTGTTTTGAAAGCTTTCTGTGTTTCTGTCACAATATTAACCTTCCCCAAGGTAGGAATTTCTTTTTTGGTGCAAAATCCTTGTTTTTAAGAGCGCGCACAACAAGGGTGGGTCCCCTCTGGAAAGTCCTTTTTGTGGGATTTAGGGTACGGAGAGAGCTTGCGTTGGAAGAGAAGATCGGAGCTGCTCTCCAGCCATCTGCCTTTTGTGCGTGTTCTCCTGGCGTAACGCAAGTGACTACGGGATGGAAGCCACCACAGGAGTTGTTTGGACAGAGCAGGTGAAAACGCAACCAGTTCAACCGCTTCTCTACGGTGACCAAAGGAACATGGTGGTCATCTTGATGATGACCAAGAGCCTTGAGGTTATCGTTGCCCTTAGATAACTGACTGGCCCTGAGGTAACCATACCCTTAGGTAGGTGACCATGGCCCTGAAGGTCTGTGGCCCCAAGGTAAGTGGCAGTGGCAATGACCCTGAGGTGACCATGGCCCTGACATGGCCAAGGGCCTTGATGTAGATGACCATGGTCCTCAGGAAAGTGGACATGGCTCTGAGGTGACCATGGTTCTGAGGTGACCATGACTCTGAGGTGATCATGGTCCTAAGGTGACTGGGGCCCTGAGGTAGGTAACCATGGCCCTGAGGTGACCATGGTCTTGAGCAAAGTGGCCATGGTCCTAAGATGACCATAGCTCTGAAAAGACCATGGTCTAAAGGTAAGTGGCCATAGCCCTAAAGTTTCCATGGCCCTGAGGTGGTCAAGGGCCCTCAGGTAGGTGACCATGGTCTTGAGGAAAGTGGCCATGGCTCTGAAGTGACCATGGTCTCAAGGTAAAGTCGTAATGGTCCAATGTGACCATGGTCCCAAGATGACCACAGTCTTGATGAAAGTTGCCATGGCTCTGAGGTACCCATGGTCTTCAGTTGGCCATGGTCCTCAAGCAGTGGTGTTTCTGGGGTACCCATGGTCCTGATTCTGGTGGCCATGGCTCTGGGGTGCCCATGGTCCTCAGGCGGTGTCTCTGGGGTGCCCATGGTCCTGAGGTGGTGTCTCTGGGGTACCCATGGTCCTGAGGTGGTGTCGCTGGGGTACCCATGGTCCTCAGGTGGTGTCTCTGGGGTGCCCATTGTCCTGATTCTGGTGGCCATGGTTCTGGGGTGCCCACGGTCTTCAGGTGGCTATAGCTCTGGGGTGCCCATGGTCCTCAGGTGGTGTCTCTGGGGTGCCCATGGTCCTGATTCTGGTGGCCATGGTTCTGGGGTACCCATGGTCCTCAGGTGGTGTCTTTGGGGTACCCATGGTCCTGAGGTGTTGCCTCTGAGGTGCCCATGGTCCTCAGGTGGTGTCTTTGGGGTGCCCATGGTCCTGAGGTGGTGTCTTTGGGGTGCCCATTGTCCTGATTCTGGTGGCCATGGCTCTGGGGTACCCATGGTCCTCAGGTGGTGTCTCTGAGGTGCCCATCATCCTCAGATGGTGTCTCTGAGGTGCCCATCATCCTCAGGTGGTGTCTCTGGGGTACCATGGTCCTCAGATGGTGTCTCTGAGGTGCCCATCACCCTCAGATGGTGTCTCTGGGGTACCATGGTCCTCAGATGGTGTCTCTGAGGTGCCCATCACCCTCAGATGGTGTCTCTGAGGCGCCCATCATCCTCAGGTGGTGCCTTTGGGGCACCCATGGTCCTCAGGTGGTGTCTCTGGGGTGCCCCGCTCCCAGGGCTGGTGGCCACGGCTCTGGGGTGCCCTGACGCTGATGTCCATCCCCCCCAGCCCCCTCTGACCCACCGGGGCGGCAGACAAAGGCGGCCCCGAGGCGCGGGGCGGGGTGGGGGCCGTTGGGGTCCCTGTGTGTGTATCCCGTGTGTGTGTGTGTGTGTGTGTGTGTGCCCCCCCAGCTCCTCCCCCGCCATTAGAGGTCGGCGGGGGGGTGGGGGGTGGGTTGTGTGTGAGGGGTGGGCTGCTCCCCCCCCCCCCCCCCCCCCTCCACTTCCGCGGGCGGCACGTGCCGGCGCGCGCGGCCAAGGGGGGCGGGGCGGGGCGGGTCACGTGCCGTTGTTTGGCGCTTTTGTGCGCGGCGGCGCGGGCGCGCGCGGAGGGAGACGCGGGAGCGGCAGGTGCGAGAGGGAACCGGGCACCGGGGCGCGGAGGGAGACGCGGGAGCGGCAGGTGCGAGTCGGTACCGGGCACCGGGGCGCGGAGGGAGACGCGGGAGAGGCAGGTGCGAGTCGGTACCGGGCACCGGGGCGCGGAGGGAGACGCGGGAGAGGCAGGTGCGAGAGGGGACCGGGCACCGGGGCGCGGAGGGAGACGCGGGAGCGGCAGGTGCGAGAGGGAACCGGGCACCGGGGTTGGCGGGGGGGGACCGGGCACCGGGGCGGAGGGAGACGCGGGAGAGGCAGGTGCGAGCGGGAACCGGGAACCAGAGCGGGGCGGGCGTGAGGAGCCGTCGGGACCGGGCACCGCGCGGGAAGGGGGGTGAGGAGACCGAGCACCGAACCGGCGTGGAGGGAGAGAGGTGGAGAGGGGGTGAACAGTGGGTGCGCAGCCACGGGGAGTGGGTACTGGAGACCGGGCGGTGGGTACGGGACCCCCCACCCCGCCCCGAGCTCGATGCGGGTGGCGGGGCTGAACGAGGGGTCCCCCCGCCTTTGTCTCTTGTCCCCGCGGGTTCGCGTCCCCGCCCGTCGCTTTTCGGGGCGTCGCGGGGACAAAGGGGCTACGCGGAGACAATGGGCGGGCGGTGTCCCCGGGTGTCCCCGGCCCCCCAGACGGCGAGCCCGGCGGGGTCCATTGTCCCGGGAACCGCGAGGGGCGCCGCCCTACAGCCCCCCCCCCCCAATATCGCAGGACCCCGCCATTGTTAGTGGGGAAGGGGCGGCGCCCGCGCTGCCGTAGCGCCTAGGGACCCCTCGCTGGAGCCTCGGATGGAGGCGACGGGGTGAGGGTCGCCCCATGTCGTCGTCGTCGTCGTGGTGTCCCGTCCCCCCCCATTTTTTTCGCCCCGCGGGGGCTTCGAACCTGCGGCGGGCGGGCAGGTGGGGGGGGGGTGGGTGAAGTGAAGGGGGGGGCGGTGGGCGCGCGCCAGGTGCCCGGATGTTGCCGTAGGCCCCGCCCACCCCCGAGCCCCCCAGTTGCGCGCGGGCGGGCGCGCGCGCTCTCTCTCTTCCCCCCCCCCCGCCTCCCAGGCGGTTTGAATTCGGTGCGGTTAGAAAAGGCGCGGGCGGGGAGGGGGCGGGGCCTCCGCGCGCGCGCGCCGCGGGCTGAGCGCCTATTGGTTGGCGGCGGGAAGGGGGGCGTGGCCTATCGGGGGCGGGAGGGGGCGCGGTCCTAGCGCCGCCCGCGCGGGCGGCGCTAGGACCGCGCCCCCACCCGCCCCCCAAAAAAAGCCTAAAATACCCTCATTTTCAGTATCTAAAGCTTTTTTTTTTTTTTTTATTATTACCTTGCTTTATAACAAGGGATGTCAACCAGCCTGCGTGCTTCCCGTCCGCTGTGATGTACGGAATAGGGAAAAACCCTCCTTTTGGAGTTTTTAGAGCTATTTATGGGGTTTTTCTTAATCATTATATTGCTTTATAACAAGAGGTGCCAAGCAGCCTGTGTTCTCCTTGTCTGCTGTGATGTGCAGAATAGAAAAAAACCTTTTTTTGGAGTTTTTAGACCTCATTATATTTTTTTATATAATTACTATTATATATAGTAGCTATATTATAGCTATTTATGTTGCTTTTATTACGTCTCTTTACAATGAGGGATGTCGAAGGGTCTTAGAGCTTTTTTTTTTTTAATTATTACATGCCTTTATAACAAGAGATGATGAGCAGACTGTGTCCTCCCTGTCTGCTGTGATGTGCCGAATAGAAAAAAATCCTTCTGGTGTTTTTAGAGCTATTTCTGAAAATTTTCTTTAATTTTTATTGCTTTATAACAAGAGATCCCAAGCAGTTTGTGTGTTCTCTGCCTGCCATGATGTGCAGAATAGGAAAAAAACCCTTCTTTTTGAGTTTTTAGAGCTATTTATGGGTGGGGTTTTTATTATTACATCCCTTTATAACAAGAGATTCCAGGCAGCCTGTGTGCTCTCTGCCTGATGTGATGTGCAGGATAGAAAAAAAAAAAAAAAAAGAAACAAACACCTTCTTTTGGAGTTTTTAGAGCTATTTGTTTCTTTTTATTACATCCCTTTATAACAAGGGATGCTGAGCAGCCTGCGTGCTCCCTGTCCGCCGTGATGAAGCGCCTGGCTTCAGCTGCAGGAATAAAATGGAATTTTAAATGAGCTCGTTGCACACGTTTAAGATGCTTTGGTAGCAGGATCCAGCCGTTCTGCCCCGTTGTGCGCTGTATTTTAGTTCAGAGAGCTAATTCAGTGATATGGTTTAGTAGTAGACGGGTACGGTTGGTTTCAATGATCTCAAAGGTCTTTTTTAACCAAATGATTCTATATCTGCTCTGTGCAATGTCAGTGGAATATCCATAGCGCTGCATGCTGCTGGGTTAATGGTGAAATGGGAGTCTTTGTTTGCATATCTTAATTACAGTGGAGTAAAACGAGCTGGAAATGCTTGGTGGTAGTCGAACATACAGATCCTACAATGCCAATAATTGAGAATATCTCTGCTATTTCTCAGCCCCTCAAACCGACTGGAATTCCTGGCTGCGGTTAACCCACTCGACTGTCTTTTGTTCAGCAGATCTAATTATCCTCAGCAGTATTTATTAGAATTTAGAAGACATGAAATTCAAGTTCTTACTGTTCAAAGTCATATCTCTGTGTTATCTAGGAATCCACCGATTGAAGTTCTCCCAGAGTTGGCTTCTGGAATCCTATTTTCTTGGTCATGGCTACTTCTGGTATGTAGTATTATGTGTGAAATTATGTATCATGTTGGTGGTTTTTCCTCTTAATTTCCTCAGAAGTAATTTAAAACTCTAATGTAGTAAAACAAACCGTTGTCCCCGTGCTTTTCTTTCATTAGCAAAGCTGTTAAAACTGGGTGCTTGTGGAAACACCCCACGAGCCCCCTCAGACTCGGCTGTTGGCAGATGGGCTGCAGCTCCCTGCGTGCCATCTGCTCCGTTAGCGGAGCTGACGATCATCCAGACACCTCGGAGATCAAAACTGGAGCTGGAGCGCTGCTCCAACTGACGCCCTGCAGGGCTGACGTGCTTGTTCAAAGAGGGAATTGCATATTCCTTTGAAAAGGAGTTTCAGTTCTTGGCTGTGTCAGGTCTTAGGCAAACGCCTTGAACTCCCCCTCAGCCCCGTCGCTGGGGAAAAAGGGGGTTTTCATTTGAAACGCTGATAAACTTGTTTTCGTGACCCTGGAAGCTAAAATACAATGTTGTGTAGAGGCAGAAGCACAAAATTGCCTGCCATGTGTTTGAGTGGTGGTGCTGTTTAAAAAAAAAAACAAAACTATCAGCTCAGATGTTGTGTACTTCACTGAGCTTTGTGCTGTTATTTTGCAACGTTCAAGTTACCTAAGCCAGTTCCCGGCTTAAAATACTGTTGGTTTGGTTTTTTCCCCTCCATGTTCCTAGATATTCAAGTGAAGGAACTGGAAAAGCGTGCCTCTGGGCAGGCCTTTGAGCTGATTCTCAGTCCCCGTTCAAAAGAAGCAGTTCCAGAATTCCCTCTTTCTCCCCCAAAGAAGAAGGATGTGTCATTGGAAGAGATTCAGAAGAAGCTGGAAGCAGCAGAAGAGAGACGCAAGGTAAACTTGCAATGACAGGTTCTGTGAGCTCCGCTCAGTCTGTGTGAGTTGGGGTTTTTTAAATAGTTGCTTGGGACAAATGATGAGCAGTTTATGGTAAATGGAATATTAATTGGGCTTTGGAATAGCTGGAGCTCTCATGAACCTTTGTTATGGTCTGAAAGGCCACAGCTTTGTTTCCAAAGTGATCTTGAATGGCCAGTTGAAAAACTGGGAGGAAGGGTTTAGTGGAGAGGTGATGCTCTTTCAGTATGAAGCTGGGGTTTTTTTGTCTTTGACATCACAAAACATTAATTTTCTCCTAGGAAATGCAGTGGTGAATCTGTAATTAGAAGGCTTAGAAGGTTAGAATGCGGTATCTGTCTTGAGATGTGGCTTAGAGCCCTTGGCCCTGCAGGGGATGCTAGTGGAAGTGATTCACCGTCTTGAGAGGCAAGAGTCTTGATCGTAACCTATCAGCATTAACATGAAAATCCATGTTTTCTTCCACAAAAATCTCATTCAATGAGATTTGCAACTAATGACAAAAACTGAACTTTTCTGGTAGTTTGCAATGGTGAAATAGGGGTTATGTAGGTGGAGGAAGCACCCGGGGAGCTCTGTCCTGCCTCACAAAGCTTTTGTTCTCCAGTGAAACAGTAGAAAGTCTCTTCTCTCGAGAGTTGTGGGCAACTGTTGTGGCTGTCGGTGTGGTTTTGTGTTCAGAGCGTGCACCCTGTGTTTCAGTCTCATGAAGCAGAAGTCCTGAAGCAGCTGGCTGAGAAGCGGGAGCATGAAAAGGAGGTGCTTCAGAAAGCGATTGAGGAGAACAACAACTTCAGCAAAATGGCTGAGGAAAAGCTGACCCACAAAATGGAAGCAAACAAAGAAAACCGTGAGGCGCAAATGGCTGCTAAACTGGAACGCTTGAGGGAGAAGGTAGGTGTGGAGTCCCAGTTACCCTTTGGGAGAGAGTTTTTGTGCTCTCGATTCTGAAAACGGTCTGAAGAAACCCGAGTGAAGGGAGTGCTGTGAGCACACAGATACCTTGTGGTGGTCTGAGCTTAAAAGATGATAAAATCTGCAAAAGACTGCAGAAATCCTCTTGAATGAGAGGGGATGGATGGAATTAGAGCAGCACCTCACTTTCTCTGGTAAATCTACCTCCTGCAACCCCTTCTGGTACCCCAGGCTCGTGGGTTTCTGCAATGAGCTGGGGTGGGAAGCAAGCTGGGGCTTGCACTGCTGCTCAGCCCTGGCAGCTGATTACATCCATCCCTGCTGTTCTCTTGTCTTTCAGGACAAGCACATTGAAGAGGTCCGAAAGAACAAAGAAGGCAAAGACCCTGGTGAGGCCGAAACCGACTGACTTCATTCTGGAAGCTGACTCTCTCCCCCTCCTCTATAAATATCCAAAGACTGTACTGGCCAGTGGTTTTATCTTTGGTTTTTGTTCTTTTTAAGTTTCTAGAAACTTACGTAGAACTGTAAAATTGGATCCAAACTGTACACTTTCTTTTGGGGGCTAGAGGGGAGACCTTCCATGTTTCACTTTTTCTAAAGTGTTGTCTTTCCAGTGTAGCTATCTTCTTGTTGCATCCTTTTCTACACCAGAGCGCTCGCTCCTGGGTTGATGGCAAGTACTGTATCAGCTCTGTAAGACGTTTGTGGAAGGAATATGTGATATATACTGTTCCATGCTAAATATCTGTTACACTTCAAGAATCTGACTCTGTCCCACTCTGCTAAAATACTGCTGTAACTGAGTGACTAAATAAAGCTGCACAGTGCTGTTATCATGAGAATTAACTTCTGAAAGTCAGAGAATGGTTTGGGTTGGAAGGGACCTTAATGTCCATCCAGTTTCACCCCCTGCTATGGGCAGGGACACCTCCCACTGGATCAGGGGCTCCAAGCCCCATCCAGCCTGGCCTTGAACATCTCCAGAGATGGGGCAGCCAGCACTGCTCTGGGCAACCTGGGCCAGGGCCTCCCTCATTGTGTAGAATTCCTTCCTAATCTCTAATCTAAATCTTCCTCCTTCTCATTTAAAGCTGTTTTCCCTTGTCCTATCATTCCATGCCCTTGTATAAAGCTTCTCCCCAGCTTTCCTGGAGCCCTTTTCAGTCCTGGAAGTTGCTCTAAGGTCTCCCTCAAGCCTTTTCTTCTCCAGGCTGAACAACCCCAACTCTCAGCTTGTCCTCATCTGGGAGGTCCTCCAGCACTTAGCTCATCTTTGTGGACTCCTTTGGACCCTGACATGAGAAAGGTTTTCAAAAGGCATCTTTCCAGGGTGGAAAGGCCTGCAGTAGCGCTTTTCCTTGTATCTGTGGGTACACTGCGTGGCTGCTGCTCCCTAGAGCACCCTCATTGTCTCAATTTTACAATCAGAGCTTTGTTCTGACACCTCAGCAGTTGTCAGCTGCTGTGTGTTTGTGTTAAAGAGAGTTCGGAACCACCTCCCTTTGGATGCTGACACTTCAACAAATGTGTCCTTGTTACCACATGACTGACCCAAGCCTGTTTCTGGAAAGGGTTTTTAGGAGAGGGCTTGTGCTATTGAACGGTGACTTGTGTGCTGTGTCCTGTGGCATCAGAAACCTGTTCTGGGCTGGGGTTGAAAAAGCTGTTGTGGATAAGAATTGTTTTGGTGTCTTGCTGCAGCTGCTTTGAGATACCACGCAGTGCTGCAGGGCGAGTCTGCAGGTGAATTCCTGCCCACAAGGAGATCTCTATCAGCTTTTTGTGGGGTGTGGGAAGTGGATACGGCTGTACCTGTGCTCTGAGAAAAGCTGCTGTGGTGTCTGGGCTCTTGTGCAGGTGCCTTAAAAAAGCAGAAACCTTCACCTTAGAGTAATCCTGAGCGTCCTGCGGTAAAAAAGATGAGGCTGCAGCTGGTGTGGGTGAACAGGAGAAATGGCACCAGGTCCTCGGCTTTAATCGGTGCCCCTCAGAGCAGGGAAGGTCTTAACGTTGGACATTCCATAGCAGTGGTCTTGGTGAGGCACCCGTGGTCCCATCTTCCCCCTTTGGTGTCCTTGATCTTGAGGCTGGTGGGTTTGTTCCCAGGCCAGCTCCTCGCCTGGCACTGCCCAGACTTAGATATTCTGAGGATGGAAAAGCTGGTAGGGATTCTTTTCAGGGGCTGGCAGAGTCCTGAAGCACTTGACTGTCTTCTGGGGCTTGCTAACCTCGGTTTACACAGCTTTCGTGTGTCACACTCGACACTCTTCAATTGCATTAGAGTTGTACTTAACCAAAAGCTGATATTGCGCTGTTTTAACGAAAATAATGATGAGATCAAGTCGGGCTTGATGCGCTGGAGGACTGAGATTGGATCCTTTCCCTGAAGGATCTTCAGATACTTCATAATTTAAGGTAAGAGACTTAGTTCTACCTGCTTGAGAGCCACCACCTGCCTGCAGTGGGGACATAGTGCAGGGTGGGGGGGTTTAGTGGCACTTATTTTGTGAGCAGAGTGTGGGGATGTGCGTCGGGATCCACCCGCGGAGGGGAGCGGGGTGGGAACACGGAGCCGAACGCTGAGACAAAGGCTCGAGCTCCTACCTCAAGTGCTTATGAAAAGCAGTGACTATCTAGTACCATGTAATGGTGGTTGAAGTGATCACTTGATCAGCTCCCATAGATAAGATGAAGCATAATTAGCAATCAAAACCAGCTCAGTTTTTCGTTTTAATATATTTTTTTTACTGGCTGGGAGAAGACCCAGTGTCCCAAACAGCGTTGGGGAGGGGTTCCCTCATCTTTTCAAGGGCTGAGGGAGGAGGATGGCAGCGCTGCCAAACCCCAAATGGTTACCAGCACATCACACGTGAGGTTTTGGCTCAGCGAAGCTGTCAGATCTCAGCTCGGGGCCTTCTGTTCCCTTCTCTTTGCCTGCCTTACAGCTCACTGGAGCTCAATGCCCAGGGTATGAGCTCGGTTTGGTTCCTCTGGAGCTGGTGAGAGGGTGGAAGGAGGGTTGAAGGGCATGGAAGTGAGCAGTGGGAGTGAGCCTGGGGGCTGCAAACGGGGAGAGGATGGAAATGAGCCAATAATGCAATAAAAGGGGGTAAAGCCAGCAGGGAGGAGATGCTGCTCGGTCAGAACAGCACGAGCGGCCCCTTCGGTGGGGAAAGCCAGGCTGGAAATGGATTGTTAGGAAAAAAAAAAAAAAAAAAGAAGAAAAAAAAAGCCAAGGCAGAATCTGGGAGGCGTGATTTCCGCAGCGAAGCACAAAGGCGAGCGGGGCTGGGTGTGGCGGGCAGGGGATGGGGGTCCCTGGGGTGATGGGGGGCTGAGCGAAGGGGGTCCCTGGGCTGGTGGAGGGTCATGGTTGATGGGGGTCTCTGGGATGATGGGGGGCTGAGCGAAGGGGGGGCCCCCAGGGCGATGGGAGTCCCCAGGCTGATGGAACTCCCTGGGCTGGGGGTCTGGGTGATGGGGATCCTGGGGCTGGGGGTCCAGGTGATGGGGTCCCTGGGATGCTGGGGGTCCCTGGAGTCAGGGTCCAGGCACTGATGGGGGCCCCCAGGCCAATGCGGGGCAGACAATGAGGCTCCCCCAGGGTTGGGGGTCTGGGTGATGGGGGGCTTCCCTGGGTCTGGGGGTCCAGGCGATGGGGGTCTCTGCAGTGAGGGGTCGAAGTGGAGGTGGCTGGCTGAGCAATGGGGGTTCCCTGGGGCTCAGGGTCGGGGTGATGCGGGTCCCTGGGCTGATGGGAGGCTGAGCAATGGGGGTCTCTGGGCTCCCTGGGGACAGGAGTCCAAGCAGTGGGGGGCTCTGGGGCCAGTGGGGCTCCCCCAGGGTCTGGAGTCAGAGCGATGGGGGTCTTCGGGGCTGGGGATCCAAGTGGAGGTGGCTGTTGGAGCGATGAGGGCCCATCTGGGTGATGGGGGGCTCCCCTGGGCAGGGGGGGCAGGGGGTCCAGGCATGGGGGGCTCCTCTGGGACAGAGGTCTAGGCAATTGAGGTGCCCCAGGGCTGGGGATCAAGGCAGGGGGGCGCTCCTCTGGGGCAGGGGTCTAGGCTGTGGGGGTGCCCCAGGGCTGGGGGTCTGGGCATGGGATTCCCCAGAGCTGGGGTCTAGGCAGTGGGAGGCTCCCCAAAACCATGTGATGGGGTCTTGGGGGGCAGCAGAACCTGCTAGGGAGGGCAGGGTCCCTCTGACCCTGACCCCCAGCTGCACTCGCCTCCTGAAATCCCCACCCCGGGGGAAAAAACGGATTTCCAGGAGAGGGGATGGATCCAGGGAAGAGGTTTTGCCAGGGCTGGTGCTGCTGCTGTGCTGGGAGGAGGGAGGGAGAGTGTGGGGCCTGGAGCCCGGCGGCCACCAACGCGCTTGGCTGGCGCATCCTGGGAGGTTGGAGAAAACGATCGCAACTGAAAATAAATGTATTTGTGCTTTAGAAGGCAAAACACAGACGTACGCAGGAGCAGAGAGGCTGGTAAACAGCTGGGGGCTGAGTCTGTATCAACAAGGAGAAGCTCAGCAGGATGGGTGGATGCTGCTGGCGAGAGGAAACGCTCCGTAGGGAGTAAGAGGCGTTCGAGGCACCGTTGTTGACATCGCAGAGCTACGTGGAGGTGGTTAGAGGTACGTGGAGGTGGTTATTCCAAGTCCCAGCCGGATTAAGGCCTTCCAGCACCACGCGGGATGCGCTCCGCTCATAACTGAGAATTGCTCAAGGCTTCGTAGGTAGGAAGAGCTTTGCAAATCAAGTCCTGCTGCGACAAGTTTGGAGGACCTGAAGTAAGCACCACTCCCTTTCCTGCCTCGTGCCTGGCCGCTCGGGACCCAGCTTTCCCCACAGCGTCTCCCTCAGCACAACTCGGGGCACCATCCCCTGAGGAATTTGTCTTCTGGCAGCCGTGAGAGGGTCAGACCCACGCTCTGGAGCTGAGCCCGTGGATCCAAGCATCCTGGCAAGAGGCAAGTTCTCCGGAGAGCAGAAAGGCAGCGTTTTATTCTAACCGTGCCCATCAAAGTTTGGTTGAAATAGCTTATCTCAGGAAATCCTGCTTTTGCTCACATCTCCCTGGCAGGACTCGAGGCTGTTTCAGTTCAGCGCAGTAGCTGTAAGTCCGGAAGAGGTTTAGGAAGTTAATTTTTCACTGGCAGCCTGTGCGTGTTGCAGGGTTACAGGTTCGCCCTCGGTGAGGTGCTGCCCTGAGCCTCGCCGGCTTCTTTTTTTGATGTAGGATTTCTTTAACCAGTTGAAGGTAGGAAAAGAGCATTCCAGAGGGAAGCCAAGCAGCAAACAACCCGCTTTTGTCTGTATCTGTGCTCCTCAGCTTCAGCCAGGCACAAGCTACACAACCATCTGCTCCATTTTGAGGAGGAAACCACAAAGATTTTTCAAGTAAACAGTCCCATCTCCTCCTCCTCTTCTCAAAGAGCTTTTCCCGTCTGAGCTGACCCTGAAGTGACTGCGCTTGCCAGGAATCGAGGTGTAAATCAGCGCTGGAGCTGGACCGGCGTCTCTTTTCTTCAGAACTTGGCTGCACAAAGCAGGTAAAGAGAGGGGGAAGGTCTCATTTTGAGCATGTTCTGTTCAGTGTGTTTTCAACGCTGCCCCGCAAAGTTCTCTTTATCTAGGTAAGGACAGCAGCCGCAAAAATGTAAATATGGAAACGGAGCTCAGTGAGGCAACAGGATAAACTCGTGTGAGCTGGGTTGGTTTTGTGCAAAGTCGCCTGGAAAATCAGGAGCTGAAAAAAAGACTGTAAAAACTCTGAACAGAGAAGTTACAGCCTCTGTTACTGGCTTTGTGGTTATTTATGTTCTCAGGTGCCCCCCTCGTGACGCAGAGTGGATCTTCTCATGGCTTTGGGGGAATGTGGCTCCTTGGAGACTGCAAACAGTTTACAAGGGGGAAAATCTGGGCTGTGCCCGGAGGGGGAGGTTTTTGGGGGGTATTTAGTTAGTTTAGCAGTTCCCAAACTGCTGGGAAAGGGTAAGCAAGTCGCTGATGTGTCCTGGTGTGCTAATTAGTGTGTCAATTAACCCCATCCTTGCCTCCTCCATCTCTGCCCTGCTCTGGACAGTCTCACCTGTGTGGGGGGCTCTCTGGCAGGGGTTCTTCAATCTTCCTCCAGCCTCCTTCATCTTACTGGTTTGGGTAATTCTTTTATTTCAGCTTTAATGAGGCATTCCCAGGGAGGGGGTTGAGTCCCCTTCCCTGGAGGGGTTTAAGGGACGGGTGGACGAGGTGCTGAGGGACATGGGTTAGTGATCGATGGGAATGGTTGGACTCAATGATCCAGTGGGTCTCTTCCAACCTGGTGATTCTATGAGTCTATGATTCGATTCTATCATTCTCCACTCACACATGATTTTACATATCTTTGTTTAATGCTCTAGCTTTTTTTCCCAGTCCCTGCTTGTTGTTTCTTTCGGTCAAGTCACTATTAAACCCTGCAGCAAAACCATCTTTCCATCCCAAAGGTTGTTTTGTGCGGCAGCGAGCCAGAGTTTGGCTGCATCATGGCAACAGTGGTCCCCGAAAAGCTCAGCCGCCTCTTCATTAACGTGCGGCAGGTCCCTCAGCTGCTCGCCCCCCTCTCTCCTTCCACCGTCAGCAGCTCGGAGGTGCCGAAGGTCTTTTGGAAGCCCTACATCCACACCGGCTACCGGCCAGTGCAGCAGACCTGGCGCTATTATTTCTCAACGCTCTTCCAGCAGCACAACGAAGCCATCAACGTCTGGACCCACCTGGTGGCAGCGCTGATCCTGCTGCTGCGCTTCCAGCAGCTCTCGCAGCGGGTGGATTTCGGACGGGACCTGCACGCCCAGCCTCTCCTCATCATCATCGCCGCGTCCATCACCTACCTGACGTTCAGCACTCTCGCTCACCTTCTGCAGGCCAAATCTGAGTTCTGGCACTACAGCTTCTTCTTCATGGACTACGTTGGGGTTGCCATTTACCAGTACGGCAGCGCTCTGGGCCACTACTACTACGCCATCGAGCCCAGTTGGCATGAGAAGATCGAGTGGTTCTACATGCCGGCGGCTGTTCTGTTAGCGTTGTTGTCCTGCGCTGGTTCCTGCTACGCCAAGTACCGCTACCACCAGTCCACTCGCCTCCTGAGCCGGCTCTGCCAGGAGCTGCCCTCCGGGCTGGCGTACGCGCTGGACATCAGCCCCGTGATCCACCGCATCTTCACCGCGCCGCCCTCGGAGCGAGCCGACCCGGCCCTTCTTTATCACAAATGCCAAGTGCTGTTTTTTCTCATCGGTGCCTTTTTTTTCTCCCACCCTTATCCCGAGAAGTGGTTCCCTGGGAAATGTCATTTCTTCGGGCAGAGCCATCAGATTTTTCACGTGTGCCTGATGCTCTGCACGCTGGCGCAGATCGAGGCGGTGGTGTTGGACTATGAGTCCAGGCGACACATCTACTCCACTCTCCAGGGCGATTTGGCATATAATTTCTCTGCCCTTTGCCTCTTCACCGTGACCTGCTCTGTCCTCACAGCTGCTTACATGGCCCGGAAGGTGAAGAACAAGCTGAACTTCAAAGAAAAGTAAAAGCCTTGGAGGAGAAGGAGGTGGGGAGCTCACCTGGACAGCGATGCTGTGGGGATTCTGATCTGAATCCAGCCACGAACTTGATGGAGAAGAGGGATGAAATGCTTCACAACTATTTCTTGGCACTGCTCTCTGTAGGGAGGGAAAGTAAGAGCTGCTTTTAATGCTTTTTAAATTCAGCATTAGTTCTAGCTTGCTCTCAAAATGGTACACTGGTTTAATTCACATGTCTGAATAAACACTTGGAACAAAATGTTCTTAGCGCCGCAGCCCTGTGGGCTGGGAAGGGTTCTTGGAGGCTTCCAGGTCTTGCAGCAAAAGGTAAGGAGATGCCATCTGGCCCTGCATTAGCGGTGGCAGAGCCTAGAGCATGGAGAGAGACCCAGGTGAGCTGGTATAAACCACAAAGGGTAACAAATCGATTTAATATCATTTTAAGCCCCTTTTACATGGCTTAGGGAGTTGCACAGAGCTATGAACGCAGGAACAGGTCCTGTCCTTGCCTGGTAGAGCCTGTGTGCATGAGGAAGGTAAGGGCACTGCCCTGTTACCATCAATGTTGGTCAAAATAAAACTCTCCAAGGCTTTTTTTTGGAGTTCTAGAAAGCAGGCGTTCTTTATTCAGCACTGGGTGTGTGAGGGATGTGCTCCGCTTAACACACGCACACCCAGCTCCTAGTACCAGAACTTCTTATCTTCCAGCTCTTAGAAGGGCATTGAGAGGAGAGGCAGAGCCAGCGTAGTTGGGGTTTGTTTGCTGAAGGCTGAGCCCCAGGGCGGTCCCAGGGAGCTCTGCACCCTCTGTGCTGGATGCAGCCATGTGGGCACTGCTCTGCGGTGGTTTGAAGCACCGGGGAGAAGATCATAGAATCATAGAATAGTTTAGGTTGGAAGGGACCTTAAAGATCACCCAGATCCAACCACCTGCCATGGGCAGGGACACCTCCCACTGGATCAGGGGCTCCAAGGCCCATCCAACCTGGCCTTGAACCCCTCCAGGGATGGGGCAGCCACCCCTGCTCTGGGCAACCTGGGCCAGGGCCTCCCCACCCTCATCATGAAGAAATTCCTCCTTATGTCTAGTCTAAATCTGCCCCTCCCCAGTTTATACCCAGTGCTCCTCATCCTGTCACTCCAAGCCTTTGTGAACAGCCCCTCCCCAGCTTTCTTGTAGCCCCTTCAGCTACTGGAAGGTCACTATAAGGTCTCCTCAGAGCCTTTTCTTCTCCAGGCTGAACAACCCCAACTCTCTCAGCCTGTCCTCGTATGGGACGTGCTCCAGCCCTCAGATCATCCTTGTAGCCTCCTCTGGGCCCGTTCCAACAGCTCCATCTCCTTCCTACATTGAGGATTCCAGAACTGGGCATAATCCTCCAGACGAGATCTCACAAGGGAGGAGCAGAGGGGCAGAATCCCCTCCATCCCTGCTGCCAACGCTGCTTTGGATGCAGCCCAGGATACGTTTGGCCTTCTGGGCTGTGAGCGCTCGTTGCCGGCTCATGTCGAGCTTCTCATCAACCAGCACCCCAAGTCCTTCTCCGCAAGGCTGCTCCCAATCGCATCATCCCCCACCCTGGATTGAAACCAGGGATTGTCCCAACCCAGGGGTAGGACCTTGCCCTTGGCCTTGTTGAACCTTGTGAGTTGTACCAGGGGAGGGATATGAGGAGGAATTTCTTCACTGATAGGGTTGCTGGGTGCTGGCAGGTGTGGCCCATGGAGGTGCTTGAGTCACCATCCCTGGAGAGGTTCACAAGAGATGTCGTACCTGGGGACAGGTGGACTTAGCAGGGCTGGGTTGGTGGCTGCACTCAATGACCTTTAAAGTCTTTTCCAACCAAAACGATTCCATGATTCTATGAAGCCCACAATCCCCAGAGAGGGGACCAGAGGGTGCAAACCCCAGCCAGGACCCTTGGGGAGGGGAGGCCTTGGGCCTGCGTTCAGCTGTAGATGAAGCCGGAGCAGGGAAGCATCCGAGAGGGGCAGAAATCCTGTCCCTTGGGCCTGCACGGCAGCCCCCGCCACTGCCACCTCCGCAAGCTCTCGGCCCCTAATTCCCCAGCTCCCCCTGACACCAGACACGCTTTTCCAGCTGCTCCCGAGCCGGTTCCAACCCCAGGGCCTGCGCGGCTCCTCCCGCGGGCAGCAACAACCCCCACTACTCTCAGCACCGCCCACCCGCCGCCATACTGCCTCTCGGCGCGCGGCCCGCCTTATATAGGCGGTGGGCGGGGCCTCGGCTGCCAATCATCCCGCCGCGCGGCTGCCATTGGGCGGCGCCTCCGGGCGGGCGCGCGCGGGGGGCGGTTTGGGCGGGAAAGGCGGGTCCGCGCGGGGCCCGCGCCGGGATGAAGCGGAGCCGAGCGGGGCCCGGGGGCTGCGGGAGGTGGCTGGACACGGGCCGGGGGCCCGCACAGGTGGGGCTGGGGGGGCCGGGAGGGGGCTTTGAGCGTCCCCAGGGCTGGGGCAGCCACCCCGGCTCGGGGCAGCCTGGGCCAGGGCCTCCCCACCCTCACAGCAAAACGTTTCTCCCTCAGATCTCATCTCAATTTCCCCTCTTGCAGCTGAAAACCATCCCCCTCGTCTTGTCCTGTACGGCTACAAAAATGATCTGGGGGCTGGAGCACCTCCCGTGCACAGACAGGCTGAGAGAGTTGGGGTTGTTCAGCCTGGAGAAGAGAAGGCTCTGAGGAGACCTTAGAGCAGCTTCTAGAGCTGAAAGGGGCTCCAGGAAAGCTGGGGAGGGGCTCTTGATTGGGGAATATAGGGATGGGATGAGGGAGAATGGTTTTCAGCTGAAAGAGATGAGATCTGAGGAAGAAATGCCTTCCTGTGAGAGTTGTGAGGCCCTGGCCCAGGTTGCCCAGAGCAGGGGTGGCTGCCCCATCCCTGGAGGGGTTCAAGGCCAGGTTGGATGGGGCTTGGAGCCCCTGATCCAGTGGGAGGTGTCCCTGCCCATGGCAGGGGTGGGACTGGATGGGCTTTGAGGTCTCTTCCGACCCAAACCATTCTATGAATGTATAAAACTGTTCCCCCCCATCCTATCCTGCACTCTCTGATAAAAAGACCCTCCCCAGCTTTCCTGTAGGCTAAAATAAGGAATAAACTTCATTCATCAAAGTAAGAACTTTATAGATGCCCTGGAAACTCTCTGCTGTGATGATTTTGCCAGGATTCAAGAAGTTGTACTGGATGATTCCCCTTGGTGACCACCAAGTGGTGACCACCACCTTCTTTTGTGAAGCTTTGATCTGGGGAGGGGTTTGGTGCTTCCCCCGGTCCAGCCACGGCGCTGATGCCTTCAGTTGTTGTTTAGAATCCATCTTCCATCACATCACAATGTGATAAAGAAAGGAATCGGCTTTATTGTGCAAACAAAGTGCGCAGACTGTGTAATGGTGTTTGTTTTGATTTGCCTTCAGCTTGTGGATTCATTTGCCAAGATTTTTTTTTGATTTTCCAATGTGGTGCAAACGTTGAACAACTGCTGAAGGGTCGATGTTGAGTTCTCCTGCATCCTTTTGAGTTGTTTTGACTGGACCCTCAGTTGGGTGTCATCTATTCTAGAAAGATGCCTGCCACCCTCCCCATCCTCAAGGTTCTTGTTCCCATTACAGGATTTTGGAATCACTCTTGAGTTGTACACGTGCTTTCAGTTCCCTGGCCAAATGCTTGGTTGATGTTGCAGCAGTTTCTGCTGTTTTATGTCCCCTTTGGACTCATACAACAAAATTGCTCGGATTTGCTTTTTTTCCCCTTTTTAATCTGACAGTGTAATATAAAAAGAACAAACAGTGAAACCAAAACCATTGAGATAAATACGTAGAGTGAATTTCTTGCTTTAAAACGGCATCTCCATCAACACGGGTAAATAACAGTTTAATCCAAAGTAATCATCGCAGTTTACAATAACGAAATTGGTGATTATTTTTGCTCCAACTGACTATTTTGAGATGTGAGAGGGAGGTGTTGGGGCCTGCAGCCTTGGTCCTGGGTGATGGAGCCAGGGCTTGGACACTGTGACCTCCTCAAGCCCCTCAGCCCTTCCACGATGGGGTCACAGGAGGAGCTGAAGCGTTTTTACAAAGGTGGGAACTACCCCACCAAGCTAGAAGGAGGGTAGAGTGGTTTTAAATGGCATTTATTCACGTTCCACTTGTTTCTTTCCCTACCTAGCATCTCATAGCCAAGCCAAAAATATTCAGCCGGATACTTTTCACGCAGAGCGGAGCCTCCCAGCCACGCACCAAGCAGACCAACATCTCCACCTTCTTCAGCAAGCGGACAGGTAATGTGGAGCAGCCCCCGACGGAGAGTAATTCCAGGGCATGATCGGAAATCCATCTCCCTGTATTTATCGGCCGCTTTGCTAGGCAGAAAGGCGTATTTTACAGTCGGGAGGGTAAAGGTTAAAAGGTTTGAACTGCTGGATAGGATTTTATTGTGATGGTTAATCTAAATCGGGCACTGGCAGAGGCTGCCCAGGGAGGGGGTTGAGTCACCATCCCTGGAGGGGTTTAAGGGACGGGTGGACAAGGCGCTGAGGGACATGGGTTAGTGATTGATGGGAATGGTTGGACTCGATGATCCGGTGGGTCTCTTCCAACCTGGGGATTCTATGATTCTATGAAATGCAAGCACCTTTTACGGTGTTAGACTGAAGCGTAAGTCAAGGCAGTCACAGGCAGTCATCGCTGGAGAGCAATCCGAACTCTTTAACTAACGCAGCAGGCTTTATTCCTTACAAAACTAGAGCTTTCCGTGGAATGCTGGGAACGTGGCTCAGCCCAGGTGCTGAAATAAAGCATCCAGGTTGGCAGAACATCCAGTTCTGGGTTGTTCGATGGTATCACATAAAGCACAACGATTGCGAAAGCTGCTTCGGCTGAGCAGGAGAACCCAGCCCTGCTGGGGAAGGGGCAGCGTCCTGGGAGTTCTGGGAAAGGTTCTTATGGACAAAGCCTTTTCGAAAGAATGCAGTGGTTAATCCTAACTGAACCGATGGAGTCACAAGGAACTGGAATATTTAAGCTAATTAAGCCAGCCTACGACCTCTGTGCTTCTGAGCCTGCTTTTGTGCTCTAGAATGCAAGAAACGGATTTGTCCGTGGGTCTCAGATTATTAAATATGGAGAGAAATAAAGTGATGCAGAAAGCAGCAGTAAGGGATTGTGTAGCTGTTCCTGTCCTATAAGGTGTGTAACGGCCACTCGTCAACATTAAACTCATTTAGCAATAAGCAGATTAGAGGAAGCGTTGCATAAATTGTACAGTTCAATGATTCGATAGAGTTTTTGTGTTGTGATGGGGCCATTGATGGTTTTGGCTTCGTTGTCCCTGCTTTTTTGCAAGGTGCTTCATGCTTTCTCCTTTTCCTAGTGTGGTTCCCTGGGTTGACATGGCATTCACTTGTTCTTTGTGTGTGTTTGTTGTCATTGAGTGCTGACGCTCTTCAGAGCTTTGCAGGATTGAAGGTGCTGCAGTATTCCCTACTTGTCATTTTAGAATGTCTTGAGTTGAGGATCAGCTCGCTTACATCGTGATGTTCTATGAGATTTCATTTTAAGTGGTTTCAGAAGCAAATATGGGACTCGATGCCTTCACCAGGTGATGCATACGAGCCGCAGGGGTCTCACTGTGGGGTTTTTGGTAACTCTTTAAAGGGAAGGTAACTCTTTCAAGAAGGATGTTGAGGCTCTGGAGCGAGTCCAGAGAAGAGCAACAAAGTTGGTGAGGGGGCTGGAGAACAGGCCTTATGAGGAGCGTCTGAGAGAGCTGGGGGTGTTTAGCCTGGAGAAGAGGAGGCTGAGGGGAGACCTCATTGCTCTCTGCAACTACCTGAAAGGAGGTTGTGGAGAGGAGGGAGCTGGGCTCTTCTCCCAAGGGACAGGGGACAGGACGAGAGGGAATGGCCTCAAGCTCCACCAGGGGAGGGTCAGGCTGGACATCAGCAAAACATTGTCATGGAAAGGGTCATTGGGCACTGGCAGAGGCTGCCCAGGGAGGGGGTTGAGTCACCTCCATGAGGGAGCGGGACAGCAGCAGCTCCGAGTCCAGCATCATGGGTCGTGTTGCCTAACTCTGAGCAACGTGTTTGCCAGTGCTGGCTTTAACCACGTCTCTGTTGTTTTCAGATGAAAGGGACAAAGAAAACTCCAGGCCATCTGCTTGTATCCCAAATAAAACCTGTAAAGACAAAGGTATTTCTTCGGCTGCCTCCACGGTGAAGATCCTGGCTCTGCCGCGGATGGAGGAAGCTCGGACGCGATTCTTCAGAGCTGAGCAGGAGAGGAGCCCGGCTCCACCCTCGTGCTGTGCGCAGGGAGCACCGGCCTCACCAGCTCCTTTGCCAGATTCCCCGTGGTTACCAGCAGAGTCTCACAGGAAGAGCGAAGCCTCCTGTGGGGTGGGAGAAGATTCCTGCTGCTTCAGCTTCACCCAGGATTCCGAGGGCAACCAGGTCATCGCTCACAGGAATGAGTCCAATCTATTTGCTGGAGAAATGGCTTCAAGCAGCAGCGTAACTTCGGACTGTGGGATAAAGACGAAGGCAAGCCGGCTGTGTCCAGCCCAAGAAAAGACCAGGCTTGATTTCCAACCAAGGCTTGGGGCAAAGCAGACTAAGAAGCCACAACAGTTGAGCAACGTTAATTCTTTAACTGATTTCACCGAGATGGAGAATGTAAGGCCAGACAGTGCCCGGGCTGCAGGCTTCTGCTCTCCACGACCAGCTGGAGCGCGGCCTCTGCGGGAGCGCAGCTGGAACGCTGCGGGCTCAGCCGAGGAGAGCTGGGGCAGGGAGCCAGGCCGGAGCAGTCCCTGCAGGCAGCTCTTCACCCAGGATTCGGAGGGAAACAGGGTCATCGCTCACCACTGCCAGAGCGTCTTGTCTCCTCGCAAGGACAGCTCTGGCTCTCCCCACAGGGGCCGTGAGACGAGGAGCGTGAGCAGAGTGGGAGAGCAGCAGTCGGAGATGGGCTATGAGCGCCTGTTCACGCAGGATTCGGAAGGGAACAGAGTGATAAAACACTGTGACCTGGAATGGCTCACCGAGTGACCTCTTGGGAAACCTCAGGGAAGGTTTGTGTTGTCAGAATTAGGTAAGTGGCCCTGTTGTTTTCGGGAGTGGTCTCGCCAGCAGATGGGGCAGACCCACACCCAGGCAGGAGCCTTTTGTTCTCTGCTTTAATAAAACTAAATAAAATTTGGAAGGACTACGTCTACAGTGGTTTGACTACAGTGAGTGTTGGTCTCATCTCCCAAGTAAGACGTGATAGGACAAGAGGAAATGGCCTCAGGTCGGGCCTGGGGAGGTTTCGATTGGATATTGGGAACAATTTCTTTACTGAAAGAGTGGTGAAGCCCCAGCAACAGCTGCCCAGGGCAGTGGGGGAGTCTCCATCCCGGGAGGGGTTCAAAAACCACATAGATGTGGCACTTCAAGACATGGTTTAGTGGGCACCGTGGGGTTGAGCTGACTGGATGATCTTAGAGCCCAGAACTGACCCCAGGATTCGAGGAGCGGTCTCCCCAGGGCCGAGTCCAGAGGGAGAAGAACCTCCCTGGCCCTGCTGGCCACGCCGTGTCTGATCCAAGCCAAGATGCCATTGGCCTTCTTGGCCACCTGGGCAGCCCAAACTGGGGTTAGGCCACAGCCCAGAAGTTAATTAATCGCTCTGATCGGCTCTGGCATCCAGCACGTCCACAAAGAGGGACTCGGTTACAGCTCCACATGTAGGCAGGTGTGTTCCCACCCAATCCCTACGTAGAAGAACCATAGGACACAGAGATCGATCCCAGGGACCAGTGGCTCTTGGTCTTGGAGAGGGGAAGAGCAGCAGCTCCCTGGTAAATGGATGAAGGAGTAAATGCCATTTCTGGGGGCCCAGGGTTTAATTTTTCCAGGGCTGAAGGCCTGGTGGATGAAAATCCCTGGCACCCACGTTCATCTGCAGCCCCACCAGCTAATCCTGCCCCCAGCTCCCAGGACAGCGGCACCGCTGTGTTCGGACACAGGCACATTAACGACATCTAGGACAACCAGTGTCTTATTAAGGCTCCATTTTATATAAAGGAAAAATCATATTTAAATACAGCCATGAGGAACACTGCAGAGGATGTGGAGCTGGAGGAACCTCTCCAGTTCCGGCAATGCCAAGTGCGGCCTTCCCTTCCTCAGCTCCTGTGGCGGGTGCTCGGTTCTTAGCATTGGTGGTTTAATAAATAGACCTTCTGGGTGCTAAATAAAATACATTACCTGATACAAGGACTATTAATGAAACATTAAATTACTGGCAAGAAATTAAGGCCATTCTGTCATGCAACTGTGGGGATAATTTGTGAGTTAAGAAGTGGCCAGGGGACACCAAACCCAGCCAGTGTCTGTCCCTTTGGGGTGCCCGAGGGCTTTGATCGTCACTGCTTTTCATCCTACCATCCGCTCAGACAGAAACACCAGGAAAACACCTTTCACCCTGCGCTTCCCCAGCCTCCTGGACACAGGACACCTGGAAGAAGTAATTAGCTTATTCTCAGTAGCTCTGTACCACACTCAGAACAAAGAAAGACCAGGATGCTTGGCATCCCTTTACACTGACAATGGTAACGAGTCATATTGTAACGAGGCCGTTATCAGTTAATGCTTAATTTGAACCTAAGGATAATGATAGGTAGAAAGAATGTCATCCAGCAGCACTCACTGCACTCTTCAGAAGATCCTTAGCAATAATCAACATCAAAAGTCACGTGGAAAAGGATTCCATCTTCTTAAAAAGTTTCTTCTTAAATATAACAATACATGGAAAACACATCAAATCCGTAGGGTCGCCCCTAAGTGTCCAGTGCGGAAACCATTTCTAATTAATAAAAGAGGCAAACGGCTCAATCCTCAGGAAGGCAGCTACTGTGGAGAAAATCTTGGGAGCATAACATGTTTGCTTACAGAGTTTAATGACGGTGACATCATTTCTCCTTTAGGGCCAGATCTTCATCCTTGAGGGCAAATTTCCTTCTCAGAACTTCTGCTATAAGAATGGCCGGATCCTCCTCCTTCATTGGGGTCCGGGTTCTGCGTGTAAAACAAAAGCACAGTGTTTTTAGTAAAAAGAGGTGCCAGGAGCAAGGGTTACAGCTCTGGTTAGAGTTTGAGTGTGTTCCTGTAGCCTCTAGCACCAGCTTTTGTTGCAAGCGGAGGAGATGCAAGAACACCACCCCAAAACAACAAAAAGCAGCTAAAAACTCAAACATTTCATGTTGGCTTAGAAAGCTGGGAGCTCTTCGTGTGGATCAAGGGTATCCTGAAAAGTACTGGAAGCTGCTCTAAAGTCTCCCTGGAGCCTTCTTTTCTCCAGGCTGAACAAGCCGAACTCTCTCAGCTTCTCCGTGCACAGGAGGTGCTCCAGCCCTCAGATCATCTCTGTAGACTCGCTCCAACAGGTCCATGTCCTCCCTGTGCTGAGGACTCCGGCATTGCAGGGCTCCAGGTGGGGTCTCACCAGAGCAGAGGGGCAGAATCCCCTCCTTCACCCTGCTGGTCCTGCTGCTCTGGATGCAGCGCAGGACACAGCTGGTTTCTGCACTGTGAGCGCACGCTGCTGGCTGATGTTGAGCTTCTCACCCCCCAGCACCCCAAGTCCTTCCCCTCAGAGCTGCTCCCAATCCATTCTCCGTCCAGCCCGTGTTTGTGCTTGGATTGCCCCGACCCAGGGGCAGGACTTCACACTCTCTCCTAGAGGACACGTTTCTATAAGGTTAAAACACTCCACGTCCCAACGTGAAGCATCCGTCCGCTTTTCCAGATGGAGGAGACCCAGCAAATGACACAATGACAGCACTGTCACAACCTTAATGGGTCAGTGACAACAGGCAAAGCAAAGCCCTCCTGAGCCTCCTTTGCGGCCACACTGCACACAACAGTAGGGCTCTCCTTGAGAGTTCTCTCCCTCTTTGACTAACAGATCAGAACTGTTTGGATGCCCAAAGCTTTGCCATAGGCAGGAAGGGGCTGGAGAACAGGCCTTATGAGGAGCGGCTGAGAGAGCTGGGGGTGTTCAGCCTGGAGAAGAGGAGGCTGAGGGGAGACCTCATTGCTCTCTCCAACTCCCTGAAAGGAGGTTGTGGAGAGGAGGGAGCTGGGCTCTTCTCCCAAGTGACAGGGGACAGGACGAGAGGGAATGGCCTCAAGCTCCACCAGGGGAGGGTCAGGCTGGACACCAGGAAAAAAATTTTCACGGAAAGGGTCATTGGGCAGTGGCAGAGGCTGCCCAGGGAGGTGGTTGAGTCCCCTTCCCTGGAGGGGTTTAAGGGACGAGTGGACGAGGTGCTGAGGGACATGGGTTAGTGACTGATGGGAATGGTTGGACTCGATGATCCGGTGGGTCTCTTCCAACCTGGTGATTCTATGAAAAAAAGAGGAGGAGCAATTAATCTATAAATCCTGCTCATCCCCGCAAAAGATAACAGGCACTGATGTAAAGCAAATGAATGTTTAAGCTTTGATTAATATTTGAAAACCAGAGCAGCAGGGTCTAGCCTGTGCAGTACTGATGTGTAACATCGCGCTGGTACTCAGGGTGGAAGCTGCACACGTTTCTCTCCTATGTAATTTTTTTCAGTGCTGAGAATTTAGTTTCTGTTATACTGAGTTAGGTACAGAAATTGGGAAGAACCAGCACACAACACAGCATTTTTGGCCAGGAATCTCACTCACAGAACATAATGGGTGGGTAGGGCCGAGAAAAGGGGAACCTGATCTTTATCGCTGTGAGGCCCCAGGTATAACAGAGGCCGTGTAGCCCACGGTGAAGCAGCTCCGCTCTCAGCTGGCAGAACCCTGCCTCGGCCCGGCAGCAGCACGAGGCGTTCTCATGACCCATGTGTAAACTCGTCACAAGACAAGCGAGAACTCACTCTGCCCACGCTCACAGCTGGGCTGGATCCAAATGCCAGGAAGCCAAAAAGCTCCGTGTGTCAATTCCTGTATGCACCGTGCTGGAAAACCCGCTGAGCTCCAAGCTGCGGGCTTCGCAGGATGGTGTCAGCCCAGCGCCCGGAGCTGCTGGGGCTGAGGGTAGCACAACCCTTAAATGGAGGCTGCCGACACACACAGTTCTGGGTATCACCTTGTTTCATCTTTTATCATCTGGGCTTGTTCAGCCTGGAGAAGAGAAGGCTCTGAGGAGACCTTAGAGCAGCTTCCAGGACTGAAAGGGGCTCCAGGAAAGCTGGCGAGGGGCTCTTGATCAGGGAGGGCAGGGAGAGGAGGAGAAGGAATAGTTTTAAGCTGAGAGAGGAGAGATTGAGATGAGATCTGAGGAAGAAATGTTTTGCTGTGAGGGTGGGGAGGCCCTGGCCCAGGTTGCCCAGAGCAGTGGTGGCTGCCCCATCCCTGGAGGGGTTCAAGGCCAGGCTGGATGGGGCTTGGAGCCCCTGATCCAGTGGGAGGTGTCCCTGCCCATGGCAGGGGTGGGACTGGATGGGCTTTGATGTCCCTTCCAGCCCAAACCATTCTCTGATTCTATGATAAAGTTCTGCTACAAATCAGTCCCCCCTCCCTGCAAATCCTGAACGCAGAGCAGCACCAACAGGCAGTGAATGCACCGTCTAGTGTCTCCAGTGACAAAACCCAGAGATAAAATACAATCCAGAGAGTTCAAGAGGCACTTACAAGTCTTTGCTCTGCTTCATCCTGTGGATATCTTTGAGGATGCCCATCATGTCCGCAAAGCTACTGGCCTTTGAAAGTGAGACCGAGTCTTCCTCTTCGGGATCCTTTGGGTCTGGTTTAAAACACTCAGAGGTTGCAGAACAAAGCAGGGAGACGGACGGAAGCTCAGGGCTTTCGAGTTCTGCCTCCTCCTCCGTGATATCGCTAATGACAAAGGAAGTTGTGGATTGGAAAGAGGGTCCGAAACAAGGTAGAGGGGAAGACGCATTTGAACTTCCTGGAGATAACAGATCTGGTGTAAATGAAGTAGAAGCTGAAAAAGAAAACAATAGCAGTGGATAAGCTCATACCACGCTGTGTTGGCATTCTTTTCCCCAAAAGAAAAGAACATAAAACAAGTGGCATCACTAGCCATGTCCCCAGTGCTATCAGAAAACAAACTCATCATGGTCTGTTCTCCTCCACTGTCCACTCTGCTTCCTACACCGCAGTGCAACAAGGGACCTTCTCCAGCGCCTTTCATCCCACCAAGACCTTAATGGAGCTCTATTCCACACCCATCTCCGTATCATCCTTCCAGCAAGCCAACAGGTCAGGTTTGCTCTTTCTGGTCTTACAGGTAAGAAACAGGGGAACAGAGACTCAGCTGCTGCTCGGAGCCACAGAGAGAGCCTTAATTATCCAAACTCTTCTCCTCCTGCTCCTCACTACCCTGAAAACTGCTTGCCTGCTTTCCCCTCTCCGCCAGAAGGCAGAGCTAGTCAAGAACTCGTCTTCCACACTAGCTGGTCACAGCCATTCAGTCTGTGACTGTCAGCATTCTGATCTGTTCTGCTTTCCATCATGGTCTGTAAGAGGAGAACAGCATCCCCGTATCCCCCCGGGAAGATGGGATTTATTTGCTCACACTTTAAAATGCAGTGAGGACAAGAATGGATCCATAAATTCCAGGTGCTACTCAGTAAAAATATATTTCCAGTGTAAAACACTAAGGGAAAACAACCAAAAACCACAGAAAAACACTTGGTGTGCATCTCCTTGGAAGAACCTCCCTGTGCTGGAAACAAACCCTGCTGTGAAGCACTAAGGCCCTTGGCCTCAAGAACAAACCTGTAGATCATTATCGGTTTCCCATCACGGGGTTTCTCCTGCGGTCTGTACTAAAGCAGATGGCACAGTATTTCTTTTCCGACATCCATCTTTCCACATTAAGCCTGTTCCCTAGCTATCTCCTCCATCAGCTCCGTGAGCTACACCACAGCTCCCCATTATTGATCGAGAGGGCGCGGAGTCAACACGACCCATCTCAACGCCAGCTGATAACAGCCAGACGCTGCCGAGCAGGGAGGGAGAGAAAAGGCAGCAAATGATGAAATCATTTCTCTCCCATCTGGATCTTTAATCTTCCTCATTATTACTCGCCTTGAATTAAAATGGACTTTTCTAGCACACCGCCTGAGCAACCGTAGGGCTGAGGCAGAACTGGGAAGAGAAAATCACAGGACTTCCCCTCTTCTTTTTCAGTGCTGTCGTTCCTCTGGTCTCGCATAAAAAAAGAAAGAGGACACAGCAGCCTGTCTGAAGGGGACATCTGTGATCCCTTGTTATTCCCTGAGGAGCTGAGGATGATTAGGCTCCCCTGTCCCTGGAGAAGCTTCCTTTCACCCCACTGCTGTCAGAGTCGAGGTGCGTGGCACGCGGGACTCCACACAAAGATGACAGAAAGCGTGGGCACAAGAAAATAGGTGCTCTGTACGTGTGCGTGGACCATCAGGAACACCTCCCCTCAGCTAAATACAGCTTTGCATGCTAAAAACATCCCATATATTCTCATGTGGTGGCACATCTATTTATTCTATTGATATCAAGTAGATCCTTAGAGCCCACTGGCCACACAGAACTGAAAAAGAACCCAAATCTCTCATGTAGAAACCAGCGTTTCAACTAAACCAAACATCATAGCTCTGTCTCTTGTTCAGATGTGTTTATGGCTCGTGGACAGCCTGATGAGATAAACAACCATTAGAGCTGTGAGTCCCTTGGGGCTGCAATAACCAGACAACCACGTCGTCTCTCACAGACAACAGGAGATCCGATCCTGTGCACACACGATGCTGCACAGTGCAAAGCAGCGATCCCAGAATTTCAGAAGATTGGCTTTTGGATGTGGTACAAGGAAGGTTTCATCAGCCACCACTACCCGTCATGAACAGGAATTAACCTGTATGTTATCATTCCAAGTGTGGCGCAATCCTGGTTTAGTTTGGTTTGGTTTGTTTAAAGTAATTGGAGCTACAGCTCATCCTTTTCCTCTGGAAAGCACCCGTAATACAGCTGTCACCTCAGTTAGTGGGGAAAGAGTTGTAGGTACAAGAAACAGCTTTTAAGAAAAACTGTCTTCAAGAAGGACTGAATTCCTTTACTTTGTAAAACTTCCATGTTTTTCGAGTTGGGAGATGAATAGCTTTGCCTCCCGACTACTCCACAGATGCAAAGGCCTTTCTTACTGCTTTCCACACTCAAAACCAACCACTGGTGCAACAGCACCTGTAGAACCACTGGGGTGTGGATCCTACCAAAGATCTTCAAGTTTTCAGAACTGAGTGAGCAGGAAAAGCCAAGAAAGGAAGAGAAGTAAAAAGCCTTTTCTCAGGTTCAGCTTTCTGGCTGAAACACAGACTTAACTGCACATAAATTCACTAAGGGGAGGAAACATCAGTTCACCCAGGCTCTTGCCCAGATGCCTCATCTGCTACAGAAAGGGCATCGTTGTTACACAACAGAAATGAACACCTCACCCTCACCCAAATGAACGTGTAACCCTTGTAGCCGTGGCTGATTGGAGCAGGAACGGCAGGAACAGAGCAAATGCTTTCAAATGAGGTGCTTGAGGTGCAGCCACACAACAGCTCCTGGTATTTCTGAGAATGAAGCCAGACGCCTCCAACCAAACAGATGCAACCATCTAAAAAGAACCAGCACTGAGCCGACACCAAAGGTGGCACCCACCAATGGAGCCAGGGAAAAACAGCAGGCAAAGCTGCTCTGCATGGACGTAACTGCATGGTTCACTACCTCAGCCCTTCTTGTTCAACAAAACATTGTGTTCCTACCTGACTCTGCAGCGACTATTTTAGCTATCTGACTCCGAAGGTGACTCAGCTCATCCTGGAGCTCTGTGGTTCGGCTCAGCGCCGGTAAACCAGGCTTCTTCAAGGCGAGCAGCTTCTCCTCCTGCTTCCTTAGGTTGGGAACCGAAGCGTTTCGCTGTATAACGGTGAAGGGGCTCGGCTTCCACTTGTGTTTCAGCGGGCGAGTGTCGCTCCTACGGGACAGAAACCTGCCTGTCATTTACACGGCCCAGACCCCTCTGTGACAGCAATGATCTGCCCCCACCTCAGGGCAGCAGAAAACCTCAGCAGAACGAACGAAGCCTCTGTGCTGCTGTGCTGGATGCACCACGGCTCGTACGGATGTGCTCTATGAGCACTTTATACATCGCAGGTCACGGAGAACCCATCCCAGAAATCACGGCCCAGCAGCACGGGATGTGGTGAGAGGACACGGGGACCAACCCCGGGTGTGCTCCCAGGGTTTCAAGCCATTTCTCTCGTGTAGCCGCGTCTCCACGCTGGGCACACGGGGGAAACATCACCAACCCATTAACTCTTGCCCCTGGTTTCAAAGTCCATTTTCTCTTTCACAAGACACTTATTGCTGCTGCCTGGCTGCGAGGACAGATGTTCAACTGACCAGAACCAAACTCCAGTGGCAGAACGTTTAAAACCCAGGAAAACTCAATTCCTCAACTTCCTAAACAGAAAATATCACAGATTTTACCCCCCTCCATGGATCAGAGGGGCTTACTCTCCACAGACCTTTCAGTGAGTAAAACATGGCACAGGTTCTCAGCACTTCCCACAGGAAATCCTTCCTGTCTTCCTTAAGGATTTCCTTTGTCCACTTTTTGCTTCCCATCTCTTGGGAAAAACATCTTTCAACACGCCCCACATCAGACCTTGAGAGGACTGGAAGCTTTAAGTGTTTGATGCATGTCTGGCCTGCGCTATGTGAAACCAACCAGCGTGCAAAACGAGGGACATGGGAAGAAACCAACCTGACTCTGGCATACGTCTCTTCATCGTCCGCTGCGATCCACACGATGTCTGCCAAGGTGGGCACTGGAGGGACATCATTTAAATACAGCTCTGAAACATTGGGCAGAACCTAAAAAGAACGATGTTTTGGTAAGGAACAGCGATCCCACCTCCTGAAGCTGCCCAGATGTGCTGTGCTGGCTGTCAGAGCCCTTCTCCTCCGCACCCACCAGGTGCATGACATCAACATCACTCGGCTCACGGAGATGTTGTAGCGCCACGTGTTGGTGTCTGCACGTGTGACTGTGTCCCGTGAGGCTGGACAGCGCGGGGATCCCCGATACAGCTCAGCATGCAGCCAAAGCCACGCACAACGCTGCCACTGCAAGTGCCAGCGCTGCCCTTGGACAAGAACAGTCACAGCATTTCCACAAACCCTGCGTTACTGTTTAGGAAACACAGTCCCAGAGGGCACACGGCTGCTGGAGGTCACTCAAGGCAGCAGCGGCTCAGAGGCTCCGTGATTCCATCTCACCCATTCAGCTCACTAACCGTGTTCATAGATCACAGAATCATTAGGATCATCGAGTCCAACCATTCCTATCAACCACTAAAGCACCTCGTCCACCTGTCTTTTAAACACCTCCAGGGATGGTGACTCAACCCCCTCCCTGGGCAGCCTCTGCCAGGGCCCGATGACACTTTCCGTGAAAAATTTTTTTCTTAAGTCTAGCCTAAACCTCCCCTGGTGGAGCTTGAGGCCATTCCCTCTCGTCCTGTCCCCTGTCCCTTGGGAGAAGAGCCCAGCTCCCTCCTCTCCACAACCTCCTTTCAGATAGTTGTACAGAGCAATGAGGTCTCCCCTCAGCCTCCTCTTCTCCAGGCTAAACACCCCCAGCTCTCTCAGCTGCCTCTCATAATCCTTGTTCTCCAGCCCCTTCCCCAGCTTTGTTGCTCTTCTATGCTGTTTTAGAGGCATCGTCCTCAAGTTGCCAACGACTGCCTTACAAGAACAGAATTAAAACCAACCCAATCCAACTTAAAATGTGGAGCGCTCTTTTGTGAGTGCAGCCCCGCAGGCGCGTGTGGCTGACGAACAGCAGGTCCTGGCAGGGGCTGGTCTCACTCCAGGACATCATCGTCCTCCACAAACTCACCAAACCCCGCTTACCTCAAATGTGGCTCTGGGACAGGGCTTTAACGGGAGGTTTGACCCAATCCTCCTGACCACGCTGCGAGTGGAGCCATGGGGCTTGTTCTGCCAGATGGGGATCGTCTGCAAGAAATCATACAAGAAAATTAATATTTCTAATCAGTTGCCTTTCTTAGCATTTATTAAGCTGGAAATTGCCATTTTCAATCTACTCAAGAGCTCTGATCTCTCTTTATTTGTTGAGCGATGCTTTTAATTGGGGGTCTGCTAATAACAGCAGCCCTCACCCCAGCAGCCGGTGTTTCAGCCCGATGCAGGTGAAGGTCAACTAGTTACCCCAGGCTTTTAAAAAGGGGTGCAGCCGCCGTCAGGAGTGAAAACTGGAATCACCCAGTGCCAGACACTGAGCTGCAAATGAAAACGTGCCAAAAGGAAGCAAACAGCAGCGCCCGAGGGGCCCAGAAAAGGAACTACATAAGAAGGAACTCTTGTTTAAAGGAAGACTTTCACTTCCACGGGATCTGTCATCCAAGCAGCACTGACAGGACTGGGCACTTCTCCGATGAAGCCACCAAGAAACCCTCCCAGCTCACAGGGACAGCCCTCGCGGGTGTCTTCAGAAAGAGCCAATGCTCTGGAGCTCCCTGGATGCTTCCCAAATGGATTTACAAGGTGACGCGCTCTGTCCTTTCCCCGTGTTCTCCTCTGCCAGTTTTAGAGCTGCCACCAGCTCCCGTGACAGGAGGCAACACGAGACTCTGGGTGGAGAACACGCAACGCCAGACCGGAATCCGAACAGGTTACAGCACTCAGCCCACCGCTAATCCACTGATCTATTAAATGCTGGAGCCCGTTACACAGGCAGCACCGGGGCAGCGGTGTTAGGCGGTCAGAGTGAAAATTCCTGACGTGTGTTTTAACCTGGATCTCAGAGCTGGGAGAGCACCGACTGCTGAGCTGGCCCTGGGGCTGCCAGGGGAGGGAAGGTGGGGAGAAGGGGAGGGAAGGGGCCTGGGGGAAGGAGAGGGCACAGGCAGAAAGGGACTTGGGGGGAGAAAGCAGGGGAAGGGAGAGGGCTTGGGGAAGGGAAAGGGCTCGGGGAAGGGAAGGGAAAGGAGGGGAAGAGAAAGGAGGGGAGGGGAAGGGAAAGGAGGGGAGGGGAAGGGAAAGGAGGGGAGGGGAAGGGAAAGGAGGGGAGGGGAAGGGAAAGGAGGGGAAGGGAAAAGAGGGGAAGGGAAAGGAGGGGAAGGGAAATGGGTTCGGGGAAGGGAATGGGCTAGGGGAAGGGAATGGAGGGGAAAGGAAAGGGCTTGGGGATGGGAAAGGCCTCGGGCATGAAGAGAAAGAGGGGAAAAGAGAGAAGGGGAAGGAAAAGGAAAGAAGGGAAGGAGAAGGGAGGGAAGGAGAAGGGAGGGAAGGAGAAGGGAGGGAAGGAGAAGGGAGGGAAGGGGCCTAGAGGGAAGGAGGGAAGACCCCGTTTGCGGCGCTGCCACCGCCGCCCCCGCGCCGCCCCCCGCGGGCTCCCGGCTCCCCCGCGGCCACAGGCCCCTCGTCCCGCCCCGCTCCCGCCCGGTACCTGCGGCCCCGCGGCCGGCCCCGAGCCCAGCCCCGCAGCCGCCATCGCCGGGACCCGCCCCGCCCCGCCCCGCGCCTGCGCCTCAGGGGGACCGCCCCTCACTGACCGCAGCGGGGCCTGCCCCGGGCCGGCCGCCTCCTCCCCTGAGGCTGCCTTCCCCCGCGAGGGACGGAGTCACAGAACCGCCAGGTAGGAAAAGACCCACCGGATCACTGAGTCCAACCATTCCCATCAATCACTAACCCATGTCCCTCAGCACCTCGTCCACCCGTCCCTTAAACCCCTCCAGGGAAGGGGACTCAACCCCCTCCCTGGGCAGCCTCTGCCACTGCCCAATCACCCTTTCTGTGAAAAATTTTTTCCTAATGTCCAGCCTGACCCTCCCCTGGTGGAGCTTGAGGCCATTCCCTCTCGTCCTGTCCCCTGTCCCTTGGGAGAAGAGCCCAGCTCCCTCCTCTCCACAACCTCGTTCAGGTAGTTGCAGAGAGCAATGAGGTCTCCCCTCAGCCTCCTCTTCTCTAGGCTAAACACCCCCAGCTCTCTCAGCTGCTCCTCTTGTTCTCCAGCCCCTTCCCCAGCTTCGTTGCTCTTCTCTGGACTCGCTCCAGAGCCTCAACATCCTTCTTGTGGTGAGGGGCCCACAACTGAACACAGGATTCGAGGAGCGGTCTCCCCAGTGCCGAGTCCAGAGGGAGAAGAACCTCCCTGGCCCTGCTGGCCACGCCGTTTCTGATCCAAGCCAAGATGCCATTGGCCTTCTTGGCCACCTGGGCCCCTGCTGGCTCCTGTTCAGTTGCTGTCAACCAACACCCCCAGGTCCTTCTCCTCCAGGCACTTTCCAGCCAGACTTCTCCTAGTCTGGAGCTGCTCAGGGTTGTTGTGCCCCAAGTGCAGGACCTGGCATTTGGCCTTGTTAAACCTCCTGCCATTGGTCTCAGCCCATGGATCCAGCCTGTTCAGATCCCTTTGGAGCCTCCCGACCCTCCAGCAGATCCACACTCCCACCCAGCTCAGTGTCATTCGCAAACTTGCTAAGGGTGCCCTCGATGCCTTCATGCAGTCATTGATAAAGACACTGAACAGGGCTGGACCCAGCGCTGAGCCCTGGGGACACCACTTGGAACTGGCCTCCAGCTGGAGTTAACTCCATTTCCCACCACGCTGCCACCGGCAGGAATCACGTCAGGGCGAGGTTTGCTTTGCTTTGGGTTGAGGGTCCTGTGCAAGCGTGGGGTAAAGCCAAGCGGGATGCGAAGTGAAGCCCTGGGCATGTGTAGGTTTCGAGCCGTAAATCTCAGCACCTGCAGCTGCAAAACCGTCTGCCCTGACCCTGGCACTCACCGTTCCCCAGGCGGTTCTGTCCTCCCAGGCATCAGTTGGGACTTTGCATCTTTACGGCCTGATCCTGGCTCTGGTTCCATGAGCTGCTTTCCTTTTCTTCCAGCAGGAAGGGGAGCAGAAGGTTTCCTGGCTGCCCTGATGGCTTCGCCGCAGCTCTGATGGTCGTATCGGAGCTCGCTCTCTGTTGGTGACAGCTCTGCTGCTGGGGACACCACTCTCCAACAGCCCATGGACCCCACTGGATCCCAGAGCCATCCCCTCCGTAAGCGGCTCCCCCTCTGTGCTCAGGGACCTCCTGCCCCTGGGGCGGCCGTGCCAGCACCCACAGCCACCTCCAGCCTGGGCAACGCAGAGCGAGTGGAAACCCCAGCTCTGCAAGTGCCTCGTGTGTCTACAGCAAATCCAGGGTTAAGAGAGAGAGCTTGAGTCTGAACAAACATCGATAAATCTTTAATTATAGGAAAACCAACTCAAAATAACATTCTATTGATCTCCTTCTTCATACTCGTCGTCTTTGCCCTCATCGTCATCTGGTCCTCATCGTCGTCTTTGGCCACATTGTCGTCATCCTTATCGTATCCTTTATCTGCCTCCCTCTCATCCACTTTCCACCACACCCCACACCTCTACGGGCCTGGAAAAGAAGCAGAAGGCATGGCCTTTGGCTGATGAGCAGCGCCTCGTCCAGCAGAGCTGGGGCTCCCAAGCTGCCTCAGCGGCAGCAGCGGGTTGGGGTTCATCCTGATGGACATTCCATTTGCCACAGCTCTGGGACACGTCCCTTCCCAAAGCGGACGGGCGCTCAGGGCAGGTGCCTGGTGGCTCTTGTGTCACCAGGACAAGGGGACCGGGTGCTGTGTTCCCGCAGCAGGGCCCACAGCCCCCAGCCGGCGGCAGGGAACTCAGCCTGGCTCTGGGCAGTGGGTGAGGAGCACGTGCCTGTCCTGGTGATGGTGGGTTTATCCACATTTCCTCTTCCTCCTCCTCCAACTCCACATCCACTATTATCTTGTCATCAATATCCATCGCCTCCTCCATGTCCTCCATCTCCACATCCATGATTATCTTTTCATCGATGTCCATTGGCTCCTCTGTGTCCTCCTCCATCTCCACGTCCACAATAATCTTTTCATCTACATCCATTGCCTCCTCCGTGTCCTCCTCCATCTCCACATCCTCGATTATCTTTTCATCAATATCCTCCAGCTCATCCGTGTCCTCCTCCATCTCCACATCCACGATTATCTTTTCATCTACATCCATCGGCTCCTCCATGTCCTCCTCGATCTCCACATCCATGATTATCTTTTCATCAATATCCTCCGGCTCATCCGTGTCCTCTTCCATCTCCACATCCACGATTATCTTTTCATCTATGTCCATCGGCTCCTCAGTGTCCTCCTCCATCTCCACATCCACTATCACCTTTTCATCAATTTCCATGGGCTCCTCCTCATCCAACTCCTTCCTCCAACCCATGTTGCTGGCAGCCACCTTGGCAGTTTCCAGCATGACGTTGAAGAGCCTGAGCCAAAAGCCAAGCAGAAAAGTGCATTGGTGCCACCCTGGCCAGACAAGGCGACCGGTGGGATGCGGGTCTCGGCAACCCTGCCCCCTCCTGCTGCCTGGGGAGAACCGTGGGGCGACGGGGCCCCTGGGCACGTCCTCAGCCAGGAGGCAGCTGCAGGCTGAGCGGCTCCTTCGACGCCAGCACTCACCAGAACTCGTGGAGCAGAGCCTTCAGCTGGAGGATGCTGCGCTTGCTTTCCATCACAACACGAGAAGCGGGCACGGTGTTGCGGATCTGGCAGAGCAGAGAGCACGGGAGTGAGCAGCCCTGCTCCCTGCCCCGAGGGGCCTTGGGCACACGCCCCGGCCCCCAAACCGCATCGACCCCCAGAAGCTCCTTACTCTCTTCAGGCATCTAGTCGGCTCCATCGCACTCCGGGTGTTGGGCTGAGCTGCCGTGGATCCAGCCTGGAGAGGGGCAGAGAAGGGACCGGCTCAGGCTGCGGGCAGCCCCCAGCTGCTCCCAGCAAGCGTCCCTCCCGCACAAGCCCAGGGCACCCAGGTGGCTCCTGGGACACGTCCCGCCATGCGGGGATGCTCGGTTTCAGCCAGGGATGAGCAGCCCACAAGGGCTTCTCCCACCCAAGGTGGCTTCTCAGCACCTCGCAGGGTGGCTGGAAAGGGTGAGCCGCGCTCCCGGTCCCCCACGCTCCCCAGAGCAGGACACACACCCCACACCATCCCCACAGCGCCTGCTCCCCGCTCAGTGCAGGGGGTGTCACCCTCCGGGGACCAGGGCTTGTACCTTCTTGAGGATGAGCATCCTCTTCTTGCAGGCCTTCATCAACCGGTGGGGACGGAGGCGCTGGGAGCAGGTGGAAAGAGCCGAGCCTTGGATCAGAGGCATCAGGAACAGGGAGAAGGACAGTGCTGGGAGAAGGACGAGGCTGGGAGAAGGATGAGGCTGGGAGAAGGACAGAGCTGGGAGAAGGACGAGGCTGGGAGAAGGACGGGGCTGGGAGCAGGGGAACGTCAGGAGTAGGGCAGAAGGGATGCTTGGAGAGCAGAGGAGAAGGGCTGCGCTGGGTGTAGAGCTGTCGGGCTGTGACAGGATCGGGGCAGAAAGGCTGGTTTGGGGGCAGAGAAGCACTGAGCTCAGAGAACAGGAGACGTGTGCCAACAGCAGGGCAGAACCGCTGCGTTGTGCTCGTTGCCGGGCTCTGGCAGGTCCACTGGACCACGGGCCGTGACATCAAACCTCTGTTACACGCGAGCTCTGGGGCCAACTGCGCCGTGGGTAATGGGGACAACTCCCCTTCTTGGTGGCTATAGACGTATGAAGCTGCACCCCATCCAAATGAATAATCCTAACCAATCGAGGCACTCACTGCTTCTTCAAGAGGTTCTTTCTGACCATCCTGTCGTGCCTGGCAGCCATTCAGAGCCCTCCAAAAAGTTTTTGTCCAGCTGCTCCAGGCAAGAGCTGAGGTTTATCTGATATTTTATGGATGGTCCTTCATAGTCTCTGCTCTGGGCCTGCATCTGTACAGCACGTGGTGCTGAGCAGGACACAGGGCCCTTTCTCCAGTGTCGGGCGCAGCATTGCAGCCCATCGTGCCGTGCAGGGCTACCTGGGATGCTCGTGTTCCCTCCAGCCGTAGGGCTAGAACAGCATCGCCCATCTCTGCAGATCTATCGACAACAGCTCTTGCCAATCCTGGTGCCCCAGCCAGGGCAGGAATTGCTCAAGGAAACTGGGGGGAGCCGCGGTGTCAGCTATTTAACAAGTAGGTTTTGCTCAGGCTTCCTTTGGGATGCTGGGACAGGTTGTGCCCATCCTTCCCGAAGAGATGGGGATGTATTGAAACAGCAAGGGAAAACCCAGCTCCTCCTCACACACCAGGGCCACCCAGTCACCAGGAGGCACCTCTGGGGCCTTAGAGCCACGCACTGCTCATCATCTTCTGTTCCTCAAGGTCTCATCTGATACGGGTGAGTGGATGAGCAGACATAAGAGAAACCCCAAGGCAAAACTCCAGCTGCAATTCCTGCAACCGCTCAACAGGTTCAGGTGATACCAACAGGGCCATCGCAGTCTGTTTGCAAGGCTGGAGCTTGTCCTTCTGGTGACATTGGTTCCAAGACAACCACTGCAGCCAACTCCGCTGGGACAGGCGATGCCCTCTGCGTTGGCTCTGAAGATGGTTGGACCCTTTGCCACTAGGCAGTGCGGGTCCCGCTGAGCAGCCCTTGCCCATGGGTGCAGCATCAGGAATTCCCAGGGCCTGCTCAGGTGCCTTCCAGCTCTGACAGACCTCAAGGGAGACGCAGGATCCTTCTTTCGGGGAGGGACAGACTCCGATGGGGGCTCCGGTAAAGATTCTTCCACCTCTGTGTGGAGTCTTTCAATATTTAAAAAGAATTAAACTATCTAAAACCAGAACGTTTGCAGCTCTTCAATGATCACCTCCCCGTATGTGGCCGTGTTCTCCCCCAGCTTGAGGACGCCGTCCGAGAAGCCTTGGGAAACGTTGGCACAGGCGATGCCCGACGCCTGCAACCCAGCCAGCCCCCAGGGCTCAGCGGGAGCACCCAGAGCCTTGGGGACAGAGCCCACCTCCCTCCCAGGGGTCACAGGCACCCTGGGCTGTCACAGCACTGGGGACACCCAGGCACAGCGAGCTCCCCCTTCCACACGAGCCTGGCACTGTCCCTCGCCTGTCCCCAGCCCTGCCTGTGTTTGCAGAGAGCCTGGAAGAGCTGCTCTGCCAGGGCAGGGAGCCGATACGGGGAGAGTTGGGGCACCCACCGCCCCCAGCACCCTCAGAGGTGCAGCCAGGACCCACCCGGGAGAGATGCACAGTCACTTTGTCAGAGAAGTCCCTGCTCCCCAGCTCCCCGCTCTCTCCATCCCCGCATCCCCCCTTCCCCAACCCCACCTCTTCCATTCCCCCTCTCCCTGCATCACCCCTTTGCTCCCGGTTCCCTGCTCCCACGTCCTCAGTCCCACTTTCCCCCACTACTACCCCACATCCCTCCTTCCCCGCTCCCTCCATCTCCACGTCCCCCTTCTCCGCTCCCCCCCTCCCCATCCCCACATTCCCCCTTCCCTAATCCCACTCTCCCCCCATCGCCGCACCCCAGCTCCTCCGCTCCCCTCTGCCCTGATCTCTTCCCCCAAGGACCACAGGAGGCCGAGGCCGTGGGCAGGGTTTGGGTTTAGATTCCGGTCTGGGTTTAGCAGCTCCAGACCCCTCACGGCGCCGCTCCCGCAGCCCCTCGCTGCAAACATCAGCTCTGGCCCGCTGCGGTTTCAGACCAGCGCGTCACGGAGCAGAGGAGCAGGAGGAGCAGCACCGCCCGGGTATCCCCGGCCCACCAAAAATCTTGAAGTTAGTTTACAAATAAAGGAAAAGCTTGGCACAGGTCGAAGGCCTCGGGCGTTGGCTCCTGCCTGAGACCACTCACGGTTTGGCACCGATATTGGGCTACCGGGGATGCGGTCAAGGCCCTCCCTGCTGGGCTCCTCCCAGCACCCAGAGCTTGGGGCAGGGCTGCGAGTGCCTGGTGGGTCACCAGAGGAAAACAGGGGGACCTCACGGCTGCCAAAGGCTCCAGGTCAGCCCGGAGTCACTGTGGGCCCAGGCACCGACCCTGCTCCCTCTGCCAGAGAGCTCCGTGTCTGCAGGATCACAGCAGTGATGCTGCCCTTGCAACTCCCAACGTGACCACGGCACAAGGCAGAGGGGCTCCTCTCACCCTATGGAATCGCTGCTGTGCCACTTTTTCCAAGCCTGGAAAGACCCGAGTGATCCCTGCCTGCTCCGCCACTGCCCTCTCCAGCCCCTTCTGCTGCACTGGTGGGAAGGAAAAGAAATAGAGTGACTTCTGCACCTGAGAAGACCACTCTGAAGGCCGAAGCTGGAGGGGCTCAGGAGAAGAGCAACAGAAACGCCTCACGTGGAGCTTTGTGAAAGGCAGAAGGGCAGGTCTAGAAGGAGTTGGGGTGGGTACAGACACCACCCCCTCTGCTGCTCTCTGCTCAGACCAAAGCCCCCAAAGGGATGAGGCCAAACCCTCCAAGGGACGAGGCCAAAACCCTCCAAGGGACGAGGCCAAAACCCTCCAAGGGACGAGGCCAAAGACTCCCCAGAGGGATGAGACTGATGGTGTGATGGGAACTTGGTCTCGAACACTGCCCAGAGGCTCCAGGGCAACTGCTGGCACTTCTGGCAGCCAAATCCAAGCCTGTTGTTACTGCAGGCACCTTGGAGTGTGAGAAAAGTGCAGAGCTAATGCATAGTTATACGGCTGATTGCATCTCAGGGGTAATTATTCTCACTAGAGTAATTAGTGAAGCTACGCTAGTTTAGGCCAGAGGTTCACCTAAGCTCCGTCTCCAACCACGGATACACAGGAGGGCTGGGACAGGGTGATCATCCCCCAGGTTCCCGACAGGTCCTGGAGCCCAGGAATGAAAATCCCCCTTCCTAAAAACTGCTTTCCCCTATTTGGTCCCAAAAATTTGTGCTTCAGGGAGTAGGAAAAGCCCCACCAGCCTGGCTGGCTGCAGCCACCCTCTGCAGGTGCTCTGTCTCCTTACCTCACTGCAGGAATACGCTTTCAAACCCATTTCACTGAACCTTTCCTTCTCCAAATTCCGCTCACTCTGTGGCCAGGCACCAGTACGGAGCAGGAACAACTGCTCAGGGTGTTTACGGGTAAGGGCCAAGGGTGTTCTGCCTGATTTCTTTGGAAAAATCTGAAAATTTTAGCACTCTTGGCTTTGAGAACAGCTCAGTCCTCAAGCCACTTGTGCTCTCAGGACCTCCTGTTCCCAAAGGGAACTTCACTGTGGTTCCTCAATCAGTGTGGCTTGGAAGCTCAAAGCAAACGCGGACGGAGCATTTCATCACCTCCCAGGAGGCACAGGGAGAAAACAGCTCTCTGAGCAGTGAGGTGGGAGCTGCCCTAGGTGGAATGGTGGAACCAACAGGGCTCTGGCTCTTAATTCCCCCAGGTTAACCCACACTTGACATCCTTGAGCTGCACTGGACCCCTAAGGCCCCATGTGCCAATCCCAGTTCAACTGGGTCAACCTCAGCACCTCCCTCAGGCACAAAGAACCCAAAGAAGTGTGACTGCACCACACCGGGAGCAGGAGGAGGCTACTTCAGAGCTCAGTCACAAGTTCAAGGCCACGTTCGCATCTACACGTTGCCAGTGACACTCCCATTCCACACTGGTTGCTACCACTGTCCACACACGCTGTCAGGAAGAGCTGGCATCCCAGCTTGCGGCTCAGAGCTGCTGCTGGTGAGGAGGTGTGGAGGACACCGGCTTCCAGGAGGGATCTTCTCACCTGTGCTGGATTCTGCGCCTTCACCCCCAGGGCACAGGCACCCACCACAAGTGTTCGGTCACAACAGCAATGCTGTTCTGCGAGGTTCAGCACAACACAGTCCAGTCCTTGGGATCAGGGGTTCCTGGGAGACACCTGGCACTGCTGTTAGGAGAGTTTCACCACAGCCTGAATCGGAGCTGAACAACATGAGGGTGGCTGGCGAATCAAGGCCTGTGCACTGAGAACGTTTACGGATTCAAGTAGTCTCACTCCTGTAAAAATCTGCCTGAACTCCAAAGGGTGGGTTCTGTAAACTGGAAACACTGGGAATTCAGCCTGAAAACAACGCCCAGAGCAACATCCTAGGACTGCCTGCACCCAAACATCAATGTCTGGCACAAAGAGGAGGGAGAATCGCTGTCATCAAACCAGATCTCTGAAATTTTTGGCTGTCTCTGTAGGGCGCTCGGGTGCCCCTGTTTTTAGGTCTGCAGGTACGGTTTTGCTCTTTGCAGCCCTTCCTTCAGGAACTGGAGGTAAGTTGCAGTTGAAGGGTCTTCAAAATTGGTTGAGAAACTAAAGATGCTACTTTCAACATCTTCAGGCTTCATAGAAGTAATATCCAGGAAGTAGTTGGCATTGATGTGATGAATCTGGGAAAGAAAACAGAGGAGGAAAAGCTTTAAATGCCAGAATGATTCCCCACCCACTGCCTTGGCCTCAAGCCAGGGCACCGGTGATGAGCCTGTAAATCTCTGATGCTTTGGAAATGCTAATTCAGCAGCTGGGATTCAGGTTTGCATTTTGCAGTCAGAGAAAGATGCTTAAAAGATGATGCTTGTTTCTTCTAAGAGCATCAGCCTCTTGCTCAAGTTTGGAAGAAGATGAAGGCGATTTGGGAAAAATCACACAGGTGTAAAACCTAGCTGGGAGCAAGGGCTGGGGAGATGGCAGCCTGACTGTGCCTGCTGGAGCACCTCCTGTACGGGGACAGGCTGAGAGATTTGGGGTTGTTCCACCTGGAGAAGAGAAGGCTCCAGGGAGACGTTAGAGCAGCTTCCAGGACTGAAAGGGGCTCCAGGAAAGCTGGGGAGAGGCTCCAGATCAGGGAGGGCAAGGAGAGGATGAGGGACAATGGTTTTAAGATGAGAGAAGAAGATTGAGATAAGGTCTTAGGTAGAAATGTTTTGCTGTGAGGGTGGGGAGGTCCTGACCCAGGTTGCCCAGAGCAGTGGTGGCTGCCCCAGCCCTGGAGGGGTTCAAGGCCAGGTTGGATGGGGCTTGGAGCAACTTGATCCGGTACTGCCCATGGCAGGGGGTGGAACTGGATGGGCTTTGAGGTCCCTTCCAACCCAAACCCACTGCATGATTCCATGACTGCTAGGGTGCCTGCTCTTGGCCCAGTGCCGCTGCAAACCAGCACCAAAGCCTCCAATACCGCTGTGCTTTCTGGTCCTCTAAGGAAATGGGAAAGGGGGAGATGTGGCCACTAGACACAGCAACCTCAGCAGGATGGAACTCACTTGACAGGCTGGAACTCAGCTGAGCTGAGGCCACTTGTCAGCCCACAGCCTTGTCCAGAGGGATGAGCCAGCAAGGAGCCACTCCACGTGTTACGGGCTAGTGTCTGGCAGGCGTGGGGCGCAATCGATCAGCCCCAGCAGAACCTTTCACTGCCGGCACCTGGCTGTGGACACGCAGCCAAACGCTGCACTGCCAGCTGTTGGAGCAGTTGCTGTTCTCCAAATCCAGGTTAGGGGGGCCTTGCGGGGCAGAGCAGAGCCAAGCAGATTGGCTAAGAGCTGATCTACTGGAACAAACTTAGGGAACCAAGATAAACATGCTGATAAGCACGTTCTAATGGGAAAAGCCAAGCCCAGCTGAAGCCGTAATGAACGTACCACCGTGCCGTTGGGGAGGCAGATGATCATCTCCACGGGGAAGTTGTATTTCTCCAGGTGCAGGTCAGCCAGCTTGCTGTAGAACTCATTTTCTCTGTTGCTCTGTAAGGAGACCCCGAAGAAAAATGTTTGCACACACCAAAACTAGCAGAACAACGTGGGAAGAGTACACCAAACATCAGAGGAGGCAGACCAGAAAGCTGCTCTGCAGCATGGTAGTAACTGGCTCCATCCTCACCACTTTATTGTTCCCCTCCAGACAGTCTCCCCCTCGATTTTCAGCTGCTGATGTTCTCCCCAAACAATAAAATCACCCCATCACTGCAAGTCCCAGGCACACCAACACTGGAGGTGTTTAAGGGACGGATGGATGAGGCGCTGAGGTACATGGTTTAGTGTTTGATAGGAACGGTTGGACTCGATGATGCGGTGGGTCTTTTCCAACCTGGTGATTCTATAATTCTACGAAAGCAGCAGCCAGAAGGGTTCAGGCAGTGTTTGGTTGCTCACCTTCCTGATGGCACAAATGGCCTTGGGCAAGGCTATCTTGCAGTGAAGCATCTGCTTTAGCCTTTAATATTGGCACCAGGACAGAGCAAAGAGGGTCACTGGGCCATTTTCTCCACCTGCCTCCATCTGGTCTTTGCTTGCCCCCTGCGATCACTAGGATTTTGGTTGGGGACCAAAATCCCCCACTAGCACAGGCGCAAGCCCCCGTCTTCTGCTGGTGCCCTCGTGCCAAGCACCCTCTGTGTTCACCAGCGCTCAACACCAAGAAGGCAGACGTGGCTCACCTGCAGCTCTTCCAGCTCCTTCACCAGTGACCAGCTGCTAATGAAGCTCTCGTTCAGCAAGGCGAGGATGGGCGAACTTTCCAGGACGGTCTCCCGGAGAGTTCGCCCCGAACCTGGCATGGGAAGAGAGGCAGACACTGGATTGCTGTGTTTCCTGAGCTGACTGTTGCCATGTTTGATGCCACTGAGGCTTGGGGTCCCCCTGGCCTGGCCCATTTTTATGAGGAGCATCTGAGGGACCTGGAGCTGCTTAGTCTGGAGAAGAGGAGGCTGAGGGGAGACCTGATCACTCTCCGCAGCTCCCAAAAGGAGGTTGTGGTGAGGTGGGTGCTGGGTTCTTCTCTCAGTAAGAAGTGATAGGACAAGAGGAAACGGCCTTAAGTCACACCAGGGGAGGTTTAGATTGGATATTAGGAAAAATTTCTTCCTTGAAGCAGTGGTGAAGTACTGTCAGAGGCTGCCCAGGGCAGTGGTGGAATCTCCATCCCTGGAGGGGTTCAAAACAAGTGTAGCTGCGGCACTTGAGGACATGGTTTAGTGGGCACGGCGGTGTTGGGCTGATAGTTGGACTGAATGACCATAGAGGTCTTTTCCGACCTTAATGATTCTATGACTGTCTTTTTTCTCCTCCACAGGTTATGGTTTCCCATGGGTGCTGCTGGCAGAGAAGACTAAGCAGAGCAGCCCCCAGCCACCTGCAAGGCCACAGAAGGAGCAGGACAAGCTTGCCATGGAGGCTGACTAGTGTGGTGCATTTAGGAAAGGATCAGGCCCTGCAGATCCAGCACGAGTGCCGGTCCTACCAAGCAGAGCTCGTGCATGCTGGGGAGTTTTCAAGGGCAGATAGAAATAGAGATACCCACCCCTCTCCCACCCATGGCTCCTGCTCAAGGTGGGATGCAAGCTCTTTGGTGTTGGGGGAAAGCAGCTACACATCAGGACAACTGCAGAGCCACATCTGGCTTCGGCTTTTCCTGCATGGGTGTCAGGGATAAAGCAAAGAGCAGAGCCACTGTCCCCCTGCAGATCTGCCCAAGCAGACTGAGAGGGAAAGAGAAAAAGAAAAGACCAGACCCACGCTTCTGCTGCAAAAAGGGCACTAGAATTAGCGGGTTAGACTAGGGTTTGTCTCAAATAGATCTGATCCTGCAGTGGGGATATAAACCCCCATCAGTAATTCCCCACTTTCAGCCCTATTCAGCATCTTCAGTGCCAGAACGAGTAATAAAACATTTACCGCTGGCTCGTGACCAGCTCCTGACCCCAGCTCTTCCCAGAGGCTGAACGAGGCACATCATCCCCCAGCCACCCCAGGAATGTCCTCACCTCAGCAGGACTGGTCGTCCAGGGCACCCCACAGTAGGATCGAGTGCACCAGCTTTTTTTCTGCGTTCGCTCTCTCAAAAGCTTGTGTGAAGGGAAGATAGGAGACCTGGAAGTAAAAAGATGGCTTGAAAACAGGCACAACACAGCCCACCTCAAATAGAAGCAGGGTCACAGAATCATAGAGTAGTTTGGGTTGGAAGGGACCTTAAAGATCATCCAGTTCCAAACCCTCTGCCATGGGCAGGGACACCTCCCACGGGATCAGGCTGCCCAAGATCCATTCAACTTGGCCTTGAACCCCTCCAGGGATGGGGCACCCACCACTGCTCTGGGCAACCTGTTCCAGGGCCTCCCCACTCTCATCATGAAGAAATTCTTCCTTCTGTCTAGACTAAATCTGCCCCTCTCCAGTTTATCCCCATTGCCCCTCATCCTGTCACCACAAGCCATTGTAAACAGCCCCTCCCCAGCTTTCTTGCAGCCCCTTCAGCTACTGGAACGTCACTATAAGGTCTTCTCAGAGCCTTCTCTTCTCCAGGCTGAACAACCCCAACTCTCTCAGCCTGTCCTCATATGGGACGTGCTCCAGCCCTCAGATCATCTTTGTAGCCTCCTCTGGACCCGTTCCAACAGCTCCATCTCCTTCTTAAGTTGAGGATTCCAGAACTGGACACAATCCTCCAGATGAGGTCTCACAAGAGAGGAACAGAGGGGCAGAATCACCTCCCTTGCCCTGCTGGCCGCGCTTCTGCACAGAGCCTGTTCTGGTCACTCAAATGAAAGGAACATTATTAACATCTTGGCAGCTCCAAGGGGTATCTGTAAGCTCAGCCAGATGGAGGCAGCCACTGAAACGCGTCCCAGGAGCCAAGGAAGGTTTGACATGCAGTCGCCATCTGCTCCATAGGCTACTGGCATGTTAAATAGTTTGGGTCACTCAGTGCTATGAATTTATGTTTCGCTCTGGGATGCAGAGGTGCAGGCGGACTGAGTGTTTTCTGCTGATAAGGAAAGCTTGGTCCGAAGGAAGCTGAATGCTCCAGAAGTAACGCCAGAGGAAAACCATTTGTAAGCAGTGCGATTACCTGCTTCACTCAGAAATCGCATTGGCAGCTACTGATAAAAGGGAGGATGAACCTACATTTACAATACAAGCCTCTGACACAGGACGCCCAGGCTTTGCTCCTGCCAGTGCTGCCTTTCCGAGGTGCTGTTCTCCCTCACCTGGAAACGGGAAGCCCATCAAGCCACACACGAGGTGCCTGGGAGGCACACACTGAGCTAGAAAACCCCCACACTATTCTGAATGCTGATTGGGTTGTGATGTCTGGCTTCTGCTGATCCTTCAGGTGGCTGGATGTCTTAGTGAAGGTGACCTGCACCAAATAAAAGTGCCAAGGAAGAGCCCCACCCCTTCCTCACCTTCTTAAATGGATACATGGCCACTTCCAGCTTCTGAGCTGCCTCTTCCCAGGGGATTTCCTGCTGCCAGGCTATCTCTTCGAACACAAACTGAATGGGCTCCCCTGAGGGATCCCTGCTGTCAATCACATTCCCGTTCTCGCCATGGATCACAGAGGGGATTGAAGGCCCTGTTGATTCCAGCTCCATCTGCAGAAGAACAGGCTGAGTTGACAAAGCATACATCCCACTCCTGGTTTTTCTGTACTCCAGGACAGGATAAAGATGCAAAATAGAACTGTGCAGCTTACAATGAGGATCCAGCTCAATTTACTGTCTCCTCATGCTGTGCTTTACCAGGTGCAGGCGTGTCTTATTGGGGAACAGCAGGAAAACAACTTCATTCCCTTCAGTTATTGTCTGACTGTGCTTGCTAGACTGGAAATGCAGTGGAGATTTTTGACTGTGGGACAGCAGATCCTTTAACTCTGTGGGACGTGCAGGGCTAGTGTGAAGCTCTGGCTCATCCCACCAGCACAACCCTCACAGAGCCACCAGAGGGTGCAACAGAGAAAGCCGTTCAGGAGCTTCCTTGTGCTTCAGCGTTCTGCTACATCTGCAATTATTTTATAAGTCTTTTTTGTTGACTTTTGGCAATTAAAAAGAAACCTGGATCTAGTTTAGGAGAAAATGGGACTGTTTAGTCCAGGCATTCAAAATCGTGACTTGTGTTGCCTCTCCCAAGAGCTGGGATTACCACAAACTAGAGGAATAACCTCATGCAGTTTCTAAATCCAGGCATGCTGTGGTTCATAGACCACGCTGAGCGCAGGGCCTGGGTTCAGCTCCTCACCTTCCCCCCTGCCTGTCAGACAACATCTTAAAAATGGAAAATGTCTCATGACTCCAGGAGCGTAGGGTAAAACAGAGGGGAAAATCGAAATATCACAAGGACTCGAGCTACACAGTGGCACAGGACATGCAAAGATGAACAGAGATTCTATCGTTATATTGAAATGGTCAATAGAAGGCTCTGGAGAACAGGGATAACCAAAGTGACAGAGCTAAGGAATGGTAGCACAAATCCCTGCTGGGATACTGCAGGTAAGTGGAGGATTGGGAGTGAGTACACACCTGAGGCAGGTAACCTATATCCACTTCCATGTTGCTGCTTTCACTCGCCCCATACAGCCACTCCATGTCAACGTTCAGGGACCTGCAAGGCAAACCTGGTACGATCAGAGTCATCAAGGGCTAAAGCAGCGTACAGGAATCCCCAAACAAATGAGAACACCCAGCACTCCTCTCACAAGGTCAGCACTGAAGTCCAGACCCTCTGGCTCCTCCAAAATCACCGTGTTCCCTGCTGGATCAGGGCCCAGGAACCTACCCAACACTGGGCAAAAACGCTCACGCCTCTGAGCGCTGTCAAAGCACAGAAGAGAGAGGTGTCATTGCTCCCCCTTCCTTCCCAGCACTTAACTTACATGTTCTGATCCTGCTGAACTTTTAAAAGGGTTTTTTTGGAAGCAAAAGGCTTTTGTAAGGAGTTTCTGGCAGAGCTGTAACTGCCTGCTCGCTGTAACAAATGTGCTGACAGAGCCATAGGGATTGAGCCGCCAGGGTAATGTTATAATAGAATTTTCACTCTGGCCGTCATGGGCAAAGAGATTTGAAGCTTCTTTCCTCTGAAATGCTTCCAGCTGCTTGCCAGAAAGCAGGAATGAGCTAGTGCAAAGCTATACACACAAAGCCTTAACCTGTGAAACATCAAGCGAAAAATACGTTAAAGCAAGAGCATCGGGCTTTGCTGAGCTTCACTGCCCTGAGCCAGGCTCTGGGATCGCTAGGGGCTGCCTCTCCCCATCCTCCGAGCACCAAGGGACGGTCACTGGTGAGTGAATCAGACCCTGAGATGGGTCAGGGATCCTCAGTGCCTCGTAAAGATGTATTTGCCATTTTTACAGCCAACTCAGAGCTCAATTCACTCAGATTTTCCAGGGACTTGGCTGAAAAGCGTGAGCCCATCCATCACAGACACACGAGGAGCCTTCTGCAGCCTGCAACAGGTATCCGACATCTGTGAGAGCCCCTGCCACAGCCAGGACTGCTGGGACAGGTCAAGGGAGCAGGGCTTCCAGCAGGGCTGTGAATAAAGAGGCTGCTGCCGGCCTTTAGCGCAGTATCAGGACAACTTGAATTCCCCTTCCCTGTGTGTCTTAAATCATAGAATCACAGAACCATAGAATGTGGTTTGGCACAGCAGAGCTCAGGCTTGGATGCTCAGTGCCAGCTGCCCGCAGGTTGTGCAAGGACAACTATCCCCACCCCATGCTCCGTGTCCCCAGCAACCTCCACCCTGCTTATCCCCTGTCCCTCCTCTGCCCTTGTCCTTCCCTGCCTCTTTCAAGCCAGACACCCCCAGACCTGCTGATAAACGTAGCTCTTCCTGAAAAATTGCATCAGAACCAGTTCAGGGAGCGCTGTATCTAAAGAACTGAGGGCATGATGACCGGGATGACTGCTGGCAGACAGGGATGTGTGGGGAAAACGGATAAGCAAACAGCAGAACTGGCCCGCCCAGAGCTCAGACTGCAGATCTGCCCTCCCTGCAGAGGCCAGGATGCCCACATGCCACAAGGGACAGTGCTGTCACTGTGCTTAATTCTTCACATAAAAAGAGCCCGCCAGCCTCGCCCCAGGCACAGGACAGGATCCCAGTGCTTCCGGGATCCACTGGGCTCCATTTACAAAATTCTCAACCCTCTCCAGCTCCCATTAAGAGAGAAAACCAGCTGTACCTGCTGTTAGGAACAAAGAGCTTAAACTCTCGGACATGGGAAGAATCCTTGGAGAGGACGATGTGACCCGTGAACTGGCCTGGGGAAAACCAGAAGGGGAAGTCTGGTGGCTCGTTCAGCTGGAACTCAGCGTGGATCCTGAAATGAGAAAGGAGCCATCAGCTGCAGTACCAGGAGGAGGGAATGGATCACGCATTGCAGATGACAGCAGGGAGAAGTTATCTCCGGGCAGCAGAAATTATGAAGCTAAACTGGGGCAGAGGTTCAGTTCAAAAAGCTTTTCATGTCACACAGTGAAGACAGTAAAAGACTGGAGCAGATCCCCTGGGTCAGAATCATCATCTGGGTCAGGGCCATCTCCAGGATCAATGCCTTTTGGAACTGGGCAGTAAGTGTCTATCCAGGAAAGATGAACTATGTTATGATTCCTTGTAACACAGCAATAGACTAAGACCCCTCCAGCCTCCTTTTCAGCTTGATCAGGCAATTAAAAGCTGTGTGTGACAGTTCCAGTAAATCAGCAGAACAATTCCCCAGACTCTCCCTTTTGGAAGGGCACTCCACTCTCTGAGTGAACAAAATCTAACAAATTCATAGAATCATAGAACAACCAGGTTGGAAGAGACCCACCGGATCATCAAGTCCAACCATTCCTATCAAACACTAAACCATGTCCCTCAGCACCTCATCCACCCGCCCCTTAAACCCCTCCAGGGAAGGTGAATCAACCCCCTCCCTGGGTAGCCTGCTCCAGTGCCCAATGACCCTTTCTGTGAAAAATTTTTTTCTAACGTCCAGCCTAAATCTCCCCTGGTGGAGCTTGAGGCCATTCCCTCTCGTCCTGTCCCCTGTCCCTTGGGAGAAGAGCCCAGCTCCCTCCTCTCCACAACCTCCTTTCAGGGAGTTGCAGAGAGCAATGAGGTCTCCCCTCAGCCTCCTCTTCTCAAGGCTAAACAACCCCTTGCTAATCAGACTCTCCACTAATCAGACTCTCCTTGCCAATCAGACTCTCCGCGATCTGGGAAGAGCCTCAGTGACACTGGAAGCGCGGGTGCCCTCTTTGGGCGTCAGCTCAGCACCACACAGTGTCAAGAACTGCTGCGAACCGCCCTCTCCCTGTGGCTGCTTTGCCGCAGGTCCTGCTTGGGAGCAGGACAGCACATGGAATGACACAGGGCCTCTCTGCCATGGGCTCACAGTCCCCTTCTCCCCCTCCTCTGAGATGTGGGACGAATTTAGAAGTGCTCCCAAGCCCTCCCTGAACAGCCCAGAGCCCTGGCCTTACCTGAAGGCGATGGTGTAGTAGAAGGGACTGATGGCTTGGATGCAGGCCACAGCTCCCTGGGGAGCAAAGCGGGTTTTGACGAAGGGGCGTGGGTGGAACATGCTCAGAAGCTTGTGGATTATGATCTAGAGAAAGAATTGGAAGAGAACAAAAGTGAGAAGAGTTCCTCCACTGCAGATCAGCTGCAGGTCCAAAGGAACTCTCAGCCAGGTCAGGAAGGCAAGGGAACTGGTATGACTTCAAAAGCAGCTCAGGGAGCCTACTGACTCACAAAACAAGAGACAACGCAATAGACTGCTTTTAAAAATAAATCCATCCTCATATGCTTTTAATGCTATTCCCATTGTTTGCAAGCTTCCATCATCCCAGTTGGCTGATCGTCTGCGTACATTAAACTGATCTACAAGGCTACCTCCATCAATACTACTTAAGACTTTGAAAGAGTGGGTGTGCGATCAATAAACACACTGGGCTGTGAACGTTTATCAGCTGTGTGATCAACAACCCCTCCCTGGCACCCCAGGGGACAGCGATACGCCTCTGGCTTCACAAACTGTGCGTTTGCATCATTTCTCTTGCCAATGGAACACTCGCCTTAGGAGCAGCACTTGGCAACTGCCCCACGAAGCACGTTCACTTCATACGAGTGCTTTCTGAACGAGTCTCTCCTTTTCCTGTTCCAATAAGACCAGCCTAAAATCCCAACGCTTAAATGAAGTGAGATGAAGTTACTCAAGTAAGCTGCATATGGCTAGTACTGACACCTAAAGCCTTCTGCCGGCTCTCAGGCAGGAGATGGTGCTCCTGGCTGTATATCACAGTCTTTCTACCCCCTTAGAAAGTCCAGGGAGAGATAATGCAACATCCTTGTCCCTCCAGAGACTCCTGCAATTCTCCTGGGCTTTAAGGCAGAACATTTACACAAGCCACCTCCCAGGTACATAGAAATTAAGTTTCATATCTCACCTCTTTGCCCTTGGGAGGTGGAGGGTAAAATCTGTTGTTGGAAAGGTACCCGGTGAAGATGTTCAATTCACTAGGAATTATCCACCACGGATCCCCAAGCTCCAGTTTATTCTTTGGAGGAAGAAAGGCTTTAAACTGCCTGGCGAGCAACACACTCATAGGGGTGGCTGGGGCAGTCCAGTTCCTGAGCCCAGACAGAGCGACGTGAGAAATCTGTGAACGGAAGACACAGTCAGAGCCTAGGCCACACTCTTCAGATGCGCAGGAATGGTGGTGGATGTGCAGGTTTTGGAGAAGGGTGGGGGAAATATATCACATTTTAAATTCTGCCTACCACCCCAAACGCCACCAAGTCATTCTGTCAACTATCAGTTAGGTGAGCAATAGGAAACACAGAAGAACACACCACACACTGCTTTGGACTCAGCTCCAGGAGTGCCAGCTCTTACCAGATGCTTTGGGCTTCCCAGGAAGGGTGGATTAACCGGGGCACAGTGCTGCTGAGTGCACTGGAAATGAGGAAACATTGCAGGAGGCATCGAGCTCGCTCATCAAAGCAAATCCCACAGCTTGAGTAAGACCATGTCCTCCTCCCAACCCACTGGCACTTATTCCAGCTGATGTTCCCAGCCCATAGGATGTGTTTGTACCAGAATTCCTGGCGATACACATCCTGCATGATGTGTTCACACCAGAATATCTGGCCACACACATATCCTATGTGATACCTATTCCCATGATACCTACTCCCAAGAAACCATCTTTGCTCTTCGTCATTGTTTCCATGACCAGAGGCTGGAATTTAGCCACAATGGACAATGTCTCCCCATTTGGATCAGGCGCCTCCTCCTCTTCAGATTCTGAGATGGGAGCAACTCCTAGGACAAAGGGACAGGGATTTAAGCAGCTGTTTCCCCTCCTTCCCCTTGCAAGCAACTCTGCAGTGATTACACATTTATCCTGGCAAATCCAGAAGCACTGGGAGTTTCCCAGCTTTGCAATGGCAGCAGCAGAACTCAGACCCAACCCAGGGACCGGCTTCGGCTGCAGGAATTAAAGTGGAGCCCTCCCTTTAGCAGCCGATGCTCTAAAACCATAGCTTAGTTCACTTGCTTTAGCCAAGTCACTGCGGCACAAGCAAAGCACTATTTGCATTTTGGCTGTAGATTGAGCTCTCCTGTGCATCATCACCTCACCTCCTCCTGCCTGGCAGCTCTGTGCAACATTTGCTACGCACCAATACCATCTCTAAACACAAAGGCTCAAAATTGCTGTCTGAGAGAGACCGCTACAGCTGGAGGAGCGCATGAATGGAATGCTGGGACACACAGATAGCTCTGGCCTGGCCTGGGCCAAGCTGTATTTGTTGCCTTCACCCATTTCAAATCCCTGTTAAGCTCTGGACAAAGTAACTTACGCACTTTGCTGGTCCAGCAATGGGATCTTCTGCTTTTAAAAAATCTCTGCTTCGTGAAAGTCATGTCTAGTGCTTAAGCCTTTCCAGAAATATGGAAAGCTTAACACCCTCTCTTCACGTAAATCAGACCCAAAACAGTGCCCAGAAAAGAATGAAGGCATGAATAAAAACCATAGAGTCTCTTATCTTTGGCTTTCGGTTGCTCTGTGAGGTAGACAGGTACCCACCTGTCAGCTTCTCAGCTATTGGCTTGAACTCCTCTGGGCTGAGGTACAGATCATTGTTTGTGTCCAGAGACGAGAAGAGGAACAGCCCCTCTCTTCCCAAAGACTTCAGTGCCAGCTCCTGGTTCGGGAAGAAGAGAGAAGTGAGATTTCATTCCAGCTTCCTGCAGGAATTCACTCTGGCCCCTCTCAGCCTCAGAGTTAATTTGCATTCTTTCCAGCACACAAACACAGCCATCAAACCAAAAGATTTACGTCCCTTGGCAGGGTTTTGTGCTATTTACAACAGGGATCCATGTCCAGGACTGCTGGCATGAGCGTATTAAAACTACATCTGGCTGAGTAATTTGAACGGAATCATCTGCTCAGAGCTGGCCTCAAAGTCTTTTTTCAGAAAGATTCCCAACATTTTCCAGATAGTTAGTCCTAAACCTGCAGATATTCCAGGCACCTGGAGATGTGATTTCTGTAATTAACTGACACGGGTGAAACAAAGGCAGTTAAATACATTACTGCCACATGACAAATCAGAAAGGAAATGAACCGAGCCCTTGTAACTCTGCAGAAAGCAACTTAATGTAAACCCGTGCCGAGATCAGAAAATCGTGGAATGGTCTGGGTTGGAGAGGACCTCAAAGTCCATCCAGTTCCACCCCCTGCCACGAGCAGGGACACCTCCCACTGGATCAGGGGCTCCAAGCCCCATCCAACCTGGCCTTGGACACCTCCAGGGATGGGGCAGCCACCCCTGCTCTGGGCAACCTGGGCCTCCCCACCCTCACAGGAGAACAATTCTTCCAAAGATCTCATCTCAATCTCCCCTCTTTCAGCTGAAAACTGTTCTCCCTCATCCTATCCCTGCCCTCCCTGATCAAGAGCCCCTCCTCAGCTTTCCTGGAGCCCCTTTCAGTCCTGGAAGCTGCTCTAAGGTCTCCCTGCAGCCTTCTCTTCTCCAGACTGAACAACCCCCACCAGCGTTACTGTGCCCAGCAGCCCTGCTGCAGGCAGGGTCCCCTCCAGACCCCCACCCTCAGCACTGGATGGAGCATTTTGGTCCCTGGCTCCACAGGGAGCACAGCCACCCACATCAAACACCCAACAAACCCCATGATCTGCTTCAGAAACTTCTGTGAGATCCCAGCCATCCTGTGCCTCAGTTTCTCCTTCTGTGGTACATGATGAGATTGTCTGCAAAGCCTATGCAGAGATCATCCAACGGAAGACACCACTGAATGCCTCCCTTGAAGCATCCCCAGAAAACCTCTAGATTCTTCTCGTTATTTCCACTTCAGGAAATGAACGGTTTGCAGACAGGAGAGCTCCAGGAGGTTCTTCAGCCCTCGGATCATCTCCATGGCTTCCTCCAGACTTGCTCGAACACCTCCACGTCCTTCCCACGCTGAGGGCTTCAGAACTGAACACAGGGCTCCAGTTGGGGTTTCACCAGAGCAGAGCAGAGAGGCAGAATCCCCTCCCTCACCCTTCCAGACAACTGGAGATAGAGGAGACGAGGAAAGCTCCGCAATGGTGTGAGAGGGAGAGAGGGACACAGCAAGTCAGAGAAGCCACCTCCCTGCTAGCCAGCCTGAGGCACATCCCCTGTGCTCTGTCATTTGGGGCAGCTTCCCCTGCCACCCAGTAAGAGCCTGAAGCTCGGAGCACAAACACTCCGTATTCTGCTGTTTGCCCATGTTTATTTTCCACCGCCTGCAGCCCCATCCCCAGAGCTCCTGAACCAGCTGATTTTCCATCTGTTGCCTGCCAGCCCCAAGCAGCACTAATTGGAACGGGTCCAGAGGAGGCTACAAGGATGATCTGAGGGCTGGAGCACCTCCCATCTGAGGACAGGCTGAGAGAGTTGGGGTTGTTCAACCTGGAGAAGAGAAAGTTGCGTAGAGACTTTAGAGGGACCTTCCAGTACTGGAAGGGGCTCCAGGAAAGCTGGGGAGGGACTGTTCACAAAGGCTTGTGGTGACAGGACGAGGGGCAATGGGGATAAACTGGAGAGGGGCAGGTTTAGACTAGACATGAGGAGGAATTTCTTCACCATGAGAGCGGTGCGGCCTGCTCAGGAACAGGTTGTCCAGAGAAGTTCCGGCTGCCCCATCCCTGGAGGGGTTCAAGGCCAGGTTGGATGGGCCTTGGGCAGCCTGATCCAGTGGGAGGTGTCCCTGCCCATGGCAGGGGTGGGACTGGATGGGCTTTGAGGTCCCTTCCAACCCAACCCATTCTATGATTCTATAATGCAGCCTGGAAGGCTTCGCTCCCGCCAGCTGCAGCACCAAAAGCACCTCAGAGCCTTCCAGGGATATTTCAGGCCTGAGAGAGACAGAAACAAAGACCCTGGAATAGAAACCAGAGACCTGGACATGGCTAAGGAGGGACAAGGAAGGTTGAGGTGGCCACTAATGCCATGCCATCACTTCAGCCCCGATAGCCACTGATGCCTCGTGGTCCTTTCAGCCCAGCAGTGGCCACCATGCCCTCAGTGACCACTTCTCTCCCAGTGGCCACAGATCCCTGGAGGTCACTTCAACCCTGGTGGCCACATCACTCCCAGTCACCCCTGATGCCTCGTGGTCCCCTGAACCCAGCAGTGGCCACCTTGCCATCAGTGACCACCTCTCTCCCAGTAGTCACCAATGCCTGGTGGCCACCTCACTCCCAGTGGCCACTGATGCCTGGTGGTCCCCTTAGCCCAGTGGTGGCCACCTTGCCCTCAGCGGCCGCCTCTCTCCCAGTGGCCACAGATCCCTGGAGGTCACTTCAACCCTGGTGGCCACCTCACTCCCAATGGCCACTGATGCCTTGTGGTCCCCTTAGCCCAGTGGTGGCCACCGCTCTCCCAGTAGTCACCAATGCCTGGTGGCCACCTCATTCCCAATGGCCACTGATGCCTGGTGGTCCCCTTAGCCCAGTGGTGGCCACCTTGCCCTCAGCGGCCGCCTCTCTCCCAGGGGCCACAGATGCCTGGAGGTCACTTCAACCCTGGCGGCCACCTCACTCCCAATGGCCACTGATGCCTGGTGGTCTCCTGAGTCCAGCAGTGGCCACCATGCCCTCAGTAACCACCTCTCTCCCAGTGGCCACAGATGACTGGAGGTCACTTCAACCCTGGTGGCCACCTCTCTCCCAATGGCCACTGATGCCTCGTGGTCCCCTTAGCCCAGCAGTGGCCACCATGCCCTCAGTGACCACCTCTCTCCCGGTGCCCACAGATGCCTGGAGGTCACTTCAAACTTGGTGGCCACCACTGCCAGGCAGCCACCTTGACTCGGGTGGCTACCTAACTCCCAGTGGCCACAGATGCCTGGAGGTCACTTCAGCCTTGGTGGCCGCCTCACTCCCAATGGCCACCGATGCCTGGTGGTCCCCTTAGCCCAGTGGTGGCCACTTTGCCCTCAGTGACCACCTCCCTCCCGGTGCCCACAGATGCCTGGAGGCGTCAGCGCCCCCAGCGGCCCCTCAGCCTCCACCGCCCCCCCCCCGCCCTCGGTGCCGCCGCCCCGCCCGCCGTTCCCCCGCTTCTCTCTGCCCCGTCTCTCCCCTCACCTGCTGCCGGGCCGCCTCCCCGTCCCGGTAGTACCGAACGGCCACTAGAGCCGCCAGGGCGGCGGCGGCCAGAGCCAAGCGCGGAGCGGGCCCCGCCGCCCCCGCCATGCCGGCAGCGCCCCGCCCGCCAGCGGGGAGGGACCGCGAGGGCCCCGCCTGCCCCGGGCGCCGCGGGACCCGCCGCCTTGCCTCTCGGTTAGCATCCTTTGTCCTCGAATCCACCCCCTTTGGCCCTGAATTCGCCTCCTTTGCCCTCAAATTGCCTCCTTTGCTCTTAAATTGTCTCCTTTTACGCCAAATTCGCCCCCTTTGCCCTTAAATTGTCTCCTTTTGCCCCAAATTTGCCTCCTCTGCCCTTAAAATTGCCTCCTTTTCATAGAATCATAGAATCAACAGGTTGGAAGAGACCCATCGGATCATCAAGTCCAACCATTCCCATCAATCACTAACCCATGTCCCTCAGCACCTCGTCCACCCGTCCCTTAAACCCCTCCAGGGAAGGTGACTCAATCCCCTCCCTGGGCAGCCTCTGCCAGTGCCCAGTGACCCTTTCTGTGATTTTTTTTTTCCTAATGTTCAGCCTGACCCTCCCCTGGTGGAGCTTGAGGCCATTCCCTCTCGTCCTGTCCCCTGTCCCTTGGGAGAAGAGCCCAGCTCCCTCCTCTCCACAACCTCCTCTCAGGGAGTTGGAGAGAGCAATGAGGTCTCCCCTCAGCCTCCTCTTCTCCAGGCTAAACACCCCCAGCTCTCTCAGCCGCTCTTCTTGTTCTCCAGCCCCTTCCCCAGCTTCGTTGCTCTTCTCCCAAATTTGCCTCCTTTTGCCCCAAATTTACCTCCTCTGCCCTTATATTCGCCTCCTTTTGCCCCAAATTCACCCCCTCCGCCCTCAAGTTTGCCTCCTCCGTCCTCAAGTTTGTCTCCCCGGCCTTTAAATTCGCCTCCTTTTGCCCCAAATAAGCCTCCTTTGCCCTTAAAGTTGCACCCTTTGCCCCTAAACTGCCTTCTTTTTCCCCAAATTTGCCTCCTTTTGCCCTCAAAATTGTCTCCTCTTGCCCCAAATTCCCCTCCTCTGCCCTTATAATTGGCCTTTTTGCCCCCAAACTCGCCTGCCTTTGCCTGCAAACTCGCCTCCTTTGGCCCCCAAACTCACCTCCTTTGCCCTTAAATTGCCTCCTTTGGCCCTAAATTTGCCTTCTTTGCATTTAAATTGCCCTTTTTGCCATTAAACTCACATTCCTTTGTCCCAAACTCACCTTTTCCCTTAAATTTGCCTCCTTTGGCCCTGAATTTGCCCTTTTTTGCCCTCAGTTTGTCCTTTTTGCCCCTAAATTAGTTCATTTCACTGAGGTTTATTTTATTTAATTTCACTTCACTTGTCCACCCTCCTTGTGTTCTTGGTGCCCTCCAGGTTCTTCAAATGAATCACTGAATGGTTTGGGTTAGAAGGGACCTCAAAGCCCATCCAGTCCCACCCCTGCCATGGGCAGGGACACCTCCCACTGGATCAGGGGCTCCAAGCCCCATCCAGCCTGGCCTTGAACCCCTCCAGGGATGGGGCAGCCACCACTGCTCTGGGCAACCTGGGCCAGGACATCCCCACCCTTACACGAGAACATTTCTTCCTGAGATCTCATCTCAATCTCCCCTCTTTCAGCTGAAAACCGTTCCCCTCATCCTCTCCCATCCCTCCCTGATCAAGAGCCCCTCCCCAACAGGTTGATTTTCAGACTGTGAGTGCACGTTGCTGGCTCATGTTGAGCTTCTCACCCACCAGCACCCCTAGTCCCCCATGTTACTCCTCAGTGGTGCCTTGGCTGAGCGATATGTATATTTAGTCATTTTAATCTTTCCTCATAAATCAGTCTCCCTGCTCCTCCTTTCACGCAATCCTGCACCGAAATCCCCTGATTGCTGGGGAAGATTTAGTACCATTTTCTGCTGCTGCAGGGCTAACAGCACAGAATGTTTGATCTCGAAGTGTTAGCGTTTAATCCTTTGAAGCTTTCGCTGTTTCCTAAGCCTGCCTGATCATTTGTGTTTTAGGTTTAAAGAGTGTTTTGGTTGGAGATGAGAGCATGACCAAGCTGTTAAGAGAGCAGTGGCAGCAGCATCAAGGAAGGAGAAAGAGGCTGGTAATCCTGGGCAGAACGGGCCAGGAGTGTCTGGAATTTTGAGCAATTCCCTGGACGAGATATAGAAACATCACACCGTGCGTTTTCTTGCAGATGACATCAAGCGAGATTAGAGGGAGCAGGGAGCAGGCAGCGAAGGCGACTTACAGCTTTCTCCTGGGACTTGGGCACTTATATTCTCACTGCCATAGTTCCCCGTGTAGACCTTCACACTTCTCTTCAAGTGCAAGGTTGGGCAATACAGACAGCAAACTCCACGCAGGGAGCCCCAAGCACGGGGTTAGGGGTTTGTTCTCTTTATTTTGGGTGGATATTGGTGTATTTTAAATTAAGGGACTTACTGACATGGCACCCTATCACCCCGGCATCCTCCTTAGCCCCAAGCAACCAGGAATGCATGGAACCAGCAGTCCTTGCTGCCGTGGAGAGTCATCCACGTAGAGATGTTCCACCTAGAGTTGTTCCCGTGGAGTCATCCATGTAGAGTTGTCCCATGGAAAGTTGGACATGGAGACCTGGCTGCAGAGAGTTGTCCTAAACAGGCCAGGTTGGATGGGGCTTGGAGCCCCTGATCCAGTGGGAGGTGTCCCTGCCCGTGGCAGGAGTGGGACTGGATGGACTTTGAGGTCCTTTCCAACGCAAACCATTCTGTGACGCAGTGATTCTATGAACGCCTGGGACAGAGACAGATGTGAATGAGCTAAGCACTTGTGCACTTGAAGCAGATGTGCTTTAAAACTTCGCGGACTCATTAGGCTGGGCAGCGAGGTGTGGAGAGCTTTTGCTTACCTCAGATAACCTGGCAAGTACCTGCAGAGCACAAAATGTAACAAGAGGAGATAGCTGTGAAACAGGATAAATGTACTTGGGTGTCTGGGAAAGAGCAGGAGCAAGAGGTGATATGAGCTGACAAAGACAGCAGACACCGAGGTGGAGCCGGAGATCTGCCAGGGAAGCTGGCAGAGCCAGAATGAGACCATGGAGATGAGAAGCAGAGGCGCTCATCTTACACCTGAACCGTTCCCAGTGTCACCAGCGACCATATAAAGATGACAGCCAGATGAATTATTTGATAGGAAAAAGAATGAAAGACAAAAGGTGAAATAATTGAGGGCATCCGCTGGGAAGTAATCCTCCTCAAAGGGGAACAAAGCCGACAGCTCCTGGCTCTGCGCGGCTGGAGCTGGAGATTGCGGATTACAGCACTCAGGAAAAATGTTAAATATCAAGACATCTGCTGCGTGGCCCACTCAGACACACTCGTATCGAAGGAAATCCTCATGATAGGGAAACAGCAGGAAAACTGCTACTAAGAAATTCACCCAGAAGGTAAAAGCTATCCCAGATTTCCCCTTCGCCAGCAGGGAGAGAGTTGGGCTGAAAAATAAGAAAAATAGGGAGAAGTTGGTTGCAGGGATAAAAAACTTGGAGCAATGTTTCCTTGCAGCAGAGGGATGGGTTTTCCATATGTTGGAGCACAAGCAGCAACTCTGCGTTCCAGGGTGGCGTGTTGTGAAAGCAGAAGAGCCCTGTCCTCGTTTAAATTGATGGCCCCGTTCCCATAGCCTGAAGCCCTGGCCTGCTCTAAAGGCAAAGCGATCGTGTTGTGATGGAAGGCGGCATTAAAATCCGAGCTCCGCACAAATGAAGAAAGCACCTGGAAACAGACCCACTGCGAGGAAGCAAGTCCTGACCAGACTGAGGCCCAAAACCATTAATCTTCTGGAAAACAGTAAGGAATGTGGAGTATCCATGTCTGGTTTCACATGGGGCTTTTCAAAGGGGCCAAGAAAACCAGTTTTTTTGCTGTGTTTGCTGCAGAAAAGGGGTTTCCATCCTGCTCTGGGGATCATAGAATCACAGAATGTCCTGGGTTGCAATGGACCCAGACGTGCTCAGAAGAAACTGCTTAAACTTTGGAACCACCAGCACTGGGAGCCAGCGTGCGATGCATCACATCTGAAACAATTGGATAAAGAGATCAGATCAAAATGTATGTGGAAAAATACTCCGAGTGCCAGGCTTTTGAATTCAATAACCAATTGTGCTGAAAGCCTTCCGAGGGAATTTAATAATGCTGTAAAAATGAAGCGTGGGTCACAAAAAGATGCATTTGTTCCCTCTATAGTTTTGTCTTCTCTCTGTGTACGGTCAGGTGACAACAGCCAGCTGTTCCACAAGTGGTAGTTATCAGTTTTCATCTCTCTCACTAATGCATCTTTCTTTTACCAGAACTTCATTTACAGGGAATTCCTTCTGACATGGAATAGAGCTGCGTGTCCTGATGGTGAAAATTAACACGGAAATCACAGCTCCTGAACTTGAGCGTAACAGGGGAAATGGGACATAACTTTGCTTGGCCACATTGCCTGGAAAGGTGACTCAAACACAGGAAAAACTCATCAGAAATCAACACCAGAATTGCCAGGGGTGTCCCACAAGGCAGGAAAACAGCTCAAAGACACACAGCTTCCCAGATCCTTTCTGTCAGCGATTTAAACCCAAAGAGAACACCTCATTCATTTACCTACTTGGAGTATAAAGCCAAAAGGGTTCCCATCCAGAGCAACGGGAGTCCCAGCACCCCCACCCAGCAGGAATCACAGAATCACAGAATCACCAGGTTGGAAAAGACCCACCAAATCATCGAGTCCAACCATTCCCATCAATCACTAACCCATGTCCCTCAGCACCTCATTCACCCGTCCCTTAAACCCCTCCAGGGAAGGGGACTCAACCACCTCCCTGGGCAGCCTCTGCCAGTGCCCAATGACCCTTTCCGTGAAAAATTTCTTCCTAATGTCCAGCCTGAACCTCCCCTGGTGGAGCTTGAGGCCATTCCCTCTCGTCCTGTCCCCTGTCCCTTGGGAGAAGAGCCCAGCTCCCTCCTCTCCACAACCTCCCTTCAGGGAGTTGGAGAGAGCAATGAGGTCTCCCCTCAGCCTCCTCTTCTCCAGGCTAAACACCCCCAGCTCTCTCAGCTGCTCCTCGTAATCCTTGTTATCCAGCCCCTTCCCCAGCTCTGTTGCTCTTCTCTGGACTCGCTCCAGAGCCTCAACATCCTTCTTGTGGTGAGGGGCCCAGAACTGACCCCAGGATTCGAGGAGCGGTCTCACCAGTGCCGAGTCCAGAGGGAGAAGAACCTCCCTGGACCTGCTGGCCACGCCGTTTCTGATACAATTATACAGGGTGGGTAAAAGGGAAGAGGGGAGAAATCCCAGAGCCCGCTTCCGCACCCAGAGATCCCAGCACCCAGGGCTCTGCTCCAGCAGAGCATCCAGCCGTGGTCAAGATGTGCAGAGCAGCGAGGTAAGAGCAGCAGCATTTCCAGACACCAGTGGGGCAAATATTTCCATCGCATGCATTGCCGAAAGACATCACAAGCCCAGCCGGGGAACAGGGCCAGCCCTTGGAATAAAGCCAAACCTTCTTTCCTCTTGCTAAACACGTGCCCGCTAAACTCTATGCCTGTGATTAATCCGCTGGCCTCAGGGGCTGCACTCCAGGTGTCTGAGCACAGCCAGAAGGGTTTGCAGAATTGTGGCCTGCAGGAATGGAAATTTTGGGGCATGGCTGTTTGCAACACAAACTCCTGGTAAGCAAGAACAAGCTTTGCATCCGCAGGCACGCTGGGCAACTAAAACCCCTCCCTGTTTGCCGCGCAGCTGCTGAACTGCGGGGAGGCAGCAGCTCTCCCCGTTAGCATGTGACTTCGCTAACGCCGTTCTGGCTCACTTGTGTGGAAGAGAAAACAAGAGCAGAGTTTTAATATATCACCAAGGATATGCTCCTAAAGGAACCAGAACCATGCTGTTTATTTGTCTCTTCCAACCTAGTTATTCTATGATTCTATGATTTTGGGGGTTTAAATTTTGCCAGGCGATGTTTTTTGAGTTACTCCAAAACCAGCATATCTTTATTTATGGAATTCCTTTAATCCATTATAAAAATCCTCTGAGCTAAACCAGCTTCCCGGTACCCAAATCTCTTGGATAACACAACTCACTCCCAAGATGTTTATTTACCAATAACCATTCCTCCAGGGCAAGCTTACCAGCCAGTATCATTATCCGTGGCATAATGCTAAGTCCCCATCTGACAACCCTATTCCTCTTGGGGAATTACAAAGGCGTGAAGGTAGAAACACATTTTTTTGTTTTCACAACTCGCTCCAAGCAACTTTGTCTTCCTGAGTCACTGAATGAGCCGTTTATCCAGAGAGCACCACAAGAATGAACAATATGTTCCATCAGCCAGGGCTGGGCAGCTCTGCAGTGACCAGAGGAGGGAGAAAGGATGCTGATCCCAAATCCAACCTGGGGTAGGAACCGTGCAGCAGGTACTCACGGAGCGGTGTGCGAGCATCTGCGATAGTCCCGCTCGGAGTCACAGAGGATGCCGGGGCTGGATGTGTGGAGGAATCCATCTTTCCCGTTCTTTTTCTTCTGTTACTTCATTCCAGGAACACTTCACACCGCAGAGCAAGCTTGGCCAGGGATTATTTATTTTCTGCTAGAAAAATAAGACATTTAGGAGAACTCCTGCTACCCCACATCAGGTGGTGAACGATTAATCCAAGGGAGCGGGTGCAGATGGGGATTGCTGCCCATTGACCAGCGAGATTACTCTGGAAATCAACATCTATTGTGAAATAGTCTTGAAATCAACCACTATTGTCACCTCCTTATTCCGAGCATGATGTAACTGGGCTGTGACAGATGGCTTTGGAAAGGATCAACCCAAACAGGCTTTTTATTTTACAAGACTTTTATTCTGTTTCACAGATTTGACTATTACAGCAGTGAATTATTACAAGTGACTCATAACATTTAGTTTCAAATCAAAGTAGAAAAACACAAAACCGATAAAGGGAAGTTAAATGAGATGTGATGTGTGTTAAATGTGTTCTAAGAGCACAGAAAAACTATATAAAAATACATTAGGATCACGGATCTTGCAGACAGACTTTGATTTAGTTATGATTTTGACACCACAGAATTGCAGAATGGTTGAGGCTGGCAGGGACCTCTGGGGTCCATCTGGTCCAAGGCCCCTGTTCACACAGGGCCACCCAGAGCCGGCTGCCCAGGACTGTGTCCAGGCACCTTCTGAGGATCTCCAGGGATGGAGACCCCACAGGCTCCCTGTGCCAGTGCTTGGTCACCCTCAGAGTGAAAAAGTGCTTCCTCATGTTCAGAGGGACCCTCCCACATCCCAGTTGGTGCCCACTGCCTCTGGTCCCATCACTGGGCACTACTGGCAAGAATCACAGAATCAATGAGGTTGGAAAGACCTCTAAGCTCATCCAGTCCAACAGTCAGGTCAACCCTACTGTCTCTACTAAATCAAATCCTGAAGTGCCATGGCTACACGCTTCAGGGACCCCTCCAGAGATGGAGACTCCACCAGTGCCCTGGGAAAGAGCCTGGCTCTGTGCTCTTGGCACCCTCCCTTCGGGTATTTCTATATCTTAATAAGATCCTCCCTGAGCCCTCCTTTCTCCAGGTTAAGCAGTCCCAGCTCTCTCAGCCTTTCCTCGCAGGAGACATGTTCCAACCCTCTGATAACCTCCATGGCCCTTTGTTGGCATCTGTCCAGTCTATCCCTGTCTCTCTTGTACAGAGGAGCCCAGAACTGAACCCCCAGCGCTCTCACCGTGGCCTCACCACTGCTGAGCTGGGGAGCAGGATCACCCTGCTCGCCCTGCTGGCAATCTGGTGTCTGATGCAGCTCAGCAGCAAGGAGAGCTCCCTCAGCTCTTGTGGCTGTGTCCCTTCAAGGCCCAGCGACTTGTGTACGTCCAACTTGTTTGAGTATTTGCTGACCTGATCTCTTCCACCAAGGGTGCATCTTCCTGGTCCGTAGAACTTGGGATTCCTGAAGGCCGGTCTTGCTAATAAAGACTGGGGCAAAGGTCACATTTCGCTTTTCAACCTCTTCCATGTCCTGTGTAACCAGGTCCCTGTGTTGTTGAGCAGTGGGCCCACATTCTCCTGGTCTTCCTCACTGAAGCCCTTCTCATTGTCTTTGACATTCCTGGCTGATTTCAATTCCATTTGGGCTTTAGCTTTCCTAACATCAGCCTTGGATGCTCGGACAATGTTTCTGCAGAACTCCCAGGTTGCCCATCCTTGCCTCCACCCTCTGGGAGCTTCCTTTTTGTGTTTGAGTTTGGCTAGGAGTTCTCTGTTCATCCACACGGGCCTCCTGGCATTTCTACCTAACTTGCTGCTCATTGGAATGGAACTCACTTGAGCCTGGATGATAGGATTCTTCAATATTAACTGGCTTTCTCAGGCCCCTCTTCCTTCCAGGGTCTTATCCTCTTCCAAGCAGGTCTTTGAAGAAGCCAACGTCTGCTTTCCTGAAGTCCAGGGTTGTGAACTTGCTCTTCACCCTCCCTATTGCCCTCAGGATCCTGAACTCCGCTATCTCACAGTTGCTGCAGCCAAAGCTGACTTTGATCTTTGCATTCCCAACAAGCCCCTCCTTGTTAATGAGCATGAGGTCCACCAGAGCACCTTTCTTTGTTGGCTCCTCTGAAGGAACCTCCTGGATTGCTTGTGTCCTGCTATGTTGTCCCTCCAGGAGATACCAGGGTGGCTGAAGTCCCCCACGAGGACCAGGGCCCGCAAATCCAAACCTGAAGCTGCTCTTGCCTAGAGGGTTTGATCCACTTGTTCTTCCTGGTCAGGTGGCCTATGGTGGACACCCACTACAATGTCCCCTTTAGGTGTCCTCTCTTCAATCCTGATCAATAACCTCTTGGTCAGCTCCTTGTTCATCCCAGAAAGAGCTCCACGCACCCCAGCTGCTCCCTCACATCAAGGGCAACTCCCCTTCCTTGTTCTCCTGTCCTTCCTCGTTCTCCTATCCTGTCCTTCCTGAAGAACCTGGAAATCCCACCACCTAGAAAGCACAGTATAGTGAAAATATAAACCCAAATGAATATAAAAGGCAAAAATGAAACAGAAAACCAAAAGGAAGATGTGTGTGTGTGTGTGAAGTCTATTTTATGGCGAACTTCCAGTCCTTTGGCCACTATAAAGCAAAGTCAGTGGATTTCATATAAATTCTCTGTATAAAGGAATGTCTATGAACTGTGTACAGTATGGCCCATAATAAACATCTCATCATCAGGCTAAAAGAGCTCCTCACAGAGGAAAAGAAGGTGCTTATGTCACGGTTCCATCTCCCCGGTATAATACTGTCCGGAATTGGACTAGTGCCCCGAAATACCGTTTTAGGAACGACAGGAATTCCTTTAATGGAAAGGAAATGCAGTAACCAGCCAAGGCTGCAGATGCAGGGTGCTGGGCAGAGGCCTTGCTACTGCACGCTTGCTCGAAAGTCCGTGTGGTTGACTGGCAGGGGATGAGCCTCCGTGTTGAAGACCCAGTCGTCCAGGGACAGCACGTCATCTTCACAGAACAGAAGATAGAGGTACCTGGAGCCAGAGGGCAGGGGCGGGGAGAAAACGGACACAAACGGTGATTAAAGGCAACTCAAGAATCATAGAATCATAGAATAACCAGGTTGGAAGAGACCCACTGGATCATCGAGTCCAACCATTCCCATCAATCACTAACCCATGTCCCTCAGCGCCTCGTCCACCCATCCCTTAAACCCCTCCAGGGAAGGGGACTCAACCCCCTCCCTGGGCAGCCTCTGCCAGGGACCAATGACCCTTTCTGTGAAGAATTTTTTCCTAAGGGGGATTTCAAGGGGGATTCCAAGCAAGCACAAGCAAGCGCTGTCAGCAGGACTGTGGTGAGGGCTGCCTTTGGCCTTAGATGCCGTGGTTTATGGTGAGACATTGCGCTCAGCCACCCCACAGACATCAGCTCACGCTACCGGCAAAGGCAGATCTGCTGCAAGAGGCAGCAAATTCAGGCTGTAGCCATCACAGCCTCCCCTGCACGCCGGACACTAACCCAGCAGAGGAGACAGCTGCCTCTTAAACCAACAGGTAAATCCAAGGGAGCTCAGCAGTCATAGATTTCCACTCAGAGCAGCTTTAGAGAGCAGGAAGAGTCCTTTAAATCCAGCACATGAGCAGAAACCTTGAGTGCCAAGCAGCACTGGTTCTACAGGAGGAAACCATCAAAGCTTTGCAGCACCCATTCCCCCACCCAGGCTTCCCGACAGAGGATAAAACTTCCCCCTCGTTATCAGACACTCATTAAGCAGACAAGGGTTGACTGTGCAGGGATTACGATGCCCTGAAAGGCCTCTGTGACACCAGACTTACTTCAGAGTCTCTGCGAGGAAAAAACTCTGTTGCATGTTGTCATGGGTTGGGGTTGTGGTGTAAACATCTCGGATGCCAGAAAAGCCAGCTTCTACTCTACAATATTTTTCCAGGGCCTGAGAAAGGAAAAGAAATCTCAGTAGCACAGAGTAGCATGGAGTAACTCATTAATCATCATCAGTTGAATTACAAGCCAGCTTTACAAATCAAACTCCAGGTTTAAAGTAGATTCTGTCTCTCACTGAACATGGGGTGATTACTCTAGGCTCCAGGAATAAAGCTGGTTCTAATGAAATGGCAAGAGAAACATAAACCACCTAATTTAGTTGATTTGATTGACCTTGACGTTACACATATAGCAAAAACCTCATCTCAAGTGGCAACTTCAGCTGCTTGCAGAGCGTCTCATCCAGGGCAGTGACAGCTCTGCCACTGAAAAGCAGCCCCTGCTCGGACCCAGGGCCGCAGCCAAGAACTAGGAAGAGGTGAGGTTTTTGTGGGAAGAAAGGCAGGTTTGCTGATTTTCCCTGGCCAACTACAAACCCGTGGTTCTGAGCAGGCCAGGCATTTCAAATAGAAGGTTGACTCCTTTCTGCAGAGAGCTGTCACGTTAATAGCAGGTTTCGCTGTCTGCAGCACTCCTCTTCATAAACCTCCGCTGCTTTGACTGATTTCAGCACAGCCCCAAAGGGCAACGTTTACAACGATCAACGGAGACACCACACTAAATTAGAATCATGGAATGGTTTGGGTTGGAAGGGACCTCAAAGCCCATCCAGTTCCAATTTTCCCCCCAAGGACACCTCCCGTTGCTTGCTCAAAGTGTTATCCAACCTGGCCTTGAACCCCTCCAGGGATCGGGCAGCCACCACTGCTCTGGGCAACCTGTTCCAGTGCCTCCCCACCCTCATAGTGAAGAAATTCCTTAGTCTAGCCTAAATCTGCCCCTCTCCAGTTTATAGCCACTGCCCCTCATCCTGTCACCACAAGCCTTTGTAAACAGTCCCTCCCCAGCTTTCTTGCAGCCCCTTCAGGTACTGGAAGGTCATTATAAGGTCTCCTTGAAGCCTTCTCTTCTCTAGGCTGAACAACCCCAACTCTCTCAGCCTGTCCTCAGATGGGAGGTGCTCCAGCCCTCAGATCATCTTTGTAGCCTCCTCTGGACCCGTTCCAACAGCTCCATCTGCTTCTTACGTTGAAGATTTCAGAACAGGACACAATCCTCCAGATGAGGTCTCAAAAGAGAGGAATAAAGGGGCAGAATCACCTCCCTCAACCTGCTGGCCACCCTTCTCTTGATGCAGCCCAGGACATGGTTGGCCTTCTGGGCTGCAAGCGCACATGGGAATGGTTGGACTCGATGATCCAGTGGGTCTTTTCCAGCCTGGTGATTCTATGATTCTATGATTTCCGGCTCGTTCTCGTGGCAGTTGTGGTAATACGGTGTGTGCGCTGTTGCGGTCTCAGCCCTTGCTCTGGTGTGCGTGCATCATCCCCCACGTTTCCCTCCTGTCCATAGTCCACATCAAAAGCCCCATTATCTGCTGTGGAGAGACACCTGAGAAGGTGTGGGCAAGGAGGGGGTTGGTTTCCTACCCTGTTGCTAACGTGCCTTAGTGTCTAACACAGTTTAAAACATTTCAGCTCTTTTTATTGACCGAAGGAAAAATTCCTGTAAGAATCCAGCAGACCGTTAAGAGTTATTACCGTGAATTTTCCAGCCATACCTTTACGACCTCCCAGCCCCACTCTCTGTACTTGGGATCGTGCGTCAGCCGCCACATGTACATGTAGCTTTCCACCACCTCTGGACGCAGGATGTAGTAGCGCTCGCTGAGTCTGGTTGCCATGGCTTCAGTTCCAGCATCAAAGCGAAAGGCTTCAGGGCCCAGTTTGGTATCTAGACAAAATCACACACACGCAGCGATCAGTTTGAGGAGAAAGCCAGTAAACAGACCGCCCTGGTGCTTTTATGTTGCTTAGGCTTTCAATATTTACCTAACGCTTGCATGAACTCAGGTGAATAGGTCAGTCTTGCCCCTGTGTCGGATCAACCTCCCCGCTGATGCCCAACAGGGGCAGCTCCGCAGTGCGTGAGCCGTGGCCACTCGAGCAGCTGCTCATTCTGTGGTATCTAGGTGAGGATCGAGGGTTTCTGAGGGACTGGGACCAGATCTGAGTGTGGGGAGGGCAGGCACAAACCTCCCCACTTTGCAAACCATCCCAGCACTTTGCTAGCCTGGTGTTCGCTCCTAGGAATTTCACTGCCCCTGTCATAAAGCCTCCAAGAGAAAACACACTCAAAGGAAGACGTAGCCACGCAGCTGCCCCTGTCATCGCTGCGATACTAATACAGGCAGGGATTTGTTTTGCAATTATCAACCCACCAGACTGAGCCATTTTGCCTCCACGGCAGCAGGGAGGCTGTAAGAAGTGGTACCTGTGACTTGCGATCACTCTTCTGCCTTTCCTTCTGGCCCACCAGAGCCTCTTTGAAATGAAGATGTCAGGGTGATGGGGGAGGCTTAATCGATTCCCCTGGTAGTTTATAAATGAAGCATCAAGAGTACCTTGGTCCTTGAGTGCCTCTTTTATGAGAATCTCAATTTTGCAAGCATTAGCTAGCACTCAGATCCCTGCTTTAACACCAACCCTGTCCCTACTCCCTAAACAGAGAAAATGGGCACAGATGTTGCTTGTGATCACGCTGCAGTGTCTCTCGTGCTGCACCCATGTGTCTATCACAAGGCCGTGTGTCAGGGAGTCATTTAATGTCTCTAAACCTTTCACACATCTTCCCTGGGCCCTCCTGTCTGCGTGGGGATGTGACAGTGTTCGCTGGCTGGGCTGTTTGCTGAGAGCCAGGCTGACACGCACAGACATCCTCTGCAAAACAATGAGCTTGCTGAAACGACAGCCGGCTCGCTACCGTCCTTTCTATGCTGCTGGATCCTGGTGAAGGTAAAAATTGGCTCCAGGCACTCACAGCTAGAGGGTTATTAGTTCAGGTGGCTTGCTTTTAGTTCTCTAAGTGCTGGGGAGGGGTAAAAAAGAGTTATTTGCAAACACAATTTCAGGTTAGCCTGAAGTTTATTGGGCAAACACACTGCCAACATGGGCTTGCTGGTGTGGTGGGAAACAATCCTCGGGAACAGTTACTGCAGACAGACCTGTGCTTGACAAGGTCCTGGAAAGCAGACTGCTGCTCCGCTGCCTGCAGTCTCAGAAGAGCTATAGAGGTTTCTACAAAGAAAGGAGCACGGTCCAATGCCCGTTTCTCTCACTGAACGCCCCGCAGGCAGAGAACTCACCCAGTCTCTTGTTCATCACCAGTCACTGCCCTCCCAAGGCACCGGCTGATGAGCACTCTGGCTGGTGAAACAGATTTTAATGGACTCGTGAAACAAAAAGGCTTAGCCAGCCTCTGCGTAGGAGCCTCAGGAGAGGCTGAGCAGGTTCATTTTTCTGGCTCCCACCAGCAGCTGTAGGTGGCCAAACCTCTCCTGTTGAGCTTCTCAACTGCTCTACCCTCTATGTGGGACACCCTGCAATTAATCACTGTTAATCTCCTCGTCTTGCTTGCAAAGGGATGTGGAAGGGCAGACTCAAACTGTAGCCCTGTTGGGAGAAGGCTGGTGCTGCCACGGGGAGGCAGGACTAGGATTCATGTCCGGGTTCACTCCCCAACTCTGCCACGGGAGCCCACATCTGCCTGTCCCTCTGCTCCAGCTGTTTGCTACGTAAAACACACCTTCCTCTTCCAGATATCCCAGAAAGACAAGTGAAAACCATAACGCAGGGATGCAGATGCTGCTGAAACACAAAATACCTCCTACAAACCCCTGCCCCACAAAGCTGAGTCTCCTAAGGCCGTAGCCCACCCATTACGAATGGTTCCTAGCCAGCTCCAGGTTTACCTGAGCGTGTGTAAGACTCGTGACACGTATTCGTTATTTCTGCAGCGAGGTTCACGTAATGTTGCTTCTTCTCTTCTCCGGCGTGTTCTGCTCCCAGAGCGATCATGCCCCCAGAGAAGCAAGCCAAGTGGCCCATTTTGTGATCCAAGATGCCACCCCTCCATTCAGCAATGTAGGTCAATCCTCCAGCAGACTTCTTGACCAAATGCTTTTCTATTGCCTAAACGGATGAAAAATCAGGATTTTTGGTGGACAGGAAGTATAACTAACTTACTAGGATACTCAGTGGACAAGAGTGAATCCTGAGGAAACCCAAAGATCTAAGAGATTTTTGCCCGAAACATCCAGATGAACAACGTCCCCCACAAAAAAAAAGTCCAGAGCAGCGACCTGCTCCTTACCTCTAGTGCATCGTCGTACATCTTTTTAGCTTCAGAGTCTTTCTTGTCTGACATCAGCCACGATTTGATGAGATATTCATAAAAGCTGTCCCCAAGCCCCCCGATGGAGACGTGGTCTGTAGTGGGAAAGCCAGAAAAGAACTTCAGGTTCATGACAGACACCGAGCAGCTGCTTTACAAAGAGGAAACAACCATGTCCTATTTAATGCCCTTGTTCTCTCTCGTCCCTTTTCCCAGTTTCCTGGGGAGAGCTTGCAGCGTTTCTTTTTCAAAGGGGAAGAAAGGTGGAGAGTGCAATCAGAAGAAAAATGTTCTGTCACTTGACAAAGCATCAGTATCCCTTACCTAAACTATTCCGAGGTCTTATTTTGCAGCGGTTATTTATACCGCAACTTGAAGATGCTTCCTGTTTATGAAGCAATCATCACAAATGCCTCATAAACCCAAAGCCATGGCAGGTATTGATAGATCTCTAACTGTATGAAGCCACTGGGTGCTGTCTCCCTGCCTCAGGAAAGGGAGAATGCCCGCTGGATCACACAGAGCTGCCAGCAAGGGGCTGCTGGAGGGACCTCTTGATCGTGCCATTTGTATTCCTGGCTCACAGTGGGAGTCTGCGCCCTGGGGAAAGCTGGGGTTGTCGGTGTATTAAAATGATAAAGTCAGGTATGAGGATGTGCGCTGAATATGTTCTTCTGCAGAAATGGGATTTTCAAGGCTCTCTGTTCAGAGTACACAACGCTGTGACCTTACGGGAGAGGAGGATGCTGAAGAATTGCAGTATGAAATGGGAATGACAGCTGTGGGTCCCTGCCCGGAGGGAACTGCTGGGTGGATTTATATCTTTAAACAACACCACAGGTGGAGAAGCAGCATTCGCTCTTTCAAGCAGCCAATTCCTCCCCTTTTTAGAAGAACAAGACAAATTACCCACCACGGACCAAACCGTCCCTGTTAATCAACAGTGTCCACCTCCGTGTCTGCACACACCCTCATTGTAAATGGAAGCTGGTGCCTCAGGGTTTTTGGAGTTAGCTCTTCATATTTCTATTTTCCCTTCCTCTGTACACATGTAAAGTCCCGAGGCTTATTCTAAATGCTAAATCCTACCAACAGAAGAGATCAACAGTCATGCATTTTCCTGACCTGAAGAGCAAATATCCCTGATACAGTGTGTCCGATGATCCATGGAATAATCCATAGCAAAACAATGAGATTAGACACATGAATTCAGCAAAAAAAGAGGACAAGCTATTTGCAAACACCGCCTGCACAGCCTGTCTTTAAAGAGATGCTCTGTGATCCTAAGTGTGTCATTCATAAAATCACCAAAGCAGGAGCTCTGGTACATAATTGCTTTCCATATGGCATCAGCTTTGCCAGCGTTTGCCTCCCAGGCACTTTGCATAAACAAATCTCTCCTTCCAGCAGGGGACCGGAATTTAATTTGCTAAAGGTAACAACTGCACTCAGGAGAGGTACAGCACTGCCTCTCCATTTAGAAGATCTGCTCATTCAGCCAGGTCAAAGATACACCTTTTAAGAAAATCACAGCAATTCCAAGGAAAAACAGCTTCCCGCAAAGAGCTGTAATGACAAGACAGAAAATGAGAGCCTGGCACTGACAGGGAACATCTCCGTGGCAGCTGCAGCTGCCTCCCTGCTTTGGTCCTCATCTATTTCCCACCAGCAGCGCCGGAGACGCCAAAGAGGCTGAGCAGCCTTTTCCCTCACTGGGATAGAGTCAGACCACAAGGTCATGTTATGAGCAACTGCCTGGGCCATGAGTTGCCCTCATGATGTGAAAGTCTAAGAGAGAGAGGTTTTCTCTGGTCCTTTTGCATAAATCAGCCCGTCCCAGAACAATCAGAGGCTGCTTCTAATGAGCTCCAAGAATCAGCAGCAGGCCCCTCCGTATGGCACTGGGGTGGGAGCGGGTCAGTACAATGAAGGAAAATTTGCAGACATAAATAGAACGTAATTAGTGGCAGAAAAGATGAGTCCTGAGCATCAAGCTGAGTCTTTTAACTGTCTGAATTAAGAGCACAGCTCTTCAGTTTCCCAAAGATTCTACAACGATCCGTTATGGCAACAGACAGACCTTCTCCTCTTGGCACCGATGAATAGGCAGAATTAATGCCTGTGTCTGGTGAAACGTTCAGTGCAGCTGCCGGATGGGAATAACCTAAAGAGAACGGACTCTCCAGGGTGCGGTAAGGGATGGGACGTTAGCTTTTCAAGTGGAACATATTGCAACAGCTCTGCAGAGACAAATGGGGAGAGAAAGCTGAACTGCTTACAGAGAGATTGCAGAACTTTGAAGATCAATTAATGGGACGGGCACAGAAGCCTGTTTTCTTGCCTCGTGGCACCAAAGGCCAGCTCTGGTTTAACTGCATGACTGCAGCCATCCAGGATCTGCTGGTGGACACCTCGTAAGCAAAGCCCTGTCGATTACCATGAGAGATGCTGAGGTGGCAGCTAACCATAGAATCACAGAATCATCAGGTTGGAAAAGACCCATCGGATCATGGAGTCCAACCATTCCCATCAATCACTAAACCATGTCCCTCAGCACCTCATCCACCTGTCCTTTTAACACCTCCAGGGAAGGTGACTCAACCACCTCCCTGGGCAGCCTCTGCCACTGCCCAATGACCCTTTCCGTGAAAAATTTTTCGTAATGTTCAGCCTGAACCTCCCCTGGTGGAGCTTGAGGCCATTCCCTCTCGTCCTGTCCCCTGTCACTTGGGAGAAGAGCCCAGCTCCCTCCTCTCCACAACCTCCTTTCAGGGAGTTGCAGAGAGCAATGAGGTCTCCCCTCAGCCTCCTCTTCTCCAGGCTAAACACCCCCAGCTCTCTCAGACGCTCCTCTTGTTCTCCAGCCCCTTCCCCAGCTCTGTTGCTCTTCTCTGGACTCGCTCCAGAGCCTCAACATCCTTCTTGTGGTGAGGGGCCCAGAACTGACCCCAGGATTCGAGGAGCGGTCTCACCAGTGCCGAGTCCAGAGGGAGAAGAACCTCCCTGGACCTCTCACTGTCTCAGATGACAGCAGCCATGCGACTGCCTGTTGTTTACAATCAGAGCTATTAATGCAGCAGTTGGAACGGTCTGGAGCCATCCAGCAGAGCAAACAGTGCAACGGGAGATGGGGACACCAGGTAATGCAATGACAGAGAAAACTGCTTGAACAATACAAATGCAATCCTCTGTCAGGCTGCAATGCATCCTCTGCAAGAGCTTCTGCAAAAACAGCCCTTTCTTCGTTTTGACACAGTAACATGAAATCCAGTGACCCTCTCCTGCCAGAACAAGCAAAACCTTAAGAGGGAGGGAAGTTGTGGTCAGAGATCGGGGGCGCAGCAGCTGAAGCAGCCTCTCATATTCCCTGCACAGGACCCACAAAAAGAGGGGCACAGTCTCTTTGAGTAAGGAAGGGGCTGTGTGTGTAAAGCAGGAAAGTAAATAATCTTTCCCTGGCTACTCTGCTTCTAATGTTTCCTTGCTCCTTTCAAGCCCTTTCTGGTTATTGCTCCTCTTTATCTGTTTTAACACCCATGTCCTCAGCGCTGGCCAGTGCCGGGTTCCCAACAGGAAAGAGAACACATCCTTGTCTCACCCTTCCTGCAGAAAATTGCATCAGCCAGAGGTGCCACGGTGACAGGTACACAACTGCACACAGAGAACGCATCCCTGATCCTTGGGGCATCTGGGACTCTCTGGGACCCTCTCCAGGAGGGTCCTTACTGCCTGTAGCACACGTGGGAATTCAATCCCACAGCACTCCTGCTCAAAGCTTTCACGTGCAGCTCCCAACCAGGTCTGCGGGCTCTGTGATGACTACAGGATGAGGTCTTAAAGAGATGTGCTGATTTCTAATATCTGTGTGATGGACCATGTACCATTATCCTCCCCTGCGCAAGAGAGGCCCTCACTCTCTCCGGAGGTGAGACATTCAGCTGGAAACAAGGCTGATGGAGTAAGTGTGCAATTACTATATTGCATCTTACAAATGGGGTTGCATTATCTAATCACATACGTAACAGGCTGCCTGACAAGACATTTCCTTGGCTTGCTGCTCTGACAGTTGCTATTGCCTCCTAAAGAATAATGGAAGAGTGAAATGCTCCAGGCAGGACTCTGAACACAGAGCGATACCTACGTTGCACCCAGTTCCCTGTCACTGGGCTGAGAAAGTTGGGATAAAGGCCCTGAGGCTTCTCAACTCTGTTCAGGACTTTGCGGATGTTCATCACCTAGAAGAGATGAGAGACAAGAACCATGTTACTGCTCTGCTGTTGGTTTTGCTCTGTCACTGAGAACTCTGTAACTCATGAGTGCTGATCCCTGGCTGAACAAGCACAGCAGCTGGGAACGCCGTGAATCACTGTGTGAGCAGAACCCAGTGACGTGGCTCTGCGAGAGAGGGCTGTGATAGAGAAACTTTGCTGCTGGACAATCTTTATGCAGCTCTGGAGGATTTTAGAAACGATACTAAAAATCCTGCCAGGCCCCAGGTCAGCAAACAGTGGAAGCAGTTTGTTACCAGTGGCCCAGGAGCAAATCTGGGGATGAGGGCGGGGAGACCCTGGCCCAGGTTGCCCAGAGCAGTGGTGGCTGCCCCATCCCTGGAGGGGTTCAAGGCCAGGTTGGATGGGGCTTGGAGCAACAGATCCAGCAGGAGGTGTCCCTGCCCATGGCAGGTGAGTTGGAACTGGATGGGCTTTAGAGTCCCTCCAACCCAAACCGTTCCACGATTCTATGATCTGGGATCTGGGTGGAAATGTATGAGATGCAGAGGATGATTTTTTCCACGATCCAAAGGGAAAAGGAGTGGCAGGGATGAGTGACTCAGTACTTAAATTCACCGTGTGGTCACTTAACATAATGAATCGCAGCCTTTAATTCCAACAACAGGCAGCTCCTTTAATAGGCTGGAACAGTCATACTTATCCTCTAAAGTCTCACTTGGTTTTACCCCCATTAAATCCAACAGGCCTTTCCCATAAGGGACATGGTTAAACGGTATGCAGCATAAATATCCCATTATACCCTACAGAGCAGCTAATACACTCTAAACCTTTTATAAAATTAGACAATTTGTACGCCAAAAGCTGGCTCCAGCCTTAAGTCAGCGCTTCCAAGTAACTCGTCAGGCTGCATAATATTTACTGAAGTTTAATAGCACAGCATATTAATGACATGTTTGAATAAAAGACACAGATGGACTTTATTCTTGCTAAAATCACACAAGTCCCAAGCTGCAAGTTAATGAGTTGATCTGTTCCTCTGAAGTTAATTTCCCACAGGATGCGCTGTTTGAGCCCACACCATCCTACACTTTTTCTCTCTGAGGGCGTTGGGGTGGATGTGGTACATTTGCTGCAGCACACACCAGGCACGCTCAGCTCCTACTCCACCAGGGATGATCTGCCCTTACCCCTCTACAGGCTCAGGAGGCAAAGAGGAAAACATGTCAGGCTGGGGACAGAGGCTCCAAAAGCCACTGTTTGAACCTGGAATATGGATGCAGCTCTACTTTTTACTGTGCCTCTCCTCACCCTTGTGTTTTCAGCGCTCCTCTCTCTCCCTGTCCCCTTCATTTCTTCAGCACACATTATCTCTCCATGCTTCCCTGTGCTGGTCTTTTCTCAGCTCCTCCTTTTCTCTGAGCAATTTGTCATTAACTCTGTCTCTTTTATCTTAAATCACTCTGTCTTCCTTGCAGAGTTTCCTGGGTTTCTAGTTTTCCTTCACCCTCTGCCTTTCTCACCTGCTCACCCCTTGCTCTGCTAGCTTTTCCCTTCTCTTTCTCCTTGTTTCCTCTTCAAATCCTCTTCTTGCTTCACAGATCTGCACTGGAAAAACCCCACAAAAGTACCGCTTTAAGCTTTCTCCTGCATCCCTAGAACTGCTGTCTGGTTTCACCCCACTCCGGACAGGCCCCATTTCCTTGGGACTCACAGGGACAGTCTGGATTCTGACAAAAAAATTGTCTCCCTCCCAGCTGGTTCCTCAGGGACGTGCAGTGGAAGCTAATCACCTGCTGTATCCAACAGCATATTTATTAAGTTGTTCCCACACGCACTGCAAGATCACTTGTGGGGAAAGAAAAAAAAGAAAAAAAAGCTCCAGGTAATGTATAATATTAATAGATTTTCAGTTACAAGTTACACAAAAGGAATCCAATATGTCAACTGTCAGGCCTTTCCTACACGAGAAACCGCAGCAGAAATCTTGCTGGCTGGAGCATAACATTTAATGCCTGTTTAGAGTAAAAGGTCTGCTAGTACAAGGTGCCGCTATTAGGATATCAGAATTAACAATTATCTTTGCAGTCTGCATCCAGCAGATGGTTTAATTTCGGTTGTGTCCTTGTCGGAGTAGGTTTTTGTTACAACTTCACATGACTGAGATACTGGGAAAAGCATCCTCATCTCCCTGGTGGCTGCGAGACACGGAGAGGGAGGTGATGGAGCTACAGCGAATGTAAATGGCCAAAGGGAACACAGGGCAGCTGCCTTCCAAGGCCAAGATGGGCTGGGGCACAGGATGCTCGGAGGCTTGGCGACCCCTGCATGGTTTCTGAACCTGTGTCCTGCTTGGGAAGGTTTCTCCCCTGGGGAGTTGTTCTGGTATTGGGAAGAGGGAACATTTTGCTGCTGTGTTGCCTGCCTTGCTCTGCTCCAGCACCGACCCTGGGAGAGACCAGCTCTCCAAAGATAAATTTAGGGAGTACTTGCCTTTTCCGCAAACACCGGGTTGCCGGATAGCTCCGAGAGGTGCAGGAATTCTAAGTGCAAGGTACCAAATTCTGCTAAGATGCTGCTTCCGGCAGATGCCCAACCCCAACTCCAACTCATGCCACTGCAAAGAGAGAGAAGGGAGCCTTCACTGCAGGGAAAACAGCCAGAGTCGGAGTCCCCCCCGGCACCGATCCTGCCTTCGCTCTTTGTGCATGACGGGTCTAACCAGGGGCCGTGTAAAGGATCTACACGCACTTTCAGGATTCTTACACGGAGCAGTTCTAGTGGGATGGAGCAATAGTTTTATAAAAGATTGTTTAGGACAGGGCAAACACTCAGCTCGCACCCTGGGAATCACAGAATCACCAGGTTGGAACGGACCCACCGGATCATCGAGTCCAACCGTTCCCATCAATCACTAACCCATGTCCCTCAGCACCTCATCCACCCGTCCCTTAAACCCCTCCAGGGAAGGTGACTCAACCCCCTCCCTGGGCAGCCTCTGCCACTGCCCAATCACCCTTTCCATGAAAAACTTCTTCCTAATGTGCAGCCTAAACCCCCCTAGCAGAAATTGCTGGTTTTGTGGGAATGATCCCTCCCAAACAGATTAGCTTAAAGGAAACTTTGGAAGAACAGCGACAACCTGTCTTACACAAGACACCCTGGGATAAAAACATCTCTCTTAAGTAGCCTGCTCTGAACTCTCACATCTCAAACGTCTCAGAAGTCCAATAAGGCTGCTATTTTATAGAGAATCCAGCCTGTCCCTGAGCACCTTGTTTCAACGAGATCTCACACTCATGGTGCATACACAGCACTGACATTCCCAGTGAATCCTTGGTTTCGGAAGGATAAAGCACGCAGCAGCATCAGTGCTGGGGGAGAGAAGCCACTGGGCAAAGTGGACTGTATGGAAAAGCCATGAGGAATCTAAACATCAGCACAAGATAAATCTGACTCTGAACACACGCCGTGGTGCTGCTCTGGAGCGCCTGGCAAGAACAGAAGGGCTGGCATAAAACTACAGAGTGTGGCAAGCTCTGTCTGAAGAAGCCAGTCACACAGAGTGCCTCCACCCCTACTTTTGATGCACTGGGATCCCTTCTCAGTTTCTGTTTGTCTCCCCTCATCCTGTCAAATCCACGCTAAGAGAGAAATTGTAACTGAAGTGAATCAAGGAGCCAGTTCTGGGGATGAAGAGGTCATCGCTTCTCCATTAAATGTCAAAGAAAACCAACCAGAGGACCTGGGAGGGCAGGGGCTCTTCCAAGCACTGACAGCCTCACCCTTGGGATCATCCAGTTTGTAATGCTGAAAAAAAATCTTTTCCTGCAGGGGCTCCTTTCAGGCTTCTCTTTAACCCAGGGACGTGTTGCAAACCCAAGGACTCACCCCTGGGGTTGTGTTTACATTCAACCACTTCCTTCTTGTATCCCACTGCTACAGATTAAGGCTTCACACCTCTCGGAGAGGTTGTAGCGAGGTTGGTCTCTTCTCCCAAGTAACAAGTGATGGGATGAGAGGAAATGGCCTCAAGTTGCACCAGGGGAGGTTTAGATTGGCTATTATGAAAAATTTCTTTACTGACAGAGTGGTGAAGAGGCTGCCCAGGGCAGCGGTGAAGTCTCCATCCCTGGAGGGGTTCAAAACACGTATGGCCCTGGCACTCTGGGACATGGTTTAGCAGGCAACGGTAGGCTTGGGCTTGACGACTGGACTGGAGGAGCTGAGAAGTCTTTTTCCAACCTCAATGATTCTATGAACATGTCCTATATTCTTAAGCCTTGGCCTCAAACCAGCTTGTGCCTGTGCTGGCCCAGGGAAGCTTGGCTGAGCCACCTCAGAAGGGACATAGCTTTGGTTTTCATGCTGTTTGCAGTCGATACCCATGAGGGAAGAGGCTCCTGGGGCTGGGGTAACACTAGATGGCGCCTGGAAGCTTGGCTATTAGAGTAAAAGGGTTTCTGTTGTTTACAGGAGGCTAAAACTAATGATCTTTTTAAGGGGGGAAAGCAAAGGCTTCCCCTCCATGCGATATACAGAAAAGCATTTCAGGTCCAGAGCTGTTTGTTTCGCCTCCAGACAAAAAAAGCCATTAGATAAGCAAGACATTCACGCTGTTTCAAACTGCTCAGTCACTGCCAACCACCAGCCTTCCCTGCACGCTGGCAGGAGGCTGCAGCACCAGCTTTTCATCCGCAAACACTGCGTGCAGCTAAAATGAGCACGCCAGGAACACCGAGTGTTTATGGCAGGAGCCTCTCTGTGCAGGTAGAAAGGTCCTCCCGTTGGGCTCTGTCGACGCTCGTATTTGGCTGTATGTGCAGAATCCAGCCCCAGGACGGGCGTGCTGAACAGTCCCATGGCGCTCCCGTATCTATAAAGAGCCAATTACTTTTTCTGTATTTACTGCACTGAAGGGAGGCTGTAACAAACGCAATCTCACAAGCAGAAACTGCCTTCTGAGCTCGTTCAAATGAGAAGAGGCTGGAAGCAGCAAAATGGGGCTGTTTGTTGTGGCAGCAGCTCTGTGGGGTCACAGCAGCTGATAAAACTCTTCCCCAGGGAGCTTCTGTCCCTTGCACTGCCTGCAAGGACCACACTGCTGCAGACCCACACCTTGGGTTAGAAATAGAGTCATAGAATCACCAGGTTGGAAAAGACCCACCAAATCATCGAGTCCAACCATACCCAACAATCTCTAAACCATGTCCCTCAGCACCTCATCCACCCACATATTAAACACCTCCAGGGAAGGCGAGTCAACCACCTCCCTGGAAAGACCGTTCCAGTGCCTAATGACCCTTTCTGTGAAGAATTTTTTCCTGATGTCCAGCCTGAACCTCCCCTGGCGGAGCTTGAGGCCATTCCCTCTCGTCCTGTCCCCTGTCCCTTGGGAGAAGAGCCCAGCTCCCTCCTCTCCACAATCTCCTCTCAGGCAGTTGCAGAGAGCAATGAGGTCTCCCCTCAGCCTCCTCTTCTCCAGGCTAAACACCCCCAGCTCTCTCAGCCGCTCCTCTTGTTCTCCAGCCCCTTCCCCAGCTTTGTTGCTCTTCTCTGGAGTCGCTCCAGAGCCTCAACATCCTTCTTGTGGTGAGGGGCCCAATCACAGTAAAACTCGAGGAGGGGAGGTCTGGAGGAAACAGAGCCCATCTGCAACGTGTCCCTGGGTGAAAGAGAAGCCTGAAGTGACTCCCTGCAGAATAAACATTTTTTCAGCATTACAGACTGGACAAACTGGGTCTTCACAGCTGCCGTGTTCTAGAACATCTCAGAGGAAATGACCACTGAAAGGATCGTGGTCTTCAAGGCAGAAGCAAATGCCCTGAGCTCTCTTTATCCCCCCAGATAAGCGGGTCTTCTTTAACCACTGTCAAGAGCAAGCATGGAGTAAAAATGGCTTTGTCATCTCCTTCCCTCACAGAGATCCAAAGCAGCAAAACAGGGCGAAGTAAAGAGAGAGACGGAGAGCGGACAATGAGGAAGAATCTGGAGGTGCAGAGGGACTAAGGGAGAAGTGAAGGAAAGCAAGAGCCAGGGACCCAGAACAAGAGAGAAATCCCAGTGCAGGAGAGCACAGAGCAGCAGCTTGAGAGGACAATGTACTCCAGGACCTGGCAGACAACGTGGCAGTTGGGCCAGCAGGATGGAAAACAAGCCTGGGTGAGATATGATACAGCGTCTGTGTGAAAACAGAAGGCCACGGGGAAGCACAGCAGTGGAGCGGGGACACAAGAGGAAAAGGTGGTGTGAGGCGATAGGAAGAGATAAAAGCCAGCCGGGGATGGGAAGAGCTGGGGGTGGGTGTCTTTGCATCTAGGCTCTCAAAAGTGCATATGCAGAATTGACTCAATGCCAGCTTTGGTTTGTCTCAAATTTCTGAATCTCATTCCTACCTCACCCTCCCCAAGCTACTACCACCAAAAGCCTGCAGACGCTGCAAAACTCCCCTCCTTCCGAGGTGAGGGGGGTCTCTCTGGAATCAGCACATCCTGGAAAAAGCAGAATTGGAGAGGGAATTCCTTCTTGCAAATATCTTCTGGCCTTTGGTTTGGCTCTGACAATCGGGTCAGTGTGCTCTCGCAGCATCCCCTCACTCTCCTCTGCTCCCACCTCCACACTGTCTCTCACTGTAACTACCTTCCTCTCTGGGTTTATAGCTTTCGGCTCTTCATCCTGTTCCTGTGGCAGTCAGACTCCAGGTTTATCTCACCTCATCCTTGCTCCTAAATCAATCGACACTCCGAGCTCTCACAGCAGTTCTGTGGCCCTGAAGCCAGAGCTGAAGCCAGCAATACAAGATCTGGACTGCGGGCTCAGTGTTATTCTGATTTTCTTTGCTCTTAGTCAAGGTCATCAGCAAAACATTTTGGGAATGTCTCGGCAGACAGAGTCTGTTTCAATTGTCTTCACAAAGGGCAGGGGAGGGGTTGGCATTTCTGCGAAAGGTTAGTGTGTGCTGAGCCTCTATCAGCCACAGAGGAAGCAGGATGTCTCTTCTGTACAAAGAGACAATTAGAGTCATGGTGGCTCAAATTTTCTCTGGGATCACGTGTAGAAAAGGCAACTGAAGGGTGACAGTGATATTTGAGCAAGGGATCAGCAGGAGCCAAACATTCGGAAGTCTTGCACTTCACAGAGCCACGAGCCAAACAGGAGATTTGGGTAAGAGATGAATAATGATTTTCATGGCTGCTGCTCTGAATTTTGCAGGAGGTGAGGATGAAAGGCTTTTGTTAACCCACATTTCCTGCTGTCTCTGTTTCAGCTGGCGTGCAGCTTTTACCCAGGGGGATTTGTTTGTAGGCATCAAAATGAGCCAATGAGCCCTTTATTGGCAGGGAATGCTGTCTGCTAGTGAGAACCAGAGGCTGAGAGTCCAGCCTCCAGGTTTGCCTCTGCTGAGAGACCTTCAGGAAGGTCTGTAACCTCAGCGCTCCCCTCCAGCACGAGAACACCTACCTGAAAGGAAACGCTGTGGCTCTAACTGAAGGACACACACCTGGCTGAGCGCTGCCAGCAGAGAGAGCTGTACATTCCCCACTTCTTAGCAGCAAAACTGTCAGCCAGTCCCATCCAATTCCTCTCTTACTTTTCCAGACGTGAAGCCTGGATAAATTCAAATGGATTCTAGTTGGGCACACTGCAAAAATATAGAAAGCACCGCATGCTACGTGCAGACTACAAATAACATTTCAAAGAAAATAAGAGGGAGGAAAATGCTCTTGCAGCAGAAAGCCCTGCCAAGAGGTAGAGGAAGAAGCTGTGGATAGCCTAAAATTAATAAAATACAGCTGGGTTTGACTTGTGTCACCTGCGATCTCTGCCAAGGCACCTCTTGGTTCTGAGCTGGCAAAAGAAATGACCTCCAAGAATCTGCACTAGAGGAGGCACCTCTGAGGAACTGCTGCTCTTCCTGCCTGAGTCCTGGTCTCTTACAAACGCTCAGAAATAAAACAACATGCTCGTGAGGATGTGTGTCTTGCCTGCCCAGATTTATGACGCCGCGTGGGATACCAGTGGGGGTGTTAAAAGCTGGCAAAAGTTTCTCTCCGAGTTCCAGAGCTTTAGTCTTGAACACCTGTTAAAAAAAGAAGAAAGGATTAATTTGGGATGCGCTGCTTGTGAACACCAGTCACACTGGGTTCTTTCCAATCCCTTTTTCTAAACACACTATTAAAAAACAATAAGAATGCCGTATGATAGGAATCTACCTACGTTTCATGTCCACTGCTGCCCCAGTTCCACTGAACGGAATTCAGAATTCTATTGGAAAAGAACTCTGGGATCTATTGGAATGTCCTCTAAAAACCCACACTAAGCCAGTCCCAAGTCTCCTGCCAACCCCTCATCAGCCTGGATGAGAGCAGCCAGGGCTGCAGAGCTCCAAACGCCCCAAATACCTCAGCAGCAAATTGCAGGGATCTGAATTGATCCAAAGAGTACTCAGTGGGTACAAATTTTTCCCTTTCCTAGGGCGGCAGAGAGCAGAAGGAGGTGAAGTGACTGAAATGAAGTGAAAAGACACCTTTCTAGGGTGAAGTGTTTTAGATTTACAACACGGATTGGTCTAGCTTGTGTCACATCTCCTGTTGCAAAAAAAACATCATTTCCCACACCAATCTTTTACTTGCAGCTCTTTTCCAGGAGGGATTCGTGGTTTCATGGCTAAGCTGCTCCTTTTCCATTTTTAATGCCTGAGTTTTGGGCTTTTGAATCAACTTCTGGCTTATAGTGGCTTGCAGCACAAAGCCACCACACACGAGTATTTTGGGACAAACCAATACACACACTAATCTTTGCTCCAGAGATTAGTCCTGATCAAGGGAAGCCTCTAAGTGACTTAGGAGATAAAACACAAGCCTTTTACCTCTAGCCCCCCTGTACCAGCCCAAGCTGCCACGGTTGTTTTCAGAAAGGAGGAATTCATTGCTCTAAAAATACAGCACTGGGGAAACCTGAGCTCTCCTATGGGCTTGCAGAGCTCTGATGCGCTCAGAAGGAGGCAGGGGTTTGGTTCAGAAAGGAAAGCAAGAGACAAGGACTTGATTTTTGCCTTTCATCCTGGTGACACTGACTGGGTATATGACAGGCACTGCCCTGGCTGCTGACTGCACTTCAAGAGGTCACTGCTGGAGTTCTATGGTTTAATGTCGTTTCTTTTTGCTCTGTTGATCTGAAGCCTGTTGGAAGTTCTGACTGAGACAGACCCTCAGTCGGGGCACTGAGTCTTTGAGAGTTTTCCCTAGAGGGAAATCACAGAGAAAAGTCATTCCTGGAGCTCATTTAAAATGCAACTAAAGTAAAAAAGCTGCTCCTGCGACTCCATGGATCAATGGTGCCACTCTGCAGTGATGAGCCATCCCATCCGATTACGGAGGACAGCACCCAGCCACGGTCAGTGTTGGCACAAGGGCTAAGCTCTCATTTAAGAGCCAGTCTTCCAGCTCCTTCACTCCCAAAACTCCCTGCTGAAGCAGAGCTTCTGCTCGCCTAAGACTTCCAGGGCAGAGGAATAATCTCTTCATCTCTCTACAGCCAGCTGTAAAATTCCAGCCACATTATAAAACAGATTACAGCATTAAACCCTGGCATCTGCCAGGCTGCAGAGGAAGAAGGGGAGTGAAAGTGAGAGTCTCTCGCTTCAGCCAGGATGGGAAGGCTGCTCCACAACGCTGCAGGAGGGGCTGTGACACCCAGCCCTGAGTGAGGGATGCTTTGTGGAGCTGGGACACTCGGAGCTTTAAAGAACGATCATAGAATCATGGAATGGTTTGCGTTGGAAGGGACCTCAAAGATCATCCGGTTCCAACCCCTGCTATGGGCAGGGACACCTCCCACTGGATCAGGGGCTCCAAGCCCCATCCAACCTGGCCTTGAACCCCTCCAGGGATGGGGCAGCCATGGTTTTTATGGGCAACCTGGGCCAGGGCCTCCCCATCTGCACAGGCAGACATTTCTTCTTAAGATCTCATCTCATCTCAATCTCCCCTCTTTCAGCTGAAAACCATTCCCCTTCATCTTGTCCCTGTCCTACCTGATCCAGAGCCCCTTCCCAGCTTTCCTGGAGCCCCTTTCAGTACTAGAAGCTGCGCTAAGGTCTCCCCACAGCCTTCTACTCTTCAGGCTGAACAATGTTAACTCTCTCATCCTGTCCTCATATGGGAGATTCTCCAGCCCTCACGTCATCTTCATGGCCTCCACAGGTACCCTATGCTGGCAGTTTGTCACCCTCCTTCCCTGTACTTTATCTCAGAACCTGCTCCTACAGAGCGACGGCCCGGAGCTCGCAGCGCCTGTCACCGCTCAGTCACCCTCCTTAGTCCGAGGCAGAATCTGGAATGACGTGTGATCAAATACCGACTACATTTAGAATACAAAGGCGCAAGTACAAAGAGGAAGATCATCCCAAACGGCATTTCACTGGGGAGCAATGTGTCCAACCGCAAACACGTCTTGCTAGAATTGCCCACAGGAGAAAAGATCTTTGCAAATGAGCCATGCACGGTATGTGCAAGGTAATTATGCGAGACTTAATTAAAAGAACATTAGTGGCATTTCGGTATTCATAAAAACGACAGGTTTAGCCTGTTGTTATGGAGGGATTATCTGATACTCAGAGAAAAGCTGCCGAAGAACCCTTTCACTTCGTTACTGGTGATGGTACAAGACACGCAGAGCTGCTGAAACAAACCTCTTCTCCAGTTAAGTAGTACGCGGCCAACAATCCTCCAATATAGCGGATGTTCACCTCAAACAAGGACGCTTCTCCATTCTGAAAAGAAATAACAATACACTTGAGTGCAGAGTCTGCACACGCAAATGCCAGCAAGGTGGAACAGCTTGTGGGAAGATACTCGGGTCTCCCAGCCCTCACCCACGGTGCCACACAGCTTTCAGCTAAAATCTCCCAGCATTTTATTTGCTCCACAGTGACTGGAGGACCCTGAAGGGGAGAGAAACACGCCAACTGCCCGTTCATAGAATCATCAGGTTGGAAGAGACCCACCAGATCATCGAGTCCAACCATTCCCATCAATCACTAACCCATGTCCCTCAGCACCTCATCCACCCGCCCCTTAAACCCCTCCAGGGAAGGTGAATCAACCCCCTCCCTGGGCAGCCTCTGACAGTGCCCAATGACCCTTTCTGTGAAAAATTTTTTCCTAATGTTCAGCCTGAACCTCCCCTGGTGGAGCTTGAGGCCATTCCCTCTCGTCCTGTCCCCTGTCCCTTGGGAGAAGAGCCCAGCTCCCTCCTCTCCACAACCTCCTTTCAGGGAGTTGGAGAGAGCAATGAGGTCTCCCCTCAGCCTCCTCTTCTCCAGGCTAAACACCCCCAGCTCCCTCAGCCGTCCCTCATAAGGCCTGTTCCCCAGCCCCTCACCAGCTCTGTCGCTCTTCTCTGGACTCATCACCCACAGTGAGGGCAGAGATGTTGTCTGTCCAGCCAGCCCTGTCCGGGGCAATTTAGGGGAAGAATTTTCCCCTTGGAATGCTTTATTTGAAGAGAAAATTGTACTGTGACATGGAAAAATTACTTTCTCCATTCCCTTGTGAAGAGGGCTCTGTGTAAGATAGAAGCAATGCGCTTTCTGCACTAGGTAGGTATTTTCTGTCACTCCAGGACTGCTCCCAGCCCACAGGCTCAGAGGACACAGCCCGCAGGGAGCCTGTCCAGGGCAAGGCTTATACAGAGACACGTCGCCGATGGCCCTGTGCCCCATCACCCCCGACAGCAGGCACAGACAGGTACGGTTCACTGAACTGCTCAGGAACCCATCCACCTGGAACAAGTTTTGCTCTACCTGCTCAGCTGACGATCAGCAAACGTCAAAACAATTGCATTCAAATTGTGCCGCTGAAAACCAGACGCTCCTGGCCACTAAAGCCGCACGATAAATGATTCCTGTCCTCAAGCAAATGCAGAAAGTCAAACCCCAGACAGATCTTCCACCAACACGGCACTTTCAGCAAAAAAAGGCGAAGCAAATGGGCACCTGAACCTTTGCCCTCGCCTGCCCTTTCCAGATATCTGCAGGTTATAAATTGGAGAAGTGCTTTCTTGGGACAATGATTGGAATTGCATGAGACAGATCACAGCACCCAGTTTCAAACAAGGCCTTGGAGTCCCTGCTTCACTTTCCGGGACTATTAGTTCTTGTACAGAGCCAATTTTTAATTAATTTCCCTCTTTCTCTCCCTCTGCTGTGCTTTCTGACTCCACCGATCAATCCATAGCATTCATTCTTGTCTTTGCAGATCAATCTATTCTGCGGGCCAAGATTAAAAGCTTTTATGAAATCCAGATAAATTATCTCCCAGTTGATTTTGTCCCTTGTTTATCGATTCAGTAATGCATTGAGAGCATTCACCAAATTTATCAGATGTGGGCTTCCTTTTATGAATATGTGAATGCCAGTCGTGCCCTCCCAAACGACGCCTTTCTATAAAGGCAGCTGCAGGCTTTGTTCCCGTGGGGAGAACCATTTCTCACGACAGACAACTAGGCTGGCATGAAAAAAAGAAAAGTTTGAACTGCACTCCGGGTTTAACATTCACCGCAAGCCACTGCTGTGATCCCATCAGCTCTCCCACAAGAAAGAGAAGCTGGCTGGGAGACTGATGTCAGAGCTATGGCCAGGAGCCCCGGCCACACAGCGAGATAAGGACAGCATCCTTCGTTTGATAACGCTGAAAGGCATGTGCTGCACCCAGAGGCCATTCCAGTCTAATACCAATTCTAAGAACTGGCCAGAGAAGCTTCAAGGACCACAGACAGCCAGAACTATGGAATGGTTTGGGTTGGAAGAGACCTTAACGTCCATCCAGTTCCATCTCCTGCCATAGGCAGGGACACCTCCCACTGGCTCAGGTTGCTCAAAGCCCCATCCAACCTGTCCTTGCCCTTCCTTTCAAATCCAGGCTCCCTTCATGCCCCCACTCTGCTGCCAAGGTGCCACCCTCCCACTGCCCGAGTCCCAGTAATGAAAGACCAACAAACGGCCCCATCATCAGCATTTTCAATCTTCATCTAGAGATATGCAAAAAGAAAACTGGTCTTATCACAGGCAGACACTTGACTGAGATGAATCAGAACTTGTTCTTTGATGAACAAAACTTCCTTGAGTATCTAATAATCACAGCTGGTTTTAAAACCCAGACCAAAACCTAAAAACCATTCAACATTGAATCTCATTTCAACCAGACATCAGGGTTTGACCTGGTGGCCTCAGACTGGAACCTGGTGTCACGTACAGGCAGAAGGCGTGGTGAAGGATGGGGTGAACATCACAGCAGTCAAAAAAATCAGAGTGCAGTGGTTTCTTCCCTCCCCATCCAGACTTCACAGAACCCCTCCCCAGATGACTCTTCGAGAAGGCTGTGAGAGAACAGGCCAAACAGGCACACAGTTTCTGTGACATGGATGAGTGTTCCCAACAAATGACTCACCACATTCAAGTCAAAGCTCTTCTCCACCCAATTCTTCGCTTCTTGGAATTCCTCCTCGAGTTCCATGATGTACAGAGTATCTAAGGCATCAACAACCGTAGCTCCTCGAAGGCCTCCTGTATTGCAAACAGAAGAGCGCGATGAAACCCTGTTCGTGCAGTCACCTTTACCTCAAACCAACCTGCAGGAGCTAGGACAGGCAGCAGCTTCCAGTCCCAGTGCTGGGGATGTTTGGACAGGATACAGACTGGCCATGGTCCAGGCTGAGATCTTCTAACAGCACCAGTGAGCTCTGCTACCCAAAACGGGCTGCTCTGAAGAGGCCCATTATTCAAAGGCCTGATAATTGTTGTAGAAATACCCTCAAGAACAGCTCAGGGCTCACTCTTTAAGCCATCAGGCGTGACTGCAAGCCTTGGCCTTGTTTTCCAGTTCTTGCTTTAGCCAAAGTGGTTGGGCAATTCCACCCATAATCTTTGCTCAGCTGAAAACCTAAATTCAGGCTCTTTCTAACTCAGTTATGAGCATAACCCTCTGCTAAGTGAGGGAGAGAACCTTATTTCTATTGTGCGAGAGCATCCGAGACAGGACTGTCCTGATGCAGTGTTTGCTGTCTGGGGCACAAAGTACTCTTCCACCACCAATGACTCAGGGTTCCCCACTACCAGCACAGAGACAAAACAGTCTCATCCAGCAGCAGAGAGACCACAAACTCACCCCCATGAATCCTGAACAGAGGGTGTGGGACACGTCCCTCCGTCTGGCTAACAGGCTTGTCCCTGTGGGCATGCTCCATTTTCCAGCAGATGGCAATGGGACACATGCAGATGAAGCAAATGCCAACCAAGACTTGGACAAACTATGTAAAAAAATTGCATGCCAAGCATCCTCTTACACAAACAGACCATAGGAGAACTCCCAGTGAGAGCGAACGGCACGGCATGCCATGCCAAGCAAACTACACAGGGTGTGTAGACAGACAATCTGGCAGCAGTTGAGTTTAATCAAACCTAGACGTGTTCACAGCCCTAGTTTCGAACATCTCCGTGCTAGAGATTTATTTCTGTTACGGTTCCCTGAAAGTATTCCTGCCACAGGAAAGCAAAGAGTACAGAGCACAATGTGATTCAAATCCCTTTGTGCTTAGTCCACTGCTTTCCTAGGTAACTCAGCAAACACGAATCCTCACGTGGAGGATTCTGGTTTGTGATCGTCACCAGTCGCCCCCCTGCAGACGCAACACCCCAGAGACAGAATCATAGAATAGAATCATAGAATCACCAGGTTGGAAAAGACTCACCGGATCATCGAGTCCAACCATTCCCATCAATCACTAACCCATGTCCCTCAGCATTTCTGCGGGGCTCAGGTCACCTCCTTTTGCTCACTAAGAGACTCTGAAATACTACCCTGAATTCTCCTCCACCTTCCCAGCCCTTCACTGCATGCTCGGATTGGCCTGGTGGTTCTGTAATACCTCCAGTGTTACTTCAGTTCTGCTCAAGAGAGTTCAAACCAGCTGGACGCGCTGCCAAGGGGAGCGGGAGGCGGAGGTGAGTCGTGTCAGGAAGCTGAAGGCTTTGGTCTTTCCTTACAAAGGGAAAGAAGAGACCAAGCCTAATAAACCTCATGCCTCTTCCCTAGAGGAGTACTCAGATCCCTCATTCCATCTCACTGATGCTTTCGGCATTCCTCTCCCGTAAGAAAGGCATCCGACCTGATTTTGTTGCTCTTCGAAGATTGCAGTTTTGACACTTTTCAGCCAGTCAGCACATCATTGCTTTAATAAAAACCCAACCAAGACTTTACTGCTCAGCTGCAGATTGCTGGCTTTCGGATGCTGTCTGCATCAAAAACAGGGGCTGTGGGAAAGGGATGAAGGCAGGAGAGATGCCTCTAGAAATCCATTTATTCCTGCAGGCTTGTGAACAGCTCATCTGACCGGAGCTATCTCCGCGAGCGCAATAGATGGGAGTCAAACAGCCACTACATCAACCGGTGGGTTCGGAGAAACAACAAGAGTCGAGCTTTGTATGGCGTGCTTTCCAAAAGCAGTGACCATGAAAAACAACATCAGCGCAGCCAGAGCTGCTTTTATCAACCCTAATGATTCTTCAATATTAATGATTATGTGATTTTTATGCACTTTCCTATTAACAAGAAGAGACACCAGCTCAGAGCAACACGGAGCAGGCCTTTAAATAGAGAAGGGCTGCCTGAGGCACAGCCCAGGACTGTGATGTTCTGAGCACAACACCACCAGGCTCGGTTTAATTTGATGATATAATCCACAAAGCCTTTCTTAATCTCAGAGAGACAATACGAAAAGTTGAATTTGCTCAAACAAAGAGACAATAAAGTCGCAATTTTCTGGCATGATTAATTGAAGTGAAAAATACTGCTTGAATTTACAGCCTTTTATGTTTTTAGCAAGAACACAAAATGCATCAGGGATTAGGAACATGCTCGATCATCGCTACAGCTCCGAGTTGCTTAGCTTTCCTCCCCTGTATCTGACAACGTGGAGAGCAAACCTCGCTTCCCCGCTGGTTTCTCTTTGTGGAATTTTAAACATTTGTTTTAAATATTCCCCTAAATGCTCTGTATCCACAGAACCGCAGGCTGTGTGCTTTGTACAAGGGTCTTGTCCATGTTCCCTTTCTTCTGCACCAGCTTTGAAGCAATTGCGAAACGCACGGCTGACTTTTCTTCCTACAGCTAACAAAGTCTATCGCAACACCAGGAGCCACCATCTCGGCTTCAGCTCTCTGAGCGTGATAAAAAAGAATCTCCGGCCCCTGCACAGACACATAAAGAGCAAATCAGGCACTGGGCCTTCACTGCGGGGTCTCTGTCACATGCCAGGACAGAGAGGACATCTAAGAAGGTCTTTGATCTCCTGCGCACACTGGCCTGTTACTGCTTGGATGAGACCAAGTGCTACATGAGCTGGCAATGTGCGCTCACAACCCTGAAAGCCAAATGTGTCCTGTGGCTGCATCCAAAGCAGGGGGACCAGCAGGGCAAGGGAGGGCATTCTGCCCTCTGCTCCACTCTGGTGAGACCTCACCTGGAGCCCTGTGTCCACTTCTGGAGTCCTCAGCACAGGAAGGACAGGGAAGTGTTGGAGTGAGTCCATAGGAGGCCACGGAGATGATCCAAGGGCTGGAGCACCTCCTGTATGAGGACAGGCTGAGAGAGTTGGGCTTGTTCAGCCTGGAGAAGAGAAAGCTCTGGGGAGACCTTAGAGCAGCTTCCAGGGCTGAAAGGACCTCCAGGAAAGCTGGGGAGGGGCTTTTGATCAGGGAGAGCAGGGACAGGATAAGGGAGAATGGTTTTCAGCTGAAAGAGGGGAGATTGAGATGAGACAAGATGAGATTTTAGGAAGAAATGTCTCCCTGTGCAGATGGGGAGGCCCTGGCCCAGGTTGCCCAGAGCAGGGGTGGCTGCCCCATCCCTGGAGGGGTTCAAGGCCAGGTTGGATGGGGCTTGGAGCCCCTGATCCAGTGGGAGGTGTCCCTGCCCATGGCAGGGGGTGGGACTGGATGGGCTTTGAGGTCCCTTCCAACGCAAACCATTCCATGATTCTATGATCGCTCTCTAAAGCAACATCTCCATTCCTTCCTGCTCAGACTTTGCTTCATCAGGAAGACCATGACAGAGCTCATGACACGATGTTTGATGCCTCTGACTGTACTCAGCTGTCAAACAATAATTCGTTACTTATCTGAGCATGTTTATTACAGTATGTCTGCACCCATTTCTAAAGGTGCTGATATTCACTTGACACGCGGTTTATTTTGAGCAATGTTAAAAAATAATCACCTTTCCAGATCCCCACATTCTAATGTGAGGGATATAATCAAAGGGGAAGCAGCTTCAAAAGGAAAAGGAATCAAAACCCACCCTGCCACTTCTGACTCCTGCCGACACTCCCCTCACTAAATTACTGGTTTCAGCCCCATTGTACTCGTTCTCAGGGTATTTTAAAGTAAAAACCAAGAAACTCTCAGAGGAAACCATTCTGCTGGCACCCAGAAATGGCAGCGATGACTTTTAAGCAAGGCTCAATGCCTATGCTACTGCCTATCTCCACAAACCAAGGGTTGTGTGCTATGAAAAGTCATCCCGATCCTACTGCAGATCCGCCTTGGAGCGGAATGATCCTGTGCAGGAGACTTGCGGCCACTTCACCACTGGCTCAAAGGGAAGGTGAGGACACAGCTCTGGGATCCACATCAGCTCCAACATCACCCATGCCTGTGGGCCCCTCACCACAAGAAGGATGTTGAGGCTCTGGAGCGAGTCCAGAGAAGAGCAACAAAGCTGGGGAAGGGGCTGGAGAACAAGAGGAGCGTCTGAGAGAGCTGGGGGTGTTTAGCCTGGAGAAGAGGAGGCTGAGGGGAGACCTCATTGCTCTCTCCAACTCCCTGAAAGGAGGTTGTGGAGAGGAGGGAGCTGGGCTCTTCTCCCAAGGGACAGGGGACAGGACGAGAGGGAATGGCCTCAAGCTCCGCCAGGGGAGGTTCAGGCTGGACATTAGGAAAAAATTTTTCACGGAAAGGGTCATTGGGCAGTGGCAGAGGCTGCCCAGGGAGGGGGTTGAGTCACCTTCCCTGGAGGTGTTAAAAGGACAGATGGATGAGGTGCTGAGGGACATAGTTTAGTGATTGATGGGAATGGTTGGACTCGATGATCCGATGTGTCTCTTCCAACCTGGTTATTCTGTGATTCTATCAATGGGAAAGCGGAACCCTATACTGGGACCAGAGGGTAGAACTGGGACCTCAGCAGGATACAGGGATGTCTCTCTAGGGGCTCTACCAGCTGAGGGACTTGTGGCAGCTTTGGTGGCAGCACCAGGCAGGATCTCTGCCCGGCGTTCCATCTGCGACAGCCCACCAGAAGCAGCAGCTCCTGGTTTGCGACACAAAGGTTCAACTCTTCTTGAGCTGAGAGAGTGCCTGTACCGCCCCGTCCCAAGGCACGGGTGCGTTTGCTCTTTTGTGCATGAGAAGAATGGAGACATCCACGGAGGCAACAAGGCTGCTCTGTTCCTCCTCCCACCCACCCAGAGGAGCGAGCACCCACCCGCACGCCTGTGAACCCTGCCACAGAGATCATTAACAAACGTTACATTAATTAACATTGCACTTGTGAAAGGTGCAGGAGGGGGCACAATGCAGAGAGGAGATGGCTTTGTACGCACACCGCACCCCACGGCCTCAGTGGGAATGTGCTTAAATGCCGGTCTGGAGGAACAAGGCCATTCAAGCAATGCAGTCTCAGAAGGGCTTTCACAGGCAGTGCTGTCCCTAAAAACCACAGACAAAGCCCACGGCAGCTCGTGCCAGCCTAGGGTAGAGAATCTGATAAGAAGAGCTGAGGTTGTTTAGCCTGGAGAAGAGGAGGCTGAGGGGAGACCTCATTGCTCTCTCCAACTCCCTGAAAGGAGGTTGTGGAGAGGAGGGAGCTGGGCTCTTCTCCCAAGTGACAGGGGACAGGACAAGAGGGAACAGCCTCAAGCTCCACCAGGGGAGGGTCAGGCTGAACATTAAGAAAAAATTTTTCATGGAAAGGGTCATTGGGCAGTGGCAGAGGCTGCCCAGGGAGGGGGTTGAGTCACCTTCTCTGGAAGTGTGGACAAGTGGATGGGTGGACGAGGTGCTGAGGGACATGGTTTAGTGATTGATGGGAATGGTTGGACTTGATGATCCGGTGGGTCTCTTCCAACCTGGTGATTCTATGATTCTATGACTCTATGGCCAAGAAGGGACTGCTGTGTGTCCCACTCACAAGCTGAACAAAGGATGTAAAGGGGGAAAAGCTCCAGACCAGGAGCAGAGAACCTGAGAGGAACAACTAGCATCCTTTGGCACAAGATTGCACGTCCCACAGCCCTGCTCTCCAGTGTCCCAGCAAGCCAGCGTGCGGAGGAGGAAAAAGAACAGCTTTCCTCTCAACATATGGTTTAGAGGGAGGCCATGAGGGCTGATCAAAGGTGGAGAATATCCACCCTACCGCCTGCCAAACACATAAAGGCTGATTAAGACTTGAAAAGCACTGCAAAGCACCAAGCAGGGACTAAGTACAACCGTGGTAACAACCCCAACTGCTGCTGCATCTCTGAGCTTCCTTGTAGCTACCTATTACCTGCAAATCAAACCCATGAATTTAGGCAGAAGCAGACCACGCAAACACACCGGCATCAGGTGCACAGCAGAAACCACACATTTGATCACGGGTAGAGCAGTAAGAGCTCACACCTGACTCGCTGAAGCTTTTAGGAGCCACCAGTTCCACGTGTGAACTTCAGCTGGGGTGAACGCTTTGCAGCTGCTCACGCTAACAACAAGGGACGGGCACAGGTTGTACCAGGCTGGAACATCGATCCAGGCGCTGCTTGCGGTCTGGCTCCCCCAGCAGAAAGGACTCAGAGGCCAGGATTACAGTTTTTAAGATGATACACCGAGCAAAAGACACAGCCTTTACACCAAAGAGTCGCTTTTCATCAGGAGACCGTGACATTATCCTGGGTTTAGTGCTCGTCAGCCGCTGTGGGAGCCTCACAGAACAGAAAGCAATCACATCAGAGAAAGCCACAGTTTTTCATCCGGCTTCTTGCAGCCAAGGTCAAAACCTTTGGCTTGGAAGAACCTCTGCCTCTGCCCTCTGCACCCCGCAGGCAGCCAGCACCCAGCTGAGACACACAGCACTGGGAAGGTTTCTCTTAACAGCAACTACAACGGTGAGGGGTGAGTGGGGACAAAAATTAGGAAAGGAGAGGGAAGACGGACAGAACCAGACTGCGAAGAAAGAAAAATGAAAACCAAAGAGACTGTAGAGCACTTGCAAGAGCATCCAGGATATTTTCAATGCATTCCCTTGGCACCAGAAAATAGATTGTGGTTTTTGCTGTGCTCAGAAAATGGTTTGTTTTCTCTTGCTCTATCTGTTTAAATTGCTAAAGTGTTGCCCATACCAGAGGAAATTCATCAGCCTTCTGGGCCGTGGAGCCTGAGCTTCATCCCATCTTTTCAGCCTATCCAGTTGCTGTCGAAACAAAGCTCCACCACGCTCCTTCCAGTGGGAACAGGGCCTGGGGTCTGTCAGCTGCTCTAATAAGGTGTCAGTGACTCACTGACGAGAGAAGATACAATAGTTAGGCAACAGAGTGACTCACTAGTAACAAAGCACGACTCATTTCCCTTCATCCCATCTCAGAAGGTTGATATCCTCTAGGATGCAGAGTAAAAGGCCCAAGGAGCAAGGGCAGCCATGCAGCAGCATTTGAATCAATCAGTGGATTGGGAGCAGCCCTGAGGAGAAGGACTTGGGATGCTGTGGGATGAGAAGCTCAACGTGAGCTGACAATATGTGCATGTAGCCCAGAAACCACTTCATGTCCTGGGTTGCACCCAAACCAGTGGGACCAGCAGGTGAGGGAGGGGATTCCACCCCTCTGCTCCACTCTGGGGAGATCCCATCTGGAGCCCTGTGGTCAGTTCTGGAGTCCTCGGCACTGGAAGGACATGGAGCTTTTGGAGCGAGTCCAGAGGAGGCCACGGAGATGATCTGAGGGCTGGAGCACCTGTACGAGGACAGGCTGAGATAGCTGGGAAGCAATTTTGGCTAAAATGAAAGACCTCCTTGGGGCGAGGCATCTACAGGCTGGGGATCTGTTCCAGGACTTGTGCTGCCAGGCTCAGTAAACAGACCCACACTGGCATCTCTCAGGGGCTAAAGACGTGGCCAAACCCTGGGACAGATTCAGCCTTTGTAGCTCAGCAAATGTTCAGTTTTCTAGACCAAGTGGAGCAGCTGTGATGGGAGGGGCAGAGAGTCGCGTTCCCCCACTCCCCTCTTCCCAAAACATTCCCAAAATAGCCAATGTGGAGAACCACAGGCCAGATAAGAGCCTTGAAGGGCTCCCAGCTGCAAGTCCATCCCTTGAGAGCCTTTAGAAAAGCTGTAAAGTGATGCTTCAGCAAATGAGTAGCTAAGAGTGGGGTCTTTAACAGCCCTCTTCTCTTCCAGAAGGAGAAATGCCTTTTACCAAGGGCTTTGCCTAACTCTCAAAGCCACGATGGCTCACAGGTGCGTGGTCCAAAGGGTGGCTCTCCTGCTGCAAACTCAAAATGGCTCATAGAGCACAGGCAACGAGGTGGTCCCCTGACTCATCCCTCACCAGCTCTGCTATCCGGGTGCAAGGAAACACGATGAACTCTGTGCCTTTGCAAGACTGGAGAAGGTACAAGGATTCCCAAGCGGCACGAGACAGGAGTGTCTTCACCAGCTTTTCAATGCTATCTCCATGATGCCTGATATCAGGGTTTAGCTTGATAAAATGGTTCAGTTCTGGGCCCCTCACTACCAGGAAGACGAGGAGCTGGAGCGGGTCCAGAGGAGGGCAACAGAGCTGGGGAAGGGGCTGGAGAACCAATGTTAAGAGAGGCATCTGAGAGCTCTAGGGGTGTTTAGCCTGGAGAAGAGGAGGAGATCTCATCGCCGTTTGGGATTGCTCATCGCGGAGACGGACGGAGTCCTGAGCCAACCTCACCAACGCACTGATCCAGCAGGCAGGGCCAAAGCACTGGAGCGAGAAAGAGATTAAGGAATATTGTCTCTAATGTCACAGACATCAGAGCTGGGGGTCTGGCCTTGCCATTTGGCAAACAATCCTTTACGAAGGCTCTCGGTGAACAGGAACAGAACCCTTCATTTTCAACAAAGCCATTTAAAAGATCTATACAGTAATGCGTTGTGCCAGTGATTAAAACGAACAGCATAAGTCATTAGGAAGCTATCATACTTAATCTTGCATATAGCAGGCCTGCTTAAATGCTCCAGAACAGAGAGTTTCAAATAGCTTTTTGCTAACTTTAATAACCCAGTATACAAGGGAAAGGCAAGAGCGAAAGGGGGAGGAATTTAGATCAGCACAATGTAAACCTAGATCAAAAATGAAAGGTCTTGACTCCCACTGTTCTTATGTCAAATCATATTTGTCAAAACAAAAATTAGTGCTGAAATCTTGTTTGGAATAAAAATTAGGATGCAGTTTCTATGAAATCTGATGAAGCTGTTAACTGTTGAGGCACAAAAGGCTCCAGTCGTTACTGGTTATTTATCTTCACCTCTCGGGGTGTGGGAGATGCAGGGCACAACAAGAACTGAAAACACTGAAGATTCCTTCTTCTGGTTATGCTGGTACCGAAGGCTTCAAAAGATGGAACTGGCTTTGATTAAAACCAGGGCCTTGTTAAAACAGGGGTTTGAAACGCAACCATCTCCAAGCTCTGCTTGTTTTGTTCTCTTTGGTTCTTTTTCTCACTGACAGCGCTTGGAGACCAGCCTTAACTTCTGACATTTATCTCTGGATCTGTGCAAGCAGCCTGGGAGCCGGCGGAGCCCACGACACTGGGCAGCTCCTGGGTGGTGGCACTGTCTGATTCCAGGGAAAATCTGTTACACAGCTCGAGATTATCTTGGCAACAAAGTGAACTGTGAAAATCATGACAGTTTCATGAAGAATCCGCTTTGCAGCACAGGTTTGCAGTTGTCCCTGTGGAGTGCACTGGGTCAGGGAGAACGAGGGGTGGGGGAGCCAGGAACTCCTGAGGTGGGAGCTGGGTTGAGGCTGGAGCTCTGGGCTTTAGGTTCTTCTGTGAGCAAAAAAAGCAGGAGGCAAATGCAGGAGTGCCTCCCAGTTTAAAAAAAAAGAGTTTAAACAAAGAGAATGTGCTGGTTAGAGAAATAGAGAGATGTAAAAATCCACACTCCGGGAAAGGGATGTAGCATGCTGACTTAAGTTTTCGCCTGTTCTACTCAGCACCAGCCACAGCACAAGGAACACAAATTAACAGAGAGCGAGGCACAGGCTGCCCCTCCGTCGCTGCGCTCACCAGTCTGTTCCCTCATCAGCTACGCTCTTGCCATCTCTGTTCATCACATCAGCTCATCCAGCACCATCTGACCTGGTGTTTCTGTTCCTGCTCTTCCTAAACACCTTGTGCTAGTCACACATCTTCCCTCTGACCACACAAAAATGCTCCCACCAGCTTATTTTTTTAATTTTTCCTCTCGCAACTGTCCTCTAGCGTGAAAACCTTGCACAAGGCATCAGCACTGGCAGACGCAGTCCAGTTCCAGAGGACGTTCTCCAGAAGCAGAAAGGCAATCTGCTCCCATGACAGCAGGATCAAGTCAGTTGTCAGAGATCTCTAGCACAGGGCTGTTCCTATTTGCTGAGCTGACATAAATAAGAAAATCCAAATGGAACTGGCAAACAGGTTACAGGCCTTTTCAAGAAGAAATGAAATTTTTCAGTTAAGCCTCATTCCAACGCGGCTCTTCAGCTGCCTGAGAATGGCACCGACATCCTGCAGGTGAAGGCTGAGAAGCCAACACCACCAGACCCGAGTTACAGCCTTGCCATTGGGTCTTATTTATTGAGGCTTTTGTCTGCAAACCTGATAGCTGCAACACAAAGTAACTCTATTCCCTTTATTTAAGGTAAACTAAACAAATTACATCTGAGCAACAAGGGAGCAGCAGAGAGAGATAAAGGGGACAAAAAAGTAGTCCAAGAATTAGAAAATATCTATTTCCTTCCTTATCAGCACATTCTCTTGCAGACTGGAAAAAAAAAGTCCATTAGCTTTTGAGCAACCTCATTTTTCTTCGCTTTCTAAACAAACCACTGCACCTACACTTCAGGGACTTCATCAGAAAGCACTTCGTATCCAAGGTTATTTTCCTGTCTTCCTTGTATTAATCCTCCTCCCGCTCCTCTCCAGATATTGGTCAGAAGGTCTCACTCCCCACCCCATGCACGCTCCCCAGACGTGCAGAGCTGGGGTGGCTACACAGAAGAGCAGAACCCACCGTACAGAGCCCTCAGCCTCCAGTGGCTCCTGGGCAGCTCTGTCCTCTGCTCCCCTGCGAGCAGCCATCGGTGGAGAGCCCTGTGGCCACGCGCTGGGCACCGTCATCACTCCCAACTCCCCAACCACACTTGCTCTCCCTGCCTTCAGGTTCCACTCCCCGTGGCACTTGTCCTGTCCTGCAGCAGGTCAGCACTTTCACAGGGACAACAGGTCCTGCAGATCCCAACAGAGCAGCCTCCATCACCCTGAGACACAAACCACCCATGGTTTCAGTTCATGTTGATATGCAACACCTGATCGCTTCCACTTTGTGATTCCTGATGGATTTAGCTCTAGAAGCTGACAGAGTGATCACCCAGCTACCAACTGGCTACTAATCTCTCCAGATACAGAATCATAGAATCATAAAATCATCGGGTTGGAAGAGACCCACCGGATCATCGAGTCCAACCGTTCCCACCAACCACTAACCTGTGTCCCTCAGCATCTCATCCACCCGTCCCTTAAACCCCTCCAGGGAAGGTGACTCAACCCCCTCCCTGGGCAGCCTCTGCCACTGCCCAATGACCATTTCTGTGAAATATTTTTTCTTAATGTCCAGCCTGAACCTTCCAGAACTTTGCAGTTCTGGAAGAAATCCCTAGTGGATCCATCCGAAACCCTTACTAGATGCAGGGCATCAGTCATGACAACGCCAAGGTTACTGCCACTCTATAAGCTTCACACCCAAACCAACCCAAACCTCAACCCTATGAGGTAAGGCGGTTAACATCACGCCTGCCCCAGTTAAGGGAAAGGTCAAAGTGCTGATCATTCCCTGAAAAGATACTTAGGAACAGGAGAGCAACTAATCCTGGAGCACGTGGGGTGGAAGAAGCAGAGCCTGTGGTACATCAGACCGCACAAAGAGCCTAAAGGGAACCACCACCCTGAGAGAGGCGTCTGCCAAACAAGGATGACCACCTCTCACCTTAAGGCAAAGCATTTTGGAGAGCAGCATCACAGAGATCGTGCAAGCATCTGGCCCGCAAGATAGCTCCGTCTGTTTTTTGTTGTCAACAGGAGTGATCTTCCAAGTTCAAGAGAAGCGATAATGAATCACAGCTCCACCTGCACCACACAACAGGCATCAGCGTATGTGCTGCACGGTTTCTAGGTAAAGCTGGCATCGCAGAGAAGCATCTTGAAGTGTTGGCTTTTAGGTTGCTATGATCAAATTTAATACAGAATGTGTTCCAGCTGGGAAAGAAATAGCTTTTTTGGATTACAAACCACTCATGTTTTTCAAATATCAATTTCCCCTGAAGAATTAAGTCTATCATTCAAAACGAACGAGCAGTGGCAGCTCTCCCCCGAACAAGTGACAGGCGAGAGGGAGAAAAAGAGAGCTCACGCTCATTTAGGAATGTGGCAAAGTAGTCTGTGTCTGAAGGAGAATGGGCTGGTGGGAACAGGTTAGCAATATTCTTATTATGCACTGGAAAAAAAAAGGAAAGAGGAGCGTTCAGCATAAAAATGAATCGCTTGTCACAGTAACAGCCCTTCAGATACTTGTTTCCTTTGGTGAAAGGGAAGATACACGATAAGCAGCTACTGCCAACTGACTCTTAAGTATTTAATGCTTGGCAGCAGCTCCCCAGTTTAATCCTCTTTTCCCTAGTTTCTCCAACCATCTTTCATCATTTTGTGATCCTCAAATAACAGGCGCTGTCCCATCACCACATGGCTCTGAACCTCCTGGAGCTCAAATCAAACTCGTTGCGTTTGCAAGTGTCAGGGAGGAGGAAAGGGTTTGACTGAGCCTCAGGAACACAATCCCTGATACCGGAGAGATACGGCAAATCCACTCGCCACGTGGATCCAATCCGTTCCCCATGACACACAGATCCTATTGCAGGCAGACTGTGTCGCTATGGAAAGCTCAGCGGAAAACTCAAAGCCGTAATCGTTTCAACGCTCCTTTGGGAAAGAGGTTTCCTCTTCTGTTTGGGCAGCAGGGCTCAGCGAGGCAGACGTGGTAACTTCTGGCAAGGAGAGGGAGTTTGATAAGAAAAGGAGGAATGGTTCAAGAAGGTTAAGCAGAAGACAACAGCAGCAATACCGGTGGGGCAAACTCCTGCTGGTCTCTCCTCTCTGGATGTGTGCAATTAATTCTAGACCGGCGAAAGGTAATCTGATTACACACTGCTTATTGCTCCTTCGCACACCTCCTTGAGGACTTGCAGCATTTAATGTGAGGGGTCCCAACAGACCCATTAAAACAAACACACTCGTCCTACCTGCTACTATTGTCCATGGACTCCGAGACAGAGGTAGCAGTTAATGAGCAGAGACTGCTAATTCATTTTAAAATTCAAAGAGAGAAGCTTCGTTGCAACAACTAGAAAGGTGCCCTTCTATCCTTCACTCTTCCCACCAAGTGGCTGTGGTTGTGTTATGGCAGTGCAGGAGAGAGATGCAGTTTTCCCTCCGCAGATGAAATACGCTCCGGAAGGGGGTGTGGAACAGACAGAGCGTTCTAGTTTGGGTTATAAAACCGCTCAACCCTGACCTGGTTTTATCTCCAGTCCACAAGCAAACATCACCTCCCACAGCATGGTCACAGAGAAGAGCTGGTATTTGAAACAGCCCAGTGTGAGAGCAGAATTCAGAGATACAGGAAAAAAAGTGCCCTTTGCCTCAAAATAAAGCTGATAGGATTAATTATGCCGATCAGTATAGAACAGAACGGGAGGTGCTGGGCCTAGACACCTGCTATCGATTCAGGTACTGCCAAGCACTCAAGTTCCTGCTCCTGAAGCGAGCTAAGGTCCCTAATAATCAGCAAAGAATCTAAATACATTTTTCTATGAATGCAGTGGGTCAGGAGAACGCAAATGGCTCATTACCACATCTCAGCTGAGGAGCAGGAACACGTTAAGCCCTGGTGACTCCATCACTTGGAACCATCTGTCCACACTCTTCCTTTCCTCTCCTACATTGTTAAAGTCACACCAACAAGACGCCGGCTGAAAGGCTCCAAATGCTCCCAGTATGCTGCTTGACAGGATCAGACAGCAAAACCAATCCCAGCAAACTGGGAAAACAGTCTGAAACAACCAGGATGCAATTCAATAAGGACACACGACGTATCTCACCCCGAGGGAAGAACGAACCGCGGAGCAGAAGGAACAAACGGTTAGGCAGTATTGCAGAAAACCAGACCCAGGCTACAGCGGATCACGAACTCGGCTCAAATCAGCAATGTTGTAATGTCACAAACCAGAGCAAACTTCACGCTGGGGTGGGTAAATGGTGTGTGCTGCATTCAGACATGAAAGGGCTCGTGCACTCCGCTCCACTCCAGCAAAGCCTCGTCCAGGGCACAGAATCCCCTTCAAGAAATATTTGACTCATCTAGAGAGTTCTGAGAGGAGCAGCAGCCCTGAGGAGAAGGGCACAGAGAGTGACCCACAATTAAAGCCGGAAAGGTCTGGGGTTGCTCAGCCTTGAGGGGAGAAGATGGAAGGGAACTTGGCAACGTTTTGCAAAGACGCAGAGAGATGTGAAACCGTTCTCCACATCCACGGGGAGAGGCCAAGAAGTCACAGCTGTGCTTTCTGCAGGAGAGAGAGGTCAGACACCAGGACAAGCTTTAAACTGTAAAGCACTGCAGCAGAGCGCCTGTGGTGGCTTTCCAACACGGGGCAGCTTAAGAAAGGAAGGACTAAATGACTTCTCACTGTGCCTTTTTCATTCTGATTCCTCACTAAGATGAATGAGGACTGCAGGTCTCCAAAAAGCCTCAAAAAAGCCCCTTGGAGATGCAGCAAAGTGATTCTGAGGGAAGGAAGTGCTACAGAAAATGCTTCCTGATGGCTCAATTCCCTGCAAAACCCCAAAGCTACCTCAGTGACAGCACACATCACAGCTACAGTTTTGGATGTACACAGAAGTCAGGAAATTAAATATGCTGGTTCCCACAGCAACCAGGATGCAGCCTGCCAAGAGAGAAGGAATGTTCTAGCCTAGTCAAGAGGTGCTAACGTTAACGCCTGAAGGTGACTTCCACTTCCAGATGCCTGAAGAAGGGCTAGGTGAAGCCAATGAAGGCTCTCTGCTCTCGTGTATAGCAAACATTTCATCCTCAGCTTCTTCATTCCTGAATTATCCGCTCTTGCTTGCAGAATGCAAAGATTTGAGTTTGGAAATCAAGATGTGAGGCAGACAATCAAGGCTGCTGTGGAGACCATCAGCAGGAATGCTGTGATCGTGGACCACACTGCACTCCAACATTCACATAATTTGTGCTTTCCCATCCTCCAGCTCTGGGAAGAAATTACATCCCTACGTAATCGTGTGTTGAGATAAAGCACAGTGACGAGAAACAGGCGTAACTAAGGTGTTCTTAATTGCATGTTTGTATCAGACCACGGATATTATAGGTGTATTGAAATTGGTACAGAAACAACTTCTGCCTTTAGAACTTTCCCTTGAAACACCTTCACTTCTCTGCACTGATTTTTTTTCCTCCCTTTTTTCTTTTGGGAGCTGCATATAAAGTGTTTGTCAGGTTGCAGTAGATTTTTTTTGAGTATAAAATATCAGAAGAAGGATGAAGAATTTTAGTAAGTCCAAAAAAATCCTCCCTGCTTTTCACACCGGTGCCTCAAGCAAAGGCTATGGGATTTTCTTGAACTTCCAAAAGATTCTCTCTAGAGACAAGAGCAATCCTTAAAGCCTAAAAGTGAGTGTTTTTAAAAAGCAGAAAGGTCTTCAAATGACAAATGCCTACCACGATATTCTGAACACACAGATCCAACCTTGCAACCAGCGACAAATCTGAAAGTTGATGTCCTAAGGGATGGCATTAAACCTACTGATTTAAGTGGGATAAGAGCCTGCCCGCATCCCAAAAGGCAGCAGAAATGATAAAAAAGATATCGGAAAGGAGTACCCAGAGAAATTATAGAAAAGGAAATTCTGTAGCAGGAGCCATTTGAAAGGTGATCTCCTGAAGAGGAATAGAAAACATCCACGTCTAACACTAATCCGGAGGAATATCCAGTGATAGGGTGAGGGGGAATGGTTTTAAATTGGAAGGCAGAAGATTTAGATTGGACATAAGGAAGAAATTTTTCATGATGAGGGTGGGGAGGCCCTGGCCCAGGTTACCCAGAGCAGTGGTGGCTGCCCCATCCCTGGAGGGGTTCAAGGCCAGGTTGGATGGGGCTTGGAGCCCCTGATCCAGTGGGAGGTGCCCCTGCCCATGGCAGGGGTGGAACTGGATGGGCTTTAAGGTCCTTTCCAACACAAACCATTCTGATATAGGATGAAACGAAAGAGATGTGATAAAGCAGTTCAGTTCTAAATGTGAAATCTAACATAGCAGGGCCTGTCCTGAACCTGCCTCGTCTCTTCAGAAGTTTCAAGAGTGGAAAAGGAGTGAATTAAACGCAAAAAACGTAAGTGTGGAGTTTGTTACAGAGTTTATAGCTGCCCACCTCCTCTGGATAAAGAAGAAAAGCTAAAGACAGAGGGATAAGGATAAGAAAATCAGAAGTTTCAAGATACTTCCAACATAAAATGGCACGGCTAAAAGTACGTCTTTTAAATATTCTGCATTTTTACGCAGTTTCTGGTAGCGCCTGTCAGCAGGTGGGTTTGTGTCTGCAGCAGAAATGACGTGAAGCATCTGATTGTGAAGGGCGGCTGGAAGGCAAACAGCCCTCAGCATTCCTAAAAAGATACAGCCTGACCGAATCAGAGGTATCTGTGTGTCAGGAGCCTCAAGCCTGGCATTCAGCTCCGTACACTCAGTGTTATTAACAAGCCAAAACAGAGGGGAGCCACTCAGATCCCTGGAGTAAATGCTGGATGTTAGCTCGAGCCAGTTGGAAGAGCCAAAGCTCCAGCTCAGTTTTGCTGCGGAGTTGCCACCACCGCCTCCAGAATGCAGAGAGGAATCGGTGAGCAGTCCAACTCCACCCACTCTCAGTTGGCTGCCTTTTAATCACACGCTCAATATCTCTGAAGATTAGACAATTATTTCCGCATAATTAGTGGCCAGAACGAGGCACAAACAACACCCTTAGAGGAGTGGGTAAAAAAATAAAATAAGAATGAAAAAACTTAAAAGAGGAGCTCACCGTACCTTGAAATACAGCCCCTAGAGTGTGAAATAAGGGGAAAAAAATTACTGACAGCCTGGATTGTTCCCCTGTCAACATGGTAACGGGCTGCTCATGCGTGGCTGCGTTCTCCTTGCTGGTGGATGCTCTGCTCCTCAGCATCTTGAAGAGGTGTCCCAAAGAACACACTCCAGTCAACATCTTCCTTTTCCTGCTTTCACTTCCTGCTTTCTTGGCTGTTTCTCTCTTTTTTTTTGTTTCTTTCTCCTCCATTTTGCTGTGCAAAGCACTTCTGACAAATCCCAAGGCGCTCTCCTACTTTTAGGCCTCATTAAACTCAAAGCTCTGTTCAGGGTCAGTGGAAAGTTCACAAAACTCGTGAGGAAGCCCTGGATGATGAATGGTTTTGCACTGAGATAACGTGAAGTTTGCTGGTTTCCTGCTCAAGACAAGCCTGGACCAACCCCCTGCTGCCTGGTCTTCGCAGCCATCCTCGGATCACGAGGTCTGAACACAGATGGCAGCTACAGACGCTGGAGCACACTTCGCATCGCAGGCTGCTCTCCACTGAATTTTCTGAGTTTGGTTTTTGTTTTCTAGGATATAAACCTCAGCTGAGTGGAGAGGAGCGTATTCAGTTCAAAACCAATTATGTTCAAGAACTGCTGCCACAACAGAGCCAGTCGGGTCTAGCTCAGCCCAAGAACAAGGGCTCTGAGAGGAACAGGGGCTGAAGAAAACCCTGGGCTGCTTTGTCAGACATTAAACTTTTTAAACGAGTATTTCGAGCTGACAAGTTACCAGCTGAGCTGCTGGAATGAGCTTAAATCTCCCTGTGTGAGTTTTTGGGTTCAAGGCAGCCCTGATGTTCCAGCAAACGCTTGACACAGTAGACCTGAAGGAAGCCACCATCCTCAGCATGATCCAAGGTGAGAGCAGAGCAGGAACGGATCTCCTGCGGCACTACTGACAGCCCCGGTGCTGGGAAGCAGCGATCTTTGGCAGGTGGAAAGCAGGAGGAAAAAAAACCCAGAACAGGAATAAATGTCAGCTCGAACATGACTCACGCAACCAATCTCCGACAAGTTTGGTATTTGGAGGATGTGTCCTGATTCACTGCTTCCTGCTGACAGGAAAGAAGTTTGTTTCTACAGATTTCAGTGACAGCAAAAGCCAACGTCAACTCAAAATGCCCTTCCTGAAAATAATACTCGACTGGATAATGTTATACATAAAAAAAGATGGTCATGCCAGGGAGTAAGAGTGTTCCAGCAACATCTTCATTGCAAAGCTTTTTTCTCTTTAAAGAGCCCATGGAGCCAACTGTGCAATGGGCAGCGGGGAAAAAATCAGCATACAAATTCAGAGAGCAATTATTATTATTATTATTTTAATCACATAAAAGGACACTCCAGGGTTTTGCAATTTTGTGATCACTGGGAAAGAGACTTGCAGGCAGAATAGAAAAGCTGCACCGAGCGACTGCTGAATTGGAGGTTACCTTTTCTTTTCAGGTAGGTAGAATGAATGGTGCTGAACTGGTATTTTCACCCAATTATCTTTCCTGTCTTGAATATTCAAACATCAACGCCTGTTGCTTCTGGCTGAGACAGGCAATTTCCTGCCTGCCTCATGGTTTCCTGGCTAAACCAGTGACGAAGGAAACAGCTATCTGGAAACTGTTTGGCTCTGCAGGCAGGACTGGATGGTTGAAGGGACTTACTCTGGGATGTGGAGCCTGTTGAGTCTGATAGCGTCCAGCACATGAGGTGGCAATCAAAGAGCACTCTGGCTACTGTCAAAAGCTCCTGTGGAAGGAGCTTGGTGGTGTCAGTCCAGCGGTGACATGTCACTTCACTCTCCATCCAGACTGGAGACGGGCAGGTCACTGCGTCACTGTGCTGCGAGGGATTCTGGTAGGATTGCACTGTGTTTACTAGGGAGAAAAGCCTGAAGGTTTCTGTATCTCAGGACAATCAACTCAGTGCTTTGTAGATGTCTCTCTGTACACACTCATGTTTGTGGTTGCTGCTTTTCTTCCCTGGCCACTTCAATCCCTTTTACCCTGGAGAGCCAAAATAGCACTATTTCCAGGCAACCGGGACCAATGACCTCCTATTTCAAAACAAACTGTCAGGACAGTGCAGGCCAAAGTCTGAGCTGAGTACACAAACACAGTCTAAGCAGCCGCTGCTTTTCCAGGAAGGGTTATCCAGCCTGTACCGACAGCCCTGCGCGCTCTGACACCAAGCAAACGAACGTGGAACAACACGGAGGGCCCTACACGAGGATGAAGTCGAAACAGCTCATGTCTTTTAGATCCAGCTGCTGTCAGATCTTTGCCAGCCAGCCCTGGTGACCTGGCTGTGTCCTAGATGTGACAGTTATCACATGGATTAACATCAGAAAAAACTACAGAGATGCACAAAATCCAGCATATGTTGAGAGAAGTGATGGCTGTGATGAGGCAATTCATAATTTCAGGTGTGATTTCAAGTGGGGAGAGAGGAAAAAGGGGGTAAGCCTAGCTAAGGATTGCTATTTTTATCCTAAAATTAATATCCTAACATGCAGTTAGGTGGTGAGAAACGACTATCTAACAGCACAGCAAGGTTCCGTATTTACTTGCTGTCACTGATTTCAGAGCAAAGTGGCTCGGGTTATTAGTCAAAGGAGGATTCTGCTACTGCCAGCACTGCACACTTCAAGGGATATCTGAAAATCAGGCTTCTTACCTTATCATCGTTAAAAGACTGTGCAATCAAACTGTAACTGACAATTCAGCTGATGCGTGAGCAGAAATAGATGCCAGCTCACTCTCCCATAGCTCGAGAAACTCTGTAAAGCTAACAGGATTTTAAAAACATTTTGTCAGAAAAATAAGTGGCGATGACAGACCCAGGGCGCGGGCAGAATAATAATTCAGCTATTGAACGTTGGATATCACAGGGACGGGTGCGTTTCAAGTGCTGCGCGACGGAACGTGGTTGCCCTCGCTCCTAGAATTCTTGCTTTGCAAACTTCAGTTAACTTAATGCTCACCCCATCAAGGACAGAAATGCCAGGGTGGGTAAGAAGGGGTTAGGAGTGGGGTAAAAAGGGTTAAACCAACTGGATCAACACTGGATGAAGATACAATAACCTGGATGAAGGCATTGTGTGCACCCTTAGCTAGTTTGCGGACTGATAGGAATGGTTGGATTCGATGAGTCGGTGGGTCTTTTCCAATCTTGCGATTCTATGATTCTGCGATACTGGGAGCAGAACACACACCTGCAGATCTCTGGCCTTCACCCTTATCCACAAGCCCAGACGTGGCACCTTTCTTATACAGCTCTCCTAAAACACGTTTCAGGCCTGATCCTAACAGTGCTCTGCAGGTCTGCCTTGAACCTGCGTAAGGGCAGAAAGAAAACTCTACAGATCATTTGGAACACCCTGCAGTCATGCAGTCACTGACAAGGGAATCTCGTGGCACAGGCTTTATCCTAACAGAGACCATCCTCCCACCCTAGCAGTGAGCTTGGCCCTTTTCCATAGCATAATTTCCATGAACAACATCCTTGCCCCATCGGAAGGCACGGGATGAGACGTTCAGCATGGCACATCTGATCACAAGCATCACAGATGAATAAATAATGCTCATGAAAGAATCGTGGCTACTGGGCTTAAGAAGAGGGTTTCAAATTACAGTGATTATAAATGATGGCAATCAGAAGGCTTCTGTACAAATAAGCTATGTCCAGAACACAGGCGAATCTTGATAGAATTGATGCCTTAGGAACAGGACGAGCTGGAAAGCATCAATCCCAAGTAGGAATGTAAGACCACGTCACCAGATGGAAGAACAAGTGAGTGGGGACACTGCCTTCCACTCTTACGAAGCGGCCTAGCCCTTACTGGGGCAACTCATATTTCTGGGAAGTAAGTATGGAAACTGTACAGATACTCTCCCAGATGTGAGCTGCTGCCTTCCAAGGCAGAGGAGAAAGGAGATTAACCAGCACGGAGATACCAGAGTTGTTCTGCCTGTGATTTTCACGCCACCAGGGCAGATGCTGGGGAGGGATGCTAGCTCAGGGCTGTTAAGAGCAGCAGAGTGCTATGTAGGAGCAGAAGGTGAATGTTTATGTTGTATTTCTACTTTGATTAGAGAGAATATTTGATAAAGAGCAGCTCCCCCGCTTCCCGCAGGGTGAGGCTGCTAAACTGAAGGCTGGGCTACCAAGTGAGCATCATATCCACAGCAGAAAAAAGTACCACCCTTCAAGAACTTGATTGCTTCTCATGTACACAAACACACTTGAAAATAGCCCCAAAGAGACTCCTTCCCTCCCACATGGAAGTAGCTGCAGAGAAATTTCAGCTTAATATTGAAACCTCCAGCCTGAAGAGTACCCGATTTGCCTCTGTTACAACCGTGGAATAAAAAGACATGGGCAGCAATCAAGAAGGCAAATGGTGACTTGTCCTGATTTCTGAAAGTCCCTGAAGACAGGAGGGACAGAGGGCTGCAGTGACAGATTGTCTAACACTTCTGCTCTTCACCAGCCACAGCTAAAAGGAGGAAAAGTCCATGAAGAGGCTGAAATGTTCCATATAGCTTCTCATCTACAATTGCCTGCAAATCCTTGTGCTCCAAAGCATCCTCCTTGAGAGTGCTCACAGGCACGCTGCAAACAAGTGTAAGCGCTGCCAATTGTTTTAGCACGATAAATGCATTTAAAAAGCTTTCAGTATTTTTGTCTGTTTACAGGCACGCTCCTTGAGGAATTTTGACAAGCTTGCCAGAATGGAAATGTTGCTAAATGCTTAGCTTAGTGTTGAAGTTAATGCAGACTCCCAAGTAAGAAATCTGTGTGTTCTTGGGGTGTTGCAAGAGGAAGGCAAAGGATGAACAATCCCAAATCGCTGCTCCTGACAAGGTGAGCCTGGGCAAGAGCAGCGGCTGCTCATCCACAGTCTGTGCCAGCACAAGGCATGCTGCCAGAACAGATTCCTCCAGCTCCCTCAGCGATCGCTAAACGCAGCTTCCATGCAGCTCGCAGTATTGCACAACCAGCTGCGAGTTAACTCTGCGGGCACTTCCACAGGAACCGGAGAGATGAGTGTCTCAGCTGGGGCAATGAAAGGACTCGATGGTAGCACCACCACGGATCACCAAGGTTTCTCCCCATGCTGTGGCTGAACTAAATGCCAGCCCTTCCTCTGCCACCTCCATCAGTTCAGAGGCCAAACCAGGCTGCTGCTTTGCAAGGTTTTGGCCGTCTGAGAAGACGTGTGATGTTATTTCCACCTTCAAACCTTCACTTCCATGCATATCTCACATGAGGCGTCTAGATGAGGCAGTACTCAGTCTCCACACAAAGCAGTATATCTTTATGTCTACTGTCTGAAAGATCACACCCAGCTCATGTCCCTGATGGAGAGAAGGGCTGAGACACCTAGAGAGTGCAAAATCAGGAATGGGAGCGTTTCTCCATACTGTACGAGTCCAACCCCTTTGCCCTGAGGAGATAAATCTCACTGATAACTTGCCCACTAAAGAACTCTACTCCACTCTAACCTGGAAGAGGAACTCTGGACTCTCCAGATAATCTCCTCTGGACAATGAGTCTTCCCCAAGGAGTGGTGGGAAACAGCTGCTAAAGCAGATTCTGCCAGCCTTTGTTCACCTTCTGTGCCCTCTCACCACAGCACAACCTGTGCAAGGACGTGCTAGAGCAGAGCAGGGAAATACTTTGACTGCAAATGTGGGAAAAGACAATTCACATCCTAAAAAGTCAACGAATATTGCACCAGAGCAGGCAGGGGAATAGCACTGAAATGATGTAAGTGGCTCACATCAAAAAATGTAATCTGCTAAAGAGTAAAATTATACAAGCCAGGAAGCACATAGTATAAACAGCCTTTAATATTGATTCACTCACTCAATATTTCATGGAATTCACATCTTGCTCAAGAGTGGAGAAACGAGAGAGAAAATGCTCAGTTTGGTCAGGTCCTGATGTCTACAAGCTTAGACAAATAGCGGCATTGTCAGGCCTGGGCTGGCTTCATGTTTTAATAAAGACACTGGTTGGTTCAGCACTGTTCTCAGACAGGTTTGGTGCTAAATGTGAACACAGAGGTGATATAGGTTGGGCACCGAGCGATGCCTGCAGGAATGAGATTCCCAGCAATGGCATAAAGGGAGGAAACCCCCTGGAGCTGCGCTGAAAGTCTCACTTCATAAAAATGGAGAGAGAAAAGAGATCAAAGCTGTTACCGATACCTCACTGCACTGCAGAGAAAGGAACTGACACGGACATGTGACCTTTAAAAAATTTAACAAAATTGCACTAAAATTGGTTCAGAACTCACCAAACATGTTACCGATGTGGCCGTTCTTTGTCAGCGGGCGCAGTTCATTTTTTCCAAGTGCATATTGTTTGTAGTTATCCCAAGCAAATTTCATCATCTGTAGAAAGAAAAATGGAATGAAAGCACTGAACAGAACTGAGGGGGTTTTGAACTTCAGCTCTGGGAAGGAATGGGAGTTTCCCAGGCCCTGCAAAACCCAGCAACCAAAGGCCCATTAATTATAAAATCTTAATTTGCACTGAACACTGATGAATGGGGCAGCATTCAGTGCTTTGCTAAAAGCTCAGCCTCACCAATCCCAGTGCAGGCCGGGGGATGATGACAGTGAGAGCAACCCAACGAAGAAGGACTTGGGGGTGTTGGTTGATTATAAGCTTGACAGGAGCCGGCAAGGTGCACTCACAGCCCAGAAAGCCAACTGTGTCCTGGGCTGCATCAAAAGAACATGGTCAGCAGGGCAAGGGAGGGGATTCTCCCCCTCTGCTCCGCTCTTGTGAGACCCCACCTGGAATCCTGTGTCCAGTTCTGGAGTCCCCAACATAAGAAAGATATGGAACTGTTGGGACAGGTCTAGAGGAGGCCACAGAGATGATCCGAGGGCTGGAGGACAGGCTGAGAGCTGGAGTTGGTCAGCCTGGAGAAGAAAAGGCTGCGGGGAGATCTTAGAGCAGCTTCCAGTACTAAAAAGGAGCTCCAGGAAAGCTGGGGAGGAGCTCTTGATCAGGGAGGGCAGGGAGAGGACAAGGGGGAATGGTTTTCAGTGGAAAGAAGGGAGATTGAGATGAGATCTCAGGAAGAAATGTTTTGCTGTGAGGGTGGGGAGGCCCTGGCCCAGGTTGCCCAGAGAACTGGTGGCTGCCCCAGCCCTGGAGGGGTTCAAGGCCAGGTTGGATGGGGCTTGGAGCCCCTGATCCAGTGGGAGGTGTCCCTGCCCATGGCAGGGGGTGGAACTGGATGGGCTTTGAGGTCCCTTGCAAATCATTCCTTGATTCTACTATCCCAACACACTGAGAGTCCACTGCTCCCCAGGGCTGTGCAAACCAAGTGGGAACTTTAGAAAGACGCCTCCATCTCTGAATTCCTCACCTTTTTGGAGGAGTTAATTGAAATGAGCTAAATACATAAGGCAAACAATGACATACCCATAAGGTCAGGGATGTTACCTTCTAAGTTTTTGCGTTTCTTTACGACAGCAACAATGGAACTTGACCAAATTGCTGAAGCCCTGCAGACTGCCCCCCCTCACAGCAGTTGCACACACAGTTTCAGCACAGCAGCTCCACTGAGGGACACAACACGTGTGATGTTGCAGTGAGCAAAGAAAGAAATTGGTCTTTGTTTAAAGATTGCACAGAAGTTTCTATTTATTACCAGAACGCCCTCATAAAAGAGGAAGATCCATGACATTTTGTTATCTTCCTGAAAACCCAAAGTGCTTTCTTAGGAGAGTCCTGGTGTTGGGCTGGGTGATGGCTGAGAAACCCCTTCCAACTCAAACAATTCCTCTTGGGACATTTGACCTGTCCTGCCTGGACTCAGCACTTGAACCTTTCCGTGAGGACTGCGAGGCAGTGGGTTTGTGCGAGTTCCAACACACACACACACATCAGCACAACTTTTCCTGTCCTCCTGCCTCTTTGGCTCCAGCTGGAAGGAAAAACTAAACCTACAACTCTTCAGCTTGGACAGACCACGACTTGTCAGCTTCTAAGGAGCGCTTGGAATAAAGCTCCCTTTTATATCCCCACAGCCGAGCTCGGAGCAGTTTCAGCCCCAGCGTCGCTGTGACCTGTACATTCTTTGATTCAATCCCTGGGAAAAAAAGTCAGATAACAAAGGAAGAAGGTGGCTTCAGAGAATCGACAATGTTCTCCACCACCGCTCAGCAAAGATAAGAGCCTTCTAAAACGCTTCACTCAATGAAGACATTTGAGAGAAAATGACAGTTTTAAAACAAATCACTCCTGCCCCTGTCTAGTGCCTGCAACATCATTTACTGCTCCGTTTCAGGCTCAGACGATGCAGGTTACTTTGGTCTGAAATTCCTGTTGTCATTTCAGCTCTTTCTTTTGTCCTTCCCTCCAGCTGCGTGTTTCACAAACCCAGCGCTGCAACCCTCCTGAATCAGCGCACGCACACAAAAAGCCACAGCACCACATTTCCACCCCTGCTTTTGAAACATTCAGCTTCCAAAGTAAAGTTTCCCAGCACTGGTCACACGGCTGAGGATAAACATTTGCTGAACTGATTGACAACACTCGGGCTCCAACACCACCAGGAGAAGGAATGTTGGACAAACAAATAAAAGTCAATTTGGGTTTAAAAACTCAGCGTGGGATGAATTAGTCACCGGAGAGCACAGCTAGGAGGTAACTAAATAGTGACCAAGGGAAAAGAATAGAAGCCTTCCACAAAATGCACTCAGATGTGCCTCAGCCAAATGATTTGGGGTGTTCAGTTCAGTTTTGATTGATCTCAGGGTTTTTCAGTGGCAGCATTACTCTCAGTGGGAAGTTCAGTGAGGGTGGGGAGGCTCTGGAACAGGTTGCCCAGAGCAGGGGCGGCTGCCCCAGCCCTGGAGGGGTTCAAGGCCAGGCTGGATGGGGCTTGGAGCCCCTGATCCCGTGGGAGGTGCCCCTGCCCATGGTTAAGGGGGTTGGAACTGGATGGGCTTTGAGGTCCCTTCCAACCCAAACCATTCCATGATTCTATGACAACAGGGTCAATCTTTGAGGAACTCTGTGACAGTACCAAGCAAAAGCTTTTCTGTCTCAGTGCCTGATCCTAAAGTTTACTGCAGGAAAGACAGGGTTTCCATAAAAACAGCTTTTCCACAGTGAGGGACAGGGCTTGGCCACTGGAAAGGAAACAGCCAGGCCATCTATTTAGTTCATTCCTACTCCAAATCAGAGCTGAGGAAGAGGACCCACCCTTCTGGCACATGATGTGCCTGGACCTGGAGAGGATGTGGAAATGACTCTGTTTTGTTGCATAAAACTCCTAACGTTGTAATTCTGAATCAGCCTCATTTTAAGCTGAGTATGAAATTTAAAGTCATTTCCTCCCCTCAGCTTTTTTAACCCCTCCACCCCAGAACATGAGAAGTTCCTTCCTCAAACCATGTGAGAAAACCAAACATCTCTGCCACACTGGGGCAAACGGCTCACTGGGATCCAGAGTACGACAACGCTTCCATCACTGACAAGAAAACTAGCTCAGGTTTCCTTATCCTACAAGGGGCATCTTCCGTCCTTCTGCCTTCTCACAAAAGGAGGGGCTGCACGAGGCCTGCTAACAACCCAAGAGCGACTGCACACAGGCCTCCCAAGTGCTATTTGAATAAATACATTTATTCTTCATTTGCCTATTCAACCATTTAAGCTGCATTTGTCACGGTGTTGCAAAAAGTTTCACTACAAAATGATTTCCTGGGCTGCTGCCTGCAGTGTCTTAAAACTCTCCCTCTCTGTTCTGTCCTGAGCCGACAATCAGGCAGACTGAGGACGGAGGAGATTGGATTTGCTGCTTCGTCAAACCAAAGGCTGTTAGCTTTCTTTTACGTGAACAAAATCTTAGAATACTTTGGGTTGGAAGGGACCTTAAAGCCCATCCAGTTCCAACCTCCTGCCATGGGCAGGGACACCTCCCACTAGAGGATTTTGCTCCCTGCTTTTAAACCCTGTATATTTAGGAGGCAGGATGCACAATGTGGTACCCCTTCATTTTCCAAGATCAAGCTTTCCTCAGTCTCTAAAGATGAGTCCAAAAGCAGCAACTGGAAAAGTTTTAAAGCCAAAAGCATCTGTGCCATTCTGCCCATTCTTGGCTTCCTGCAGCTGCCTTTCCAACCCAAATTTAGCAGAGCTACTTCCAAACCACTGAAGAGATTCATTGAGTTTCTAAAAGCAGGGACTCCACATTTATAGAAAGTACAGAGGACTGAGCTGGAGCTTCCAGAATCTTTCTCTGACAGAGGTGCTGATGCGTGGCTGAAACAGAAGGGCATGGAGCAGAGAGGTGCAAAACGGGAATCTGCACAGAGAGGTGTTTAATGCTGCTTTTTGACAAGATGCTGAGGTCAGAAGTGAATGGTTTGTGCCGTTCTAGTCATGACAGATCACAAGACACCAGCATTAATACTAGAACATTTTAGATTTGAGAAATGGCACAGAACCACAAAAATGATGGAAATAGATCCATAATTTTAGATTCTGTTCTTACCAGCTTGCCATCTGCCATCTAATAGACAATTATCTCTTTGGCCCTGAAATTCTAATCACCCTGGCTTTCAGCTGATTTATAGCAGAGACTTCCAGATTTATAATGGAGTTTGTCAGGCTGCTCTTCCTTTTCTCTCATCTGTAGGGCACTTCTTACTTTCAAGACATCCAGCCAAGTGATCAGATATTCAAATCACCTACAAATAACTGAACCGAATGCTGAAAACCTGCATTGCTGCTTTCATCATCCAGCCTGTTAACTCTTCCTGTGCTCTGCTCCATGTAGACCCAAACCAGCTCTTGCTCTCCACCCCCGTGTTTCATGCGGGGCCAGGCATGGAGTGCAATATCCTACACCGAGCTCTGTGCTGGGTCAGGGTCTCCAGCTGCATCTTTGCAGGTTCACAACACTGCAGCATCCACACTGCACAACCCCAGTGTAGAACACAGCTGAGTTAAAGCTGCTCTCAGGTTGTTTTTTTTTTATTTTACTTACTGTATGAAAATGTTTTTATTTATAAGTCAGCTTTATTACTACTCTTCTTTAATATACAAGCACTAAGTGCTTGTGTCCCTTCAAATACTGCAGCAGGAAATCATACCTGCATTTAATGCTTCCACTGATCCCAAAGTTCTCCACCTGCAAAGCCCAACAAGCTCACCCCAACAGCACCTGCACTGCTACCACAGCTTTGCCCGTTCTCTCATTTCTGCTTGCTCTTAACATGTCTTAACTTTGCAAGAATTTGTACATTTTATGCCAAATAACACAATAAAACTCACCACTCCTGAGCCAGTCAATAAAAGCACCGACAAAGCCGCTAACGCTCCCTCTCCACGCACGCTACGGGAGGGCACAGCTCCCCACGCTCTGGCAGTGCCACACAGGCTGTAATACGGGACACACTGAACGGCTGAGAATCACAATTCCTGCTCACATGTCCCGCAGTCACGGTTTTCAGAGTGCCACAGCTTCACTGGTTTTCAGGGAACTGGAGGTTATGGAAAATCAGACTTCACTGGAAAGGCAGTTGGGAAGAATTCAGAACAACAAGGCACTTAGCGAGTTCCAGATAATGAAGAAACAGGGCTCAGGATTACAACTTAACCTAGGAAGAGTTTTCACTCTGAAGAGATGGGCAAATCCAAATGTTCTTTAATGTTCGTAACAGCTAAAACACTGAAAATCCCCAGGTTCTTACACTCTTGCAAAAAGCAGAGAGAGGGAAAAAAGCCCCAGCTCCTCTTGCTATCCTTTGCCCTCCTTTTGTTACCAGGGAAGGCTTCAAACTGCTGAGCATTCCCAAACAGCTATTTGATTAGCTTTATCCATCCAAGCTGGGATAATTAGTAAATGCTTAAAAGATGAAATCTAAATATACCAACCAATCAGCCCCTTTCAAGAACTTCCAAGGAACATTACACAAAGCCATTATCCTCACACGATAACCACTTTTGTGGCTCTTTAGCCTCCCTTCTTCAACCCCCCTTCAAACATTTAACTATTAAGCTATCAAAGAAATTCCCAGTTTAGGTTTTCAAAAATAAACCCCAACCCAGCAAAACCAAGAGAGGTGTAATGTGAAGTATTCCTTTCCCTATTGTATTATCTACTGGGTTTTTCACAGCTTGAATTACCAGACAGGTTTCTCTTCCTTTCTCTGCAGTTGGGGGAAGACTGGTTACCAGACGAGGGATGGGGCAGCCACCGCTTCTCCGGGCAACCTGGGCCAGGGCGTCCTCATCCTCACAGCAAAACATTTCTTCCTCAGATCTCATCTCAATCTCCCCTCTTTCAGCTGAAAACTGTTCCCCCTCATCCTATCTCTGCACTCCCGGATCACGAGCCCCTCCCCAGCTTTCCTGGAGCCCCTTGCAGACCTGGAAGCTGCTCTAAGGTCTCCTCAGAGCCTTCTCTTCTCCAGGCTGATCAACCCCAACTCTCTCAGCCTGTCCTTGTACGGGAGGTGCTCCAGCCCTCGGATCATCTTCGTGCTCTCCTCTGGACTAGCTCCAACAGATCCATGTCTTTCCTGGATAAGCCACTTATGCTTGGGATAATGGATGGCATTTTTACCTGATCAGACTTGCATACACGTGTATAATTCAAGATTGACTGCGGGAAAGGTAATGAAGCAGTACTGTGTTTGTTATATATTGCTGTTTTAAATATTATCACATGGGGATATAAATATCCATGCAAACACCCTAGCAGAATGTTCTAAAAAGGCTAGAATTTCTTTGAAAATCTTTAAGAAAAAGCTGAGCAACTTCCTAGAGCACTTCTCTGGGACATGGCCTTTAGAAATGGTTTTACGTAACAGTAAAATAATAACAGAAAAGCTGCCTGTTAACTCCCGTTGATTGAAAGGTTCCATTTAGGCAGACGCTAATATCCATGGGCTTTTACTTCATGGCTTTAAAAGCCTGTAACGTGCAGAACAGACAGTGCTTCTGCACAAGAAAGACGTTTCCAAGCAACCCACAGCAACGGACACCAACATTGATAATCCATTCTAAAGTAATTACATTTTATAATTAAAGATCACAGTAAATCCAATAGATCCCAACAGGAACTTCAGCAATTTAGAGACGCACCAGCTAACCTGCCTGTTTATAGCACCGGAGTTCGCTTCCACCTCTGAATAAAACATTAATTGAGCTGCAGAGTTTCATTCCTCAGGCCTTCAAACCTGATAACCATTACAGCCTCACCTTGGTGTTCATCTAACACTACCTCATTTCTCTAACTTGATTTCAAGTATCCTTCTTTTAACTGACACACGGGGCTGACTGCACGTAAAACCGGAGTATGTTGCCACCCAATGAAGGCCCTGGCAAAAACAAGTGAACAACCCCTTCATTCCAAAAGGACAGGGGTTTCTGAACATTAGGAAAAAAATTTTCATGGAAAGGGTCACTGGGCACTGGCAGGGGCTGCCCAGAGAGGGGGTTGAGTCACCTTCCCTGGAGGGGTTTAAGGGACGGGTGGATGAGGTGCTAAGGGACATGGTTTCATGATTGATGGGAACGGTTGGACTCGATGATCCAGTGGGTCTCTTCCAACCTGGTGATTCTATGATTCTGCTCTGCTTTCATTCCTGACCCTTCTCACACACCCATCGGGAAACCTCCACTTCTGTGTCCTCAGTTTCTCCACCTACAGCGCAGCCTCTTCTCCTGAGAGCACTGCGCAGGGAAATAACCCAAGTGTATCTGACAGTGTGGGGTGAGTTCACTCGGGGAATTCATGCTCAATATCCTTTTGCCCGATGACCCTGCAGAGCCAGAATGATTTTGCACGAGATGGCAGTGGCAGACTCAGGGTCAAACCTCACCAACTCTCTACAGGCACCCGGCGTCAGTGATGACTTCATTTGGCAGCGAGAAGCGTGCGTAACCGGGCAAGGTCCATGCCTCAGGAGGGCATGAATCACTCTGCTGCAGCTGCACCAGCCCAGCACCGCACCTCTTCGCCAAGGAGATCTGTGGGAGCGAGCGCTGGGATTATACGCACATCATCACGGGGCAGGAGGTGGATCAGCCTCCCAGCTAACAACAAACTGAATCCTGTTGCAAACCCACTTCCCCAGAAGCGAATTTCTGCAAATACACCCTTGGGAATCATGGTCAAAGCTGAGGAAAAGCCTCAGCTCTTGACAGCCACTTTTGCCACTGTGCTACTCGATTTATCTTCAAACACAAGATGTTTCTATACCCAAAGCACCAGCTCAGGTACTCAACCCCTCCCATGCGCTCCAGTTCTTCATAACAGATTCTAAACCAAAATTTCAAACCTTGTCAGCCTACGGTATGTAAATCCATCAGCTGATTGCTCAGTGTTAGATGGTAGATAGAGAGCATGAATTGCTTGCACAGGTCGCTTTATCTGGAGGTTAATCCAACCGGATAATTCAAGCAGTAGGTGAGTGGGGCTTTGCTTTGGATTTTTCTGGCAGTCTTGGCAGTTTGTTTTCAAACTTACATGGGTGTTTTTATGGAATTAGTTACCATCACAGCACACCCTCTCTTGCACAACAGCCTAGGACACAGCAGGTCATTGCTCTGAAAACTCATCGCCACCAGTGGAAGCAATGGAAGAATTCATTATGAATCTAGAAGAAATCTCCTTCTATCACACAGCCACAAGTTGCAGTAAAAAATAAAAAGTTTCAACTCCTGCTCGCTGTTCCCAGACAGACGGGCCAGCTGAGTGAAGGGGAGCTACTCTGCTCAGATCTGCAGAGGTAAGCACTCTCTCTCCACCGTGATCAGGGGAAAAGAGGACCAGAAGTCTGATTTGCACCAGGGGAAGAGGAAAAAAAACCCAGCCTGGAGCAATCCAAGGTCGTTAGTGTTAGTGACAAGGACAGAAATAGAACTCAAGATCTTCTCTTCCTGACTCACAGCCCCTGCTAGGAAAGCTGAATGGGAGAAAGAAGAGCTCAAAACACAATTAAACTAACTCCTAATTAAATTCCTAATAGAAGTAGATTTAACCATGTCAAGAGGAGGGGAAAAAAAGCCCCTTCAACAGGACTATCTCGGGCATTAAGATCCAGCTGCATCTAAATCAGAAAGCATGTCAGCAAGAGCTGTTGATGTTGCAGTTAGCTCCTTAATGAGATGCTAGACTGTGAGGGGACGACAGTGGCTCTGAGAACAAATTTGCAAGTCTAGACCAAAGCACAGGGTGATTTAGTAGAGAGACGAGAAAAGCTGTAGTCTCATCTCCTCTGCTTCCCAGAATCAAAGCTTGTGGAAAATGCTAATAGAAAGAAAAGGTATTTGTGTTCTCGGCCACCTTAATGCTGTTAGGTCCGTATTTCCTCCCAGCCTCTATCAACCATATGATATTCCTGAGCACGGCTGAAGCTGATGCTGCACAAGGCCAGCTATAAAGCCGATAAAAATTGTTCTGGTTCCCTCTAACTGCTACGCAAGCACTTGCTGCCACTAGGTTTAGAGAACTCTCACAGTCCGTGATGTCCATTTTGCAGCCAGCAGTCCTAGCCAGAGGATCCAACCCTGTTAAATCTGATTTATTGATTTAAATCATTATCATTGATAAAACGATCTCTCCCACAGATGGATACTCAACAGGTAACCTGGCACCCTGCACAAAAAATAGAGTTGAAGAGCAAACCTAACTATATAGCTCGTGTGAGGCAAATCAAAGTGAAGATGTTGTGCCAGCAAATGCATAGAAAGTAAACAGTGAGATACAGGAAAGATTAAACATCGGAGAGAGGACACTTCAAGAAAGATGACCTTAAAACCGCAGGAATAATTACTATCTCCCTTGTTATTACCACAGAATGAAGGCAGAAGTAGCTTTTTGAGCAACATCCGTAAGTATGAGGCAATGAAAAAAGAAATGCAAGGTTATTATAAAACATTGGGAGGAGGAGGGTACTGCGCAGAATCTGAACTTAGCTCTGCTTTACTGCTTCCATGCATTCAGATTTCCCACAGATTCCGTTTTCCCACCCAACACAGATTTCTTAACTGAAAATTTAAATTGTGAGTATGTATCTGTAACTCTAAGAAGCGCTTTCAAAGGTGGAAGATATCAGCGAAGACAGGAAATCAATCTCTTTTTGTAAAATATTGGGATACGAGATAATTTCTAATATTGGAATATTAGATATTCGAAGTATTAAACGTACCTATGAACTACATCAGACTGGGCTATACTTCACCACGATGCTACTGCAGCTTCAGAAATTACTGTGTGCGCTGCACTTCACAAGTGACAAGGTTCCATGTATCCACACAGGCTTTTATGCCCAAAGAGGCCTATCAAGCAAATATTTTTCCCAACACTGCTGCGATGTCACAAATCATTGCCTTTACATCCTGATGCAATGGTTCACTTCACAAGATTACTTCTGCTAATAAAGTTGTGTATTAGAGATGTCTGTCAAACACACAGCGACGTTTCCTACGGCCACTGCAGGGGCTGCGTGCAGGAAGGACCAGGAAGGAACAATGCGCTTTGTGTGATGCTGCTATTTGGATTTTTCAAGTCCTTTTAACTCCACGCTGGACAGTCCTGCTCTTCTCTTAGTGACTGCTACTAAAGGAAAGCGAGTGGAAAAAAATGACTTACCTAGTAATTGTGCTTCGTCAAATGTCGCCTCCGAGCCCTCCTCCCGAGTTCTGTGCCTGCAGCACAAATCATGCAGGAAATTGCCTAACTCCTGAGATTTTGGGCACTGTGACATACCTACAAGCTGCCTGGAGGGCACTTAGGATTTCAGCTACGTCCCTTCAAGCACATACAACACACAGTCTTCCCAAATCCCTAACCGCACACGCAGACTACAAATTCTCCTTACGAGCAACCGACATGGGGGGCAAATGATGTACAAACACGCGGGCCAGAACCCATCAGCTCCTCATGATAACCCCATGTTAAAGCGATGGCGAATGGAAACACAAACACCATGTGAGACAGTTTTTCCAGAGCTGCATTATGACAAGGTAAGTCATCTTCTCTCTCCCTGAAGATACCATCTGCACAGGATTCTCATTTTTGGAGAGACAGAGCCCACAGGGATGCTCTAAAAGCAGCTGTAGCAATAACTAACCCAAACTGGGCAGGCAGCAAGTGAAAAACAAAAGCGGGGGGATATTTTTCTTTTCTTTTCCAAGAAAAAATAATAAAAAGGAAAGGAAAAAAGTCTCCAGAACCTATAGGCCTACCTGTTTGACAGCCTGTGGGACAGATGTTAAACACATCAATCATGATAAGAAACAAAACAGAGACGATGGGAGGCTTTGTACTCCCAAGTCTTGGATGTGGGACCGCGGCAGGAATGCTCTGTGGGTATGGAAGTGAAAGATTAAACAAGGGCCAGTGTCTCCGTGCACAGATGTGCCACAGAGCCAGTAAATAAAGCCTGAAAATTATCAGAAATATCCTGACAGTCAGCATGGGGCACTGCTATGGAAATCAGGGTGCACCAGGAGGCCAGGTTCTGTGCCAGCAGCCCAAGCTGGGCAGCTCGGTTCAGCCATCGAAACGTGTCCAAAGTGCTTTCAGACATAAAAAGCGAGGACCACCCTCACCGTCAGCCTCCTCCTCTTCTGGAAAGAAGAGATTTCTCAGCCTGGGATGCAGCAAGATGCTGTGGAACATAAGTGACTCGGGGCTGCTAAACCAGTGTAGGGAGCCAGGTGGATAAACTGAACCACTTCACACCACAGCTCGAGGTACAACCTTGGCTAACGTCAACCTAAACAGATTGAACAGGCCTCTGCCAGGCCCGTAACTCTGGAACTGGGAATCACAGCTTTGAACGGGACCCAGACTGTAAGATACGAAACGAGTCCTTTCGCCTTGGAAGGAAAACTTCACACGGTCACAGGTTCACTCAGTGGTTCGATACACACGTCTCACTCTTTCCATCTCAGGACCATGCATCTGATCTGCCTCCTTCCTCCCAGCAGCGGCAAAGCGTGAATTGCTTTTGACACATGGATGGCTCAAGGGCCCCAAAAGCAGTCATAAGCAGATGGGATAACTGAAGGGAAGAAAGGAAATTAAAAAGGAAATACAGGCCAAGAGTCACCCTGCACCGCTCCTGCTTCAGACCGTGAGAATGGACTTCGGGGGCAGGAGAAACATCTGGTTAGAAACGGCCTTTGTCTCAGTCTAAATGCTGGAAACAGGAGAAAAGAGGGAAGTTGAGGACTGCCAGCACACCTCGTGCTTTATCTCACACTTGGATGGCTTAACAGGAGAGATCTGGGAGGATGAGTTTAGTTTAATGATTTCTTGCTGCTTCACCTGCTGCCCATCTGTCTTTGTAGCCCTAGCTCGGAGGGACAGATTGGAGCATTGCTGTCCTCTCCCCTTTCAAGAGTTACTTGTGATTTGAAGAGAGGAACAGAGTGATTCTCAAGCATTAAGTAGTCAGCAGAGATTAGCCCAATGATTTATCAAAGGTAATAGCTAATAACAGACACAAGAAAGTCGCTCACAGCATTCCTAGAGCCTCGCAGTTGTCACCTTACCAAAGTGTTATAAGAAATTCTTGGACCACAGTAGCAAATTTATTAGCCAGAGGCTGAAAAAACTCTTCAGAATCCCTCAGTAAACAATAAATCATACAAATCAGGTTGCAAATGCTGGATCTTTAACAAAAATGAAGTCGGTGGAGTGGCTGTTAGAACAATGTTAGAATTCAGCTGGCAGGATGAAGGGGACTCGTGTTCATGTAGCCTGACCTCCCATCACAAGAGAGACCGGGGCTCAGCCCTGGCATCACTCCAGCGCTGCACTAGACAGTCATCACACACAGTGATTAATGAACTGTCGGAAGAATAAAGCAAAAATTGGAAAGTTCAGAGATCTGGGTAATAAAGTGAAGAAAAGAGCCACGAAGATTCACCAGAATCAGAGACAGAAGGCACCTCCTAGATCACTGACTCCACATCCCTGCCTGTATAGAAGTGCCATGGAAGGCACTGCTCCAACCGTGCTTCCTTCCAAGCCCTAAGCAGCCATCTCCTACTCTGTCCCACTTCCCAAATTTCACCCTAATATTGAACTCAACACTTTATTTTGCTAGGTCTTTGAAATTAAGAAATAAAAGCACCAGAAGACAGCTGACCTCTGCTTTACGCCACTCCAGCTAAGGAGCTGCCTTTCAAAAATCAACTTTTTGCATTATTCTACTGCATGGCCACTGGTGAGAGGGGGCAGATCCCCATCCAGCAGTGACAACATTCTGGTTGTTGGGGGGCTCACCAACACGTCTGATGGATAAGACAATCAAATACAACTGTGTTTCAGGACTGACAAATCCTAACATGGTACCAGTATGAAAGGAAGGTCTTCGTGAAAGTCAAAACAGCACCAGAAATCAGCCAAGGGCTTGTTTGGGCTCATCCAGCACAATGCTGAGCTACCAACATGAATATGTGTCCTTCTTCAAGAACTCCTGAGGAAAACGGATGCTCAGATGGAAGAAGAGGCAGAAACGTCCCCATTTCCACTGGAATTATTTCACTTGTGAGCAGGGCCAGCTAACCCAGGCAGCAGGAGGGTTTCAGGATGGATGGAATGTGATTACATTATAATTATCTTTGTTATTTGCAAAGTACATGGTTATGCACTTTCTTGACTGCCCAGGGAAATCATGTTAACACAATTAGAGCAAGAACCCTGTTTTAAACACAGTTTGCTCGGACGTTACTAACATGGTTCCAATTCTCAGTACTGACAGAGCCAACAGGCTCCATAAATCAGTGGGAGTTATGTCACTGGCTTCCTCTGAAGCAAGCACTGTCTCCTAGAGAAGAGACATTCCCTAGGATGCACTGAACATACAGCTCCACTCTATATCATCATCCTGTGCAAGTGCTGCTGGCATGATGAGATGCTGCAGAATTTCTAAATCTCTTGCATTTATTATTCTTCACAGCCTTACTCTCAGGATATCATTCCACCCACTAATAAATGAAGGGAGAGAGAAGTACAACAGCAGCTCTATGGCCATGCAATGGAAGTGTTGGAGGCCAGATTAGAACTAATGAGCTCCTGGATCCCACTCAATCACAACCATCAGAACAATTAGCTCAAACAAGCCCCAGAACCGTTTTCTGCTCAGCTGTCGTTGGCCCATCCTCCCTGTAACTTCTAAGCTGGAAAACTTCGATCATGTTTGAGAGTGAGTAAAGGGCACAAGGAAACTACAGTTCAGCGCAAAGTGCCAGGAGACCAGAGGGGACCCGCAGAGTGGGGCAGGAGAGCAGCAGGCAGGTACAGACACCTGGAGATGGATCACTACCACTGGCTATCACAGCAGAAGGTGAGCACTGGGAAGAGCAACAGGCACCACTGGGCAGGGATGGGGGATACAGAAGGAACTGCCAGCAGAGGATGGGGAAAGTCACCAACTGCACTAGGAGGTTTGAGCACATGGGACTCATCCCTAGAAAGCCAGACGCCCTTACCTTTCTGCTAAGGGAGGAAGCCAGTCTTAAGAGCACACTTCCCTTTCCAGACACCACTGAGGTCTGTCCTTGGATTCGGATTCGCACACAGGGGACTCTACATCCCCGCTGTCAAGACGAGCGGATGCGAAAGGGAAGCACTAACATCACTTCAGTTTGGCACAAACCTCCAGCCACTGCTAACACTCCAGTGTCCTTCCAGGGAACGCTGAAGTGCCTGCCTGAAAGGAACAGTTTTGCCTCATAGTAGCTTGCTGGATTAGAGATAAAAAATCGTGCCTGCTGTACAGAGATGCATGCGGGATCCATACAGTGACACGATGAATCTGCCATCACGAACAGAACACAGGACAAAGCATCTTGTTCTAATTAACAGTAGATGCGCTGCCTCCTTTAGTAAAGCTACAAATGAATAACAACCCTGTCCCATAAATAGAGCATGTTTATCATCCAGTCCTTCAGCGTTCTCACTGTGCTGTCTTCCCTACAATGCTTTGGGTCCATCATGCACAATATACTCGTGTTATGCACGGATCACTGACACCACTGCCCATGACAGCTTCGCTGGAGCACTTCCAAAATATTGTGTCATATGATGGACTCAAGCGCCGAGGGGATAAGCAGCACAGACAGCAATCATGGGAGCGTGTTCGCTCCTCATGCCAAATCCATTTGCAGCGTTCAGGGAAAAGTACTTTTTAGGGGAATGTAAATTTAGTCCCTTCCTCAAGTATAAAAACTAAAATGCTCCAAGCACAAGATTTCCTCTTCCAAGCAAGGAAGTGAATGCTCCTTCCTGCTTTCTCCTTTTGACAGCTTCATGGCAGTTTTACAGTCAGAACTAAATGACAGAGTGATCTAAGACACAGTCCCCTCTGCCTCCCATCTAAAACCTGAATTTTTTTAAATATGGACAAACATATTCAAAACCATCAAAACAAAATGATAAACACGCTAAACAATAATAGACTGGTAGACTAAACCAAACAGGATTGATTAACATCCTCTGGCAAAGTCTTGCATACAGATCCAAAGGGAAAGAACACTGTGCGCAAAAAATCTTTCTCCCATTAAGGGGCAGATTTAACCGTTGATTAAAAAGTCAATCAGGAGTCTATAAATATTTTGGCTGGAAAGATGGAATCTTAAGGAGGTGGCTTTTCAGTAAACGCTGGCACATCTGCAAATACCCAGTCCCTAGTGTTTGGCCATCCTTGGTCCCAGGCAGCACGGCACAGCCAGGCACCATGCCCCACGCAGCCCCACAGACCTGCGGCCCCGCTTTGACCACGGCTACGTTTGGCCCTGCTCTCCGTGGGTACATGGATGTGGTTACAGCAGGATGGGACCCACAGGCCACAGCCAGGCTAAAGCCTCCCTCTTGCTGTTTGAGACCTGAGCTCACACGTATTCACTGAAGCAACTCAGCGCAGGTCACAGAATCATAGAATCACCAGGCTGGAAAAGACCCCTCGGATCATCGAGTCCAACCATTCCCATCAATCACTAACCCATGTCCCTCAGCACCTCGCCCACCCGTCCCTTAAACCCCTCCAGGGAAGGCGACTCAACCCCCTCCCTGGGCAGCCTCTGCCAGTGCCCAATGACCCTTTCAGTGAAAAATTTTTTCCTAATGTCCAGCCTGAACCTCTCCTGGTGGAGCTTGAGGCCATTCCCTCTCGTCCTGTCCCCTGTCACTTGGGAGAAGAGCCCAGCTCCCTCCTCTCCACAACCTCCTTTCAGGTAGTTGGAGAGAGCAATGAGGTCTCCCCTCAGCCTCCTCTTCTCCCTCTGCACAACACGCCTGTGCGTGTCCTGGAAACTCATTTCACCGTGTCCAGCACTTGCATCCAGTCATTATCTGTAATCTGCTGGAGAGGCACACACCCCAACAATTTTCCTGTTGTGCAAAGAGTGCATTGTCTTTAAGTGGTTGCTCATAAACCAGCCTTTCACCAAATTTAGTTGTTACGGAACAAGGGCTTTCAGGGCTAGATTGTAGATAGGAACAAATGTCTCCAAATTACACAGCGCTTCCAAACTCCAAAATGCCCCCAGCTCAAATAATGTCAGTAATAGCACACACTTGGGTGTCCCCGGCTTCTCCAAGGACAGCAGTGCTGTAGCGTGGATCACAGCATGGGACGTATTCTCTATTTGTACGTATTACACCAACAGAACAAATATATTTTTAGTTAATTAACTGTATACCCTACAGCTGGAAGAGGCTGAGGCAGGTTAGGTCTAAATTTCGTTTGCTCAAAACCACCGGAGGCTAGTGAAGCAAAAAACACGCTGCACACACCATTTGTGGGATTTACAGTACAGTACCCTTTTTCACAGGTTCTGTAAATAAATGCATGAGAAAGAGTGTGGAGCAAAGGAAAATTCCAGCAAGGCTGGAGCCAGCCAGTGCTTCAAACTGCAGAAATATCCTCTCATTGCAAAGGTATTTCTACCCCAGAGAAAGAATTATAATCACGCTATACCTGCCCGGTTTGAGATCATTGTTCTACTCCATTATACAAGTATTTTACTTACAAAATTTTTTAACCCCAGTGTCCAAAGTTGTCTGGAAGTCACTGGATTTATATCAGACCAGCACAAAGGATTGGATGTGTTCTGTGGGTCTTAGTGGGAATGATGTGCATGGGGAGGTGCCCTTCCATCTAGAAGTGCACGTGGTGCGACTCACGTACTGAAGCCACTGACGGATTACATTATCTGCTTGTAGTACTGTTCATCCCCAGATTACAGAAAGAAAAAGCATTTGTTCCAAATGGAACAATAGAAGTTGCACAGTGTAGGGAAAGGGAGACGTCTGAAACCTTTTTCCTGCTGGATTCAGAAATGCAATAGCTCAGGGACGACTGATAATGTGATTCGCAGTGTTGCACCAAGAGGCAACTGAAGCTGAGAACCTGAGTTTGAGCCCTGCTTTCAACACTGGTGACCACAATCCAGTTCTCCATGTAAAATCCCCAGGGAATATCCACTAAAATCCCCAAGAAATACCCACGGCTTGTCCCCATGAAGGTGTACGAGACTGAACAGGCGCCTGTCCGGATGCTCTTCCCACCAGGGGTCAGGGCTGCGGCACAAATTCAGAAGAACAGCAGCACCTCCCCAGCTCTGCTCCAACACAGAGCCCAGAGGATCCCCCGCCAGGACTATCAAAACCACCCAACGGGAACTCAGCAGCCAGCACCTAGTCACTGCTCACAAGAGCTGAGCTCCTCAAAACATTTCTGTTTCTTGGTAATTATTGTTTGGTGACGAACTGTCCAGATATCTGCATTTACAAGACTGATCTACCTGAACAGGTGCCTGCTAACCTGTAGAGCGATGCTGGATAACTGTGTACGTGGGCTCTGGTGGCCTTCATCCCCCTGGGGTCTGATTTTCAAAAGCAAATACACCCGTAGAGCTGTGTTAGGAGAGGTGGCAGACAGCAAGGTGAGGCAAATGAAGGTGGAAACACGAAGAAGAGCCAGGATGAAGAGAACTGCACTGCAAAACAAATAGTCTTCAGTATTACTAATCCAGAGGAAATGAATGTGTGTGTCAAACCCAAGGGTAGAATCCCAGCAGAGGACTCGTAGCCTACCTGGATTTGACATATTCCTTTATCTGAAAGGGACAAAGGACACTGTCTGGTTGAAGCATTAGGTATTCTCACGCACCAGGCGAAGAAACTTGCCTTTTGTACCAAAAGAGGGAGAGAAAAAATAGTACATCTCTTTCATTGATCACATTTTTCTCACATCTCATGACTGGAAGCTAGCTGGCTGGTCTAATTTCACTGATGGCCACTTTCTTACTTAGCTGGTTCCAGGCGTTGTCCTCAAGCACCAGGTGGCATTAGTAGGGTTGGCATAAAAACACTTCAGAGAAATGCTGCTCTCTCTCCCCACCGCCTCCCTACCTGTGAGACCCACAAAGCCAACACAGCAACAGTACAGCACGCAGCGGTCTGTTTTGCTTCATCTATCATCAGCAAAACTGTCAGCTCAGCTCCAACAGCAAAATCTTTATTACTGGCTATGATGCAAAAGGCAGAAACCACACGGTCTGATTTTCCCAGATCTGAGGCTGAGTTTGCAGTCGCAGTAGTTGGAGGGGAAATAATTTTGACTTTTCACTGAGCCAATTTGATCTGGAAATTGTTGAGAGCAAATAAATATGGAATCCCACTGTGGCATTTCTGCAGTCACTTTCTGACTACAGCTGCTTTTCTTCTTTTCTGGGTTTTTTTTTTTTTTTTTGAACATCAGTGATCAGTATTTGGCACATGTGAAAAATTAGCTATTCCCTGCAGCCACGCATGACTGATCGATTACAGAACTAATAGGTTTTTCAGAGGTCGGTTTAAGAGATGAATAATCCCAGGCCCTTCTAAATCTCCCAACCTGTAGCACAGGGAGATTGTTATTTGGTTTTATTGCAGTTTTCTTCAAAAGGTCAGAGTGCCTGCAGGACTCTGCTGCCCACAGCAACACACAGCAGTACATCCCAGGCAATTCTCCAGGTGACCAGTGACCTTTTGCAGTCAGCACTCTGAGCGATACAGGTGCTCGCTTTTTTCCTTCTCAGGAAAACAACTGCTTATTGACTCCAGACTTGTCTTTAAAAGGTAAGCGAAACCCAAGACAACTGCCACTACGCCGAGTAACCCACCAGTGCAAAGCAGCATACCTGCGTGCCCATGTCAGCTCAGCTCACTGCAGCAATTACTTCTTTTAACGGACTTTTACGTGCCACTTTGACTCACTAATCCACTTCTTTTCCTTTCTGCACTGCTAGGAAACGCAGCACTCAAAGCGCACGAGTGAGTGAGGCGGATTTACCCCCAGCCACGCTGTAACCTGCAAACAGCTCCAGCATATCCAGCGCAGCTCAGAGCTCACCCAAACAGCAGTAGAGTGGGAGACACCGCAGTGGTGGGTTTCACACTCCCGACAACACTATCTGTCAAGCAGAAAAAGTCTAGCAGGACTACATTAGTCCACACTTTCCACATGTCACAGCCAAGAAACCAATGACACACTCTGTTCCTTGGCTGAAGCATCCCCAGCTGGGCAGGAAAAAGCAAATGACTGCTCAGACTCCACAAACTGAAGGGTTCTCTGAGAAAATAGAGTTATAAGTCTCTAGGTTGGGCATCAGACCTTGACTTTGATCACACACTAGCTCTGGCTTTCATCTAGGCTCTGGTAGACAGATGCATGAAAAAAAAACCCAGACGGGTGAAAAAAAAATACCAACAGGTCCCATCCGTATCCATCCTCCCTGCTACATAGGTGCTGCCTGGTAAGAATGGCTTAAAGGGAGAACAATACCCCAAAACTTTAAGTACCAGGACTGTTAGAGACACATTTTAAAAAATTAGAGGGCTTAAAGCTCTGGAAGAAGCCGAGCAAAGCCTATTGCTGCTACTGCACACACCACTTTAAAACGACCAGCACACCCACCACCTGCCCTGCTGGCATCTCTCACACCAGGGAAAGAGTATTTGCTAACCTGAATGCTGCATCATGGCTTGACTTATTGCTTCCTTGCATTTTTTTTACCCATCTGTTTCTTTTTATATAGCATTTGTCTTCTAACCTCTCCTGGCTTGTTTTCTTCATGTCTTTTTGATTCACAAAGAAAGGACACTCCTTATCTCTCCCACAAGCTGCACCAGCACCTCTTGTTTTGCACATTCAGCTTCGTATCTCAGCTCCATATTTGCTTCCCTCTCTCTTTCTGAATAAACAGAAGTGCAGGCACTTTTAAGGAATAAGGGCTCTGTTTGAAGAGTAATTAGCTGTCAGCATAAAACTAGTATTTATGGATTCTCATCCTTGAAAAATCTAACTCTGCTACCCAGCACTGATTATGGCTGTTATAAACAGATGGGACTGAATCCATACAACTCGCAGTAATCCTATATTTAAAAAATAATTAACTACAAATAAAGGACTGAATTCCACCGGCTTTCATAAATTTGATTTCCAACTTGATTTGTTTGTACAAAGTGGAGGCTGGGTTATTCATGGGTATGTTGTGCTATCCCAGCATACCTGGAAGTATTCAGGCACACGCTCCTCAACTCCAAGCACATCAGAGCACCTGATGCTGGAATATTCTGAACATCCTGCAGCTGAGATGAAGAAGGAAAGGATGGCTCAATCCTACCTGGGATCATTGAGAAACGCAGCACCCCTGGGTATATTTGGTCTGGTGCCTTGGCAAAGAAGTTGGAATTTCACCAGCGGTGCAGCCTTTGTTTTACGAGCTGACTGAGATGAGGGGAACTTTAAAACACTGTTTTTAAAACACAGGTTACAGCAGATGAAAGCCCTCACTGTTATTCATTGACTTCTCTGCTCAACCTGGAGCAGCCTCTTCGCTGAATGCCTACGCTTCTGCGAGAGAACAAACCCAGGAAATTTATACTCCGCTTAATTAAATCTGTGCATTTTACTTATTGGCACCTCTTACTCGACCAAAATTCACTCCAAGCGGCTTATCCATCACAGCAAAAGATAGGACAAACACAATAGAATACTACACAGACGCTACAGCTCTTGGATAACTAGGTCACAGACTGCTCCGCAACACTGGCGAGGCTGCCAGGCTTTTATGCACGAACCAGAGGCACCAGGCAAAATGCCGGCTCCGTCACACCCTGTAACCCCAAGGATGAGGTCACCAGACTCGGTGGGGTCTAAGCGAGGGTAGCGTTCAGGTTGCTGTTGGCAGGGAACAAGTCCCAAGCCAACTGCACTCCGAGTCAGCGACAAAATGATTTCCAGGGACAGCCAGGCTCACGCCTCCTCCCCGAGTTCCGCGAGAGCGCATCCCGCGTGTCCACCCGTCCCCACGGAGCAGCACAAGTTTCATCATCTACCAGCTCGTGTGAAGCAGCCAGGTTTACACGGATATCCCTGGAGGGAGCCTCTTGCACAACCACAGACACCTCCCACCCAGCAAGTTTCTCCTCCTAATAATCAAGCGGAAATTTCCCTTTGCCTAATTCCAGCTGTTTAATTTCTCCTCACACCCTATCAGGCTCCCTGGTGAGAGGAGGCGTGAGCGGACACCACAGCCACGTGCACCTTGGCCACGCTCCACACGATGCCTCCACGGAAAGAGGCACCCCCGAACCCTGCCATCTTCCCAGGGAAAAGGGGGAGAAAGGGGCACGAGGGGCTCGGGTGGGAAATGGGAACAGGGCTGAGGAAGTGAGGGGAAGGTGAGGAGAGAGGGGACAACGCGAGGGGACACAGCCATGAGGGGACTGAGAGGGGACATGGCTGAAGGGGGAGACACGGCTGTGAAGGGGAGCTGAGAGGGATGTGGTCGTGAGAGGGGACGTGGCTGAAGGGGGAGACACGGCTGTGAGGGGACATGGTTGTGACAGGAGGAGATGTGGGACTGCGGCACGCAGCCGTAAGGTGAGGTGAGGGGAGACTGAGAGGGAACATGGCGTGAGGGGTGACCAAGGGGGACAGAGCCATGGGGGGAGGCGAGGGCTGACTGAGGGGGGACTGAGGGGGGACATGGCTGTGAGGGCTGACTGATGGGGACCTGGCCGTGAGAGAAGGCAAAGGGGAACGTGGTCATGATGGGAAGAGACGGGGTACCAAGAGGGGACATGGCTCAACAGGGACATGGCCATGATGGAAGGCAAAGGGGCACATGGCTGTGAGAGGAGCTGAGGGCTGACGGAGGTGGGACATGGCGGTGACCGGAGGTGAGGGGGGACCGAGAGGGCGACTCAGCTGAAGGGGGATGTGGCCGTGATGGGAGGCAGAGGGGACATGGCTGTGACAGGAGGTGACGGGAGGTGTGACTGAGAGGGGACCCGGCTGAAGGGGGTCACGGCTGCGAGGGGAGGGGGGACTGAGAGGGGACATGGCTGAATGGGGGGAGGTTGAAGGGGTCCAAGGGGGGACTCAGCTGAATGGGGGAAGGTGAGAGGGGACATGGCTGAACAGAAGAAGGCAAGAGGGGACCAGTGGGGGCCATGTCTAAATGGGGTGAGGAGATGAGGGGATAGGGCTGAATAGGGGAAGGCAAGGGGGGACCGAGAGGGGACAGGGCTGAATGGGGCGAGGGGGACCGGGAGGGGACAGGGCTGAATGGGGTGAGGGGGACCGAGAGGGGACAGGGCTGAGTGGGGCGAGGGGGACCGGGAGGGGACAGGGCTGAGTGGGGCGAGGGGGACCGGGAGGGGACAGGGCTGAGTGGGGCGAGGGGGACCGGGAGGGGACAGGGCTGAACTGGGGGACCGAGGGCAGACAGGGCTGAATGGGGGGAGGCGATGGGGACACAGGGCTGAATGGGGGGAGGCGAGAGGGGACACAGGGCTGAATGGGGGGAGGCGAGAGGGGACACAGGGCTGAATGGGGGGAGGCGAGAGGGGACACAGGGCTGAATGGGGGGGGAGGCGATGGGGACACAGGGCTGAACGGGGGGAGGCGATGGGGACACAGCTGAATGGGGGGGAGGCAATGGGGACACAGCTGAATGGGGGGGAGGCGAGAGGGGACACAGCTGAATGGGGGGAGGTGAGAGGGGACTGCGGAGGGGCCACGTCTAAATGGGGGAAGGTGATGAGGGGGACAGGGCTGAATGGGACAAGGCGAGGGGGGACCAAGTAAGGACCAGGCTGACTGGGGGAGGCGAGCGGGGACAGGGCTGAACGAGGGGATGGAGGGTGGACAGGACCGAACGGGGCGAGGCGAGGGGGGGCGGGGGCAGGGCTGAATGGGGGAGGTGGTGGGGGTGGGGGGGGTCCGAGGGCACACGGCGCCCGGGCTGCTCACCTCTTTCACCTTGTCCCTGCGGGCGCGGCTCTCGGGGTCCTGCCCGGGCCGCCCGCCGCGCACCGGGTGCCGGAGGCTCCTTCGGAACCGCTCGTAGTCGAAGCGGCGCGGGGCTCGGCCGTGGCCGGCGGGGGTGCCGGGCTGCGCCCGCTGCCCCCGGGAGCCCAGCCCGGGGCGGGGGGCGCGCAGCGGGTCCCGGGGGCGGCGCGGGGCCGGGGGGCTGCGGGGCAGCGCGGTGCCGCGGGCGGAGGAGGAGGAGGAGGAGGCGGAGGCGGCGGCGGAGGAGGAGGAGGAGGATGAAGAGGAGGAGGCAGCGCGGCGAGGCAGGAAGAGGCGCTTGAAGCGGGAGGAATCGGGCAGGAGGAACAGGGCGCCGAAGCAGAGCGTGAGCAGGCCCGAGAGGAACAAGAGGAAAAGGAACTTCTGCGGCAGCCGCAGCCCCAGCGCGGCCGGCCAGCCCGGCATCCCCGGCGGCTTGCGCAGCAGCACCATGGGGCACCGGAGCGCGGCCGCCGCCCGCAGCCGAGAGCTCAGCGGGCTGCGCGCTCCTCCGCCGGGCAGCGCCGCCGCGGGGGGAGGCTCCGCTCCGCCGCTCCGCGCCCCCGAGGCTCGCAGGGCTCGCTCAGGGCGTCCCCGCCGCGCATCCCGGGCCGGGCTGGTGCTGGCTCAGCGAGCGGCGCCGAGGAGGCGCGGCCCCTTCTCTCTCTAGGCGGTGGGTTCACGCCGCAGCATCTCTGCGAGGGAGGGGAGAGAAGAGCGTGTTCATTCAGCACCGACAGCCGGCGTTATAAGCCCTTCTCCCCCCAAGTTCTCCCCCGCTAGTTCGTTTCCCGGACTTCTAGAACCATTAAGGTTGGAGAAAACCTTCAATATCCTCAAGTCCAAGACTTGCCATCAACTCTTCCAGCTCCCCACCGTCCCCTCCAGCTCCCGGGCTCTTCTGGCGAGAGGAGGCTCCTTGCCCTGACGAGGAGCGAGGAAACCCCTGTGAGCCCAGGGACAGGGAGCAGACAGGCTGGGAGGAGGCGGCTCCGCTCCTCTCCACGCTGCCAGGAGCTGCTGCCGCCCGCAGAGGGCTGGGGACGATGGAGCTGCAAGCAAGCCATGCGGAAAGCTCGGCTCGGGCTAAGTTTCTTGAAGGAAAAAATACCTACGGGTTTCGCTTTTGCTGAATGGACCCCCGCAAATTCCTCCTTCCTCCTAAATCTCTGCCCCTCCCGATGTGTGCTGGAGGAGACGGAGCTCAACTTTCAGACCACGAAAGCAGGACCGCTCTAAAAATCGGGGGACAACCTATCTAGGAGCCCTAAGCCACCGCTGCCCCCACGACACGCGGTCAGACCCGCCGGGCGGGGGCTTTGTCCTACCCCCAGTCCTCTTTACTCACCCCTCTGACAAAATCCAAGCCACTCGGGGTCCTACAGTGAGCAAAAATAAATCTTCTGGGTCCTGCAAAGCGAGAACCCCTCGCTGCTGTCAGCGCTCACGAGTCCCCATTCAATTAAGAAGAGGAGGCTGCCTGCCCGCCGGGGGATCCGCACGGCGGCTCCTCTCTCCTGCCCATCCCAGAGGGAAGCACCTGCCTGCGCTAAGCTACTCGGAGGAGCCTGTTTTCCACCTCCTCCTCCCCGCCGAGGGGACCCTCCGGGCTGCTGCGCTGCCCGCTGCTCGCTGCCCGCCCGCCTCGCCGCTCACTGCGACAGCGCCGGCGGCCGCGCCCCCGGCCCCGCCCCTCGCCCCGCCCCCTCGCCGGCCGGCGGCCGCGCCGACCAATCAGCGCCTCGGGACCCGCCCGCCGCGCCCCGCCCCCGCGCGCTATTGGCTGGCGGGCGGCGCCCGGCCTCGCCCATTGGCTCTTGCCGGCGGGGACACGCCCCCTTGTTTACCACCGCGGCCCGGCTCGAGCCGGTGGAGCGCCTAGCCCCGCCCCTTTCCTCAAGCCAGCCTGCCCATTGGCTGCGGGACCGCCCCCTCCCCGCTGCGATTGGCGCGCGCGGGAGGCAGAGACTATAAATAGGGCTGAGGGGGCAGGGCGGGCTCAGAGCGCTGCGAGGGCGCGGAGGGAGCTCGGTGGGTTTTTTGAGGAGCTGCTATAGCTTCATTCCACCCATTTCCACCCCCCCCACCCCCTCGCCAGGGGTCTGGCGTGTGCCACAGGGTCAAAGCCCCCAGGAAGGACCTGGACGGGCTGAAGGGGTGGAGTTGAGCCAGATTCATGGAGCTCAACACGGCCAAGCGCAAGGTGTTGTCCCCGAGTTGCACAAACACAGGCTGGGTGGAGAGTGGACTGGGAGCAGCTCTGAGGGGAAGGACTTGAGGTGGTGGTGGGTGAGCTGGCAACAAGCACTCACAGCCCAGTAGCCACTCGTGTCCCGGGCTGTATCCAGAGCAGTGGGACCAGCAGGGCAAGGGAGGGGGTTTTGCCCTCCCCTCTGGTGAGACCCACCTGGAGCCATGGGTCCAGTTCTGGAGTTCTCAGTACAGGGAGGACATGGAGCTGTTGCAGAGAGTCCAGAGGAGGCCACGGAGATGATCCAAGGGCCTGAGAACCTCTGCTACGAGGACAGGCTGAAAGGGTTGGGGTTGTTCAGCCTGGAGAAGAAAAGGCTCTGAGGAAACCTTAGAACAGCTTCCAGGACTGAAAGGGGCTCCAGGAAAGCTGGGGAGGGGCTATTGATCAGAGAGTGCAGAGATAGGACAAGGGGGAATGGTTTCCAGCTGAAAGAAGGGAGATTGAGATGAGATTTTAGGAAGAAATGTTTTCCTGTGAGGGTGGGGAGGCCCAGGTTGCCCAGAGCAGTGGTGGCTGCCCCATCCCTGGAGGGGTTCAAGGCCAGCTTGGATGGGGCTTGGAGGCCCTGATCCAGTGGGAGGTGTCCCTGCCCATGGCAAGGGTGGAACTGGATGAACTTTGAGGTCCCTTCCAACCCAAACCTCTCTGCGACCGGGAGCGCAGGCCTCAGGGGCACAAAGAATGGTTTGGGAACGAGCTTTTTGCACACAAAAATGTTCTTTCTGGGTTTTATGACCCCAAAGTTAACTGCCACAAAGCACATCTGAACATTGAATACTTAAATCCTCATCACACACCATAACCTTCAATGTGCCATGCAAGTGCTAACCAAATCTGACAGTTATTCCAAGAGGTGATGCTGTATCAGACATGCAGATGGTGACTGAAGTATTTCTGCTCATAAATGTTAAAAGAACCCCACCAAAATCTTCTGCAGAAATAGCAACAAAAGGGAAAAAAGGCCACCAGCCAAAACTGAAGGCATCTGAACCAGCTCAGCAGCGCAGCTGGATGGGTGGAGGAGATCAGAGAGGTGGTTTGGGGCTGGGAGCACAGGAGAGGGGAGCAGCAGCAGTAGAGGGCTACCTAGAAAGGCTAAACTGCAGCTGCCGAAGCTCTGCTATGACCAAACTCAGAAGAGCTAAAAGAGAACATTTTGTAGGCTGGAAAGGAGCTGGAGCTGCAAGGAAAGAAATCATCTGCTGTTTGCGTCTTCCTGTGCTCAGTGTGCTCCTTCTCCATAAATAACTGACACCACAGGAAAGAAAAGCCTGATCTGATTGCTGGGTCTAGCAGGAGCATGTTGCAGGGCCCCACGTTTTGAGCTGTTCATCAGAGAACCAGTTTCATTGTGATTTTCCTACGAAAAGTGCTAGAAATGCCATAAAGCAGGCAGGAAAGCAGCTCCAGGAGCAGCACTAGAGAGTTGCTATCAACCTGTCTGTGCCCAAGGCCGGCGATCAGCCTGCTTTACTCTTCCTCACACCTCGCACAACGGCTGCGGGTTTTTGTCCAGCCAAAATAAAACTAAGCAAGCCTTGTGCTTTCAACTGTTTAGTGCCTGCTCAGTGGACCTTGAACACAACCACCCTCAGAGGCAAATTTGCATCTTGATTATCTGGTTTTGAAGTGTGTCCTTTGAACCATCCCCTGTGGTTTGCAGACAAGACCAGTTTGGCCTGAGCAAGAGGGAGCAGCGGGCACCGTCTCCCAACCACCGCATAGGGTTTTCTCTGGAGCAGCTGCTGGAGGAGCACCGGGCCCTCTCCACAGCTGCTCTCCCTTCCCTGCCCTGTAGCTGCACCACAAGGGAGAGAGGAGTAGATTTGGCTGCTCTATCTTGGCAGGTCACACCGGAGCCTCGCTGAGTGCAGCAGATGCTCCACAGGCTTCTTGGAGCCCAGGGGAGCTCCTTGTAAAGGATGATTTGGTTTTGCTTCTCTGCACGCTTTTGCAGGGCAGATCAGGAGAAGAAACCTGAAAGCCAGCTGGCAGTTCCATTATTTTAAGCATCAATTCAGCTGAGAGGGCTTTTACTGCTGCCCTGCCTCGTGCATTTATCAGTAGTACCCCAGGAACCAGGCACCAGCAAGAGATCATCACTGTGGGGGGCTTCCATCATTCCTTCTTCCAACACCTCACACCCTGCTTTGGCCTCAGACTGGATGGAAATAATCCTTCCCCCTCCTAAGATCTCCTCTCCCCTGCACAGACCTCAAGCAACACACTGCAGTTTGTCTCAGCCTCATGAAAAAAATAACCCACCAAACGTAAAACCCCAAACCAAACAACAAAAAAAGCCCTACCAGCCCAAAAACCTCTGCTACTGGAGTGGTGGTCCCTTGATGTTCTTATAGATGGCCCCAGGACCAAAAAGGTTAGATCGCTCTGTTTTCTAAGAGGATTTGGAGGCATCAAGTAGAATAACAAAATCAACAAATGAGAACAAACCGAAGGGATGATAAAATAGACAGTTCAGAACAAGACAAAAGGCTATGCCCAGCTCTTTTATACAGCAGTAATAGAAAAGTTGAAGGCTTATCTTTTAATTAGGTTAAATTAAGATATCTTGTTGTTTTGCTTTATGTTTAGCATAACATTGTCTTGACGGTAAATGCTTCAAAATTAATGTTTTCTAAATCAGGTTAAGTGACGATATTCTTCTTAGAGAAGACAAAGCATTGTCTTCAAGGTAAATGTTTAATTACATTTTTAAAACAATTTAGTCTGTGTAATAATAAGACAGAGAGCCCAGTCTCTGCGTATGACTGCAGTTCCAGACATCAGCCAAATAAATTGAGAAATTGGTATTGAAGGAGTTAGGCGACAGAGTGTAATTACTGGAAAGATGGGGGGGTCCCGCTGCATTATGGTCCTTGTTTTTAGCAGGACTAGAAGAAATAATTTTGAGAAAATTACATTTTTATGGCCATAAGAAAAATAGAATTTAATATCTACCTTTCCGTGAGGAAGAAAAGCACAGAGCGATAGATAATACTCAAGGCAAGAGAGTTTGGCAAGATAATTACGCTTAAGCCTCCAGCCTATCTTTTAAAGTAGGCTTGATTTTCTTCTCCCCCTCACTCCTTGCTGTAGAAAATGCTCCCATTCTGGCTGCAGGAGTGGCCGGGATGTGTCTCTCGTGCTGGAATAGCACTCCAGTTCTTAGCCAGAAAGCCCTCTTCAGCTCTCAGAAACACTCAAACCTGTGATTTTTAGGCATCACAGCAAAGAAAGGCTGGAGCAGGCAGATGGGAGGAAGGCTGCGTATCACTGCCAGACAGTGTCAGAGTTATCATGGTTTAGAAAAAAGGAAAAGGGAAGAACACCAACCCAACAAGCCAGCCTGAACTGGAGAGGGACAGCACATGTAAATGCATCCTTAAAACAGGGACGGCTCAGCGTGTAAACCAGACACTGAAACTTTGTTGATAGCTACTACAAAGTATAGATAGTGACAACAGAACCTGGTGAAATTGCCAGCTTTAAGAAGGGAAGAATCCTTTCCCTCTGAAAGAACAAGCTCGACACTCGGCAGAACAAGGTGCCGTCTTTCAGTGCGTCGTTAGAAGATCCCTGACACTTCGCCGTGGCGTGGAGCCTAATTTGTTGCTCAGCTTTCTGAAGCTTGAGCTTATGGGCTGCCGAGCGCCCCGCTGGGAACGGCAGCCTCACTCTGTGTAGGATGCTGCTGGCTCTTCCCACCCTGCGCTCTTGCTCACGCGTGACCCAGCGGGGAATCTTCCCTCTCCGTGCAGCCCCAAGGCTGTTTTTCCTCATCGCAGGCAGCAAGGTTTAATGTCTGTTTAAAGGCTTAGATGAGTTTAGGCCACGAGGCCCACTGCAGTTACCTCGTTTTGTCGGATTGTGATCAGATAAGGGGAAATCCATATGTTTAAACCAGCTGATGCATTATGCAAACAACAGCTCTAAACTTTCCCCAAGCAGGGCTCATCCGCACACAGCGAGAATGATCAAAACAATCAGGCCCCATGGCCTGTAATGACTCAAGACAAGAGAAATCTGTCTGATATTGATTATTTTAAGGTTTTAGAAATACAAGCGGACGACAATGAGGCTCCTGAGAAGCCTAGATAATTACAAACTTTGTTATCTGTTATGTGAAAGTGGATTGCAGTTTCCCAGCGTATGGAGTTGCTTGCTTTGAACCTAAGAGAGTGCGCTCTTGCCTTCCTTTTTTTAAGGAACAAGGACTGAAAAGCATGATTGCTTGTTAGATTAGTCCGTGTGCTGATGGATTACCCAGATTGGTAGGAGGTATTCTAATAAGACACCTGAAAGGCTAAATTGTAATAATAACATCACCCAGACATGTGTAGCCCAGATGAATTCAGCCAGAGTAAGTTCCCTTCAACCGCAACCTGGAGTATCAACCTAGATGTGGTTCAAGAAACTAGTTATGGATAAAGTAGGTGATAAAGGTGTAGAAAAACATGTTTAAGGCATGGCTCTTTGGAGCAGCCTTCCTCCTCCTCTTCCAGATGATCCCATCAGCATCTGTTGACCATCTTGTGCTGCCAAGGAGGAGGTTTGCAGCTGCGAGTAACAAGAACAGTTAAGCTAGTAGTGGATTTTTGCCTTGATTTCATTCAGTTTGTGCTGTGCAGGCATACGATTTTCACGTGATAATTTTCATGAGCTAAACTGTAAGTGAAGGGGCTGCTAAGCCCCCTTGTCTCTTTACCAGTCAAGAGCGAGTGGCTGATGCAGGAGGCAACTGCCTCACCCTGCCTCTGAAAATATGGTATCAGCAGCTACAGCAAAATTCAAACCAAAGAAAACAGCATATTTAGTCCCCAAACCTCTGAACTGAGACTCATAATCACACACTGATCTGCTGGTTGGACTGCTTTTAAATCCACGTTCATACATACAAGGTATTCATTATCTGAATTAAGACTCACACTCAGGGATGCAGAGAAGCCTCGCTGAGAATTCAAATGGCAGTTCTCTGCTAGCAGGAGAGAGACATGATATAAAACCCAGCACCACCTCAGCCAGATTTATCAGTTTTCTAAGAAAAAGGGGAAAAGCCATTCACATCTGAGATAAAAATCCATTCTATGTCTCTTAAACCACAACGAACTTTCACAAGCAGAGAAATCTTGCTTAATTATGCTAAAGGTCTATGTCTCAACCATCTCACCCTTCTGTGCCAGGGAAAATATAAACCAAGATGAAAAATAGTGCTAAAGCAGAAACAGCATAAGGTGCATGGAGGAAAGAACAGAAACAGCTCTGGTTTATGACTTTCTTGTAACACTAGGTGACTAATATAGCAGGCTGCACAAACTTTTTTTTTTCATTAAAATCAGCATCATCAGAATGACTGTAATCCATTTTCCCCCTACTTCAGTGAGATAAGGGCCAGAAGAATGCAATGAGTTTGCTGTTGTGAATGTGGAGCAACATCCTATTTTAGATGTTTCAGAAATAAGATCCCAAGTGGAAAACATCTAAGAATAATTCTCAGAAAAAGAGTTGACTTGTCAGAAAATGCAGTACAGGCTAACCAGAACTGCAGACAAAGTGATGATGAACTCTGTGAGGAGTTTTGTTTAAGAAAAGAAAGACAAAACCAGTTTAGGGGAAACAGAAGAATTACTAAAATCCAACAATCTTTAACCCAACTTCAATACTTTGACTCAACCCAAATATCTGGAATCAATCAAAAAAAAAAAATCAGTGTGTATCAACATCATCCTGGTGAATGAAATATCTTCTGCATACAGCTAAACCAGTTCTTTATCTCAAGTTGTTTGGAGCAGGAAGATCTACCCTCCTTTTCAGGTAAAATCTGGCCACTCAAAGTTTCCTACCAAGTCTGCACTCACCTGAACTATTTGGAAAGAAAGCAGGAGGTGACAGGCTCATCTTACCTTGGTGGGTACCAAGCACAGCTCAAAAATGTGCTAAGGGACCCTGACCTACAAACCAGGAGTTTTCCAGACATAGGAGACAGCCACAATGATGGCTTCGGAAACTGCCAGGCTTCTGGGTAGTCACTGAAGGCTGGTTTAGTCATTAAAGGAAAATAATCTCCCAAAAAGTGAATTTCCGTTTATTTGACAGCCATCTGTGTAGTCCATTGTCAGTCCCGAATCCTAGATGTCTGCAGCAGCCCGTCCCCAGATGTGACCATCTCTGCACTCCTTGAAATGCTGGGCTAGGTTTGCTCTGAGAGTGTTGAAACAAACGCATATTTCACAGAAATCTTCTTTCATCATATAAATATACCCTGCTGCAGCTGCTTTGTAAGAGTGGATTTCAAGGCAAGCCAGGAAATAATGACCAACGTCTTCAAATGCTAGGAAGATTAATCATGATGAGGGAGCACAGGAGGAAAAGCCTTTCTGGTCACCCTATTCATTGCCCACAGACTAGAAGAAAAGATATATATTCTTTTAGTTCTGCTCTGTGTTTTAGCCAAAGGTGAAACACAGCCATATATTTTCATTACCTGCCTCAGAACTCTTAGGGTTTATGTCAGCCCACGAACAACGCTCTTGCTTCGGACCCACTGCTTGAACTGTGATTGCTGTTCGTAATCATGCCATGGGGTCAGGGATTTCAGCAGGGCTTCTGCAGTTTCCAGCTCTGGTGCTGGATCTGAAGAGGATCATACAAAAGAGGGTTCTTTTAGATGAGGATTAGTACGCGAATTCTTCTAGGCTAATAGAGAAGTGCTCCAATCATCTAGGACAGCGATCTCCAACTTGTGGTTAGCAGACCTGTGCAGTTAATACGCTGCTCAATAGCAATCCATAAAAAAAAAATGGAGAAAAAAACCCCCAGGTTCATATAAACCATGTGGAAATGCACATAGAGGACATTTGTTTCTAGGAGACCACAAGTCAAAGACCAAACCCCACCAGTTTATGGAGAAACTTATCAAAAAAGCTGTTACAGACCAAGCAGTGTTGGTTTTTTTTCAGTAAGAGATAACAGTATAAGAAACCTTTGGGTCAGATTATTAACTGGAGTTATTAGACTTAATGGCAAGTGATAACGCCCTGAGCCATGGGGTCCTCTGGCCATTTGTCTGCAGATAGGATAAATGACTGTCCAACAGTGCTGCCTTTGGATTAGATTCTCTCTGATGCTGTGTAGGAAATCCTTGATAAACTCATTGCATCAAAGCTTCAAGCCCTCTCCATTATTTTTCTGCACTACTGAAGTGATGTAGAGAGGCCCTGAATCTGTGGCAGACACTCCCCTGCACACGGTGGATGAGGAGCTTGTGCCATTATGGAACGAGCACCTTTTGAAGGCAAACGGATCCATCTCGGAGGAAAAAAAATATTTTGCTACTTCCCCTGGTGCCAAGCTCATTTCCTTTCAACTTTAACGCTTTTGAACTGGGCCATTATGAGCCAGGCCAAGAGAAATAAAGACACCTTCGAGCATTTGAATGGGATAGCTTAAATATTTCCATTATAGGGGAAAAGAAACCCTTCCAAAGAGTTGAGTCTTTTAAATTATGTGCCGCGAACTATAAACTCCAGCTTATAGCACTGTCTATTGGCCACTCTCCATAGTGGGGGTGAAATGGGTCTGTAGATGCCCTTCAGACAATTAGATTGAGATTAATACTCAAGTTTGAGAGTATTTTCTTGGCACTACTCTGATGTTCCCAGCCTCTTTCTGCAGTGATCTCTAGCTGCCAGTTTATTGATGGGGATAAATCCCTCATGTGTTTTGCATGGATCCAGGTGCCTGGCAGTCCCTCCCCAGGGATTTTCAAGGAAAGCAGAATTTAAACTTCTTTCAAAGACGTCAATAGTGCATAGGAAAAAAAGACAAGAAAAGAGAAGGTTAATGGGGCAGATGTTCCAGCAGCTAAATATATTCCTATTCCCAGTGGAGAGGAGTAAAAGTTGAAGTGCTTTGCTCTGCATTGCTTTGCCAAATTATAGAATTACCCTTTTCTCTATCCAGATATTAACAAATACAGAAAAAGAGAGACACCGGAGTTCATGGTTCCAGAGTGGGAGTTCCTGTGTCATTAGTATCCAGACAAGAAATATGAGTTAAGATTTTCAATGATCATGGCGAGTCGTAAGCTAAAGCCATAAAAGAATAATAATCTGCACTTCCCAGACATGGTGCTGTCACAGTCCTGCTATGCAGGTTATTTCCACCTCCCACCCTCCCTGCCAAAAGGCAGGATTGCCATTCTTTAAAAAAAAATACCCAAACCATCCTTCCACTATGGTGCCAATGGTTGCCTTGCTTTGGAAGGGACCTCAAAGCTCATCCAGTTCCAACACCCCCTGCCATAGGCAGGGACACCTCCCCCTGGATCAGGGGCTCCAAGCCCCATCCAACCTGGCCTTGAACCCATCCAGGGATGGGGCAGCCACCCCTGCTCTGGGCAACCTGGGCCAGGGCCTCCCCACTCTCACAGGAAAACATTTTTTCCTAAGATCTCATCTCAATCTCCCCTCTTTCAGCTGAAAACCATTCCCCCTCATCCTTTCCTTGCATTCCCTGATCCAGAGCCCCTCCCCAGCTTTCCTGGAGCCCCTTTCAGCACTGGAAGCTGCTCTAAGGTCTCCCAAGAACCTTCTCTTTTCCAGGCTGAACAATCCCAGTTCTCTCAGCTTGTCCTCACAAGGGACATGCTCCAGCCTTCAAATTATCTTTGTGGCCCTTTTTTTCATCTGTGCACTGCACCACACTTCCTGCTAAGTGCCAGAATATGGAGAGGGCTCAGGGTAGCCCAGAATAACTTCCAAACCACCTTCAGGGTGAAGTTCATCCGTCCCAACCTGAGAAACAGGTCACTCCGGACACCACTCGAGGAGTGACTGTCTGTGCTATATTTATACAGGAGCCTGGGGAGGTCTGTGCCAAACTGTTGACGTTTTGCCAGTGTAAGTCTGGGAATAGAGATGTTCCATCTAACTCACGGCATACGCAAGCAAAACATCCTCTGGCAGAGACACAGCTTGTAGATGCCGCATCATTCTGGCACTGGGGAAGAAATTGCACTCCACTGACCCAGGAACTCCAGTTTCCAGTATCATAGAATCACCAGGTTGGAAAAGAGCCATCAGATCATCAAGTCCAATCATAAATCATAGAATCATAGAATAACCAGGTTGGAAGAGACCCACCGGATCATCGAGTCCAACCATATCAGCCGCTTTCCGACTATGGAGCTTTACTGGTGCCAGTGTGAGGCAAAGACTGTGCTATAGGAAAGACCCTGCTGGGTACTGGTGGGAGAGACTAGGGCTTGATCCTGTGTTTTGCTACTGGTTTCAGCAACGTCCTCCTCAGTCACCTTTCTGTTTTTCCTCGGTTAGTACAAACTAAAACTGTTTTCTGTGCTGAAGCTCTATAAAACAGGAAAATGCTTTTCCTTGCAGGATGTTTACAAGTGGTGCCAGTTCAGACTCATCGTTCCATCATTCTCCATCTGTTATCTAAAAGATCCCATGGAATCACAAATCTCGTACCTGGTTTTGTAGGTCCTTTATATTTCATGGGATGTTTGTCTTTCCTTTTCCGCCCCTAAGCTTGTACATAGGCCAATGCCTAACCCACAAACAAGAAACATCTTCTTTGGATCCTTGTTTAGGCTCAACAGATCCTCTTCAGGGATGCTAACATACCTTGTATAGGTTGGTGCTTTCTCCCTCTCCCAAGGCAGGTCTGTGTGAGCAAGCATGCTCATACTGCAGCCCACAGCAGGACTCAAAAGATGGGAAATCATAGAATTACTAGGTTGGAAAAGACCCACTGGATCATCAAGTCCAACCATTCCTATCAAACACTAACCCATGTCCCTCAGCGCCTCGTCCACCCGTCCCTTAAACCCCTCCAGGGAAGGGGACTCAACCCCCTCCCTGGGCAGCCTCTGCCAGGGACCAATGACCCTTTCCATGAAAATTTTTTTCCTGAAAAGAGGGGAAGAGAACGTTTGTATTTCTGTGCCTCGAGGTGTTGTGTATTAGCACAAATCCTCAAACCCAGGTCTCTTCTGGGCTGTGCAAGCCACACAGCTGCATGAAGAGAAAAAGAAAGCTCTGACCAGGTGGCCAGGCTGTAAAATAGAAAATGAGAACTGGAGTAAATAACAAATATGGGGTGATAAAAATACCTGCAAGGTGTTAGAAGTGCTGGGGAAGGGGGAAATGAAATAGTTACAGGGGGAGGGAAGAAAGGAAATGAATGTTTCAGGGCAGAGATATAAATAATTGGATGGTTTGGGTTGGGAGGGACCTCAAAGCCCATCCAGTTCTAGCCCCCGCCATGGACAGGGACACCTCCCACTGGGTCAGGTTGCTCCCACCTGACCTTGAACACCTCCAGGGATGGGGTGGCCGCGACACAGCATCCTCTAGCCTGGCAGACGGGTTTCTGAGGCAGAGCTGAATTACCAAATCCTCGCCCTGCTCGTAGTCTCCCAGGCTTTGTGTCTCCTTGAAGCCAGAGGCACTAGGAGAGGCTGAGCAAGCCCACGGACTGTGAATGCGGTACAGGTTTTGCAGTTAATCATCACAGCCGGCGCTGAGGCCACGCACTCCCAAGTACCATTGTAGGAGTGAGCTAGCACTGCAGGGAGGTGGCGATTGCTCATTTTCTAGCTGGTTGGTTGAGGGAAAAGCAATGTCACCCGTGCTGGTCCTGGAAGGTTGTTGCTTTGTGTCTGCTTCAATTTGTCAGGTGTTTTTTCCCAGCCATCGCGCTGCCACAAGCCACCGAGTCCACGAGGGACCTCAAGGGCAGCCCGTGGGCTGTGCAGTGCGGAGAAGGACAGATGGACACGTGCACCCCATGCACTGGGACTCCTCGCCTGCAGGATCAGATAAGCAGCAGCATCCAGTACAGCTCAAACTGGCGCCAGGAAGAAGCCTGCAGAAACCAGGGAAGCCTGCGTGCGCTTGCCAAAGGCAAATTCAGCTCAGCCTTTAATGCTTTGCTAATGGCCAGCTTCCAAAGCCTTTCCCTCAACTTGCTCAGGGCTCTCTCCATTTCATCCTAGAAAATCCTCTCGGCGCTGGTGTCAGAAGCTCCGAGAGGTAAAAAAGAAACTTCAGCCCTCAAATAGCCATTGCTGAGAGTCGTTCTGGAGACAAGAAAAATCCAGAGACAGATGATCAAATGGTTGATTGGAGAATGCCTCCTTCCTTGAAGGGGCTCTCCTCTTGTCCACTTTCTCACTCTTTGAAAGGACTTTCATACCTAGTGGATCAAACTTTTGGGGAGAGGGAATACAGTATCATATCAGGGCTGAGAAGGCGTTTCAGATGCAGGAAATTCTTATCTCTTTTTCACAAGTTTTGAAGGCTATAGGTCATTTTTAAGAGATCTGGTAACTCAGACAGGAGTTTCTAGTCCAGCACAGATGTTGCCAAGGGACATCTTTGAATTGTGTATTTCTGTACAAAATCAGCCTCGGTGCTGATAATGCTTTCTGGTGGCTTTACAATCTGTTGCACTTATTCTCACCACACAGCCAGAAAACACCTTTCTAGATAGCCTTCCATTATCACTTCAGCACCTTCCTGAAACGGTCTTAAGTCCCAAACCAGATAAAACCCAAGCTCATCAGGGTAACTAGCATTTAAAGGAGTTTCAAAGAGACACGAGCAGGTTAGGATTAGGCTCGCGTTGCTCCAGACTGACTGCTTCCCAGATTCTGGCCACAAATCTCATCTCCCCGCTCAGTGTTCAGCTCATACTGATGGTTCAAGAGTGAGTTAATTTCTTGGAAGAGTCTGATTCAATGACATTTAACTGAAGCTGGCAGGAGCCACGGAAGGGGAGAAGGCCTTACGAGGGGCGGCTGAGAGAGCTGGGGGTTTTCAGCCTGGAGAAGAGGAGGCTGAGGGGAGACCTCATTGCTCTCTCCAACTCCCTGAAAGGAGGTTGTGGAGAGGAGGGAGCTGGGCTCTTCTCCCAAGTGGCAGGGGACAGGACAAGAGGGAATGGCCTCAAGCTCCACCAGGGGAGGTTCAGGCTGGACATCCGGAAAAAATTTTTCATGGAAAAGGTCACTGGGCACTGGCAGAGGCTGCCCAGGGAGGGAGTTGAGTCCCCTTCCCTGGAGGGTTTAAGGGACGGGTGGACGAGGTGCTGAGGGACATGGGTTAGTGATTGATGGGAATGGTTGGACTCGATGATCTGGTGGGTCTCTTCCAACCAGGTGATTCTATGATTCTATGAAGTGCTGACAACACAAGGGCAGGACCACACCTGTGCTCCCTCCAATTAAAATGAGATCAGCTTGCAGCCATCAGACCTGATCATGGACCAGAGAGGGGATGACTAGTGGGATCATATTGTTAGGCGGCGATACAGAGGTGTCACGGGGACACAGGTTGCAAATGACCTCTGGGACTGAAGAGTCTTTTCCCTGCTCCCAGAGGAGTCGCATCACAGACTGTCCATCGTTATCACGAAGAGACCAGCAGCTCCACCGGCATCCCATAAATCACAGCTTATTGCAAAACACACGGGTGGGTGCCCTCAAAAGCTCTGTGGTGCTCTGGGCCAGCCTGGAGCTGAGAGCTTGTGGCTGCAGCGGTCACAGGCATCAGGCAGTAGCATCCGCAGCTCCCCACAGGTTTTTGGTTAGCTAGATGAAACCCAAATGTCTCATCTCCTGAATTTTGCTCTGAGGAAACTAATCCTTTTAAACTTGTTTGCAGGTGGCTGTCTCTGCTGCTGCTGTGTCAGGTAGGAAATAAAGAGATGTAATTTTCAGCTCAGCAGTATTGCACCTTCTTATGCAATCTGGTTAACAAGATGAGGGAACACTTGTAACTGAAAAGATCTGCTCCTGCCTGTGCTGCCTCTGTCTTACCTCGTCCTCCAGGGACCACGCTCTCATTTTGAGGACATAAAAAGCAGAACTGGAAAGGCACACAGCGTCAAGGGCAGGGGGAAGCGCCTGTGAAATACAACCCAGCGCGCTAGCCAAGTTTCTCCTGTCATAGTTGCAAAATGACTCGTGTGCTTGTACCTGTCTGAAGCCCTTAAATAACTTCACCAGAAGCTTGTCCTGTTCTCCCATCACATTCCACACGCTTGAGTCAGGTCAGCTCGATACATAAATGGGAGACCACAAAGGAGCAAGTAATCCAGATTCTGACAGTCTTCCCCTAGAATTTAGTCTTGACTTATACGATAGCAGCCAGTCACTGGATCTCAATGCTGTAGCCAACATGAAACACCAAAGTCCACCCTCTCATCACCCTTAAAGACCCTGAAAAGCAAAGGTCTTGCCCTCCCAACACCCACTGGTTTTAGACACATACAATTATGTTTTGCTGATTAGCTCTGACCCACTGCCCAGCCCTCAAACACTTACAGACGCATCGAACCCTCAGATGTAATCCTGGAGGATCAAATCTGGCCCAATTTAAGAAGCAAATCCCAGGCAGAGCAGCACAAACCTGTCTCCCTGCCCACAGACATACCTCTGGATGACAAATACTCCCAGGTGCATGGGGCTGTGGCTTCTGGGATTTATTTAATTACTCTGAGAGGCAAGAAGGTGGATTCAAGGAAGCTGTGAGTCAAAGAACTCCACCTGCAGATAGGGAAACCTCCCTGCTAGAACTGATGCAGCACAAGGAAGGAGGTGAGGTAGGGGAATGACAGCTTGAATTTGCCTGGTATCAAAGGTCGATGCCACTATTTCTGTGTGATCTTGTGTGCTCAACATAAAGTAAATATTTTTGACTCCAGCTGGACCCGTGGCTTTAATAAAGTTAAGTGAGAGTGAGCTGGACTGTCTCTGCCTCCTGCACCAACCACAAAATTATAGGTTCCTGTTATAGTCTGTATTAAAAGGTGATTTCACGGGATCCGTAAGAGGGTGATTTTCAAATGTGAGCTGGATCTGCAGGTCCGACAAATTTTTTTTGCATCATTCTCAGTCCTCTTTCCCCACCCACCTCCTCTCACTCTGACTTTTTCTTTTTTTTAACTTGCAGATGAAACCATGTGGATCTGAAAGTCACTGACACATGATCCCCCCAGTTCCCGTAACGGCGTTTGCCTGGCATCACCCTGATGCCACCCGTCTGCAAACCTGCAGGCTCTCTCCTTGGAGCTCCCTCTTTTCCCTCAGATGTGGAGCTTTCCCGACCCTTCCTTACAAATAAATCTCAAATCAGCCAGAGAACTCTGACACATTTTCTTGGTGTTTAACATCCTTGCTGCAGGCTGGCCTCGGTGTAACACAGCCACTTGTCTGCACATCAACTCTTATTCTGCAAAGGTTAAGTGATCGGTAATATTTTATATTTTTAAGGGCTGCCTCGTTCCACTGCAATTTGCATGTTCTGCTCTGCAAATATATCCTTGAATTGCAGCCACCTCAGGGGGAAATGCTGGAAATGATGACCAGGAACGTAGCATATGGCAGTGGGAAAAAAGGACGTGAAAAGCAAATCTCTGCTATTACTGAACACGATAAGATCTCAGATACACACAGGCTTGGGTTAAGAACTTGTTACTATGTATGAGTACATTTATTAAGCCTTCTTAACCCGAGCTTTCCGAGAGATCCTGTGAACATGGTTTACTTCCATAATTTCAGTTATAACGTAATAATACATGAGCTTAGAGAAAGGCTATCAGCTCCTGCTTTTATAGATATAAAAGCCTTCTGGCTGAGCAATTTTGATCAGCTATTGATCCACACGCCGATTCCTAGAATTGAGATTGAACAAAAAAAAAAAAAAAGTCTATTTCGTAGAATAGTTTGGGCTGGAAGGGACCTTAAAGATCATCCAGTTCCAACCCCCTGCGATGAGCATGTCTTCTAGCATCTTTTGTTTCTTGTATTTGACAGCTCTATGTGTGTATCAGGAGGGGTTTCTTCATGATTAAAGTGAGGGAATTATTCATGAGTGGAAACCTATAACAGCTTCAGACCAGAAGGCGCCGAGGAAGCTCAGATGTAGGAATGGTGGCTGAGAAAAATCTGGGTACTTTCCCACTGATCACCTTTTAAATGTCGAGCAGCTGCTGGAGTTTTCTGGGGATGACAACTAGGAACAAGTAACAAGGGGTATGATGAGAGGAAATGGCCTCAAGTTGTGCCAGGAGAGGTTTAGATTAGATATTAGGAAAAATTCCTTTATCAAAAGCGTGGTGAAGCCCTGGTAGATGCTACCCAGGGCAGTGGTGGAGTCTCCATCCCTGAAGAGGCTCAAAAAACACGGAGACGTGGCATTTCAGGATGTGGTTGGTGTTGTGTTGATGGTTGGATTGGATGAACTTAGAAGCCTTTTTCAACCTTAATGATTCTATGATTTTTTTTTTTAAATTTGAAAGAATAAAATACAAATAAGACTGAGTGCAGGTGGGTTCCTGATGGTGCAGGTGAAGTCTTCTGCTTCCCATTCTTCCCTTTCCTCCTCCCCTGCTCCGATTCAAGACAACAGCTGAACCTTGTATGAAGTCAGGATTGCAAGAGCAAGCCTGAAACGCTCCCTCTCTGGGTGATGAAGCATGCTGGCAGTTATTAGGTTTAGATCTTTCTGTAGGCAGCATATTGATGGAGAAAGTGCTGTGTATACAGTTGTTTATTTGCAAAAAAAGGTAACAGAAAAAAAAATTCTATTAAAATCCTGCACCTCTGGGACTGTCTTTGAAAGGAGTGTGATGTGACTTGAGGAGAGAAGTGATCAGCCTGTAATAATTTAGATGTTCCTGTTGCTATGGATACTTTCTTTTTTTTTTCTTTTTTTAAGTGAGGCATACTATTATAATTTAAATTTCCAGCAACAAAAAAGTAGCATATTAAACGTAATAAAAAAAAAGCCAGAGACATAACTGGTTTATTCTTTACTGTCAGTTTTACTTGTGCTGTGACTGTGTATAGAAGTGATAAAACGGCCACATCTGAGGAAATTTAGGACTTTTACACATTTTATTACATTAATTAGACCTTGGGCTCATACGTACGAGGCAGTAGCCAAGTGACAGGCCTGGTGCTGGGATGTCACATTAAAATTCATGCGCCGAGCCGGGCAAGGGAGGAGGGCTGAGCTGAAACAGGACCTGACAAGCAGCAAGTTTGGGGGCTGTTAGGGCAAGGCTTGGGCTGGGAGATGGAAACACGAAGGTACAAGCCAAATAACTCCCTGCAAAGTATCAGCTGGGAGGCTTTTAAGCAAAAAATTTTGCCTGGAGTGGTGTTGCCATCCATGGGGTTATTAACAGCCGAGACAGAAACTGTGGTTTGCAGCGAGGGTGCTGGGAAAACTCAGCCCTGAGACTGTTCTCCTCTTACACAGAGTCTGGGTTTTTTGATGGGGAAGAAATCGCTCACGGCGATGGCTGGAAAGGTGAAGAAAAACCCCTTGGAGGCAAGAAGTGAGTGATCAAGACCTGACTTCGCAGAGTGACTGTTTTGAAAGGGGAAGGAGAATCCCCTGGGCATCACCCCGGCTGCCCAGAGAGATGATGGCTCGGTGATGCCCTTTGTGCACGTTGGCTTCTGCCTGCAAAACCCAGAAATTGGAAGGCAAAAGTTTGGGGGAAACGAGGTGCTTTGGGAATAAATTGAAAGACAAGGAAGGCAGCAGGGGCTTCAGTGGCTAAATACTGTTTTTCTCACATCATGGTTCAAAGATCTGCATCAAGGAGGAGGAGGTTGCAGAATTATCCTCTGGTACCGCAGCCTGGGTGGCTCTTTGATTTCACCCGTGACCAGTAACGTTGCTCCTGCCAGGACAGGAGCCTTGGGCTGAGCCTACGGGCTTTAAACCAAGCTTTTAAAAATCCCTATTTTTCTCCCTGCTTCCTTATCTTTTCCAAGCTGCAAGGAGCAGCTGGGCGAGTGACAAATCACAGGAGTCAGCAGGGATTTTGGAGCCAAAACTTGACGGGGTTGATGTTTCACAACCTGCCTCTCCTGATCTTTTCTTCTGCAGGGAGAGGAGCGACCCCGAGGCCTGACGTGGGAACAGTGACGTTGGTGATAATCACGCTTGGATCCTGGCAGGGAAAGCGAAGAGGAGGGCTGGAAGGTGGCACGGTCCTTGTGAGCGCAGCCGGCGTCGCTTTTCCCTGCGCTCCCACGCTGGGTTTGCTGGCACGACCTGCGACTTCCAACGAGCTTCCAAGGAGCCCCTCCAATTGGGAATAAAAAATTCTCAATTGCAAAGACAGATTTCTGCGCTCACAAATCGAGGCCGACAGCTTTCCAGTGGGTTAATGCCCCGGGAGATGCTCGGTGCTGCCAAAGATGAACGGTGCCAACCGGGTGCTGGGTGGGATGGAGAGCCCCAGGCTCCAGCTCCATCCTCTGTGGCGCCTGGAAAGAGGCCAGTGCCGGCTGCTGAGGGCACGTGGCATGGAAAACAAAGTGCTAATCCGCTTTCCAGGCAGAGCAGAGGGTCCCTTGGACTTTGCTGGCCCAGAGAGCTGCCTCGCTGCACTGGGAGCTGCTGCGGAGCTGGGATTGAGAAGCAATAAATAATTTGATAGGAATGGTTGGACTCGATCCGGTGGGTCTCTTCCAACCTGGTTATTCTATGATTCTATGATTCTATGATTCTATGACTCTATGCTGGAGATCAGAGCCCAGTGGGAAAGGGACTAAGTGTGTGTGTCCAGCGTGAGAGGCTGGTGACAGTAGATTAAGCAGCACTTGGTCACTAACTACCTTCTACCTGCACATTCACTCTGCAACCGCCTCTGATCTTCCTGCACTTCCAAATCTGCTTTCTGGCTCCTGCTTTCTGGCCCCCTTTCCACTCCCATCTCAGAAGATTTCCTCTTCCTGCAGCTTTTTAATGACATGACATCCCTTCTTTTTGTAAAGCCAATCTTTCTTGCTTAAGCCGAGAACCAGCTGGAGATGTTTGCTTCTAGCAGGGGAGAAAAATAACAACCAAGCCCCAGCAACCCGCAACGCTCTTTCCCATTATCCTTCCCCTGGGTGTTAGAGGAGAGGTGCTAAATAAATGAAGTAATGCAATATTAAGACTCCCTCTGTCATAAGCAGTATCCGCTCGCTCCTGATAAATTGCTCGCAGTCAGATGCCGGCTTGCGGCTAAAAGGACTTCCGAGCCGAGGGCTGGTGGTGTTGGCCCCACTCCCTCGTGTCTCGTTTGCGCGGGGTAATTTCATCAGCTCCTGCTGATGGGCTCCCGTGTCCCATCCGTGCTGCGGGTGAGGAGAGGGACTGGGTCCTCCAAGCCCACACTGCATCTTGCTCAGCTCCAAATGTCCTGTGGAGCTTGTGGTTCACTCCGAGAGCTTTCTTTTTCTGCAACAGAAACGGGCACCTTCAACCCCTCGTTACCATCAATTTGATGGATCGAGGCACCAGGTTTCAGGGCAAGCGGAAGCAGAGCCTGCCAGCAGGTTTTCCTCTGAAGGAGAGCGTGAAAAAGTTAATTTTTGGACAAGTTTATGGATTTTTGGCACTGAAATGACTCTTTTTCAAGAGGAGAGACATTTGCACATTGAAGGGATTTGGTGGAATAACCCTGCACCCCTCATTGTGGGGACCACATTGGGGGACCTCTGGAGGAGAGGAGGATGAGGGGAGACCTTGTTGCTCTCTCCAACTCCCTGAAAGGAGGTTGTGGAGAGGAGGGAGCTGGGCTCTTCTCCCAAGGGACAGGGGACAGGACAAGAGGGAATGGCCTCAAGCTCCACCAGGGGAGGTTCAGGCTGGACATTCGGAAAAAATTTTTCACAGAAAGGGTCATTGGGCAGTGGCAGAGGCTGCCCAGGGAGGGGGTTGAGTCCCCTTCCCTGAGGGGTTTAAGGGACGGGTGGACGAGGTGCTGAGGGACATGGGTTAGTGATTGATGGGAATGGTTGGACTCGATGATCCGGTGGGTCTCTTTGAACCTGGTTATTCTATGGTTATTCTATGACCAAAGGCCTTGGCACGCGGCTCGGCAGCTCCCGGTGATGGCAGCTTTGACAAAAGCCCTTTGCTAGCCTTGCATCGCTGCCCCTGGTCTCCTGCTGCAGTATCACCTCGTGCCATTAAGTGCTGCAAACCCTGGAAGAAGTTCAAAAGCAGAGACCACTTACAAAATACTCTTCCGTTTGCTGACCCATGGCGAGCTCCTCTTGAGCAAACTTGGGACCCAGCAAGGCTGGCACCGAAGCTTTCAGCAAACGTGACCTTTGCCTGGTGTTTCTTCTGGTTCAGCTCCCCTCGGCTCTGACAGGGATGAACCTCACCCAGGTCTGGCGGTTCGATATTTCAAACAGCTGTCACGCAACGCCGACACCTAAGAGTGGAGGAGAGCGGCACTCAACCCGCACCCCCCTCCATCCCCACCCCAGGGCCTGCCCCATCCTGAGCCAAAATGCATTTGTGCTTCTCCACAGGGATGGTTGTTTCTTCTTGCTTCAGAGCACAGAAAGCCTCGCAGAGCAGCCCACAGCTCCTGGCACCCTGGGGCTGACTATAAAAAGCATCGTGCAAGCATTCAGGTGTTCAGATGAAATATTGCTCCCTTTATTTGTACTTTAAAAAAGAATGATCTGGGTAACGACGGCCCTACAACTCTCGCTCGAGCTTGGCGTGATTTTACAAGCTCTCTCGGTGCCCCAAGGAGGGAGAAGTTCAGAGCTTGAAATCCTGTCACACCGACTGCCGCCGTCCCTGAGGCCGGGAACCTCAGAGCTGGGTTCGGCCTCGACTTTGTCCTTCCTTGAAAGGAAAGACATGGAGCTGTTGGAGTGAATCCAGAGCGGGCCACGAAGGTGATCTGAGGGCTGGAGAACCTCTCTATGAGGCCAGAGAGAGTTGGGGTTGATCAGCCTGGAGAAGAGAAGGCTCTGGGGAGACCTTAGAGCAGCTTCCAGGACTTAAAGGGGCTCCAGGAAAGCTGGGGAGGGGCTCTGGATCAGGGAGGGCAGGGATAGGATGAGGGGAATGGTTTTCAGCTGAAAGAGGGGAGATTGAGATGAGATCTTAGGAAGAAATGTTCTGCTGTGAGGGTGGGGAGGCCCTGGCCCAGGTTGCCCAGAGCAGGGGTGGCTGCCCCATCCCTGGAGGGGTTCAAGGCCAGGTTGGATGGGGCTTGGAGCCCCTGATCCAGTGGGAGGTGTCCCTGCCCATGGCAGGGGTGGGACTGGATGGGCTTTGAGGTCCCTTCAAACCCAAACCATTCCATGATTCTATGATCACTCAAGAGCACTCCTTGAACAGAGAGGAAAAGGCAAGACCTGACAAAATTAATATGTGTAAACCCAAGCTGTAACTTGACAGCAACCAAATAGGTTTGTTGTTTCAGTTTTGGGAGGAGAATTAAATGATTTTTACGAGTCACAGCACCAGCAGTTAACGACATCGGCTCTGAACCATGTGGCTTGTGGTAGCTGCAGGTTTTGTTTCTTTAGCAGGTGATTTTGAGAGGGAGACTGAAGACGGGCTCTGCATTAGCTTCCTCACCCATGCTGGCTACCATCCATAGGATGGATGGAGTTGTTACAACCTATATTAGGAAAAAATTTTTCACGGAAAGGGTTATTGGGCACTGGCAGAGGCTGCCCAGGGAGGGGGTTGAGTCCCCTTCCCTGGAGGGGTTTAAGGGACGGGTGGACGAGGTGCTGAGGGACATGGGTTAGTGATTGATGGGAATGGTTGGACTCAATGATCCAGCGGGTCTCTTCCAACCTGGTGATTCTGTGATTCTGTGTAGACCTCGTGCCAACACGGAGTGACAGACCAGCATTTCACAGCCTGCGCCACCGTCTCTTGCTGCTGTGGCTGCTCCAAGGGAGGAAAAGAGGCAGCTCCACGTCCCCCGGGGTAGGCAGAGCCCCCAGTTCTCCTGGACGCTGCAGCAAACCGAGCAGGCAGCTGCTTTCCTTCGGTGCCATCGCCCCATCTCACCACGCCGAGCCCCTGCCTCCCAAGGACGCTGCCAGCGCCGGGGAAGGAAACGGATGCCGAGAGTTTAACTGGCACTTCAGAAAAAGGTCACATCAAAACTGAAAGATCAATTTGTTCCTCAGCGTCGCCATCAGTTATGCGTGAAGGCGCAGACTGCTGGGACTCGCGGACTCACAATCGGGGGCACCACCTCGCCCTCGAACAGGCAATTTAAGCAGAAAGATGAACATTTGTTGGATTTGTTTTGTTAGTCTAACACTGGGGAAGAGAAGAGGCACCTCTGCAACGTCTCCGTGCTCTGCCCGCAGCCCGGCTCCAATAGCCCACAGGGAGCTCGCTGCTACTCACAGGTTAAATCTTGTTTGTCAGCATCCCCAGATGAATGGTCGGACGCGATGATCCGGTGGGTCTTTTCCAACCTGGTGATTCTATGATTCTATGAATTTCTCCATGCGGTTCCCAGGCAAGTGTGAGCAGCTGGTGGCTGCAGGAGCCCAGTGGCTCCAAGCTCACAGCCAGCAAAGGCAGGAATTGCAGGGGGAGGATGAGTACGCAGGGCAGTGCTGGACTTGCTGGGCTGTTTTTAATGAAAAGGCAGCTGTACAAACTAAACTCCTCACAGGGGAGAAGCATTTTGCACAGCAACTCAGAAACTCTGTCACTTAAGGGATTTTGGTTTCTGATGCTACCAGCACCACGTTTACCTGCAGATGAGACCAAAGTACCAGCCTCTCTATCTGATCCTATAGAATCATGAAATCATTGAGGTTGGAAAAGACCTCTGAGCTCATCCAGTCCAACCATCAGCCCAACCCCACTGTGCCTGCTAAACTGTGTCCCCAAGTGCCACATCTATTTGAACCCCTCCAGGGATGGAGACTCCACCACTGCCCTGGGCAGCCTCTGCCAGGGCTTCACCACTCTGTCAGTGAAGAAATTTTTCCCGCTATCCAATCTAAACCTCCCCTGGTGCAACTTGAGGTCATTTCCTCTCATCCAGTCACTTGTTATTTGGGAGAAGAGACCAGCACCCACCTCCTTCCCAGGAGCTGCAGACAGCAACGAGGTCTCCCCTCAGTCTCCTCTTCTCCAGGCTAAACAGACCCAGGTCCCTCAGCTGTTCCTCATAACACCTGCACTCCATACCCCTCCCCAGCTTTGTGGTCCCCTTTGGACATGCTCCAGCAGCTCCTTTACCTGGAGGCCGATCCAGCGATGCAGAGGCTCAGGCAGGGATGGATTTACAAGTCACCTCTCAGTCTGGAGCAGGAGGGAAGGCAGCCGTCTCACATCCCTCTGTGGCCACACTCAGCCCCACAAGTGTTTCCTGCAGGCAGCACCACCAGCTAGTGCCTAATTTCTCACCTTGATGGCCCTGGAAACTCTTCTGAGGGACACAAACCTCCTGCAGATGTTTCCAATCGCTTACTGCTGCGCATCAAGGGAGGCAGCAAACTCCACCAGCTGGAAATACAAAAGCTTCTCTACATGTTAAAAGCAGCATGATAAAAACAAAGAGACCCAGCACAGAGATTCAAAAAAATGGTGTAAGGTTTATTTTCCTCAGTATGTATATTCTTTACAGCAGAAGGTTTTCTTAAAAAACTATATACACACAGGTCTAGTACTGTGCATCTCAGTATGTGCTCCTAGAGTGTCTAGAAAGGGAGAAAAATCACTGTACAGAGAAATCCTCGTGGCTCATTCTTACAGCCCAAGCTCTTTCCTAGGCGAATCCCCACTCCCCAGGGGCAGGACAAGGCGCTTGATACAACCACTTTGTTTTGGCATCGCGTATGCAACTGGTTCATGTCTCTACCATGTGCCTCGAGCACCAACAAACTGAATGAACCATGGAACAGTTCGGGTTGGAAGGGACCTCAAAGCCCATCCAGTCCCACCCCTGCCATGGGCAGGGACACCTCCCCCTGGATCAGGGGCTCCAAGCCCCATCCAACCTGGCCTTGAACCCCTCCAGGGCTGGGGCAGCCACGATTCCTTTAATTGTGAGACAGACGCTACACGTGCGATCAAATAAGTGACGGGCACAGCAGTTTCAGGATGTAAAACTGCTTTAAACACAATTTTGCAGGATAAACAGAGCACACATTTTATTAAGAGACATGGTGAGTCAGCTTCGCAGGTCCTTGATACCTTCTCACAACAACACTTAGGGATAAAAAACATCAAATCTAAGTCAGAGTCACTCAGCTGTTTCCTAATAAATTCTTACAGCTGACAAAGAGGTTTTTTTTTTTTCCTGCAAGCAGTTTTAAAGAGTTATAAAGAGCTATCTGGGGAATGAATTAGTGTTTCAAACCCAAGTTACAAATCTATAAAACAGATTAGTATACTTCACATAAGGCCACAAACACTGCAAACTGTCAGTGCGACTATTTAGGATCATTAAACTTAATCTTTTAATTAGCATAAGCTTTATTCCTCCATTATTTATTTTCAGTTCCAGGAGCAGATGAAGTTTCCTGAGCCTCACAGGAGACACGGCCGTCGGAGGGGAAGAGGATCGGAGTCGAGCTGGAAGGGGCACCTCTTGGCTAATTGAACACTCAGGTATTGGCCTTGCCTAATCCAATTCCATTTGAGTCTATTGAGCGAGCAACAACCAAACGGTCCTTAGACAGTAGAGGCATGCACAGCCAAATCCATTTAGCAGAGCCAAGAACACAGATCTATTGTGCTGCTGGCTTCACCCAACCTGCAACTTTCAACACGCTTTAGCAAAACAAATGGTTCCTCCTTGGTGGTTTTGCTTGTCAAGCCAAGAGGGCAACAGAGCCTCAGCATTTCGAGTCGCATCACAAACAGTGCACGGGAGTAGTCAGCTCTGAAACAGACTGGGTTCAGGGTTTTTGGGGGTAAATAGCTTCTGGAAGAGAAGTTACAGGCACTGCTTACCTCGACAATTCGGACCACTGCTTGCCGTTCAAGTTATAAAGTGCAAAACTTCCTAAGAGTCTTTGGGTTAAAAAGTGTCAATTCCCATACGGAGCTGGCGGAGAAAGAGCCAGAACGCATTGGGGTGATTGACAACTGTGAGAGTATCACAGACATTCACAACAAAAGCAAGATCTCTGCTACCTCTTTGATTTTGACACTGTTAGCAGCTGCTGCAAATCTCCTCCCCTCGCCTCGGCAGGCGATGTGGTGTTCAAGAAACGGTGGATTAGTAACAGTTGTGCTTGCAATTGCATTTGCATCTGCAGACCTTTGTCTAGAGCAGTATATACAGAGAGACTTTGGTGTTGCATAGTCTTTTTTCAGAGAGAAACAGGCACTGCTGGAGGTTCTTCCATCGTCTATTGCCATCTAATACTGTAGATGCTCTCCACACCTTCCAATAATACATGTAAACTGTAACGGCTGTGAATAAATATATTCAAGAGCATCTTGTGGTTTCAACAAAAGCAAGGTATAAAAATCTGTGTTACATTTCCTAAGCTTTGGTCTAAACTGTGCTGTAATGTCACCTGGCTTGGTGAAGAGCCCTCAAGAGAGTCCCCTGGGCACAGCACCCAGAACAGCAAGATTCAGTCCATGGACTTTTAGTGGTTATTCTCTTGTCAGCTGTTAGATGAACTCGACCTCAAAACATGAACAGATCGTCTTTCTCGCCTGTGTTGGAATCTATTTTATTCCAGTCCACAGGTGAGAGTGTTTCTGCGCTCTGGATGTCTTGGGCTGTCAGTCCCGTGTCGAGGACATGAGGGTTTGTTCTCGACTGAGCCAGTCTGAGAGGGAAGAGAAACAGAAAGTAAGAACACAAATCCGTGCAGTTTATAGCCTGGATGCTCCATGCATCTGTAACACCGAACCTGACCTGCAGCTCCACATTTCAAAGCCCTCTATTGGAATGAAATGGTTTAGTAAGGGGAGAGCTGGCACATAACATTTGCAGCTTTGCTGCTGTTTTATCCTAATATTTGCCCTGCCAGCATCCCAGGAGTTAGCAGTCTGGACATCTCATAAATTAATGGTCTAGCAGAACGGTGCTTTTTTCCTTCCCCAAGCCGGCGGGTGTGTCCTTAGCTGGGATTTCAGTGTAAATGCTCCGCTGACCAAAGCAGCAGCCTCACAGCAGTGACTCAGTTTTCATGGGAGGGTGTCTGGACATGCAGCGTGGCTGCAGCTTTCTGCAACCCAGGCATTTAAGTCCTTTAGTTAAGACCCAGCAGGGCTCAGATGATGTTTAATAGCCCACAGCGTCAGCTTGAAGGGTTCTTCATCTCAGCCCATCCTAACAAGCCCTGGTCTGTTGTGTTGTTATTAAATACCTCTGTGAAAGTGTAACACTGCAGCATCAATTCTCCCAGGGCCAAAGGTTAACTCAAATATTTGGTGTTTCATCCAGCGGAGGCACGATGGCGAATAAGCCTCGGAAGAAACCAGCCACACGCATGGGTTTTAATAAAGAAGAAAAATGACCAGCAGTGATGATGTGTCTGGAAGGCTCTCGGAAGCATCCGCCTCGGAGGAGGAGCAGTCCAAATACTGAGTCACCAGAAGGCCAAGGGTGATGTGACAGCTCGGCATCCAGCAATGCAAAACAAACGACCGCAACCAACATCATCTGCTTAATTAAGTAGGGCAAGGAACAGAGGTGAGGAAACGAGATAACATGAAGTCATAAATTCAGGCAGCCCCTCTATCAAACTTGACTTGGGAACAGGGCTACCATGGAAGTGGAAGCTGTAAATCACTTCTGAGAGCCAAATAAGGCAGGAAGGTCTGTTTCTGTAGGGCTGAGCGTGCAATTCTTTGCGCTGCTGCAAACCTTGGTGGAGGTGAGCGGCTCTACAACGGCGCTGGGCTCGGCCCTGCTCCTGCCTGACTCCCTCTTTTAGTGCCTCCCAGCTGGAGAGGAGGCTGCCTGTAGCATCTGCACTCAGGGCAGCTCTTTACTCTAAGTGGGGTCTCCGCAAACCGCGCTGCCCCAGCAGCTTCACACACTGATCTAGAGGATGAGACCTGCGTACACTAAAACATCCTCGTCACCGGCAGCAGTCTGCCTGCCTGAGGACCGGCAGGAAAACTCACCTGGAGGAAAATGGATTTGTTTAACATTGCTGGATTGCTCGGCGTGCACGTGCAGGGAAGCTCCTAATCTGGACTGGGGAGTCCAGAACGAAGCCAAACGAAGCTACGGCCACAAACTCTGAACGTGCTCAGGTGCACGACTTCAAAACTGGTGCATCAGTCGCCCTGATGCAACTTGTGCTGCAACACAGACTGGTGGAGCAGGGAGGCTGCCCTCAGCAGCTGCTGGTGGCTCAGGGACAGATGGGAATGAGGTCCCAGGGTTATTCCAAACCTCATGCAGGAGTGAGGGTGGGTAAAGTCTAGAAGCGGGGACCAGCATCACTGCAGCTGCAATGGGGGCTGGAAACAGGCAGCCTCAAACCATCCTCGCGAAGTGGAAGCGGACGCACCAACTGCTCGGGGAATTAAATTCCCTATCACATACAGCCTTTCTCCATCCTTAAAAGGTTGTCAAAATATTTGGCTTATCAGCCAGCCTCAAAGCCTATCTTTCAATTACCAGCTGAGGCACTGATGGGGCAGCTGCCTAGGTCAGATTGCGGCAGCTGATTAGATTAAAAGCATTATTAACAGCCAGTCACCAGCCAAGTCCCCAGGGCTGCTCCCCAGTGGCGTGAACTCGTAAAGGGAGTTATTAGAATTACCTTGAAAATGCCTCGTCGAGACCATCATCCATTTCCTTTGTTAAAGAGATAAAAAGAGAGAGAAGTAGTTGCTAAGAGAATGCACAAAAGTGGATTTAGAGATCCAGCTCTGCACTTGAGCACGCCAGACAAAACATACAGGTATATTGATTTGCAAGTGCCTAAAGCAACACAATCTGCCTCCTCAGGCAGGTTTTATCTCACTCTCTGCACAAGCTGCAGGGTGGAGGTGTAACTCTGGGTGGTCCAGGCTTCCTCAGAGCGATCCCAGGGCTTGGGTTTGGATCCCTCACAGTGCAGGGATGGGGCAGAGGCTTAGCCCTTTCCCACCGTCTCAAACCAGGCTAATTCTGCCCTGCTGCCTGCATGGGCTGGACTTGGCCCAGCAGCTGCACCACATCCCCCTCCGGGGTTAACCGCAGCTCTTCCAGCTACTGCCACAAGAGTGGCCCGAGCTGCAGGTTCCTGCTCTGACAGAGCTCGATAAGATGCTCCAGGGAACCCTCGGGGCTTTTCTGGATCAGGAACCCAAAAAGCAACTCTGCAGCAGCCCAGGGGGAAGATGCCCTGCTTGCAAGCACTCCTGGATCCTTCATCTTTGATCTGCTCCTACAGATTCCCAGAGGAAGCATTTGAGCTGCCTGGGGGAGGAAGGTTTCATAGAATCACAGAATCACCAGGTTGGAAAAGACCCACCAGATCATCGAGTCCAACCATTCCCATCAATCACTAACCCATGTCCCTCAGCACCTGTCCACCCGTCCCTTAAACCCCTCCAGGGAAGGGGACTCAACCCCCTCCCTGGGCAGCCTCTGCCACTGCCCAATGATCCTTTCCGTGAAAAATTTTTTCCTGATGTCCAGCCTAAACCTCCCCTGGTGGAGCTTGAGGCCATTCCCTCTCGTCCTGTCCCCTGCCACCTCGGAGAAAAGCCCAGCTCCCTCCTCTCCACAACCTCCTTTTAGGCAGTTGTAGAGAGCAACGAGGTCTCCCCTCAGCCTCCTCTTCTCCAGGCTAAACACCCCCAGCTCTCTCTCCCTCCCAAGGAGGAAGAAGGGCTCTGTGCGAGGGCTTTGCTATTCCCAAAATCTTGTGGTGCACTTATGGAGTTTCTGTAATATGTAAAGTATGAAAGCCCTGCAAGAAGAGTGGGATTGGAGACTGCTGATAAGCCTCCATGATTTGATACGACTTAGAGCTGATCTTCAGGTTTAAGCCGAAAAGCCTCAGGCCCAAACCCAGTAGACTCAGGCTCCAGGAAAAAGCCTTTATCATCCCATTCTCCAAAATTCAGCGTATTGCCAGAGCAGGCATGTGGTGGGAATGAGGTCCCAGGTCAAGAGGGACTTCAAAGATCATCTGGCCCGGCTGGTGAGGCCTCCCTAGGGATGCACACCCAGGCATGCTGGCTAGACTGTTATTTTTCCATTAGCGATCCATGAAGCAATTAAGCCAGATGATTGAGGACATTTTAGAGAAGCCACCCATGCTCACACAAGCAAGATACAGCCACAAACAAGACCGAGGGAAAATAAGAGTAATAAGGAACATAAATATAACCTGGTTTTAGTGAACAGTAAACAAAAGCCATCAACATAATGACTTTTTCCCCTGAATGGCACAGTTAGGTGGTCTCTCAATTAAGTGACAAACCACTGAGAAATGCTGCTCAAGAATAAGTAATATTCAATTACCTGACAGCGGCATTTCTCAGAGTGCCTCGCAATCTCCTTCATTTATTTACCGAGCCTAAAAAGGGCAATGGGTACTTGAACGCTAATCGATCATTTCAAGTAGGACACTGAAACCCTCGCTCAGGAATCTCTGCATGAACAGCTCAGCCGTCCCAGAGCTCCTGGGGGAAATTTATCCAAGGAGAAGCACTATGATGGGACCTGAAGCACAAGAAATGGAGGTGGCATCGCACCCTTCAGCTCAGGAGATGCCGCAGTGCCCCAGGCACACACTTACCCACACCACGTTGTTATTTACAGAGGAGCTGGGCCCAAAAGTGCTGTTATCCAAGCACGGGGAGTCTGTCCTGCTGGTCAGGGGTGATTTGGCAGGATCTTCTAAATCCAGCAAGTTCCCCGTGGCCGCTGCTGTGAACAAAGTGGAAAGGGAATGAGGCAGGGGAGAGGAAATCAGAGACAACACAAAAGCAGTGTCGTGCAGTAATCTCTTCCCCTCAAGAGGGGATCAAAAGAGTGGCATTGAATTCCTCCAGGATGGCCCCAAATTTGAGCCTGGAGGAGCTACGTTCACCCAGGCTGGGGATCTGGTTTCAGACTGAACAATTTGTGATGTTGATCAGGCACCTAAGACCTCTTCAAGAGGGATGAAGGGACGGATTGGCCACCTCCCCACTCCAGCAGAGGATGCTCCTGGGTACCCACGTAGAGCATGAGTCAGGATCAGCCCCAGGCAAAGCTGAGACATCCTCACCCCAGGGTATCCCAACCCCAGTGCTTCGTAGCTCCATGTGGGAACAGACCCCAAACAATTTCCTCAGCTCAGCCCACAGCATCGACTCAGCACCTTACAAAGATGCATCATTATTTTAAGGCCCTGAGGGCAAATGCTGCACGAGGTGAAGAGTGGTTTGTAGCTTGTGGGCTGCTGGTACACCACGGACTGGCTTGTTTCAGGGAAGCCTTGGATCCATCACCCTGCAGTAAGGGTGATGCAGAAGCGCTCCAGCTATAGAGCACCCCCACACAGAAGCCAGAGCCCATTCCTACACCCGTGGCAGCCCCAGGCATCATTTATCCCAATGTGCCACCGCCTGTGACAGATTCCTCCAGTTCTGGGCCTTCACACGAAGAAATGAGACGTGCCAGTTTGGAAGGAAGCCCAGTTTAATGCTGTTTTCCTCCGTGCCAAATCCTCTTATCTCCATGGCCAGCATGGAAGAGAGATTAGCCTTTTGTCCCACTTCTCCCTGGCTACGCGTCTTGCATTTCAGAGGCAGCAGAGAAGCCACGCAAGGCATTGAATTATGAGGCAGTTTACTATTTAACTGTTTTATTTTCACATGCCTCTCCTTCCTTAGGAGAGCCAGAGCAGTACCTGGATATCCATCTCCTTCAGCCAACGGGATAGCAAGTCATTTTGGACTGGTACAAACCCAAAATCAAACTTGGGATGTGCGAGTCTGTGCTAAGCTCATAAGGACATTATGGCCAATTTGTCTCAAGCAGAAGTAAACAGATTTGGGGCAGCAGCTGCTAATGAGGGTCTGCAGGAGATATTTCAGGGGAGACAGAAGGACCTGGCAGGCAGCCTCCACATCCAAAGTACATCTCTTCTACAATAGAACCATTTGCTCCTTGCTCATCTTCAAAGCCCTCCCAGGAGGCTGCCTCACTCAGGAAAAACCCCACAGGACCTCAGGCTGCTCCCCATCCCCAAGCTGTTGGTGACTTACATGTGTCTGAACGGACAGGGGCTTCTGAGCTGGGGCTGCTCGTCCCTTCTCCTTCCAAGATGGACCTTTCCCGCTTCTCCTTCTCTGAAAAAGAAGGAGACCCCATCACTGCCCGCAGAGTGCTTCCCTGCCAGTTTTTAGGGTGGAGGGACAGGGAGGACGGTGAGGATGAGCCACCAGGTCTCTTCTCCCCAGAGCAACCACATGGAAGGTGAAAGCAAAATCCTCAATAGCAGCCAGGCTCTGCAGTTCCACAGCCAAGCACCAAGCACCAAGCCCCTCACAGCACGCCTACATCACAGGAGCGCAGCCAGAATTTGGTTGGATTTACAAGGCTGTCAAGAGAATCCTGGAAGATGCCTTAAATCACATCGGAGGTTGGATCAACCTTAACAGCAGCCTGGAAATCTGGAGGGCGAGGGGGAAAGGCACTTGAAAGCTGGAAAAAAAAAGTCATCCCTTGAAATCCTAGACGAAGAGTGGGAAGAGAGAAGAAAACCTCACCTTCCTTAGCAGCTTGCCAGAACTCAAATGCAATTTTGAAGGCCTGGGCTACGGTGAGGGTGACCGCTTGCGCCTGGAAAGACAGCAGGGAGGCAGCATGTTAATGGATGGGTCTGCGTGTAGATTTAAATCATTTGGAGGTTTTGCTCTGCAGATTCACATTAACCTGGATCCAACCAGTTCTCCATTGTGCAGGCTCCACGCCTGGCTGGGGAGAAGTAATCAAAGATCAATGGAAGCAGAGACTTGCTCTGTGTAGGACACGCAACTCGTTGTGGATTTGTCTTTAGGTGTAACTACAAGAAGGAGGAGGCATGAATGTCACAGGCACCGCGCTGATGGATGGGGACAGAAGAGCTGCTCCCGACCGCAGGACCTGCGCGGGACCTAAAAAAATTCAAGTGCTGCACAGCTCCAGGCTCATCCTTGCAGAGGATCCCTCTGAGGGATGTGGCCTGGGCTGCACCTGAAGAGCATCATCCACCAGAACAATTTCAAAGGGAAGCAGTGCCTGGGCTAAGCCCTGGACCACTCTTGGCCACATCAGTGCTGGGAAGGGATATACAGAGCTGTGGTCCATCCCCTCTATGGCTGGATCCATGAGGATGCTTTGAATTTGCAGCTCTCTCCAATGGGAAGCCACCCGAGAGGCAGGACAAGAGAGACCCCAAGGGCTTCCCTTGGCTCCCCCGAGCTACACTGGGGTCTTGCTGGCTTCGGCCAACACTGAGGGTTTGTTTTCCAAAAGCCAGAGTCACAACAGGAGCAGGGACACCTTCCCTCTAGCCCCTCCATTCTGCCCCAAGCTGATAGCTTGAGCAGCATTAAAAAACCCCACCACCTTCAATAGCCCGAGCTGCTGGAGGATGTATAAATAGTGCCATAAATGCCACTTTCATTAGGAGAAGGCAGAGCTCCCGAGCAATTTAAGTACAAGGAGATAACGAGTAGCACTCTGCAGGAGCCTGGAGGCACAAGTTTGCTTTCCGAAGTTGCAAACTAAACAAATCCGGGTGCGTAACCCGCAGCCCCTGGGAGCGGGGAGGACAGAGACATGATGGGGAGCACGCACAGGGCACAGGCGTCCCCCAGAAGCCAGACAGGAGGGGTGAGGAGCCCCAGCAAACCCCTTGCTGCCAATTAAGCCTCGCAAAGCTCATTTGAATGTCGGAGCTATTTACATCTTTGATGGAAGTGCAAACGCTTTATGGCAAAAACTTAAATATGGTAATTAAGTATGAAACTCCTCACAGCTGTTTACAATTTAAGCTGTCACATCTGAATCAAGTTTAATAGACCCAGAGACCGTTGAGAATTACCCATGAACTAAAAATACGGACTAATTATACACCCATGACTGGGAGCTGTGTGTACATTCAAGGACCCTGCCCTGGGGCAGGGACCGTCCCTGGTCTGGGGACAGGGCACGGCGTTCATGCATTTTATAGACAAAATACTTCTAGTTATTGCCACAAAAGGCCTTGGAGAACCTTATTTGGAGGGAGACGCACTGAGCTGATGTACCACTGCGATAATTCTTTTAGCACTGGGGAGATTTAAATTTTAATTTGCAGAGCGAAGCTTATCTTCACCGTGCAAGGATGGGAGCACACACCGCAGAAAGGAGACAACTTGTAGCTTCCATTATTCTCTCACTGGGAAAAAAAAAATGAGGCAGGAGAAGCACAGAATGTTAACAGAGCTGCAGCAGCCGTGCTTCGGACACAGGGATGCTCCTAATCACAGGGATGCTCGTAAGGACCCAGGGATTGGATGCATCAGGTGGGAACAGCTCTCAGAAGGTTTGTTTCCCTGCAGATTTGAGTGATCCTGTTCTCCAGTCCCAAAACAGGCACCAGAAGAAGGACTTCTCGGGGCAGAGGGATCCTACCTGCCCTTCCTCTTCCATAGAGCCTCCTTTCTGTTGTGAGCAGGGGGCTCAGTCCCACTTCTGGCTCCATTTGAGAGACCTCCAGGGCTCTCCTTACCTCACTTGCACTGGTGCCCAGTGACCCACTTCTCCCCCTAGCCAGGTCATCAGTGCTGGGTCTCTGCCCATCCTGATGCACTGAATCAGCAGGAAAACTATCCCATGAGCAGGTTCAAAACAAGAGCCGGAGACTGTTTTCCATAGACAGATCTCTCCCTCGAGCCCCATCCTCAGCACGCAGCAGGTTCTCCTGCACTGCTCCCATGCAAAGACCCCACTAAAAATGGGACAGGGAGCTTCAAGAGCAAGAAATCGAAGGAAGCCAGGGCAGTGAGCCCAGAACCGCTGGCTAAATGCCTCCCATCAATGCAGCCGCCCCCTGGGCACCTCGCTGCCAGCCTCCCTTGAGACCTCAGTGCCTGCCAAGGCCTCTCCACACGCCGGGCTCAGCCAGGCGCCAGCAGCCCCGGAAAGCAGATGTCGAGCAGGGAAGAGTCCCAGCAGCCAGGAGCACAGCAGAGCAGAGGTGTTTCAGGTGCTGGTGCGGGGCCAGGTCCTCTCACACCTACCCCGGACCTCGGAGCAGAGCTTTTACCTGCCAAGACGATGGGCTGAACCCAGCCCGGAGCTACGTGCGCTCGAGAGCGACAGCCAGGCAGCACCGCCAGGATCCGCTGCCTCCAAGGCGGCAGGGATGGCAACAGGAGGGTGGGTGCTCTCCCACAGCCGTTTGCTGCAGCAAACGCCCTAAGCAGGGGCAGAGCTGTTATCTCACCGCCACATCCCCTCTCTCTCTGCTTCCTCCTCCTACAGCCACATCCCCATTTCTTCCTCTGGACTGACCATTTTCCGTTTGGTACAGAGGAAGGCATGGCACTCCAGGTTCTCATTGAGCTGGTTCTGGGCAATGTAGGCAAACACTTTATCGTGGATCTTGTCTGCTGTGCAGTAGGATATCCTGAAAGACAGAACGAAACGTCTTGTCTGGGGCACCGCACACAGGAGTGAGCAACCAACCCCTCCTCTGACCTAACCCAGGGCTTCCAGCTCTGGGGCCAAGCAGGGAAGGCAGAGGGAGCGTGGGAGCGTTACCAGGCTTCAGCACAACTTCTTCCCAAAGCAGAGGGGTCGATGCCACTGGCTGGAGCTTAAGAAGAGCCCAGAGCAACTCCCACAGCCATGGTGTGAGCCATGTGCATGTAGGAGGTAGGAAAGAAGAGAAAGCGTTCCATCTTGTGGAAAAGGACAGGTTAGAGAAGGTAAAGAGTCTCTAGTGTGCCAGCCTGGGACTATGCCTGACAAATGCTCTGCCTTCAGAAGAGAGACTCTGGACGATCGTGCTCGGAGGATAAGCTTGCAAGGAGAAAGAAGGACTTTTTCTCAACCTACAATTTAATCTTGAGGCTCAAACAAGGGAAAGACATTAATGCAGGGATGCCCAAGAAAAGCAGTCAGAAAGGCTGAAATACAAGCTCAGAGATGCGCAATAGCAGATGCACAGGGTTCTCTGAGACCTCTGAGCGCTCGGGACACAGGGAAGGAGGTTCAGCCTCCCAATTGCAGTGTCCCCAAAGATCTCCCAGCCCCCAGGCAGGGCAGAGCTGACTCCAATATGCTGAATAAGGCTCTGGAAGAGCAACAGGCTGAGGAGTTTGGGGAGAGCAGGCTACGATCGAGAGCTCAGCTCCCTTCTGCAGGGCAGCGGGTCCCTCAGCATCAGCCACCATTTCCTCCCATGGGTCCCTCTGTACCAGGAGCTGCAGGACTGAGCATCTCGTCTGAAGACAGCAAGCACCAGCCAAAGCAGCCCCAGAAGTTTAGTGCAAGGCAGCAGGTACTAGCAGGGAGCAAAGCCTCTTCCCTGGGCATGCAACAAATCAGAGAGGTGTTAAGGAAAGAGAAAACGCCAGGAAAAACTGGGATGCTTTGGTTAAAGGTCTCCCATGGCCCCAGGTTGTCCCTTCAGCTCGTGCTCTCACTGCCCCCGAGAGTTTGCAGGGAGGGGACAGGAAGGTTCCAGCTCCCACCAGATGTTGAGACTTAAAAAAGCCACATTCAAAATCTATTTACAACACATTAGTTTCCTGGTGTGTGTGAGGATGCCTCTGCTCAATGGCCTATATTTTCTTTTCCAGAGCTGAGCCATACCATGTATAAAGAGGCACTCGGAAGTTCACTCCTTTCTCCCACAACAGTGTTGCTGCTCTTTCAATAATTGTGACAAAGCCACAGAAGGTCATCATCACAGGCACGTGGCCCTCGCAGCACCCCCAGCGCTCAGCTCAACGTTCGATGGCCAATTATTTCCAGGGAAAGGATAACACGCGCCTGCGAGCCAGTTTTACAACAGAGGCCTCTGGCAGCGGCACATCTGGTGACAGCGGCTGTTTTAGCAGTGGCCACCCCGTCCTGCTCAAACACCTGATCTGGGGCAAGAGCTCTGAGCCAGCACCTCCCCAGAGAGCAGAAAAGCCAAAGAGAAGTCAGCAGAGGTGTTAGAGGAAAGCCCTGGCACCGCCACCGGTGAAGCACGCTCGCAGAGGAGGGAGGCGACCCCTCCACAAACACAAACCCCAGGTTTCACCTTAACTCCCCCTCATGCAGCACCAGCATCTCTGGGGAGCAGCATCATTCCTCGTGCCAACAGCCTATGTAGGACATGCTGAGTTCAGCCAGCTGGATCGAGGGGATGCTCGTACACGAGCACTGACTGGCAGGAACAGCTTTATTGCCAGCTGTTAAAGCGTCCAGGCAGAATTTAAGGCAGCATCTTAAAACCCAAACCCCCCACAGCTCTGCCTGCCCTTCACACCAGTGCAGCGATCCTGATTTTGGCGTGATGGCACTCGTGGCTGCTGTGCCCAGCTCTGCTCTGTGGCAGCTGGTTTATCTCCTGGAGAGGGCTGAGGCTCAGCACCGGTGGCCGTACGCAGCTGCTTAGTTTAAACTGGAGAAAAGCAAGCGGGTTAGTTTGGTTAAAGAGAGTGAACCAACCCAGTGCTCCCCAATCCACATTTAGCAAAGGGGTACAGAGCAACAGGTGAAGAAGAAAAGCAGAGTCAGGGGGATGCAGGGGAAGAAGCGATGGAGGAGGTGGAGAAGGGCCAGATCTGAGCTGAGCTCTGCTACGCCAGGCCTGTGCCTGCCTCCAGCCTCTCCTCGGAAGAAACACTTGCCAAAGGCTGAGGAGCAGATATGGGATAACCCCATCCTCGTCCTCCCCACCCTGCTACTGGGTCTCAGCAGCTGTCCCAGCTCCACTCTTTGTCAGAGCTACTTAAACAGATCAGAGATGCAGAGCAGCCAGCGAGGGGAGGGCAGCCCTGGGTCCTCACCCGCTCAGAGACGCTCTGATGTCTGTACTCGACTCTTGCCATCACTCTGATGCTTTGGCTTTTCTAATGCTGAGAAGAGGCAGTAAAGCCACACGTACCTGTGGAGCACTTGGCTGTGGACCTGCCATCCATACACACGACACCTCCAGGCTTGTTATATCTTTCCCTACCCCTGGCTGGGCACTTATTGCACCAGATGTAAATCTACCTCAGATTTAGCAACGGCCCTCCTTCCCCACCACTGTTTCCACCAAGATGTGATGGCAAGTGAGGCATCAGCTCAGCCCAGGTGGAGATCAGAGTAGACAAGGACCCTCGGGGCACACACCCACTGAAGCGCATCCTGGAACCCACCTGTATATGGAGACATTCTCGATCAGCTCGTTTGTTCCGCTGTCATTCAACACGATCCCTCTAGGTGAGACTTTCAGAGTCACTTTCTGCAGTTTCTTTCCACTTGCTTTTGCCTTTGGGAGGAAAAGGGAGAGGAAAGTCACAAGCTTTTAAAAATGATACATCCAAAGGCACAGAAGCAGAGCAGATACTCTGGATACCACAACCCAGCAGGCACATTAATAAGAGTTGTTGGTACAAGAGAATGCATTCACTTCCAGGTGTGACAAGGCACTCGTTAGAACTTTTCCTTCCCTGAAGCAGTGATTTTTGCTGGCATTAATGAGACAAGGACACAACCCCTCCACTCCACCCCACCCCACACAGAGGTACTTCCATCCCAGCACCTTTATGAGGACTTCCCTGTGGGCCAATGGGACAAAGCAGTTCAGCTCTGGCCTGGAGAGTTTGGTCTTTAGGGCCAGCTCCGGAGCAGAAAGGAGACCAGCACAGCAAGGGACAGTCCCACAGGACACAGGCTCCCAAGCAGCTGGCTTCAAACTGTGCTGCCAAACCTTATTCAAGCAGCAAAGCATCCCCACACTAAGGTCAGGACATGAGCTTAAAAAGTAACCAGATTTTTAAGGGCCACTTTCTCTCATTTACTACTCTCATCCTTTCACCCTTCAGGCTACATTTGGCTCGCCTCCCAGCTTCTCTCCCTAAAAATATACACCGCGGGCAGACTGCAGAGCTGGACCCTCAGCCCTGCACCCTGCGCACCTCGCTTGAGCCACATTCAGACCAGCCAGTGGTAGGTCTTGACCCTCCAGGCTGGCCTCAGCCCTGGGGCTTTTATTTAAAGGCTCTGTTCTCGGTCGATCAGAGCAGACGTGAAAGGCTTTGCCAGTGGCTCCCGTTTCATGTGAGCCCTCCCCTCCTGTCCAGCTCAGCACATGCCAGGAAAGGATCCATCATTACTCAGCGCAGCTCGCCACCCCATTGAGTTTTATGATGGTTAACTGTACGGTTGGGTCTTTGCCTCATTCAGTTTTATAAGGCTTAAAGAAGTGTTAATTTTACTTGGAGCCTGGTAAGCAGGGGCTCCAGGGAGGCTTGGTGCTAGAGGATGGCTGAAAATCTATCCCTCTCGCATCAGAGGTCAGAGCAGACAGTCGCTGCATTGGCTGGGAATTGAGCAAGCTGTCCTGCTCCCTTCTCCTCTTAACCCTCCAAATCCCAGGAAGGAAAACTCAGAACTGTATCCCAGCTCTTGCTCATGCGCTGGCTGCACTCAAAGCACTGTCCCTGCCCTGCTCAGGGAGAGACGGCCCTGGGGAAGGCTGATTTCACTAGGTCAGAGGCTTCTCCCACTCCCAGGGTCATCCAAGCTTATCATGGACAGCCAGAGCTCAGACACGTTACACCAGCTTTCCGCAGATTGCTCCATCCGCAGGCTGGGGCTGGTCCCAAGCCCCCCCCAGTGCTGCTCTCTGCATCTCTACTGACACCACCAGCTGCCTGCTCACCTCTGGACCCGCAGTCCTGACACCCCCAGGCTGCAGACAAACAGCGCTGCCTCCAGATCTGCGGCTTTTGAACCCCTCCCCAGTGACAGAGTGATTTGAGCAGCAGGAGACAGAGCTCTGTGCCAGCACGGACACTCACGGTGGCCACGATCCTTTTGACAGCAGCTGCGGAGAGCTCCTCTCCCTTGGGCTGCTCCACTAGCGTCATGCCCATGTACTTGAGGCTGAAAAGCATCCCCTCCAGCAGCGTCTCACGGGTGTCTGTCCAGTTCTCCGGGAGCTCTAGAGAGGAAAAAAAGAGGCTGTTGGATTCCTAAATGCATAAGGACATCCTTGTCAAGTCCAGAGGGAAAGTATAGGTACGACCAGGGGGTTGGTTTGGCCATGCTGGGCATTCATAGCTCTTGTGATGTGCTGGAGGAAGGACATGGGACAGAGACAAGAATAACCCCTCTGGCCTCAAGTTGCACTGGGGGAGCTTTAGACTAGATATTAGGAAAAAATTCTTTGCTGCAAGAGTGGTGAAGCCCTGACAGAGGCTGCCCAGGGCAGGGATGGAGTCTCCATCCCTGGAGGGGTTCAAAAACCACGTGAACGTGGCACTTTGGGACATGGTTTAGCAGGCACGGGGGTGCTGGGCTGACGGTTGGACTGGATGAGCTTAGAGGTCATTTCCAACCCTAAGGATTCTATGACTCTAAGTTCTTTCCACAAGCCCCAGCAAATATTAGCTTAATTGTGAGTGTCCAGGCCTACCCTATAACATAGGGGATCCTGAGCATCACTGTGGCTCCACGCATAGCAATAACCTTCCCCTGCACTAACCATCACCCACCCGCAGAGGCTAAGACAGGATTTGCTGTAGCTAAGCCCCTGCATGGCTGCAGGAATCCAGGTGATGTGCTGTGACTTGCTAAATTGGTCACTAATAGCCCTGAGAAGCCCATAACACAGGGAAACAGTGAGGAGAGGTCTCTGCTTTCCCCTGGAAATCACCAAGGAGCCACCAGCATCTTCTCTTACGTGCTGGAAAGGCCAGTCCTAAATACAGAGATGAGTTCGGGACCAGACTGAAAGTCAGGTGGGCATTTCTAAGCCCGAAATTGCATCGCAGGAGCAAACTTCCAGCCATGGAGCTGGCACCCCAGGACCTGCAGCTCTCTTGTTTAAGAAGGATCTTGCCTTGAGGCAGCAAACCACAGCCCTGCCAAGGCACCTCATGGCCCTGGGGAGCGACAGGGCTCATGGAGAGGAGCCTCCACTCACTGCAGACAAAACATGGCCCTGAAGGCTTCAGTCTTGTATCCAGCCTCCTTCAGCTGCCTCCAAAGAGTGAGGCCAAACTGCAGCTCCCTGCAAAACTGGAGGGCAGGGGACAGCAGGGGGAGAGAATCTGTTAAAGCCAGTCCAGAAGAGAGCATGGAGATGATGTGAGGGCTGAAGCACCTCTGCTATGAGGACAGGCTGAGAGTTGGGGTTGTTCAGCCTGGAGAAGAGACGGCTGCAGGGAGACCTTAGAGCAGCTTCCAGGGCTGAAAGGGGCTCCAGGAAAGCTGGGGAGGGGCTCTTGATCAGGGAGGGCAAGGATACGATGAGACGGAATAGTTTTAAGCTGAGAGAGGGGAGATTGAGATGAGATCTTAGGAAGAAATGTTCTCCTGTGAGGGTGGGGAGGCCCTGGCCCAGGTTGCCCAGAGAAGCCGTGGCTGCCCCATCCCTGGAGGGGTTCAAGGCCAGGTTGGATGGGGCTTGGAGCCCCTGATCCAGTGGGAGGTGTCCCTGCCCATGGCAGGGGTGGGACTGGATGAGCTTGAGAGTCCCTTCCAACCCAAACCATTCCATGATTCTATGAGACGCAGCCCTGGGGTAACCCCCGGTGACTCAGCCTCCCAACAAAGGTGAGATGGGAGTAAAACTCATAAACCGTGGCACCATTCCCAGCACTGGGCACGGGTGCCAGCAGTGAACCGCCTCGGCCAGCACCGCACTGACTAAGGTCTACATGATGGTAGCTGGGTGGGAGCGGCCTCCAGGGAGACAAGGGTTTTGCAGGAGCTCAACACCAACATACAGATCCCAAAGCTGGAAAGGGAAAGGAAGCACCAAGAACCTGGGATACTGTATTAACCTTGTGCCTCAGCCAGAAACAGGATGCCAGTGAAAAGCCTGGATCACAGAATCACCAGGTTGGAAAAGACGCACCGGCTCATCGAGTCCAACCATTCCTATCATACACTAAACCATGTCCCTCAGCACCTCATCCATCCATCTTTTAAAAAACTCCAGGGAGGGTGACTCAACCCCCTCCCTGGGCAGCTTCTGCCACTGCCCAATGATCCTTTCCGGGAAAAATTGTTTCCTAATGTTCAGCCTGAACCTCCCCTGGTGGAGCTTGAGGCCATTCCCTCTCGTCCTGTCCCCTGTCACTTGGGAGAAGAGCCCAGCTCCCTCCTCTCCACAACCTCCTTTCAGGTAGTTGGAGAGAGCAATGAGGTCTCCCCTCAGCCTCCTCTTCTCCAGGCTGAACACCCCCAGCTCCCTCAGCCACTCCTCGTAAGGCCTGTTCTCCAGCCCAGCACCTCACACTGCCCTGGACGCTGCCGGCTGCAGTGAGGTGCCTGGCACCCCCCGTTTGCGCTGGCCTGGGACGGAAACAGGGGTGGTTTAAGTGCTGCCACTGAAGAGCTTTCAGAAAGGAAGAAGCATTCGAGGCCGCACAGACACACAGACTCCACACATCCTCTTCTGCACCGTTCACCTCCACCTCACCGGGTACCACAAGCAGCCAGGCCTGAGGTGCCTCTGTCCCATGGGGTGACGGTGACACCCCCCACCCCGCGGAGGGCACGAGGCTGGTTTGCAGGCTCAGCGGGAGCCCGAGGGCACCGTGTCTCCTGTGCCTCTCTGCCAGGCACATCCCACAAGGCCACGCTGGGGCAGCCCCCCGAGCCCCTTAATCCGAGCGGAAAGGTGTAAGGATGCCAGGTCAATCCCATCAGATTAGTGAAGTCAAGGAGTTTGATCTCGCCTCGGGGTGGCAGGGGGTGCAAGGAGGGCAAGGCACCCTCCTCCTCCTCGTTGCGATGCTCGGGCTCACGGCCACCCAAGGGGACAGCGGGGATGGTTTCCTTCTCGCTGGCCACAGGGGAAGAACGCTTAGCCAGGGCTGAGTGGCCGCTTGCCCAGGGGCCATCGATTGCGTGACGTAAAATGGGACGAGGCCAGAAATTGCCCACAGGGCTTCTCCATCCCTCGCTGCAGCTTGTGCCACGGGGACAGGGACGGAGATAGGGACACCCCCCCGGCTCCCACCCCACTGCTACATGGGGGAAGGGGTGCAAGGAGGGCTAAAAGGAGTGAAAAAAGGGATGCGAGAAGAAAAGGGAGTGCAGGGGGGTGAAAAAATAGGTGGGGAAGAGCATGGGATGGAAAGGGGGTGCAGAAAGGGGGAAGGAGAAGATTAAAGAGGGAGAAAAGGGGGTGCAAGAGGGGTGAGAAGTGGGGTATGGGCAGGAAGGAAGAAGAAAAGCTGGGGATGTGGAACAAGGCAGGGGGGAAAGGAAAAGAGGCGGGGGGAAAGGAAAAGAGGCGGGGGGAAAGGAAAAGAGGCGGGGGGGAAAGGAAAAGAGGCGGGGGGGAAAGGAAAAGAGGCGGGGGGGAAAGGAAAAGAGGCGGGGGGGAAAGGAAAAGAGGCGGGGGGGAAAGGAAAAGAGGCGGGGGGGAAAGGAAAAGAGGCGGGGGGGGAAGGAAAAGAGGCGGGGGGGGAAGGAAAAGAGGCGGGGGGGGAAGGAAAAGAGGCGGGGGGGGAGGAAAAGAGGCGGGGGGGGAGGAAAAGAGGCGGGGGGGGAAGGAAAAGAGGCGGGGGGGGAGGAAAAGAGGCAGGGGGGGAGGAAAAGAGGCAGGGGGGAAGTGCATGGGTAGCAAATGGGGTGCAGAAGCGGGGACAGAGAACATCAAGGAGGGAGAAAAGTGAGTACAAGAGCGGGATAAAGGTAGGAAGGAAGAAAAAGGGGTGATGTGGGGCAAGGGGGTGCGGGAGGAGGGAAGGTGGGGCGGTACCCGGGGGTGCAGGGCAAGGGAAGGGGTTGCGGGACAAGGGGGTTGAAGGACAAGGGGATGCGGGACAAGGGAAAGGGGGTGGAGGACAAGGGGGATGCGGGACGAGGATGGGGTGCAGGGAAGGCGGGGGGGGGGGGACACGGGGAGGGGACGCGGGACAGGGAAAAGGGGGTGCGGGCCGAGGAATGGCGAGGGGAGGGGCCCGCGGGTCTCACTCTTGTGGCGGCCGCCGGCCCAGGAGGGTTTGTGGGCGCTGGGGCTCCGGAGCAGCGCTCGCCCCGCCGACTTGAGCGCGTCCATCCCGGCCCCGCCGCAAACTTTCCAGCGGCGCCAGCGCTGACGGCGTCCGGGGGGCGGGGCCTGTATGCAAATCAGCGCGTGACGTCATCAAACCACGCCCCCTCACTCGGGTTCCCGCCCTTTTTTTGTGGGGGGGTGGAACCAAGCAGAGACATGGTGGGGGGCCAAAAGCTGGTGGTGGTGATGAAATGTGGGGCTTGTTGTACCCCATAGAACGTACTCCCTGCACACCTGGGGGTTCCCGCAAAAATACTGCCCCCCCCCCCAAGATTTAGGGCCTGTTACACTCCATAGAGCGTCCTCCTTAAACACCTGGGGGCCCCCAAAAAATGCTGCCCCCCCTCCCAAGATGGAGGGGCTGCTGCTCCCCACAGAGGCTGCCCACTAGAGACCTGCCCACCCCCCAGATATAAGGCTTGCTGTACCCCATAGAGCATCCCCCTTAAACACCTGGGGGTCCTCCCAAAAATACTGAACCCCCCCAAGATTTAGGGCCTGTTACACTCCATAGAGCATCCCCCTTAAATACCTGGGGATCCCCCCAAAAATAATGCCCACCCCCCCAAGATTTAGGGGCTGTTACACTCCATAGAGCGTCCCCCTTAAACACCTGGGGGTCCCCCCAAAAAATGCTGCCTCCCCCTAGATGTGGGGGCCACAAAATGTCTGCCCTGCACAGCTGGGGGTCCCCCCAAAAATGCTGCCCCCCCTCCAAGATGTGGGGGCTGCTGCGCCCCACAAAGCATCCCTACTGCAAATCTGGGGTCCCCCAAAAAATGCTGCCCTCTCCAAGATGTGGGGGTTGCTGCGTCCCACAGAGCTTGCCCGCTAGAGAGCTGAGCGCCCCAAAAGCTGCTGACCCCCCCAGATGTGGGGCCTGTTGCACCCCATAGATCATCCCCCCTGCACACCTAGGGGTCCCCCAAAAGCTGCTGCCCCCCCCTAGATATAGGGCCTGCTACACCCCATAGAACATCTCCCTTGCACACCTGGGGGCCCCCAAAAAATGCTGCCCCCTCCCCCAAGATGGAGGGGCTGCTGCTCCCCACAGAGCCTGCCCACTGGAAACTTGTGGGTCCCCCAAAATCTGGGGGCTGCGGGAAGATTCCCCCCCTTCGCTGAGATGTGGAGCTCTGATGCTCCCCTCAGCGCTTCCCCACTGGAGAGGGACCCCCAGGACCCCCCCCAAACACCTGTGGGGCAGAAAACACCATCTCCGGGGTGGGGGGCACCTTTCTCAGGGGGTTCCCCACAGATTCAGGCCAGGAAACCCTCCCCAGGGCTCGGTGGCAGCACGATCCACGGGGCCCAGCTTCAGCGTACTTGGAAGACACGAAAAAAAATTGCATTTGCCCCAAGAGGTGTTTGCTTGTCCCCACCCTGGGATGAGAAAAATGTGGGATGATATGAAACATGGTATTTGATAGAGGTTACCCTGAGCATGTGCCACCCTCCGTGTCACCGCAGCCACCAGCCCGATTTTAATTCAGACTGAGCATAATTGTATAGGAGATTAAGACCCTCAAAGGCTTTCTGAAATTAAAAGGATAATAACAAGGAGGTTAAACCCCATATTTAGGATTTGCAGAATAATGCCTTGCAAAGCCTATTATTCACAGAAACATTTGTGTAATTGAAAAATCTCTTTTTAGTTAAATTTTAACATTCCCCTCTCATGTTTGGAGCCAGAAGCCAGGGCACGGGTGTCAGCAGGGTGGTGGGACAGCAGCGGCTGGTTCCCCGCTGCAGGACACAAGCCGGCGGTGGAAGAGTTAGGCAGAATCTCTCTTCTAAAAGACCAGGTTTAAGATAGGATGGGGACACTGGTACATCCCCATTGAGTGCCTGGTTGGAACCTCAGCAGCCAGGGCTGAGCTGGGGACAATGACAGGAACTTGAAAGGGACTTTCTCTAAGGGCAACAGCATGCAAATACCAAAAAACTGAAAAATCATGGAATTATTTGGTTGGAACAGACCTTTGAGGTCATCCAGTCCAACTGTACCTGTCCACTGCAGAACCATTCCTGAATTCCCAGCTTTTGAACCCTTCCGGAGATGGAGACTCTACCACTGCCCTGGGCAGTCTCTGCCAGTGCCTGAGAACCTTTTCAGTGAAGAGTATTTTCCTTATAGCCAATCTAAACCTTCCCCAGCACAACTTGAGTATGTTTCTTCTTGTCCTGTCCCTTGTTACCTGGGAGAAGAGCCCAGCACCCACCTCACCACAACCTCCTTTCCAGGAGCTGCAGAGAGTGATGAGGTCTCCCTTCAGCCTCCTCTTCTCCAGGCTAAACAGCCCCAGGTCCCTTAGTCCTCCCAGAACCCCTGGGCTCCAGCCCCTTCCCCTTCTCGAGACATGCTCTAGCTCCTCAATATCTTTCGTGTAGTGAGGGGCCCAGGAATGAATTTAAAAGTCTATATAAACCCATCTCTGTGCAGAAACTTGAAGATCCACACTTGCTTCCAGCAGATGCTCAGCCCTAACTGAAGTCCAGGGTTTTAAGCACAAGCTCAAATGTTTCACTAAATCGCTGATGAAGCTCAGCTCCCACGCAGGGGCCTGTGTTTCACTGGAGGGCTTCCTGCTTGCCAATACCCGATGAGTTAAGGCAGACACCTTTGCAATTAATTCATTGATAAACCAGCCTGAGAACGCCACCCAGCAGCTATCGGACACATCCCTGATTTATTTTCCTATTTCTGTATTTTCCACCACTACCACCGGCTAAAAATGTAACACTGCGCTCTGCTTTGCTTGGGCAGCAGCTTCTGCACTTGCGTGCTGCTCTGCTGCTTCATTCCCATCGTTTCCTCCATCGTTTCACTAGCCACGATCCAGATGGGGAAAGATCCCCAGCATTCCTGCTGCTGTGATCCTCCCCTGCTTCTGCATCCACCTTTTACAGCTCCAGGTATGCTTGGGGCGCATTCCTGTTCCTCTTGCTTGTTATCGCAAAGGGTGTGAGACCCAGCTGCAGCGCTGCCTTTCCCTGGCTGTTTTCCCAATGAATTCCAGTGCTGGTGTCAATGTTTGCCCTTCGATTTGCTGATTGTGCTGCCTTGGGTGGGTGCAGCATCGTGAGTAGCAGAATGGAGTTCTTGAACTGTCACCGCTCAGTTTGGAGAGTTAAGGACCACAACAGCAGCCTGGGAGAGAGGAGCCATCAGATTAAGGTCTCCAAGGTGTCTGTGCCATCTCCCTAAAAGTCATAATTTGTGTTTAAAATATCATAGAGTCATTAAGATTGGAAAAGACCTCTAAGATCATCCAGTCCAACCATCAGGACATGGTTGGTGTTGTGTTGAAGTGCCATGTCTACACGGTTTTTGAACCCCTCCAGGGATGGAGACTCCACCACTGCCCTAGGCAGCCTCTGCCAGGGCTTCACCACTCTTTCAGTGAAGAAATTATTCTCAATATCCAATCTAAACCTTCCCTGGTGTAACTGGAGGACATTTCCTCTCATCCCATCCCTTGTTATTCAGAAGAGCCCAGCATTCACCCCATCACAACCTCCTTTCAGGTAGTTGTAGAGAGCAATGAGGTCTCCCCTCAGCCTCCCCTTCTCCAGGCTAAACAGCTCCAGCTCCCTCAGCTCATATAACTTATCCTCCAGACCCCTCCCCAGCTCTGTTGCCCTCCTCTGGATGTGCTCCAGCAGCTCAATATCTTTCTTGTACTGAAAATATGAATCCCTGTAATGGTAAAAAATACTTGGGTCATCTCCCCAGGAAGGCAGAGCATCGGGCAGCTCAAAATCACAGCTCTGCATCCACCAGAACCCATGGGTGGATGAGTCCTGTGGGCTGGGCAGGCAAATTCTGATTTATTTACAAATGAGAGTACTGAGCATGGCACAGCAGTGATTTTTTTTTTGAAAGCTTGCTTTCTCGCTAGCCCAAGCACCACGTGGCCGACCACCCCAGCCTCACCGCGCTCGGCTGATCACTACCCATCCATCTCCTTGTTAATTGTCATCTCTCCTGACGAATGCACGTGCTCTTCCTCTCAAGGTTATTTTTGACTCTGCAGCGTCACCGACACACACACAAGTTTGCGTCTCCGGTATCGCAGCAGAGGGGCTGCTCCTCTCTGTTGTTTTAACATCCAGCATCATCCCTTCGGTCCAGGAGACACAACGAAATCCTCGCCACTGTTCCTCTCTGCATCCATGAATCACAACGAAATAAATGCAGCTTTTCAGTGAAACCTCTGCATTATTTTGTACCACTGAGGGGCTTTCCCAGCTGGTGGGGCCCCAGCCGAGCGAGCCATCCTGGATTTCTTCATAACAAGCTTTACAATGCACACGCAGCCCCAGAGAGGAGCTGGGTGACAGGCGTTGTGCTCACTGCAAGGGTGGCTCTTCGCTCTCCGCTGTGCCATTCTGTGCCAGCCCCCCAGCCAGAGGCAGCACATGCTCCCGAGGCTTCACTTATTCCCTTTACTGGCTTTGTATTTAGAGCAGAATGCATTTATAGCAAATTAGCACATCTGGGGCTGGGTAAAAGGTGATCACTAATGGAAATGTGTGCCGCTTCCACTCTGTCAAATCCAGCCGAGCTTTGCTTCCTAATAAATCGGCATCCTTGCCACTCAGGCCTGTGTCTGACTGTCTGTGTGATAAAAGACCAATTGGTAGCATTTGCTGCTGTTTTCCCTTCCTTTGACATTTCATTACAGAGAAAATAACACCAGCAACTACAAATGTGCTCTTGTCGACGTTTGCTACCGATAATATTGCGAGTTGCCCTGATTAAGCAAGGAGCTGGAGAGGGGGACGTTCGCTGTCTCTGGGATGACAAAACTCCCCTCAGTCCTCCCACAGCATCGCAGGGCTTTGCGGAGACGGTTGTGCTGCTCCCAGGCTCAGAGAATCACCTCGACTCACCCCACTGCCAGGCAGCTGAGTTGTAACCAACCCAGACCTCCAACTGCCACTTTAGCCTGTCAGGAAAATTCCTAATTTATAGATGTGTTGGGACCTAAATTACCACTTTGTTAATGAGTCAATTAACATGCTTTGGGATCAACAGAGAGAGGGCATTATAAATATGCATAGTATCAAATATTGCAGAAATAAGTATCTGGCTGTACCAGTATCAAGCCGGGAGCTGCTGTTGACTGCGGCGAGCGTCCGCACTTTGCTTGGTCACGGGGGATCGGTCACAGCAGTCACGGTGTCACCTCCTCAAAGGGCTCTCCGGAGGCTGCAGATGGGACCAGCTCCAGCATCACCGTCAACGCCTTCGATGGCAGGATGCCTGGGATCAGCGCCAGGAGGAAAGCAGCACCAGGTTGGAGATGGGAAACAAAGTCTGACACGAAACGCTCATTTCCACAGCGGCCAAGCAGGTGCTGTTAACCCAGCAGGGGGCTGGGGGTTTATCCTGAAGCGTTTGCCACCCCAAAAATAAGTTTTTTAAGCATCCTTAAGAAGGCAGCAACCAGATCAGAACTGATGGGTCCCTCCCACAAAGTGAGGAATATTTGATTTCCCCCTCCCAGGTCTGTGGTGTGGCATGTGCTGTTCTTCACCCTGCTCTGTGCAGCTGCACACAAACCCAGGGAGCAAAGCCCCAGCTGCTCCCACCTCCCCTACAGCCCCCCCAACACTGGGGGCAGCAGGCAGCCTTACCCCCTTGATGCTAAATTAACACAATAATTGCCACCCCCACTGCTAGCATGATCCTCATGCGCTCCCCCCAATTCCATGACCTGAATTGTCTTGTTTTTCCTGCCCTCTTTTGCATTACTCTCTCCAGCAATTCTCACATCTCCGTGAGATGCTTTCACCTGCATCACCAATCAACCCAAGCTGACGGCTGCGCACGCTGAACTGCCCGTGCTGATGGAAAACAGGCCCAGGGCAATGAGGAGCAGCGAGTTAATTGCAATCAAGGCCTGTCAGCCTCGTCAGCGTGCCCGATGAGCTGCAGCTGATGGGCCAGGGCTGGGAGCTGAACGCACAGCAGGGAAACTGGAGCTGCGTTTGGGAAGGCTGCAGAGATGGGATTCCAGCACATCACCACCTGCGCAGCATCTTGCTTCCAAGGATGCTCAGTGTCAGATGCTACAGAGGATGGTTCAGGAAATCTCCTAATCCCTAGTAATTAGAGGCCGGCTTAAACCTTAAAGCATAAGACTTAATGTCTCTTACCAAATTTCCTATGTTAATTAGCCCAGCTCTGCAGAGTCTTGGGTGCCAAAGAAATAAATCTCATTCTTTTTTGAACCTCTGCACACTTTTTGGTCTGAACAATGTCTTAGACAGGAAATCCCACAGCCCAGCAGCTCTTTATAGCCAGGCCCAGTCTTGAAAAATCTGACACTGAATGAGCTCTCCTGCTTTGCTTCAACAGCAAATTGTAAATGAGGCAGGAGCTCGTGAGAAAAGCAGCCTCCCTCCCTGCTCTGCTGCTGGTGGAGGCAGTAGGTGCCTTGCACGCCCTGTCACTGAGACATATCCCCCTTCTTTGAAGGGATGAAAGTCTCTTGTGACTGAAGAGGAAGCCAAGTTGGGGAGCTGAGCGTGGTGGGAGGGGTGAGGGATGGAAAATCCACATCAGCATTGATGCTGGCCAGGGAAATTGCAAGCTGTGCTTGTTCCCAGTCTGTGCCTGTTCCCGGTCTGTGCCTGTGGTTTCTTCCCCAACAGGCTCACTTTTCTTCCCTGTGCAAACATGTGTTTGCTCACTCGGCACATCGTGGAATCATGGAACGGTTTGGGTTGGAAAGGACCTCAAAGCCCATCCAGTCCCACCCCTGCCATCGGCAGGGACACCTCCCACTGGATCAGGGGCTCCAAGCCCCATCCAACCTGGCCCTGAACCCCTCCAGGGATGGGGCAGCCACCACTGCTCTGGGCAACCTGGGCCAGGGCCTCCCCACCCTCACAGCAAAATATTTCTTCCTAAGATCTTGTCTCACCTTCCCGTCTTTCAGCTGAAAACAATTCCTCCTCCTCCTGTCCCTGCCCTCCCTGATCAAGAGCCCCTCCCCAGCTTTCCTGGAGCCCCTTTAAGTCCTGGAAGCTGCTCTAAGGTCTCCTCAGAGTCTTCTCCAGGCTGAACAAGCTCAAGTCTCTCAGCCTGCCCTTAGTTGGGAGGTTGCTGCCTAGGAATGAGCTATCTGGTGGGACCTAATTATCCACTCTCCCTCCATAATCAAAGGAAAAGTGTCATCTCCAGAGGGTGAACCAAACCTCAGAGGAGATGAATGCTCCTCGGAGGGGTCTTTCTTCTCATGTTGAATGTGCACCCATGCCAAGCACTGAGCTTACATCACATTTTGGTTATGGACCAAAGTGATGGTTGACCCCAACGCTGTGCGGAGCCAGTGATCCCCCCTCCACCTCCTCACACTTTCTGTTGCTGGCGGTTTCTTTGGCTGAAGTGATTTGCCAGATGAGCATCTAATTCATGAATAGTTTAGTTCCCCAGGAAATGTCTTGTTTCATGGTGTATTTATTATTCACCAAGAAGACTGCTCATCTTTAATGCAAGTAGAGAGGAAGAGTTATTCCTCCTGTGACTTTTCCAGTGGCTTCACCAAGTTCAAAGCTTCTAAGAGGCTGAACCACAGGATACAAACACCCTTGGCGTTGGCCAAGCATGTAGCTGAGAGTGAAAGTTAGCTTGCGTTGATCATAATTAATTTTCCCAGCATAAGAACAGTGGAACCAGGCCCCCTTTGAGGAGTTTAGTTACTTATTTGTGTTAATTCTGCTTTTTATCACAAGGAACCCAGTCCTCATCTTAGGCACTGCCCAGGAACAATCTCCATCCCTGGAGAGGTTAAAAAAGATGTGTAGACGTAGCATCTGGGACCATGGTTTAGTCGGCACGGTGGGATTGGGCTGATGGTTGGACTGGATAAGCTTAGAGGTCTTTTCCAATCTCGATGATTCCGTGATTCAATGATTCTATGAAACTGGATTAGTTTAACTGACAGTGCTGGAGCTTTAAGATTGACACCAGCGTAACAACATAGTGATATAATACAGCAAAGATAAAAATACATCAGGGTAAAATATCAGCGGTTTGAGGAAATAACCAGAGCGCCCACACATTTAATGCATTCTGAAGAAACGGGGAGAGAAATCACAGTGCAGTAATGCACAGCATTCTGGGGCTTCTTTTATAAGAGGATATCAAAGCCCTTTACAAATTATTACTTATTTAAGTCTTGTCACATGCTGGTCACAGAAGAGAACAATGCTCGAAGCAGGGCATGAACCCAGGAAGCAACAGCAGAGACAAGGAAATACTTAAACTACAGTTTTCCAATGGGAAATGCTGCTTCACCGAGATTGAAATATTTTGCTGGAGCATATTGATGTCAATAAAGTTTTTGACAGAGTAATTTCAAAGCAATCCAGCATCGAAATGGGATCTTGTGCAGTTGATATGTGGGGAAAGGGGGTTTATTTCAGTACAAGCTTTACTCTGCCATGTGTACGTCCCGTCTAAATGGTTGTCACTGACCTTATAGCTCAATGTTTCTTTTCAGTCTGGCTCGTTGTGCGTTTCTGAGTGCAACTGGTCAGAGTATTAACAAATACTTCTGTAACTCAGGGGGAAGTGAACGTGAGTTTTCAACCTGATTTGAGAAAACAAACGTACTTTGCAATATCATAGAATCATGGAATGATTTGTGTTGGAAGGGACCTCAGAGCCCATCCAGTTCCACCCCCTGTCATGGGCAGGGACACCTCCCACTGGATCAGGGGCTCCAAGCCCCATCCAACCTGGCCTTGAACCCCTCCAGGGATGGGGCAGCCACCACTGCTCTGCCCCTTTCAGCTCCAGTGGATGTTCCTTCCAAAACCCTCCTTAACTCACTGCGCTTTTCAGTCCCCAGAGCAGAAAAGGTTACCTGCTCCTTTGAAGACTCCAGAGTTTAGTTCAGTTAAAACTGAGATCCTCTTTCTGGGATCTTGCATCCCTATGCTGACAACTTCATCTATTAAACTGATGGGTTTTAGACCCTGATCTGACAGCCCAGCCTCTTCCAAGAATCATAGAATCACCATGTTGGAAAAGACCCACCAGCTCATCGAGTCCAACCATTCCCATCAGTCACTAAACCATGTCCCTCAGCACCTCATCCACCCGTCCCTTAAACCCCTCCAGGGAAGGTGACTCAACCCCCTCCCTGGGCAGCCTCTGCCAGGGACCAATGACCCTTTCCATGAAAAACTTTTTCCTGATGTTCAGCCTGAACCTCCCCTGGTGCAGCTTGAGGCCATTCCCTCTCGTCCTGTCCCCTGTCACTTGGGAGAAGAGCCCAGCTCCCTCCTCTCCACAACTGGATCAGGGAAGAGAGGATGGTGCACGAAACACAGTGGGGCTGTCCTGGTGAACAGAACCCATCAGTCACGACTCATTTTCAAATCCAAACCACGCTGCCTGCTTCTCATCCTGGGAGGGAATTTCCTTCTCTTTCCCTCATGCACTTGTGGCTTCTGCTTGCTGGGATTACAGCTCAGCTCTGTATTCCCCTGCCAAATATAAAGCCCAGCACTCCCATTACCCTCATCTGTGCAGGGCAGAGCATCCCAGGTTGCTCTCTCGGCACTGGGTGCTCGCTCTTCAACCCACGAGAGTTTTGGGAGATGAAAGGCTGTACAACGTGATTCGGCACGTGGTGACAGATTAAAATCAGGCACCTGGAGCTGCCAATTTACGCAGCCCTGTCCCTCTGCCAGGCACTGCCACCCTGGCAAACCCACCGCCTCCCTTGTGCAGTGGCTCCAAACCATCATAAATTAAATGTCCCTGCCTCTGGGTGGTCACATCCATCAGCAGGATGGGGGCACCCGACAGCCTGATTTTAATCCACCGGCACATGTCTGCCGCAGCCCTCAGTCAGGCCAACATAAATCAGCGTGGCTCTCGGGAAGGGAAAGCGATGCCGTGCTGATTTACAGCAGCCGAAAGCATCTCTCTTCCCTGATCCAGGGGGTGAAAACTCACAGCAATCAGCAGCGAGGCTGGTTATCGCCTTCCACGGAAACAACGCCTGTGATTGTTTGATTAAAGACAGAACAAGGGGGATAGAAGATGGGGGATGTGTTTCCAGCTCTGCCCCTTACCTGCAAGGTGATCATGCTCAGGTCCCTTGAACTGCTCATTTTGCTTCTGCCTGTGGTTATGAGCACACCAGGAGCCAGTTTCCAGGTCAGACTGAGCTAAAACATCAGACCAGTTCCTCAATGCAATCAAGGCTCACTCAGGTTTTCAGTGACTTTTGGGACAAAGAAAGAATCATAGAATCATAGAATCACCAGGTTGGAAAAGACCCACTGGATCATCGAGTCCAACCATTCCCATCAATCACTAACCCATGTCCCTCAGCACCTCATCCACCCGTCCCTTAAACCCCTCCAGGGAAGGGGACTCAACCCCCTCCCTGGGCAGCCTCTGCCACTGCCCAATGACCCTTTCCGTAAAAAATCTTTTTCTGATGTCCAGCCTGAACCTCCCCTGGCGGAGCTTGAGGCCATTCCCTCTCATTCTGTCCCCTGTCACTTGGGAGAAGAGCCCAGCTCCCTCCTCTCCACAACCTCCTTTCAGGTAGTTGGAGAGAGCAATGAGAGAGCAAATAGACATTGGTAATTGCAGAATAGTCTTTTCTTAGGGCTACTCAAGCTTTTAAAACCTTTTAAATTATTCACCAGGAACAAACCAAAACAATTCTATTTTGAGACCACTCTTTGACCTGCCCTGTCTAAAAACAAGAATCCAAAAAAACCCCATTTGGGCACTGAAGTGATGTTTAGATGATCTTTAGTGTCCCTTCCAACCCAACTAATTTTACCAAAGTCCCACACCCTTTTCAGCTGAAATCTTTCCCCGTTTGACCCAAAAGATGAAGGATGCTGGGCAGGTACATCCCAGACTGCTGGGATTTCAGGCTGTCTCTGCCAGTGTTGTGCCTCTAGATATTAACCACTGGGGACTGGCACCCTGATGATGTGCATTAGATGTACCTGGTGAACATACCCTGTACCCATCTGGATGTGTTTATATCATAGAATGGGTTGGGTTGGAAGGGACCTCAAAGCCCATCCAGTTCCACCCCTGCCATCGGCAGGGACACCTCCCACTGGATCAGGGGCTCCAAGCCCCATCCAACCTGGCCTTGAACCCCTCCAGGGATGGGGCAGCCACCACTGCTCTGGGCAACCTGGGACAGGGTCTCCCCGCGCTCACAGGGGAGCATTTCTTCCTGAGATCTCATCTCAATCTCCCCTCTTGCAGCTGAAAACCATTCCCCTCATCCTGTCCCTGCACTCCCTGATCAAGAGCCCCTCCCCAGATGGGAGAAAGAGTCCAATATCATGAGGTGAAGAACAGTGATGAAATCCTGTCTTGGGAATGGTTTAGATCCCCATCTCCCTGCATGTACATCCCCCTTCCCATACATCCAACCCTCCAAAGTTGCACTGAGTCCACCATCCTTCCCCTTCAAAGACAAAACTTGCCCTGGAAAATCTCCCCCTTGCTCGGATGAGGATTTCTTAGGAAAAAGTCGCCAAAATCCAAAATCCAAAAGCACTTCCTCTGAAAAAGATTTCATCCTCTTCCCATGCCCTAAAGCAATCTCCTGGCAGATTCTTCATCCTCCGTCATCTCCCACCCTTCGCTGGCCTGGCAGCCCTGAGCAACATTTCTCTGTCAGGTTAGAGCAGACGTGGAGAGGGGAATTTATAACACAAATGCCAAGGGAGTTAATTTGAACTGTGTGCAAAGCCACGACCGCCTCATGTGATATTACCACTGAGCTCAATTTAATGTGTTCTTAATTATAACCATTTTTCCATTTTTCCTTAAGAAAACTCTCTGGGTTGTCTTTGTCTCTGCCCAGCAGTGCTGTCTCTGTCCTCTCTCCTGTTACAGCATTTCAGATGCTTTTTCTTCCTCTCCAGGTTGTTTTTGCAGGGCTTTTCTTCCCCAGCCAGCTTCAATACCTCCACCGCTGCATCACAAGTGTTGGATTTTGCTGTTGCTGGTTTTCCTTTAAAGGGCTGTATGAGAACATCAAATTTAGGATGCAGACAGGAACAAAACCATCGAGGCCACGTAGACGTAAAACAACAGATGGGCAGTGCCTGGCTGCTCTGGTTGGGCAGATTTGGAAGCTAATAATAATTGTAAACATCTCCATCTCGTTTAATCCTTATAATCTCCTTACCCTCCAGTCTAGGCTGATGTTTTCTTTGTGTATAGAGATCATTCCTCGTTCCATCTCCACCCGACCTGTACGCATTGCCCATCACCTTAGCAAGGTGTAGCCAACCATCCCCAAAAGCCTTCACTTAGGGATTTCTTTTCCAACAAAACATCCTTCATCCTTCCCAGGAAGAAGGCACAGGCAGGGCTGTGGCAGTTCGAGAGGAGCCAGCGAGTTAAAAAAAGAAATAACTGTTTCATGAGGAGTACATCCACAGAACAGGGGTCACATTTTATTCCCAGCTTTGCTCTGGATGTGCTTTTGTAGCTTTTGGAGCGGCCGGTTCTTACAAGCCTTGTTGTTTTACACACAGCCCCTAGGGTTATGTTATCAGATTACAAGTCTTCCCTTCCCCTAAAACATGAGGTTTCTAGATTCTTGTGGTTGCAAATATGAAGAGCAGAAGTTCAAAAATCCAGACAGCGCACAGAGAAATCTGCCTTTGTTTTTATTTTAATCTTTAGGCTCGGGAGAGGAGCTGACTCTGGGGTTTTGAGCTTTTAATAGCAATGCTGGAATCTCATCACGTGGGCGATGAGCTTGGCCCTCCCAGGGCTGAGCGTTCGGGTCTCAGCTGACCGCAAAGGGACGGCCAGGCAGCCACTGCTCTAAAAAGTTACTGAATCCTCTTCTGGAAACAGTCTTGGCCTTTGCCAGGTTCTCTTTTTCCTTTTCACATCGCTGCAAATCAAAATAGTTTCCTGGGTTTGAAGTGGTTTGAGGTCCCTGTGTGTGAGGTGCAGCTCAGCAGCGATAAGGAGCCTGATTCACTCTCCTCTCATCCTCAAGGAGAGCTGGTGATGGAAGGAGGCACCAGGAGCTTGTCTGACAGCGTTATAGGGAGCAGCAGCTTGCCCAGAAGAGGCTTTTCAGCCTGGGGAGGCAAAGATAGCACATCCAGTCCTCAAAGGATGAATTTGGATAAATTTGACTCGGAACAGACTTGAGTTTCTTCTGTTGCTGGGGTGGGATTTTTGGTTGTTGGGGTGGGATTTTTTGTTTTGGGGTGTTTTTTAGGCTGAGGATAATTTGTCATTGGAACAATTTATCAAGAATTGGGTTGGAGTGGAAAAATTTAAGCTAAGCCTGGATGTCCTGCTGAAAGACAGAATTAAGTCCTGTGGCTTCTGCTATTCAGGAATTCAGAGTGGCAACCCTAGCCTTCTCCTCTGACCTTTTATTCGCTAAACTGGCTGCACGCTGGGTTTCAGGTTGTTCCATGCCAGATGCATTGGATAAATCAGTTTGTTCTGAATCCAGCTCCCTTCGCCTGCGGCTGTTGGTCTCCTGGCCATATGGCAGAGCGCTACAAAACCACCCGTGTCCCTGAACTGCTCCTCCAAAGGCTGCCAGTACCTGCTTTGTCTTTACATCCCGTGCCTCCTAGAGCACTGATTCGTGCTCTGACTTGATGCTGAATGTCATTCTGCTCTTGTGTGAACTGAATCAGTCGATCAGTCTATCAATTTAATCAATCTATCTGCTTTGAACACTGCTAGGAGGTCTAACAAACCAGAATATGGGTATTGATAATTCCACGTTAATAACTTAAAAGAAGAAATATAACTGTCTCTGGGCAAAGACAGAAAATGTTAGAATAACCATCTCCCCAGGGCAGGGAGTCTCATGTTTGGCATGAGCATCTCTGGCACAGAGGAGCAGACCCTTTCCGTGGAATATTTTTTCCTGATGTCCAGCCTGAACCTCCCCTGATGGAGCTTGAGGCCATTCCCTCTCGTCCTGTCCCCTGTCACTTGGGAGAAGAGCCCAGCTCCCTCCTCTCCACAACGTCCTTTCAGGTAGTTGGAGAGAGCAATAAGGTCTCCCCTCAGCCTCCTCTTCTCCTTCCTATGCTCTCCTGCTCTCCTGTGAGCTGGTCGGGGCAGTGAACACATGTGTTAAGCCCTGCTGCTATCTACGGTGCCATTTCCAGGACAGATAATAATAATATCATGCGACAAGTGTGTGACCACCCCAACAGCAAACATGGGGCTTGATTTGCGGCTTTGAGACTGGCTAGTGCCAAATGCTGGCTCTTCACATTACAACGTGCTCAGGCTGCCCGACTTGGATGTCTGGGGATGCAGCAGACCATGCGACAACAGGCACGGACTAACGTGCAGCCTCCCCGTCCCCCACCACTCAGCATCCCAGGTCCCTTCTGCTGCCTCTCATCTGGGAAGCCCCTCTGGCAGCCTCAGTGTGATTGCGTGGTTCCTGATCCACTAAAAGCAGATTATTTCTGCTGTACCATATGCAAAGGCCGTCTGTGTATTTACAAAGACCATTATTTCCTATTACAAGCTCCACATCCCCCTCCCCACTCTGAGCTTTTCCACCACATCTGAGAAAGAAAAGAACAAAGAGTGGTTACCTAGAAAACAACAACAAAACAGGTGAGAGCCAAGGTGAGGCAAGGAGCTGTCAGTCCCTTAGCAACAAGAGGTTGCAATTAATCACATGTAAATTGGGATGCAGTGTGAAGTGAGAAATAAATTCAGCAGGTGCTGGCAGGCAGGTGAGCTCTGTACCTGGCTGAAAGGCTTCTGGCTGGAGAGAAGAGGGATGGGAGCTGTGTCCTGACTCTCTAGCCACAAGCCCTGGGATGCAGGCTGCCCTCCTGCCTTGAAGTATGTGGTGACACCAGGTTCTGCTTCTCATTAGAGAGCAGAGCTGCCTGGACAGGCTGTTCATGCGGTTGAAGAGGCAACACGGCACCTAAGCTCGGGAATACAAAAGATACCTACATGCCATGCACAGGGATGAGGTGGATGTTCTGAGCCTGTCGGTGCTTGCGCGCCCGCCCCAGCAGCTCTGGGATCCAGCAGCTGGTTTCACCTCTGTCTGGCAGAGTGATGATGTCCCAAAGATGCTCAGCTCCTACAAGTTTCACGCATCCACTGAAGGTGGTTGAATCCACCTCTTCCCAGATGCTGGGAAGGCACAAGCCCTGGGAACCAGCCCCTTGGCTGGAGGAGGAGCAGGACATTTACCCTACAGCTCCAGTGGCAAAATTGTTAAGCCTGAGCCATTCTCTGAGACCCCAAAGAGTGGAGAAACCTCCAAAGGCAGGTTGGGAAATAACCTTGCAGGCTTCCCATCCGGGAGGAGGGAGCTCCTTTCCCTGCTGCTGCATGAAATCAAAGCAGGTCCCACCAGCGCAGGGAGATCTTTCCCATTCATTCAGTGATCCCGAGGAAGGTGGAGCTGCACAACAGGCAATGCAAGTGTTTGACTCTTTTTGCTGAATTCCTGCGGTGTTCGGTTGTTTCTGGATGTGGCATCTCCACTCGCTGGGAGCTCTGGGTTGGGCAGCGCAGCTCCCTCTGAGCGGAGAACATCTCAGCCTTGGAAGGCATCATAAAATATTGACTATTTTCAGCACACTCCTGTCCTCCAGACGTTTAGCAGCTCACTCTTCCTGCAGTCAATAGCAAAGCAGAGACCCCTGCTCCTGAGTAAATCCTTGCAGGGTGAGTGGAAGCGCAGGGACAGGCAGCTCGGTGAATGAAAGGAGAGGACTAGCCTTTGAAACACATAGAGCTGGGCAGTTTAATTTTAATGAGGGAAGAAACAGAGCAGCTGAGAAGCTTGTAGGGACACCAGACTGGTGATGTGTGTGTGTGGCGGGAGGCAGTACTCGCAGAGCAGCAACGTACCTCGTCTGCTGGACACCAGGAGCAGATCACATTGATTCCTGCTCGCATGGTCTTTGCAGTAGCGCTGCTTGCTCCGATCACTCAATTGCTGCTCTGTGTGCAAAGCAAGGGCTGAGCAGAGCCAGGTCGTGGGTGCCACAGGCTCTGAGGGCCCCACATTACCCCACTGCAAGAGAATATATGGCATTTCTTCAAGCTTTCAGCAGTCAGCAGTGAGGGAACGGCCATGCAGCCCTCTCCAGCCCTGAACGAGAGCACCGGGGTCTCCGCTGACATCCAGTGTGCGAGCAGTTTGTTGGAGAGGTGCTTCTCTAGCCTCTCTTGCCACGTCAGGTGAGACTGTATCCCACTCCTCACAGGTTCCCCGGGGCATTCAACATCCGCTTGTGCAGACAGGAGCACTGAAGGGACTTGTCCTGGCCTGCCAGCCACCAGCACAGAAAGAATCTCCTGGATCACATCTGGATCGCATCTCCTGCTGTAGCCCCTGGGTGTTTCTACCTTTCAAGCTGCTTTCCACAGAGCCACCCTCAATCAGCACCTAAATTGGCTAGGAAGTCAGCCTAATCCTTTTGGAAGAGTCCAGTTTTGCTGGAAAACTTTGCTTCTGTGCCACGCTTGAGCTGTCTTTGCAGCTGGATGCCTGAATCTCACCAGCTTGTGGGTCCTGATGCAGGTTTTTCTTCTCCACATCCTTGATTCCTGTTACTGGTGAACAGCAATAGTAGCTCCCTGGGGAATTCTGGAACATCTCAGAACGGGGAGGTGAAAGGAGAGCAGAATGGAAGTGTTGCTGCAAAACAGTCTCAGGAAAAAGAGGTCAAAGCACCTGCAAATGAGACAACACATGGCTTTGCTTCCTCTCTCAGCCCTGCAAACTGCTGTGCAGGAACTGCCTTATTTATTTGGAAACACGACTGTAAAATGGGTCCCACTGGTGTTTTGAAAGCTCGTGGCTTGGCTATGAGCAGGAGCATCAACAGAGATCGCTGGGATTCCCTGATGGATGGAAAATATGTTTATTTCTGCCAAGATATTTTCTGCATGCTCTCTGCATTAATCTTGTAGGAAGTGGCAGTGAAACAAGAGGAGAGCACGTTCGGTGGGGGCTCAGTAAATCCGCTGCGTAGTGTTTCTTCCTCCTCCAGCCCCGCTCCTCTGCTGTGCAGCTTTTCATCTGCACATTCTCTGATGATGCTGCCAAAAGGGAAACCCAAAATTCATGGCCAACAGGATGAGTTGCAGTGGCAGAGAAGTTGTTTTGGATTTGACTGCCGCAAAGCAGCTGTGTCAGGCTCTGAGCTTTTCCTCCTGCTCCCTCGGAGGCTCGTGCCGACCTCTGCGCTGCCTGGAGGAGCTGGGAGCCTTGTCCTGGCAGAGGCACCGAGGTGCTCAGCACCCACCTTTCTCTCTGCATGGGCTAAAAGCAGGACCAGGGCAACCAGAAGAGGTTGGAGCAGGGCAGGTGCCCGAGAGGAGCACGGGCAGGGAGCAAGAGCTTGTTCAGACCCTTTTTAGCAGCCACTTCAGCTCCTTACCAGCACTTACAGATCGTGGGTTTAGCAGCTGGTTCTACCTGGCTGAGCAGCACAATCCCCTGCACATCTGCTGCCACCTGAAGCTCCTCTGGAAACATCTCCCTCAGTTACTTTAGAGGCTTAACACACAGCTTGAAGGAAGAGGAGTGGAGTAGTGACCAAAGAGCAGCCCTTGACAGGGGTTCGTAGCTGCCTGCAGCGCTGCAAGCATGATGAAGAAGGAGTAAGGAGATGCAGAAGGAGTAAGGAGACAGAAGCTGCCCCAAAATGCTCCCAATCTAATCCTTAAATGCAATCGTGACTTATAAATGATAAAGCGATGAAGAAAACACGTTAAAAAGGTGACAGAAGACCAAAGGAGACAGCAGTAACTCTGCCAACTTGCTCAGCTCTGATGCAAGATCCTTTTGACAATTCAATTACCACACGATGCTAATTACTGAGTTGCTAGTATCGAGCACCAAGGCAGAAGGGCACTTCAAGAAGGGGATAGTGATAGGAGAAGGTGGCAGCAGTAGCACTTCTTGCCCAGAGAGATGCCAAACTGCATCAAGGGAGCACTGAAAAGGAGCCAGATCTGGGGTGGAGTGCGGCAGGGAACAGTAACGGTGGATGACAGCTCCGAAAGGGAACGATAATGAATGTGATAGTCGTCTAAAACAGAGGCTGATCGTGCACAGGCAGAAGGCAATTAACCAGGAGAGGGTTTCAGATCCAGGCTGGCGTAGCTGCTTCTCAGCTGTCAGCCCTTTAAAAGCCTGCAGCTGGGCATTGGCACTTCTCAAACCCAGGGCTCCCAGCTGAGTGCAGTTACCACTGTGGTCATAGAATCATAGAATCACCAGGTTGGAGAAGACCCATCGGATCATCGAGTCCAACCATTCCCATCAATCACTAAACCATGTCCCTCAGCACCTCGTCCACCCGTCCCATAAACCCCTCCAGGGAAGGTGACTCAACCCCCTCCCTGGGCAGCCTCTGCCAGTGCCCAGTGACCTTTTCTGTGAAAAATTTTTTCCTAATGTCCAGCCTGAACCTCATGAACCAAACACAGACTTCTAACAAGCCAGAAAAGAGACTTGTCCTTCATCAGATGAAACCTACTGAAAGGTTAAAGTCACTCTACTGTGCCTCAATTCCCCTTGCTCACCAACACACATAACGGTGCCTTCCCAGAAAACAAGGTCACCAACACACTCGCTCTCCCTAATTCCGCATTTAAAACACGGCTTCTCAATCAAAGAGATGCCATTACCCACAAAGCAGCTTAAATTGTCCCTTAGACTTAACTACAGCCTGTTGCATAAAACATCTTTTTATCAATTTCACTTAGGGCTGACAAGCGCTCCCCCTGCACACATCCTTTTATTAACGTCAGTGCGCTTCGCAGAGCCCTTACGTGCCTTCCTCTGGGAAGCAAATAGCCTTAAGGGCACCTTTTGTCATTGTTGGTTTTCTCCAGCTGCTGGAGAAGCTGTGCTAAGAAGCGCTGGGCTCCTATTGCATCAGGTCGAGTTTCAGGAACAGCTCTGCACGCAGAGCCAGGTTAGAAGAAACACCCTCAGCTGCTGTGCAGAGTATGAGAAGGGATATTTTCCTTTTCCTCCAGCCCAGTGAGAAACCTGTGGTCTACGGGACAAAGAAGCAGAAATTGAGAGCATTGTGGTGGCGAGGACAGACCTTCACCCCCAAGGATGCTCTTAGCACTAGCAAGTTTGCCATGAGGACTAAACCGCTGCAGCCCCAGCTGCTCATTCTTAGAAAAGGAGCATTAAACCTCCCTCCAGTCGCTGTGGCTCTGCTAGTGCTGCATTAGCTCTTGGACATCAAGTGATGTTCTTTCACAGAGCACAGGCACAAAGATTTGAGGGAGGCTGGGGAATCATTTGGGGGTCAGTTGAGGGTAGCACCACCACTTCAAGAAGAATTAAAAGGAGAAATGAGACTAATTTGATCAAATATTATAGGGAGGACAGGACAGATGTGGTGTTACCTTGTGGTTAGCACGCTGGTCTGGCATTTGGGGAGCTTTGGTTTATTTTGGCTTGTGCAGACGGGTTCGGTGGATGCCAAGTTAGCCAAAACGTTGGTCCTCAGTGTTTTAGCTTCTCCATCTGCCAAAGGAAGAGAACAAGACAAATGGACTGATGAAGAGCGCTGCGTAAGAGAGAGATTATGTGGTTAATTAACAATGGCAAGGGTTCAAGCTACAGACTTTCATGATATTTTCTCTCAGACCACAGCACTCTCCTCGCTGCATGCTGGAGGGCTGGGTCAGGAGCAAACCCAAAGCCTCACACTGCCAGCAGCTCGGTGCTGGAGCTACTTTCCCCTGCAGATCATTCATCCGTGCACCAAAGCTGGCCTTGCTTTGTGAGCAAGCGTGATTACAGCATCACAGGCGCTGCCAGCAACTGAGGACCAGACAGAAAAGGCATTGACTACCCCGGCTGTTCAAAACTGCTCGCTGCTGGCACTGCAAACTTGTATGGCGTGCGGACATTCAGCTGGACTTCTCAGCAGCTGCTGGGCATTACGGTTGGAGACAGAAAGGATGGGAAATACATGAACATTTTAGAATCATAGAATCATAGAATCACCAGGTTGGAAAAGACCCACCGGATCATCGAGTCCAACCATGAAATGAGGCTTTTTCAAAAAGACAAAAAAACCCCAACCCAACAAACCCAACCAAAACCAAGCAAACCCCAAACTCATACCCCTCGATATTTTTAAAAATCCATCAGAAATTGACTGGAAAAATCTGAGTTGCCTGCAGTTCAGTGAGACGGCTGCTGTCTTTGTCATCAGCTGCTAGATCTTGGTTCAGCAGAAGAACTGGGCATCTGTAGAACAATTGCTTTCACGTTAAAGCACACAGGCTCCCTGTTAGGAAGCTGTGCTCTCCTTCAGTTTTTTGACCATCTGTGTCCCCTTTGATGCTTTGGCGTTTATTTTCTCCCTTTCCTGATCTTCCAGCTGACATTTGCTCTCTAGGATTAGAAGGTCACCATCGTCATCACTCTGAGAGAAAGGTTTTCACCCCAGAGTCTCCGAGCCCAGCTGCCAAAGCATTAAAATTGCTTCTGAAGGGATGGAGCAGTTGATGGGATGTGCCAAGCAGAGACCAGACAACCAAGAACACTGTGAGTCTCAGCTGTGAAGACGACTTACCACGTACTCCAGCCTGTTTGCCAGGGGTTCTTTGAAACCCTTCCACTAACAGGCCAGCTGCTGATGCACGTGCAGCGTATTTGGAGCTCAAAATGATTCTGTGATTTTGTGATTCTGTGATTCAAGCCCAGCAAGCAGCATCATTTTTGGATGTGGGCTGATGCTTGGCAGGGCAAACCTTCTCAAACCTTTGAGAAATCAATTTTCTATTCTTCTCTACATTTACAAAGAGAATTTCAAAGTCTCTGTGCATCTTCCTCTGCTTTCCAGCATGGCCAACACCGCCTGTCATCCTCCTCTTTAAATCAACACCCCTGTTGTCGGCGCAGAGTCACCGCGGCGGGAGGAGAAACCAGACAGATTGGGGTTAGCACCGGCCACAGCAGCTAAGTGGACTGACGGATGCTTTTAATAACTGCAAATGCTATTCTTGGGGCTGATGATTTAGCAGTTATCACAAGATACAGAGGGAATTAAAATGAATCTAAGGAGAATACTTACTTTTCATCTCAGCCTGCCTGCTGCCTCGGCTCCGGCTCATGCTGGTACTGCAGGAAGAGGTCTCTGCCTTTCAGCAAAGAATCAACATCCACAATTGCTTGATTTAACAGCTAGAATGTCGCCGTCTTCCTTCTGCACATGATCATCCGAGATCACTGAAAAATATCACAGGGTTCTCTATTTTGATTTTTGGTTTGGCTTAGAATAAAACGTCCTTGTCTCGGAAGTAAACAGTGCAGAACTTAGGCTGAGCTAAGTTAAGCCATTAATTACATGGTTAAAATGCATTTTTTGAGTAACTCCATTTGAGTACGTGTGAGTTTTTCAAACACACAGTGGGTTGTAGTGTTCCTTTTTAATCCAAGAGAGAATTTAAGAGCAACGTTCAATGGTGGAGCAGCCCTTCTCCAGATCTGGATGAGAAACACGGGGACACAACCCCCTTCCTGCAAGGATGAACGGCCCGAGAGCCAGAGCCCCAGCTCTTCAACCAGGATTCCTGAATGAACTTGCTGCCTGCAGTGTTAGAAATCTGGAGGGGGCTGGAGAACAAGGATTACGAGGAGCAGCTGAGAGAGCTGGGGTTGTTTAGCCTGGAAAAGAGGAGGCTGAGGGGAGACCTCATTGCTCTCTCCAGCCACCTGAAAGGAGGTTGTGGAGAGGAGGGAGCTGGGTTTTTCTCCCAAGTGACAGGACGAGAGGGAATGGCCTCAAGCTCCACCAGGGGAGGTTCAGGCTGAACATTAGGAAAAAAAATTTCACAGAAAGGGTCATTGGGCACTGTCAGAGGCTGCCCAGGGAGGGGGTTGAGTCCCCTTCCCTGGAGGTGTTTAAGGGACGGGTGGATGAGGTGCTGAGGGACATGGTTTAATGGTTGATGGGAATGGTTGGACTCGATGATCTGGTGGGTCCTTCCCAACCTGGTGATTCTATGATTCAATCGGGGTCTCCGTAAGGATCCTCTAAGGCAGCAGAAATCCTTGCACTGAAAGGTTTCAGAGAGCTGAGACCTTGGGTCTTAGGAATCTACAAAATATTAACAGTTTTTTCCACCAGTTTTGAGCAGTGTGGGTCACAGAATCATGGAATGGGTTGGGTTGGAAGGGAGCTCAAAGCCAGTTCCAACCACCTGCATAGGCAGAGCCACCTCTCACTAGATCAGGCTGCTGAAAAGGCTGCACCTCTGGTATCAACACCTGTAAACGTGCCCGATGCTCTGGGTGGTAACATTTCAGGGGCTCTGCCCATCAGCGGTGCCGCAGGAGCTGCCTAACCTCACACAGACCCACAGGCAAGGGAACACAGCCAGGCTGTGGGAACGAGGACCAAGAAGAGAAGAGGAAGCTGAGGGGAGACCTCATTGCTCTCTCCAGCTACCTGAGAGGAGGTTGTGGAGAGGAGGGAGCTGGGCTCTTCTCCCAAGTGACAGGGGACAGGATGAGAGGGAATGGCCTCAAGCTCCACCAGGGGAGGGTCAGGCTGAACATTAGAAAAAAGTATTTCACGGAAAGGGTCATTGGTCCCTGGCAGAAGCTGCCCAGGGAGGGGGTTGAGTCACCTTCCCTGGAGGGGTTTAAAGGACGGGTGGACGAGGTGCTGAGGGACATGGGTTAGTGATTGATGGGAATGGTTGGACTCGATGATCCAGTGGGTCTCTTCCAACCTGGTGATTCTATGATTCTATATCGCTCAGCAGAACCCGCCCACCAGCACGGTGGCTTGGGTGGTGGATGGCACCTGATTATTAATAATAAATAATTTATTTATAATATAATTATTATCTACTTGTAAAATTATATAAATTATTTATTAATAAATATATTATTTTATATTTTATTAATAAATATTTATTATATTATAATATATAAATAAATATATATAAATAAATATAAATATAAAATAAATATATATAAATAATATTTATTTATTAATAAATGGTTTATTATTAATAATAAATAATTATTAATAATAAACTGATTATTCTTTTAGATTTACCAGTGCCGGCTAATGTGCACGGGAACTACACGTTCCTGGGGCAAGTCAGACAACAAAAGGTTCATTAAAATAAAGCAGGTTAAAAGGTCACCTTTTTGCTTCACATAGATGACTGAAAAGGGGCAGGGAGAACCCAGCCTCCAGGCATTTACTATTGTATTTCTTCATTGCTCTCCAATAATTTGAATTTTCGCATTAATTAAATCAGCATTATCAATTCTCAACATTACAGCTTGCCTCATCTCCTCTCTCGTATAAGATCTGAATTTATTCTGTTTGGGTCCTCAGGGATAGCTTCCTGTGTCCCTATTCTGACCCTCTTTAAAGTTTAACTCTTCTCGTGCACCTCAAACCTCCCAAGGAGCAGGGGTCACTGGATTTGCTGCCCTGTGCATCCCCACTCCATCCATCTCTGGGTGGGGAAGGGACAGTTGGTTCACTCAATCTCCATCTACACTTTCCTTTGCCTCCTGGGTTGGCTTCTCCACCTGCAGCCTCTGTGCCCCTTTCCCATGGTTTAGGCACAAAGTTGATCTCTCAGCTGTAATAAAGCAGAGCCAAGTTTTCCACAGCCCCATCTCACCTGCCCGCAGCTATTTTGCCGTTGTCCATTTTGAAAGAGGAGGGAAATTGTGTGTTGGGAACATTGAAAGCATCTTAAAAATGAGGTGACATTGTCGCTGCTTGCGCTTCCATGGCAACCTGCATTCGTTTCTCAGAGCTGTTTCATAATAATTAATACACCGCTTCCATTCACGTGGCCCACGTTCAGAGTGCACGGCACAGCTCCCGCTGGGACCTTCCCGGGTCACATGAAATATTTATACCAAAGAATGAGAAGAAAGAACTTTTCTGGTGGCTCTGACCACTGGGACAAAGCGGTGACACACAGACATCCCTCACATCTGCTGAGAGGGGCTTGGGTAGAGCCCGTGATGACATCCCTGCCCAGCGATGCCAGCGCAGCCGGGGAAGCCCTGGATTGATCACACCAGGATGGAACAAGGCAGGGCTTGTTACGCAGTCACAGCATCCAGGACACTCCTCTTCAAGCTGCTCCTCCTTGCCGCGCTGGGCTGACGTGTCGAGACGTGGCCAAAAGTGAAGGGATTTGGGGAACTGCACCAGCAAAACCCTTAGGCACGGAGAATTTGCGTGTATCTCGCGTTCCCTCCCTGCTGCAGGCTCTGGGGGAGCGTTCATGGGGGAGGGCACGGGGGAGAAGCGGATCAAAAATGCACTCACCTACCTTAGCAGCAATAAAGACAAAGCTGCGAGCTGAGCCTGCAGACATATCGCCTCGGGAATGTGATCCTGCCAGACCCCAGATGCGAAAGAAGCAGGTTCTCAGCTGGCAGAACCTGGATCATAGAAGCATAGGATCACCAGGTTGGAAAAGACCCACCACCTTGGGGGTTGCCAGAGAAAATTGAGGTGCTGCAGGCTGTGGCTAGGACAGATTTGGTAGGTACTGCTACAGAGGCTTAGCTCCAGTGGGAAGCCAAGAGGGTTTCCTGCTCCAGCGACTCCAGCCTTTCAAGGGATACGTGAACCCGAGTGGTAGGACCCAATATAGCCATCAACTGTCCAGTGGCACTTCACGGGTGAGCCTCAGGGTCCTGGCGGGACTCCAATGTAGATAATTATGTTCTGCCAACCTTCATTCTTTCTGCAACATCAATTGGATACGGGATTTGGAAGCTTTTCTCAGCCCAGATGTATTCCTGGTCCCTTTTCCTGCTGACTAAGACTCTTAAAAAACAACCTCAACCCCACCAACCCTTCACGTGCAGTCTGGGAAAAATCAGTCACGTTCACTCTCTGAAATGAGACTTTATGAAGTCTGGGTCCCTTCGTGCCACTTGCCATCCACATCCTGCTGCGGACAAGAGGCTCTGGTGCAGATTACAAACCCTGACATCCTTCAGCAGACACCATGGAGATCCACAAGTGTTGGAAACTTCCTACAGAGCCTGGCACTGCGGATGTACAAGCCAAGATCTCTGCTCTCCCTTGTCGACCTTTCTTCTGCCGAGTGAAACGCTCGAGTGGGGGACATGAAGTGATCAGCAGCAAGCGTAAATTAGGGTAGCGAAAAGGAGAGACCTCTCGCTGGACCTGTGCCTCGCTATCATTGAAAGAGGCTTGAGAGGCTTAATTGCAGGCTCTGGCAGAGCGCAGACAAGCTGCTTCACCCCACGCCCGTGTAGTCCCAGCTACGAGCAGGAACTGCCCCAGCTCCTGCTGTCACAGCATCATTCACTGCCTAGCAGCGCTGGTGGAACTGAAACATTCCCATGTCCCTGTGAATTATAGTGAAAAGAGGGCTGATAAATCTCAATTGGCTGAACGTACAAACCCCCTGAAGTCCCAGACAGTGTGTGTTTGTTTTCTCGCTGCCGTGGCTCCTTGTTTTCTTGCTGCTGCAGCTCCTGTTGTCAGAGTCTGTCAGGAGATTTCTCTCTGTATTTCATTCCGATGGGAGCACGTGCAGCTTGGATTCTTCTCAATCCCCTTTTATCGGCTTAATTTGAAGCTGCAAAGGAAGGGGCCAAAATACCAGGCGACACAAACTGGTCGTTTGAGCCTGTCTGTCAACATCCAAGAGGCTAATGAAGAGATCCTCAAAGTGGCAACAATTGCATGAAGCGCAAAAGCTTTTCTGTATCAAAAGGTCAGTTATTCCAGTTCTCTCCCACCTGATGATCTCTCCTGAACCTTTATCGAACTGACAGGGCTTCTCCTGGTGCTACGTGTCACAAGAGACATCGCAGAAGTCCTCATCCTCTTCCTCCCGGGGAACAATGCTTTCAGAGCAGACGCTTCCAAAGCCCGTGTGGGTTCTGAAAGATAAAGCAGGAGCTTTTATTTCTGCATGTCAGCACCCACCCTTTCCAACTCTGCTTTCATGTCCTGACTGCCTTGTTTACTATAAAGAAGGTTCTTATATTGTCTGCCTTGCTCAGGGGAGGTGTAGCAGCCGCACCAAAGAGGATTTGGCTGCTCCCCCTGTTTTGTTTCTGACTGTTCACCTCTGGCACAGACTCATATCTCGGTTCCTCCTCTTACTACGCTTCCTTTTGCAAAACACACCAGTTTCATCCCTCAGATGAAGCAACGAGCCGGGAGTGTCTATAGGGACTTGTAACATTATTAATGCCTAAACCCCAGCAGCTACACGCGATGCTTCACTCAAAGAGGGTTTGGTTTTGTTTTAAATAGTAAACTTAAACATCCGCTCTCCTAACAACTACAGAACTTGGCGGCACGCTGACAACGCCCTTCCTACAGGGCTCCCCAGGGGTTTTTCTCGAGGTTGTACGTTATCATCCTCATTTTAAATAGGAAACAAAGCTCAAAGCGCAGACAGGTTAAATGCTTTGCCCGAAAGCACAAAGAAAGTGAATGGCAGGGTTGGGAAAAACTGAGGTCTCTTCCCACCCTTAGTACTACCAACCATTATTTCAGGAAAATCAAAACGTTAAGGCAGATTCTTGATATCCTTTCCAATTAACTTGCAGCAAAGGGAAACAGTCAAAGCACAGGATTTGGTATTGAAACGCTGTCGGAGGCTCTGGCTAGCCTGCAGTTAACTTGCCCCTCCGAGTTCGGATCAGAAAGGCTCAGCAGCTTGCCTTACCCCTGGAATTAATAGAGACGCTTGTTCTTCAGCTGGAGCAATGGGATGCCGATCTCCTCTGGGGAAGCAACCCGCTACTGCCATTCAGTTCAGTTACACCTGAAGATCATATATAGAATCATAAAATCATAGAATCACCAGGTTGGAAAAGACCCACCAGATCATCGAGTCCAACCATTCCCATCAATCACTAACCCATGTCCCTCAGCACCTCATCCACCCGTCCCTTAAACCCCTCCAGGGAAGGGGACTCAACCCCCTCCCTGGGCAGCCTCTGCCAGTGCCCAATCACCCTTTCTGTGAAATATTTCTTTCCTGATGTCCAGCCTGAACCTCCCCTGGTGGAGCTTGAGGCCATTCCCTCTCGTCCTGCCCCTGTCCCTTGGGAGAAGAGCCCAGCTCCCTCCTCTCCACAACCTCCTCTCAGGGAGTTGCAGAGAGCAATGAGGTCTCCCCTCAGCCTCCTCTTCTCCAGGCTAAACACCCCCAGCTCTCTCAGACGCTCCTCTTGTTCTCCAGCCCCTTCCCCAGCTTTGTTGCTCTTCTCTGGACTCGCTCCAGAGCCTCAACATTCTTCTTGTGGTGAGGGGCCCAGAACTGAACACAGGATTCGAGGAGCGGCCTCACCAGTGCCGAGTCCAGAGGGAGAAGAACCTCCCTGGACCTGCTGGCCACGCCGTGTCTGATCCAAGCCAAGATGCCATTGGCCTTCTTGGCCGCCTGGGCCACTGCTGGCTCCTGTTCAACCAACACCCCCAGGTCCCTCTCCTCCAGGCAGTTTCCAGCCAGACTTCTCCTAGTCTGGAGCTGCTCAGGGTTGTTGTGCCCCAAGTGCAGGACCCGCCATTTGGCCTTGTTAAACCTCCTGCCATTGGTCTCAGCCCAGTGGTCCAGCCTGTTCAGGTCCCTATGAGCCAATGCATTCACTGGTGTTGGGATGATGTCCTCCACTCCAGCCGCACAGCAGGCTGAGCTTTTACAGCACAGATTATCGCTAAACACGCCCAATCGCACGTCATTTCAGCAGAGATTATAAGCGTAAAACCATAGCATCTGCTTATTTCCTTTGCACGTCTAGCATGTGTTAACTGAGCTCTTAGGAAACTGCGTGCAGAACAGCTCTTTGCGCTGCAAACACCACGAGCCACCCCCAGCCTGAAGCTCATTTTCAGGTAGGGAAACAGAATGAGGTGCCCACATCTCCTTCGAGGAAGCACAGTAACAGATGTAATTGTTCCCACTTAATTAAAAAGGGTGACCTTTTGCGTTGTAGCTGTCCTATGGCAAAGCCGATCTTCCTCTGAGCATATTGTGGAGGGTGGTCAGGCGCAGTGCAGTAGAGAGCACCAGTGCATGTCATGAAGAGAAGATAATTGTGCTTTCACCGGCTATTAGAGACAAGTTTTCTACTCAGGCTTGCAGATGACCTTCTCCAATCAAACATTAACTTCAGAGCAAACAATCATTAGGGAGCATTTGCAGGCTTTCATAATTAATGCTTTTATTAATCCACTGACTCCACTTCAAGCAACAGGTCTCCCTGAAATTAATTCTGTTCCCATTTAGAGGAGAAGGAAATGAATACTGTTTGAAGGCAGAGAAGGAAGAAGTTATTCAGATTCCACTGCACTTTCTAAAGGTACTGGATCTGCTCCTAGAACTGTAATTATGCAACTTATTAACTCAACTGCCAAACATAAGGCTAAGTCATTTTCAAAGCCTGGGCTTTGAGAAATAGTATTACTGGCAGCCACACGATCCAAAATCCAATCAAGAAAGACCACAAACTTTCAACAGACTGAAACTCCATCAGCTGCTTATTGGCTGCAAAAACCCAAGGGAGATGAGGAGAGAGGTCCAGCTAAGCAAATCACCTCCTTTAGAACCAGGAACCTGCCAAGCAATGACTGGAGGGAGGTGTACCTGCTCAGAGCTGTTCTGCACAGAAAGGCCAGCTGGGAGGGAAGAACTTCACAGAATGGTTTGGGTTGGGTCAGAAAGGACCTCAAAGCCCATCCAGTCCCACCCCTGCCATGGGCAGGGACACCTCCCACTGGATCAGGGGCTCCAAGCCCCATCCAACCTGGCCTTGAACCCCTCCAGGGATGGGGCAGCCACCCCTGCTCTGGGCAACCTGGGCCAGGGCCTCTCCACCCTCACAGGAGAACATTTCTTTCCCAGATCTCATCTCAATCTCCCCTCTTACAGCTGAAAATTGTTCCCTCTCATCCCACCCCTGCACTCCCTAATCAAGAGCCCCTCCGCAGCTTTCCTAAAGCCCCTTTCAGTCCTGGAAGCTGCTCTAAGTTCTCCCTGGAGATTCTGCTTGTGGGTCTTGATAGTTGTGCTGAGAGACCCAGGAACCCTAAAGGCCATAAAAAAGCAAGAGGTACCCCAAAATGTGTCGTGGTTCAGTTGCCAGTGATGATTTTGAACCCCTGTCCAATAGCTCTTTTAAGTGCTATCACAGAACAGGTAAAGTTGCTGTTTCACTAGAGAGTCAACCAAATCAGACACACAAGCTGGGACCAGCTCAATGGAATTTCTTACCCTTACCATTTTTTTGCTTCCCTGGATCACTGTCTATTTAAGAGCAGAGCAGACACGTGGCTGGGACAGCTGAAATACAAAGAAACTGCAGAGCAAACTCAGTTACAGGCTGAGAGGAGTCACTAAGTGTTGGTCAACGCAACTACTACCAAACACAAAATGCTGAAAAAAATACAGAGGAAGGGCTGAGAAGATTCTCCTGTTTAACCCTTCTCCCTCCGGTGTCTCTCCAGATCACTTACTATGGACAAGAAGCCATTTTTCAGTTAAAAAAACCCTTTTTGCAGCAAGTTGTAGCAACAGGGTTGTGAACAGAACCTGCTCTCGCTTAGGGCTTTGCAGAGCTCTGCTTGACCCACTGGATAATGCTCCCCTTTAGCAGTTTGGTATCCATGGGCTAACTGAACAGGCTCCCTCTGCAGCAAATAACTTTCGCCTTTGTGTTTGAATACCTGAGGAGCGTTTTGACTTCGTAAGTGTTGCTGCCATTTAGTAACACAGCATGGGAGTCAGCCTGTTAATGCATTTCTTCATGCTATAATATGTAGTAAAACTCACGGTTTCAACTCCTCCAGCTTCTCCTCTGTCAACGTCTAAGTGGGGGTCCTGCTGTTCTGCAGCGTGTTACTACATTTCCCTTCTTTTTTCTTTAGCTCTGGTAAATCAGAAACAAATTAAAAGAGAGAGACCAGAAGATATCAGACTCTTTTGTTAAAAATATGCATGTATTTAAGTTTTCCCTTTATTATTTCTGAAGTTTAGCAGCCGTGGGCAGGATAAGACATAGGAGGAAGCCAAATATTTGGCAAAACATCTGGCAGAGAAATTCCTACCTGTGAACTATTTCATGGAGCCTCCACGTTACCTGAGCCCACAAAAGCCCCCTCAGAAATACTGAACATTTTAACCATGCCCTAAACATCTAAAGCAGCAAGAAACACAGAGCAAGGTTTAAAACATTTCCCTGAGAAGCCAAGAAAGAAAAATCCCATTCTACAGATGGGCAAGCAAGTAGAAGTTAAACAATCTCTCCGAGCCCCATCCAACCTTGGCTTGAACCCCTCCAGGGATGGGGCAGCCACCACTGCTCTGGGCAACCTGGGCCAGGACCTCCCCACCCTCACAGCAAAACATTTCTTCCTAAGATCTCATCTCAATCTCCCCTCTTTCAGCTGAAAACTGTTCTCCCTCATCCTCTCCCTGACCTCCCTGATCAAGAGCCCCTCCCCAGCTTTCCTGGAGCCCCTTTCAGCACTGGAAGCTGCTCTAGGGTCTCCCAGAGACCTCTTCTCCAAGCTGAACAACCCCAGCTCTCTCAGCCCGGCCTCATAGGAGCATCATCATCATTGTAATAATGTAAATAATTTGTTGTCAGCCAAGCATTTTGCTTTATCAAGTACAGCTTGGTTTGTTTTAAATAGATTTTAACACAAATAGCTGCACAAACAAAAACTTGCAGCCTCTACAATCCTCAGGGTATGGGTTTTCTCATAAACTATAAAACCTAAGAAGACTCGACCTCATTGCAGGGCTCTTCCTACAAAAAAAGGAAGTGGTTTTCCTCTCCTCTACATGTCTGCCTGTTTTCCTAAACCTTGTATATGCTTGGTGTTAATGATTTGCTGCCAGTATTAACAGAAATTAGCAAACTGATTTTAAAACTGAGCTGAAGCAGAGGCAGACAGTCGCATGGAAATACTTGTATATAAATACAAGTACGATGTACAATACCAGTACATATGGAAATACAAGTATTTGTATTTTCATGTGAAGATCAGGTAAAAGAGAGTAGGAAATACACTTCCAAATTTCTGTATTACAGACAAAAAATCAAGAGTACAAGGCTTTATCAATCTGAATCTGTAAGGCACGGTTACTGGCACTCAGAAATAAATGTTACGAACGTTACCTATATTGTATAGATTTATTTTAACGTCGTGACAAAAAACACATGGACTATTCTCAACCAAATTCAGCAAATCCAAACAGGCATCTGGAGGAAATGTGTCCTTCTGAAATGCGAAATGTGTTAAAGGGATCATTTGTACCAGGTAAGCCAGCCTGCCTGCTGATGGAAAGAGCCTTAAGGTCTCGCTTTGCTGCAAGTGGCTTTGGAAAGTCGTGCTAATGATATGTAAAAATGCCATTAGGAAAGGGCAGGTCCATTTTTATACCCTGCACTCGTGTTGATATACTGACTCCTTGGAGCAGCAGACATGAATCTTTAAGTGCAGCAGCAGTTTAAAGCCTGCATTGCTAGCTCTTACTCAAGTTGCCAGCTCTGCCAGGGGCTTGAACCTGCTGGAACTCACACAGCAAGACGAGTTTTGCAAAGATCTTGGCTTCCACCTGAGCTCCTCTGCAAGCCTGGCCCCAGCAGAGCACTCTGAGACAGTGGAGGGGAAGCAAACCCAGCATATTTGCACCTTGCTAGCCAGAATATAAGTTGGAAAATGGGTGGGAATGCTGCCAAGCTTTGTGTTTGATTGATTTCTCCCTCTTCTTCTCTAAGTCCACTCAGGCTCTGAGCATTTTGGGGCAAAAAGCCCCCTCCTTGGCTCTATACCTACAGCACAACACACAAACACTTCAAGTTCAGTCCAGGCTTGTAAGTGCTACTTATGTATTACTGACGGAAACAATAAAAAAATGAGATAAAAATAATTAAATGGAAGAGGGAGGGGGAAATAAAAGGAGAGCAAATTCATCGTCTTAAAAGTACAGCCGCATGGCAGTGCCCGCTGTCCAGAACAGACAATGCAACAGCACAGAGTTCAAAGGAGCCACTGTGGAGAATTGCATTTAAATTAGGAAGCCAAAGGAATGAGCTAATTAAGGTCAACCCCAAGACGACAGGGCACTAATAAGACATATTCTGGCATTAGCGTGGTTTCTCCACGCCCCATTTTAAAATTTGGTTTAAAGTGTTAATTTGTCTCAGAGTATTTGTGATGTTACTTTTGATGACTGGCATCTTTACTATAAATTGAACCTTAATGAGAAGTATTATTCTTAACCAACTGAAATCTAAACCATCTCCTCTGCACAAGTCAAGATACATCTTGTACCCCTTCACAAACAGAGGAGAGTTTCAGCAACTCCTTTTTAGCCCTAAGAAGTCAGCTATCAGATCACAAGCTGGACTGTGGTCCAGGAACAAATGCTTTCCAGTTGCATTTCTAAATAATACCTTTCTTTTATGGGACTTTCAGATAGCAAAGGCATAATAGCTTGTAAGGTAACATGATAGGAATGATTGGACTCGATGATCTGGTGGGTCTCTTCCAACCTGGTTATTCTACGATTCTATGAACCACCATAGACCTTTGAAAGGTATAAGCTGTAATATTAGTGCTCCTGAGGGAAAGGAGTCCCTGGGAGGCTGTGGCTGCAGCAGGCGGGCACGGGGAAAGGGGGTTCATTGGGTGAGGACATCGCCGTGGACAGGAGATGGAGAACCCCAACAGTGCTGTACCTTGAGCAAAGCTTCCTCTGTTTGCACCAAACTTCAACCAAGGATCCGTATTGGTTTGGTTTCTATAGCAAAGCTTCTGGTTCCCTTGTTTTGAATCTCTGTACAGTCTCACATGGAGAGAATGTTACATATTGATTACAGTTCTATTATCACAAAAATCCATGTGTGCTGCTCTGCTCTGGTGAGACCTCACCTGGAGTCCTGCATCCAGTTCTGGAGTCCTCAGCACAGGAAGGACATGGAACTGTTGGAGTGAGTCCAGAGGAGGCCACGGAGATGATCCAAGGGCTGAAGCACCTCCTGTTCAAGGACACGCTGAGAGATGGGCTTGTTCAGCCTGGAGAAGACTCCAGGGAGACCTCAGAGCAACTTCCAGTACTGAAAGGGGCTCTAGGAAAGCCATTCTGTGATTCCTGAGATCTCTGGGCTTCTCAAGATGAATTTCCTATTCTCATGCAGACCAGAAAGACCATGAAATAACATTCAGATGTCTATCTAAAAGGAAATATTTTTTCGACCCAGTATTTTGGTGATGGAGCGGTGCTGAGGGTTTGCTCTCTGAGCAGGGCCGGGCTCACTCCAGGCAGCCTGGGCCCTCTCGTGGCTGCCTTGGAGAGAACACAAAGTTCTCTGCCTTTCAGCAAGTTCCACTCTTCAGGTCCTCCAGATCTCAAATACTTTCATTATAACTGAAAATTAAGGACAGGATGAGAGATTTGGGCTTGTTCAGCCTGGAGAAGAGAAGGCTGTGGGGAGACCTTAGAGCAGCTTCCAGGGCTGAAATGGGCTCCAGGAAAGCTGGGGAGGGGCTCTTGATCAGGGAGGGCAGGGACAGGATGAGGGGGAATGGTTTTCAGCTGAAAGATGGGAGATTGAGATGAGATTTTAGGGAGAAATGTTTTGCTGTGAGGGTGGGGAGGCCCTGGCCCAGGTTGCCCAGAGCAGGGGTGGCTGCCCCATCCCTGGAGGGGTTCAAGGCCAGGTTGGATGGGGCTTGGAGCCCCTGATCCAGTGGGAGGTGTCCCTGCCCATGGCAGGGGTGGGACTGGATGGGCTTTGAGGTCCCTTCCAACCCAACCCATTCTGATTCTATGATACAATCAGGTTTATTGACAGACATGGGCCCTGCTGCCTTCCGAAGAGCCACAAGGGCTTAACCACATTCCCAAGGGGAGCGGATGCACCATACAGTATCGCGGTGGTTTACTTTTTGATACATAGGATGAAAAGCAAATAAGCATAAATCTTCTCCTGATAAAACTTTCTTGTAACTATTCTATATGCCAGTTAATTCATAGAGAGGTCTAAGGAAAAAAAGAAGCCACAGCATATATAAGAAAAAACTCACAGATAAACAGATGCGGTTTAAATGACAAAACACCTTAAGAGGTTACAAAAAAAAAGAGACAGTGCCTAAAAAAATCATCAGGAGACCAAATTGTTTAGTCAAGGTTAATGAAAGTTGTGCTATAGCGGCAAACGCATGAGGAAACAGATCGGATTAAGTGAGCAATTGCAGAGATAAAGCTTGTAAAATGCTGGTTATTTCAATCTTGAAAGAATCCCCTGGTTTTAGCACCATCTTAAATTGTCTTTAAAATGCTTGTCATGCATTTTGCATAAGGAATGTTTCAATCAGATTTTGAATAGAATGGCTTGAATGCACAGGATAAGAAACTTCACCTGCAGCTGACACTTGTTTTATGATCAAGGTGCTGCGTTACTGCCGTGTTTGTCAGGAAAAGGAAATCACTTTGGGGGAGATCAAGGAAAGCTGCATTCCCCACAAACCTGCACCACTCTTGGAGCAATTCCAGGAACATAAAGAGAGCAGGTTACTCTAACCACCACTATTATTTTATTATAATCCAGCCATTATTGTTCATACCGGCTAAATTTTGATGGGAAATAATTTCTTGTTAATTAGGCAAGATGGACAATTTAAAGATTTTCATTGTGAGCAGTAAAATGTAGTATTTTCTGAACCTGACAACATAATACTGCTCAGACGGATTATAGGTAAATGAGCCACTTGCATTTGAACTTGATGGAAATGGTCTCTTGCCCTTTTTACTGCCCATTCCCCTTTATTAGAAAGGCTTTCGTCAAATCGTTGTGTGTTATTTTAGTGCATTGGAGGAGCTGATTCAACTAAGATACTGAGGCATCTCTGATTTCATTTTTATAATCTATTATGGATTAATTTGCTGAAGGTCTGTTTCTGACCTTGACTTCCAAATTGCAACACAAGAAAAGGAAGTGTCCAGTAGTGAAGAAACACATCCCTGTTCTTGGGAGCAGCCTTATTCTCAATAGCTGTCGCTGTTGGTAAATGGTTGAACTTTTTAATTGAGCTTTTTCTACCAAATGCTATTGGAAGGAGCCTGAATTTTATTTTGAAGTGCAAAAAAATCCATCTGTTGTGGACAAACATCATTAATAACTGTATATTTGGAGCAGCCAGCTCCTGGGCACAACAATAGCAGGATTAGAGAATGCTGAAAGGCACGTTTCTTTTGGGCTAAGAAGCTATCTTGGAGCCAGTTACTCTACCGTGTAGCTCCAATGTGCTTAAGGCAATGCTGGGATAACCAAACAACTTCCAAATCCGATTTAACAATTAAGAAAAAGTGAAAACAAACCACAAGTTTGTTTTGCTTTACCACTTCAGAGAAAATAACTGCTTTAAGATAGATAGAAACTCACCTGCTTTCCTGCATTGGGGATTGTATCTTAAGCTTCCTTTCCAGCCAGCCAGAGAGGACATTTCAGTTCAAGCAGCAATATTTTCACTTTCTGGAAGCTATTTGATGAAGACTGAGTTCAGTACATGCATTTAAGCCTTTCCTTCCCCATCACCAAGAAATATTCTATGAAAGGAGAGCTAGTTCATCTTAGCAGTTATCAAACAGATTCTATGAATAACAACCTTTTCATTAAATATCAAAAATAAAATTACATACTGCTTTCTTCTCTACTTTAAGTTTTAGTGAGGATAAACCCCAAGGTCCTCAAAACCACTACAGAGAAGTCTTGTTTTCCCCATTACCTTTTCTTCTTGGACTGAGGCTGGCTGGAAAAAGTTGTGGATACTTCAGTTTCTCTTTGGCAGATCTCTAGAGTGGTTGCTCCACAGTAATATTTCAAAATTGACTGTAGAAAAACCAAAACAACCTAGGTGACCCTTCTGCAGGACTGTGGTCTTAAATTCCCCATATATTAATGTTGTGAGTACAATTTGTGATGAGTCATTGAGATATTTTCCATTTCTGATATTTAAATATTTAAGGATCCAGGGGCTGGCTGGCTGAAGATTCGAGTGCTTAAATGAACTCCTACCACTCACTCCACTTATCCTGCAGAGCAGAGTGGTGTCTGCAAATACTTTCACCTTTCCTAAAGGAACATTTCCACTGGGACTTGAGGAGGGAACGCAACATCTGCTGCGCTGCGACGTGATTACTTAAAATTAGAAATAAGTTTGCAATGTATTTTCCCTTTTAGAGTGGGAATTGATCATAGACTTGTAGAATGGTTTGGGTTGGGTTGGAAGGGACCTCAAAGCCATCCCCTGCCATGGGCAGGGACACCTCCCTCTGGATCAGGGGCTCCAAGCCCCGTCCAGCCTGGCCTTGAACCCCTCCAGGGATGGGGCAGCCACCACTGCTCTGGGCGGCCAGGGCCTCACAACCCTCATTGTGAAGAATTTCTTCCTAATGTCTAATCGAAATCTTCTGCCCTCCAATTTAAAGCCATCCCCCCCTCATACTATCACTACGTGTCCTTGTAAAAAGTCCCTCCCCATCTTTCCTGGAGCCCCTTTCAGCACTGGAAGCTGCTCTAAGGTCTCCCTGGAGCCTTCTCTTCTCCAGGCTGAACAACCCCAACTTTCTCGGCCTGTCCTCATATGGGAGGTGCTCCAGCCCTCGGATCATGTCCGTGGCCTCCTCTGGACCCGTTCCAACAGTTCCATATCCTTATGATCTCTGTGTACGTCAGAGTAGCAGTGGTTTGAGGAGAAAGGGACAGAACACGTGCTCAGGGCACTGGAGAGGTTCTGGCAGCACCCACAGCGGAATCACGGAACAGCTGAGGTCAGAATTGCTTGCTATCTGAATAATTTTACCTGGAGACCTAATGCAGAGAAGAACATCGATGGCAGGACCAGCTACAGCAGCAGCCGAGATGTAGAAGGCAGCTCATTTACACCAAATACAACTGCAGGATTCCCAATAAAAAGATTTTACAACAGGCACCGTGGCTGCTAAAAGAATCAAGCAAATAGACTGAGAAGCAGGGACAAGTTGTTCTTTCTTTTTGTTTAGGCAAGGAAAATGCTTAAACCTTCAAACCACACATCTCAGCCTGCTTTTGTAGTAAAAGAGAATGGCTGGGAAGGAACAAAGGCTGAATGTACAGACAGACTTGTGCAATTCTCAAGAAATTAACTTATTTTTGAGAGCCCACAGCAGGGTAAACTTGCAAAGTTTATAAATAGAATAGAAAAAGCATCTGTTTTTCATTCTGCTTCACAAGAGTGAAGCTCTGTCGCAAAAGAGAAGACTTACCTGGAATAACAGAGTGCTCCTTAAACAAAATGTATTCTTTATGTCAGGCTAAATCAGGTCAGTTAAAAAGGAAAAAATAAATTGCTTTTTTCATCTGCAAGAAACTGTTTATTCTTTGTAAACCCCACAGAAAAAAAAAGAATGCAGCCAAGACCAAGTATTGAACGAAAATTGTGCCCAAGTAGGCAGCAAAAGGGGGGAACCTCAACACAAAAAGTCAGTGACAATATCTCATGTTTTGCACAAAGATGGAAAACCTATGACATTTCTGAGTAACACTTCCATGGTGACAATTACACAAGATGAGTCAAAAATGCAAATGACAGCAACATGCACACCTGGCTAAAGCTAGAAGTTTTATCCCAAAAGAATATCTGTGGTTAAAATGAGGAAACTTGAATATTCTATTGACTTGCGTGTCCTACTTTGTTTTTAATGAGGCAGCCATGCCAATTAACAGGAAACTTTAAAAAATTATTTCTTTTCAGAAGAACTTTGTCCTTCCAGAGTCCACTGCGTGTTTGCAGAGTCATAATGTGTTTAATTCTTCTAGTTTCCAATACAATTTTGCTTCCCACCCCTCCAATCCCCGCTGAATCTGAAAAATCTAAAACACTTCAGAAGTTGCCAGTGCAAACGCTTTTGAGCAATGTATATCATCATACATTTTTAACTTAAACCTTTGCAATTGATGGGTTGCCTTTAAAACTCCTTGGCACGACAGCTGAAGAACACTCAGCTCCATTGAAATCGGCAAACACACGGTGATGTAAAGTGTAAATCACTTGAATAAAATAAAAAAAACCCAGAACTGCAGCTTTTATTAGCCAGCTTTACAGTCTCTTGTATACAGTACATTGCACAGTTCCGCCTTCACAACAACACTTCCTGGATTAATAGTGTGCCTTCCACGATGCAGTATAATCAAGGCAAGTTACAGAACACTGCTGAGTTTATATCAAAATAAACAGAAGATGTACCCTTGGTTTATGATGAACATCCAAATTACCATGTACAATTTGCAGTCGACTCTGTAATGAGCTTGATATATAAGCTAGATGACAGTGAAGGGGGGAAAAATTGTTTAAATTATCAAGTTTCCTCTTGAAATGTCTTTTCCCAAGGCACTGTGAACAAGACTGTTAGCAATTCTCACTGACTAAAAAAACACCAATGGGAGTATAAATATTTCACACAACAACCACCGTCACATCAGCTATTTCTCTTATTCTTGCCCTTAAACACCGCCCCTGAAATTTGTTTGGTCCTTGGAGGGGTAAATCAAATTCTGCCACATGTATTTATGTATTTGTACTTAATACATCTATAAATCAAAGCTTTGTTAGATTATTTAACCCTTTCACTGTAAAAACTAAAGTGTTTTTTTTCCCTCACTATTTCTCAATGAATCAATAAATTCGCCTTGATTATTAAAAGAAAAAAAAAAAACCAAACAAAAAAGAAAGGGTTCAAAATCAAGCAAAGCCCTGTATTTTTCAAGAGGAAACCATGCAAGAGTACATAAAAAGGCAAAATTGGCTACTTGGAAACCAAGAATTGTTTTTAATGCATTGGCCAAGGAAAATAAATTGCAAAGTTCTGTGAGGTTTTCTAAAAATTTACAAGAAAAACTGATGGGCAGTTCTAGTCAATCCAGATGTTCTTTTATCCTGTTTTAAATGACAACAAATACAGTCTCACACAATACAATTTCATCTTGACTGCAAGTGACACTCCTGTGTGATGCCTTCAGCATGACAGAATTACTGGGCAAAAAGAAAATTGGCATTCATTTCTTCAAGGGCTGATAAACAGAGGCATTGGGATCAAGTCCAGAAGGGCTGGTCTCCACAAATTTGGAAGAATAATGTGGGGAAACAGGACTCAGAGTGCTGGTGGCTGCAGTGTACGTTATGCTGGGCATTACTGCCATAACTTCTGCAATCTTCTGTTTTAGGTCCTTGATTTCCTGATCTTTTTGAATTATTTGCCCTGAAACAGCAAATAACATCACTCAGAACCAGCAGCGTTTTCACCCTCCTCCCAACCATTCAATGATCAGAGCTGTTGAAGTAAAACACCGAGAAGATATTCAGTGCTTGACCACGACTTGCCTGACTCCTGGTTTGTGCTGAGGAACTATGTTTAGTTACTGGTAGTTTCCAGATAACACAGCACTGCCATTAGATTTTTTTTGGGGGGGTTGGAAGGGACCTCAAAACCCATCCAGTTCCACCCCTGCCATGGGCAGGGACACCTCCCACTGGATCAGGGGCTCCAAGCCCCATCCAACCTGGCCTTGAACCCCTCCAGGGATGGGGCAGCCACCACTGCTCTGGGCAGCCTGGGCCAGGGCCTCCCCACCCTCACAGCAAAACATTTCATTGAGATGAGATCCTAATATCTCATCTCAATCCCCCCTCTTTCAGCCGAAAACCGTTGCCCTTTGTCCTGTCCCTGCAACCCCTGGTCAAAAGCCCCTCCCTCCCCAGCTCTCCTGGAGCCCCTTTCAGGACTGGAAGCTCCTCTAAGGTCTCCCTGGAGCCTTCCCCAGGCTGAACAACCCCATCTCTCTCAGTCTGTCCCCATAGCAGAGATTCTCCAGCCCTCGGATTATTATCGTGCTCTCCTCTGGACTCGTTCTAACAGATCCATGTCCAATTCACAGCTGCACCAGACCAAAAGGTTATTTGTAGGGCTCAACTTTTCTGTTCACAGCTTACAAGCACTTCCAGGAGCACAGGGTTTGCTTACTAAACGTGTTATTTACTTTATCTTCAAGCCTCTCCTCACCATTTTTCTAACCCCACTTTGTGCCCACTCCCAATATCACTCCAGCAACTTTTGAAACTATATAGAAACATCAATGAAATGAAATAAAATATATATAAAAAAATCTCACTCCATCCACGTTTCCCTGAATCCAAGCAAACTTCCGCAAGGAAATTGAACAGATATCAAATCAAAAGTTCAATTTGATTCCGCTTCAAGGTTCGCAGAGCTGAGCACAGGGCAGCCTGCGCAGGGTTTAAACTGGCTTCGTGCTCCCTCTGGTGGCTTCAACACCAGTATCCGTGCTACCCTCACCAGCATGAAGTTTAAGACAGGTTGGGTTAGTTTTTTTCTGCAAAATTTAGGTTGTATTTACTTCAGGAGTATCAAAATATTATCAGGGTTCAAGGATAGAGGCTTAATAGGTGGCAACAACGATTTTAGCTTCTCTCTTTAAAAGAAGTTTTCTAGTTTTAAGGTAATGGTTTATAAAAACAACGAAAATCATCCTAAATTAACTTAAATGTCCATCTTAATGTTTAATAGCTTGGGGAAATTCAGCCAGCTGATCAGCGGGACTGATTAGACTCTCATTCACGAGCTGTGAAAGACAAAAACCCCCCTGAAAGCTGAAATGCTGAGTAGGGGCCACAGCTCACCCCTAAATAAAAAGGCAGGATATTCTATCACATTTTTGCCATTCTAGACAGCACTACGTGTTGAATTAACCTTTCCCACATTACCTTGGGCAATCTCAAGCTGCCGTTTTGCATCTCCTAATGCAGAGAACAGATCCAGCTTGATTCTTGTCTCTGCACTCAGGCTGTTCTCTAAGTGCTGTGTTTTATCCTGCATGGCTGAAAGTGCTGACATTAACACCTCCGTATCCTTCTCATTTTCCTTGTACTTCCGCAGTTCCTGTAGGAGTAATTAGCACAAATGTTACTCTCATCGACTTTACACACGAGATATACCGAGAAGTCTTTCTCTTCCCCACAGCACACCACTGGGCAGGGTATTAATACAGTAAAATTAAAATGATGGTTAATTAAGGACACTGTAATATTACCTCCAGTAATTATACACGGCCATCATACAAGTGATTAAAGCCATATTGTACAATGCATAATTACAGTGTGGTGAGCAAGTACCATTTACTCTGCTTCCCAGCCTTCTATCATCCGTATCGAGCCCCTCCACCTAGAAATCCTCCTCAGCACTTCCCAGTGCCAGCTATGCAGCCACTCGATGCTCTTAGCCAAGCTGTGGAACACAAAACCACTTCCCACAAGCAAAATGGCTACAACGGGGACTGATCTCTTGATAGATAAAGTGGTATTAAATAAGCATTTTATGCTATTTCGGTTGGCTGATGGGAGGGACTTTATCTCAGAATACTCCCCACATTGAACCTAAACATGCTGCAACCCCAGAAATTTAGAAGAGAAGAGGAGAGAGAGTGGGTATTCTGCACACCAGAGACTGACACCGTGGTCTGAGATGTACACGTTAACATTTTGACTAAGGAAAAAAAGAAATACTACAGAATAAAAAAAGGTTCTATATCTTTAAATGAAAAAACTACAATACAAAGGGGGAAATGCCTGTAACAAAAAGCATCCCTAACAGTTTGAAGATGATAATAAAAATGAAAAGCTTCATTACAGTTGGTTTTAATGATTTGAAAGCCATGCCCTCATTCTCCATGGATGAACCACAGGTGTTTTCAAGGGTTTGGTAAACCCAAGAACAACAAGGCTGCATATGTTATTTGGAAACAAGTTCATAACAACACCAGGTGGATTTTGAAGAGTGTCTAAAAACCTCCAGACATTAAAAATATATATTTATGCAAACTGTCAGTTGACAACCCAAGTACATCTTCAGAAAGAGACATTTTAAAGGAGTTAGGTCAATTTAACTCACACGTTCGAGCTCTTAAACTCCAACACGCCAGACAATGTGTCTGCTCCAAGCCTACCACAATGTTCCTTCAATATTCAAACCCCAATCCTGTCTAGCCAGTGATTAAGACTGCATCGAGTAAGCAATCTCACTTCTTCGCAGTGAAATTCATAATGATACAGAGTGGCAATAAGCTTCTTGCATTAGGCAAAAAATGTGGTTGAGAGGATGATATTCTCAGTCTACCCAGACCATTGGTTCAGGGAGAAAAATCTAACAATTTAAATCACTGAATGGTGTGAAGCTGAAGTTATTAACCTTCCTCATGCCAATATTCTTACAAAGCCCAATGCAAGACATGCAAGACAGATATTTGAAGAGCATAATTCTGGAAGATGTTGATTGCCTCTTATGTAGATCCACCAATTTCAGAGGGCTGAAAGCACTCATTGTGGTGCTGATCTAAGCCCTGGTGCTTTCTCATTACCTGAACTTTCATTTCTAGTTCTCGTATCTGATCTTCTTTGAGTTTTATGTCAATTGTTAGCTTCTTGCACTCTGTCTCCAGCTCTCGGATACGATTTCGTAAAGTTTCAGTACATTCTCCTCTGCAGAAAAAAAACAACCCCAAACATTAAAAAAGGAGATGATGAAATAAGAGTGATGCTGTCATTCCTGAACCATTTAGAACATGAAAAATAACATAAATATTGAAGGATAAAAAGAGGAAGCTAACTTTGTTCTTTTCAGCATGAGAATTTCCTTCTTTTCAGCAAGAGAAAGCTGCAAAAAGTTACTCAATGTTATGCCTCAAGTATTAGGAAATGTGGAATACTTATGCAATATGAAGAACAGAAAAGCAGAAATAATTATTTTCAGACATTTGGAGCACTGCAGATTAAAGTCATCCACACTTGTGCCATGCTTTCATCTGGAAAAACTTCCCATCTATGCCCCTATATTACTCCTGAAACACCACTGCGCTGAACGGAGGAGAAAACGTTCAAGATGTGAGATCAAGGCAGTATTTTGGCCAGTATCACGGCGTGAATCCTGGACCCACAGTCCCCATGTGAAAGGGGACACTCCTTTTGTTAAAGCAGGCTGACCCAGGCAGGGTACAACACCTCTGTGTTAGCACAATCAAGGTAGAACAGATAATTTAGAGCACGTGCATCCCTGTAAATGTAACGTATCCAAGTACTGAGACTCAGGTTCATGGAAGGTGAGCCCTCCCACTGCCTTAACACAAACAAATCTCTCCACACCAATAAAGCTTTCTCTAAAAGATCAAATACAAACCGCTCCTTTATGTAAAAAAGAATGCAAAACGCCTCCCCAAATCCCCCCCAAAACACATCCCACTAGCAACAGCAACACCCCAGCAATTTCCTGGTGCTGAGCTGCCTCTGGGGCAGGACCAGGTACCTGGTAGCAGCAGCAAATGCGACAGCCCGTGCAGCAGTTGCTTCTTCCAACTTCTTTCTTTTCTTTTCTTCCATTAATTGTTTTTCTACAAAGGCTCGTGCCTCCTGCTCTGCCTTTAGTTTCTTCTCCAACTGGCTGATCATTTGTTTGTCTTTTTGTTTCATTTGTACAGCATTGTGTAATCTGGAAGGGAACAGGTATGGGAGTTAATAGAGGATTTTTTTACCGAATATTAATTGCTGTCAGGGCTCCCAAATGGGTCTTGCTGGATTTGCAGGCAAATGCCTCACACTTTGTGGAGTCTTAACACAATAATTCCCCTTTACCAGACCACAGCCATCAGCAATTAACTTACACCATGGGTTAGAAACACGTACTTGTTCTGCAGCAGTTCGTTTTCTTGCCGGAGCTGCCCGATTTCGGATCGGATTCCCCGCTCTGTGTTGGTCAGAGAACTGATCTGACTCCGTAGCTCCTGTTCGATCTGCCTGCTCGCTTGCAGGTCAGCCTTTAACTTTTTAATATCTTGTTCCAACCTAAGACAGACAATTAGAGAAGACAATTTCAACCTTATTTCCCAGTTACCTGAAGGTTAAAACATGTTATATAAAAATAAGCAGAATAAACAGCAGACCATCTGCCAACCCCCCAAAATCCTTGATTCTTAAAATAATAAGCTCTCAGAAATTATATCCATCCTTGCTAAATAATAATGATGTTTTATATAACTACACATGCATAGCTCTATGTATAGCTAGACACTCACTTCATAACCTCCCACGGGAATTTTGTTTTCCTGCAAAGTTGTAAAATAAATCCTATGGGATTATATTTTTCCTCTTTATGTGGAAGTGCAGTGGATAAGTCCGAGAAGTTGTAAAGAAGGACGGAGCATATAGCGACATATTTTACTTTTCTCAACAAATCTTGAGTCTGATTTGTTCGCTAGAACTGAGCTATGGAGCAGACTGCTGAATTCTCACCTAACCATGGTTCTTCATTTGAAGTACATGATGTGCATGCGGAATAAAGAGTACGTGTGAAGTCATCTACAGTTCAGGAGTCAGTAAATTTAGTTTTAATTGCTCCTGAACAGAGACCATCTGCTATACACTTAATTGTAGCTTTAGAAAGTTCCTGAAGGCTCTTGCAAGCTTATTAATTACAATATTTTCAACCAAAATTGTTTAAATAAAACACAAATTGCTGAACAAAGGCCCCTCACCTTAATTTTTTTCCCCCCATATTTTCAAAATAAGATTATTGAATCTTAGAATAAAAACCCGTCCCAGGTGAATAATCAATCACTTTTTTATGACTCGGGGATAAATGGTGACAAAAGCCAACACAAGCTGCCCTTATTGACACTCGCTAGTGCAGACAAACAGTGAAAGCTTTTTGTCCTCAAAATGAAAATGCTTGGCTCTTCCAGGCTTCAGTGCAGGAAAATCTCACCCTAAAACATTAGTGAGAGATGTAAAAATAGGAGGCATAAGAACACCCTGCGGGAATGAATCAAGAGGTTAAATATGGAATCATCAGACTAATGGGAATTCATAAAGCACATCTGCAATAGGCTGGAGCTGCACAGAAGAGGTCGACTGGGCAAGTTAACAGCAAGAAATGGCCACTAAAGGAGCATGATGTAAAACACACTAACTCAGCTGCTCAGATCCCACTTTCTACAGTGGTACTGAGCTTCCTTCTAGTTATACCTGAACTATGCAACTAGTAAAGTATAAATTGTGGTCAAATATACCTTTAACAAGAAAAAAACCCCAATTTATACCTAGCAGACAAATAGTAATAGTACAAAGCAAACACACATTTCCTATTGAAGGCCACAAATCATCTCAATGGTTTCTACTCTGTTGTAGGAGGAAAAGAATTTGCAAATCTAATCAAATATTCATCCAACCGCATAACTATAGCACATAAAAAAATGGAAACCCATCAGCAGATGTTACTGGGTATTTTCCCCCATGTTCAGTGTGTGAAGTGACAGAGCTGGACAGCCACTGGGCAAAGATATAACAGTGCGATTTCATCTTCCAGCTTTCAACTTACTAACTGAAGAGAGAAGGATGCGGTAGGAAGCTTTACGAGGTTGTTGATGCCAACAGGTGATTGTTTTAAACCTACATTTTCATAAACACAGTGAAAAAATGTTTGGTAGGACTGCACATAAATCACACACACTTTACGTTGCTGAGTATCCATAAATAATTTCAACATACAAAGTGAGAACTGTGAAGATAGGACAGCTGTAAATCGCCTTTCCCTATAACTAAGACTATGTCAAACTTGCTCAAATAGGATATACGAGATGTATTGTGACTATTTAGTATTCCAGGAAAAGCAATGCTGATCAAGTAGAGCCTGAGTAAATCAGAGATGCTGGCACAGGACAAGCTGAATTTGTATTTTTGGCAACAGAGCACGGACATTGGTTCAAACTTCTCCAGCCATCTGGTTTGTGGCATTCCTGCCGGTTTCAGCGAGGGCTCTGTACCTGCCGCGTGCATGGGGCTGCTCCAGACTGTGCTGGAAGGAAAGATGAAACCTGAGTGATCAGCAGAGCACACACAAACATAACCAGAATGGATATTGGCTTTCCAGACCAGCAGGAAATACATGAGGCCACAAGCCACAGCCTTCCATTTTACTCAGCATATGTAAGTCTCCAGCCAGAGCTGTGCACATTAAATTTGTGAGAATCAGGACTGGGAACTGAGAACTCATGATACATCACTCAAATCCTGCTGAAACAGAACCAAAGCCTCATGGATGGCCTTTCCACCCTAACCTTCAAGCATGCTCCAAGCACCAAATACTTCTCCTTTCACTCTGAAGGACCACAGAGGACTTTGGGGGACTTTTATAGGAACATGAGACCAAGCTGCTGTTCGTTATGGCTGTAAATGATAAAGTAGCCAGGATTAAATTCCACAAGAATTGATCAAACTCTGAGTGCTTCCACTCTTCATGAAAAAGCAGCAACCACACCGCCAAAATACGTCCAGGTGACCACGTACTGACAGAACACGACTGCCTACGAGCAGTTGGCCTTGTTCACCTGCAACCCTTAATTCATAAATGCTGCAGAGAGGAGTTTCCTCAGAAACTGCTGGCAGGAGTGAAATGGAACTCTATACTTTGAGCATCCCTTAAATCATGACAACTCTGTGATTTACTGGCCACCACAAATAGCTCAGCTCACAGTACGTTCAAAAGTGAAAGAGCAGCAACTTCACTGGTTCCAGTTACTCTAATGAAAAGATTCCAGTATTTCTGCGCATCTGATCTTTTCAGGCCACTACGCAATGAAGAGATTTTATTCTGTTGCAGAACAATCATTCCTATCAGTACAGATGACTCAACTCAAACAGTGGAAAGGCAGAATGACATACGCAAAACAGGACCAATGGGTATGCAAAATGTGATCAACGATTGTAGAGCGATTCCAAAGGGGCAGAAGAGAATTAAACCACAGAAAACTGATCTCTTCCAAGTCAACAGCAGAAAAAAAATATTGTAAATGTATGTGTTGATGGATTAATTCAGAATAAGTTCTAAAGTAAGATTTTACCAGATTTTAATGACTCCTTTTCATTATGCTGTAGTTCCTGCTATCACCTTAAACATCAGAGCAGACATTTTCTGCAAATTATAGATCAAATAAACGCTCCTTACTATCTAAAATAAGATAGGAACCTAATAATCCATCATAATGCAAGGACCAAATGTTTCCTGTATGGTTTCTCTGCCAGATCTGCCGCAATTAGCTAGGAACGGCTTTGTTTATATATATACACATATAAAGACATTAAGTTACTTTCCCCTCAAAACCACACATACTCCTTGCATACTCTGGTGTGGAACCATTTTCTTATCTACCTTATAAAGTCCAGACAAACATTTTGAACCTAAAATTCTCCTTCTGTGGAACAGTAAATCAAAGCTGTGTGCTGTAGACATTCAGAGGTCATCCTTCATTTCACAGAAATACACGGAGATCAAACAGACCCTTTCTGTTCCCCTCCTTCTAAAAGGAAAGCAAATCATCAAGGTAAACCAACACAAAGTCATAAAAGAAAGCTTCGCTGCTATGAGCGCAGACCAGCATGTGCAGCTTTTCCTCCTCCCCTCCGTAACAGCCTGAACCTCTCTTACATTGATAAATGACCCAATAAGACAGCACTACTTCTTTTATTATTACTCTTTCAAGCATTTCATTTTCTGCACAAGTCTCTTATTTCCAGGCTTATTGGAAAAGTTATTTACAAAGACAGGGGGTGGGGGGGGTGGGGTGAAGAAAACTTGAGTTCTAGAAGAGACTGTTTTCTATTGCTGCACAAACTACAAGTCATTTTGACACTCGACTATTTTTAAAATGAGGGTTTGGTTGCAGATTATTACATTGTGCATTTCTTCTTAGACAATAGGAAGAAATTCTTCACAATGAGGGTGGGGAGGCCCTGGAACAGGTTGCCCAGAGAACTGGTGGCTGCCCCATCCCTGGAGGGGTTCAAGGCCAGGTTGGATGGGGCTTGGAGCCCCTGATCCAGTGGGAGGTGTCCCTGCCACAGCAGGGGGTGGAGTGGATGAACTTTGAGGTTCCTTCCAACCCAAACCATTCTATGATCATGGTTTATACAACCAAAGCAAATCTTTTCTGGTTTTCCATTACGATAAATGCAGATTTACTGATTTTCCTTTCTCATCGCTACCACGCATCATTCATGATCCTGCTGACGAAGAGAATTAATCAGTAATCACCTCCGAGACTAAGTATATTTCCAAATGCTTCAGGGAAGATTGATGCATCAACTTAAAGACAACTCAATTCCACATAATCCTCCTAAGTATTGATCAGTAGTGAATGACACATCCATGTTGCTTTGTTTACTCTGTTAATGCACTTCCATAATCACATGGCAATTGCACACAAATTAAACAAAATTTATATGAAAAAATGAAGTTTTACAAGACCCAGATGGCACTCAGATCCTTTTCTAAGACACTCTTTTTCCCTTCGTTCTGTTCCAGCCCAATCTACTGGCACAGGCATCCTCCGCAGTGAACCTGCTCCTCTGAAGTAGCCAAGAGCACTAAAGTTTTCCTGCTGTAACTAATACGCTGTTCCTAGCAGTTCCTCAGAGCATTTGTCATTACCAAAAAGACAGCAATCCACAGAGAAAGCCGAGTTACTTATTTTTCTCATATACAGAATTGATCCAAGTAGCTGGCATTTCAAAAGGTTATTCTGTTTCTGAATGGTCCAAGCACAATGTTGACAGTAGCTTGAAAATGGGTCTGCTAGAAGGTCCCAGATTTCTAATTCACATTCCAAATTCTTCCACTTTTCTATTTTATCCTTTCCTTCCCATATTTCATACAATTCTGACTGCTTCCCTCACCACAGCTGACAGCAGAAAACCTTCAGGAACACCACTGCCATTTCAGGCAGGGGGAATAAGGAAGAAGCAGCAATTGCTCTTCAGATGTCAACAAAAAATGGACAATAATTAGCATCAAACAGACAAAAATTTGCATTAAAACCTTCAAGTCTGCCTGTGCAGGTAACATCAGATTTTAGGAAAGCAGAATAGGATGTGGCAGACCAGCCCTTGCTTCAGAAATATTTTTCTTAGTCCAACTACCAGAAAATGCCATCGTTATCTCCAAAAATAATTAGTACATAAGACAGCTTGTTTCAACACCTCATGTGCCAAAGGCAAGACCTCTGCGGATACAAACAGTTTTGCCAAGCTGCACTGCCAGTTTTTTGTGCGTTTGAGTTGGTTTTTTAAGGGTCCAGAGAGCCAGAGGCAAGACAGGGTCAGGGCTGAGCAATATGCCACCCGACAACATAAATCCCACAGCAATTACAGCTCGGGCTCACCCCATACATCGAGCCCCTAAATGCAAACGAAACCTGCTGCACCTCAGAAGACGCAGCAAAATCGGAACAAGAGGTCAATTTGCTCTGTACCTACTGACAAAGGTAACTGCAAAGGGAGACGGAGCTCACTCCTCTGCTGGATACTGGATGTGTCCTTACCACAGCGATGGGGAATAAGAGCTCAGATCACAGAGATTCAGATAAGTGCTTGACAAACAAACAGCAGATTTGAGCATCTATCAGAAGCAGATACTCACTTCAACTGTAGGAACGAAAAACCTTAAGACAGAGATTACTTTCAAGGCTGATCAGCAGGGACAGAGCCTCTCGAATCCCTCTGCTCTCACCATCAAGATGACAACAACATAAGATAATATTCCCTGGAGATGGGGATCATTAACTTACTCTCCAGAAAACACACATGCAGTAACCACTTACCAGGCAAAAAAAAAACCTCGGAAACCCTTAAAACCTACTGTTTCAAACATGAATAATAGTATTTATGAAGATGACCTGAGGGCTGGAAAACCTCTGCTACAAAAACAGGCTGAGAGAGTTGAGGTTGTTCACCCTGGAGAAGAGAAGGCTCCAGGGAGACCTAAGAGCAGCTTCCAGGACCGAAAGGGGCACCAGGAAAGTTGGGGAGGGACTTCTTAAAAGGACCTGTAGTGACAGTATGAGGCGGAATGGCTTTAAATTGGAAGGGGAAGATTTAGATTAGATGTTAGGAAGAAATTCTTTACAATGAGGGTGGTGAAACCCTGGCCCAGGTTGCCCAGAGCAGTGGTGGCTGCCCCACCCCTGGAGGTGCTCAAGGCCAGGCTGGATGGGGCTTTTAGCCATTTGATCCAGTGGGAGGTGTTCAGGGGGGTTGGAACTGGATGGTCTTTAAGGTTCCTTCCAACCCAACCCATTCCATGATGATTCTATGATAGACTTAAATTAATTAGCAGTACTCTTTCAGATATAAACGTCACATCAAGTATTTCAAAGTTAAAAAGCGTGGAAGACTGTTGTTCTCAAAAACTCCTCAATCTTTACTGTCTCGAGCAAACCCTGTTAATCCTGAATCCCGAGCAGTGGTGAGGCACGCTTTACATTTAATACTGGTTAGTCAGCTCAGGGAGATCATTTGTGAACGCAAAAGGAAAGCAGCTTGGCTTGGACACCCTGCTGTGAGTCTGCTGGACAAGGAGTTATAAAAAGCATCTTTATTTGGAAGCTGAGAAGATCTGATCTGAAAGTCGGATGCACATGCAGGACCTCGCACAGCCCTTTTCAGGGTACACGATTGATGCAGACTAATAATGGGGATGAGTAATACTGCTGGAAGTGGAAAAGATGATGAACAAAAGCCTGTCCCTGGAGTGGAAGGCAAAGTGACAAGTGAAAAAAACCAAACCAAAAAACATGAGTTATTGAATTTAAGTGCATCCCATACCATCCAATTTGTCAGGTAAGTTTATGCTTCTCTTGGTGTAGGAGGTGCATACTCAATCTGAACTGAAACAAGATTTCATGAATTATTTCAGTCATCTATGTTTGTAAGAAACTGTGAGCAGCGACACAGAGGACGCTGGTGTTTTAGGTGCTCCTGGCTTGCCTGCAGGGGGAAATCAGTGCATGATCAGCAGCTGCACAGATTTGTAGCACAACAGCCACGTCGCACCCACGCATCACACAAACACTTGACAAACAAACGACCGAGGCAGCCTGATTCACTTTCGGGGCAGAGTAAGACTATAATGCACAAAGGCACTTTCAGAGTATGCTAACTGCATGTACCAGCCCTTCCCAGTGACTTGGAGGAGCTGGAACTCTAAAAGGGCACAGTCCAGTTCAGCGTACACTCAATTCTGCGTTAGAAAAACCCCTTTGGACAATTACAATGACCGCCAGGTCTAAAATCCCATCTGAGAAACAGCACATAAAAATATGTCAGTGTGGAATTTAAAAATGAAAACACAAGTGGTTTAAATCTCATTCCTCATCACAGCTACACAGAACAAACCCCTTAGTCTGGCAGGTCATTCTGTAAAGCAATTCCTTTCTCTTTTCTCAGGACTTATGAAGCCCATTTTGAACAGCAGCACAGTTGAACTGACCTGTTCTGTGCTTCAGTGAGCAAATATGCCATATAAAGAGTATCCAAATGCCCATCTGAAACAGGCAACACACAAACATAGAGCTGTGCACGTGTCTATTTACATGCAGCTTTGCTGAAGACAAAGCCATCTGCATCCCTCTATTGTAGCTGAATTTGATTCACAGCTTAGATTGATTAACTGGTTTCTCATTTGCTTCAGACAAGTTCTCTACAGACGTGAGGTATTAATTAGGCTGGATATTTAATTGGCAGAGGGATGCCAAGCTGTGGCTGACGGATTATCAGCGAAGAAAATACTATTTTCAATGAAGTACTTGTAATCACACAGCACATTTTCACATATGCTCTAAGTACTTAGTTGCACTTCATAAGTACATCAGTATTTGAATTTCAGATAAGCGTATGTAAAGATGAGACTTTTTCAAACCTTCAAGTTTCCAAGGCAGCCAAATTCAATCCTTGTGACTTGCACTTAAACCGATAAGGCAGCAGGAATCATGGAATGGGTTGGGTTGGAAGGGACCTCGAAGCCCATACAGTTCCACCCCTGCCATGGGCAGGGACACCTCCTACTAGATTCGGTGGCTTAAAGTCCCATTCATCCTGGTCTTAAACCCCTCCAGGGATGGGGCAGCCACCACTGCTCTGGGCAACCTGGGCCAGGGCCTCACAACCCTCATTGTGAAGAATTTCTTCCTAATGTCTAATCTAAATCTTCCCCCTTCCAATTTAAAGCCATTCCCCCTCATACAACTACTACGTGCCCTCGTGAAAAGTCCCTCCCCAGCTTTCCTGGAGCCCCTTTCAGTCCTGGAAGCTGCTCTAAGGTCTTCCCGGAGCCTTCTCTTCCCCAGGCTGAACAATCCAAACTCTCTCATCCTGTCCTCATAGCAGAGATGTTCTAGAATGCAAGCAAGAATCTGAATTTAGCCCCTTAAGTAGTTCCACAGAAGCTTGTACTTTGCCTCTATACTTGTCAGTCAAAAATTAAAACAAAAATCAATCAAACATTTCACAGGACGGGGAGAATTAAGACAAAACACCTGTTCAGGCACCATCTAACCCCACTGAATTCCCTGTAGATGTAAAGGTCACCTCAGAGGATTTCTCAAGAACACATCTACAGAGCTCTGTAATAATGATTCTCCACATTGCTCTCACGCCTTCTATCAAAGGATTGTCAGAGGTATTTATTATGCCTCACAACACCCCTGTGAGGTAGGGAAGCATCCTACACTGAGGTAGAAAGGAAGCAGTTTGCTCAAGGCAGAGCAAACCACAGGCAAGGCCAGGAAGAGAACCCAAAAGGCCCAGTTACTCTGTTACTAGACAATTCTATCCTCTTTATGGGGTCATAAATTACATTTTCCTATGGAAAAAAAGAAGAGAACTGAGGTACTGGAATGAACAGAGGAGAAGAGAGGCTGTTACACAACGCTCAGATCAAACTTACCTTACCAGTGCATCTGGTTTGCTTAGCTGGTTATTAGGAATACAATTTTCCATTAAGTCCTTATGTGTGCTGGGGCTCTTGCTGGCACACTTCTGTTTTTTCTCATTTTTAGTAGACGAGGAGGGGATGCTCCCGTTGGTTGCACTGTGACTGCGAGGCGAGGAGTTCACAACTCCACTGACGTTTTTGTAATTTTTGGAGGAGGCAGTGCATGAGTCCTCTTTTAAGAGGTTTTCTGTACTTCCTACGAGATCGTTATTTAATCTTTTACTATTGATATGGTTTTCCATATATTCAATTTCTTGTATTTTAGAGTCTACAGGTTGCAAAATATTGTTATTTATTCCAAGGTTGTGTTTCTTGGCATCCTTGTCCTTTTCTTTCCCTTTTTCTCTATATTCTAGCTCTGGCAAGGTTGCAGATAATTTTTTATTGGCTGGAATGCCTCCGTTGTGCTGTAAAAGTATTGAGGAATCCATCTCAGATAATCCTTTGGTTGCTGCAATACCAAAATAAAACAACTTAGTTAATTAAATTAATCAATACTATGACATATAAACAAAAGTCATTAAGTAAACATCATTCATTTCTGCAGAAAACAATCATTATTCGAGTCTATTTAGAAAAGAAAATCCAAAGTGACGTGGTATTTTAAGACTTCTTTTTCCTCATTACAGGCAGGAAACAGTAACCAAGGGATTTACTAACAAAAACTAGTGGTTCACAGAGCACTGACTGTCTGGACTGATGCAGTTGCTAGTAAAGAACTAAACAGAGAGCACATAACTCATTTCATACCAACCACTGCCAAAACAATTCTATTTCTGGCTCCTCTGTTCCTGTGTTCACTGTATTTCATCAAGACAACACGCACTAAAGAAGCTCTTCCTTAGCAGGCTTGTCTTTTTAAATAGCAGATAATAGCAAACATGTTAAGGAATAACTTGCCTTCCTCTGCCTCCCTCTCCTGCCTTTGTAGCATCTGCTGTTCCGGGGGCAGAGCTTGCTGGAGAAGCTGCATGTAGAACTCATTCTCTTTCTGCACTTCTTTTTGTTTTCTTAAACGCATTTTGTAGCTGACATAACTTTTAAAGCCAAAGCCCAAAGTCACAACGGGGTAGCCAATACTAAGGAAAAAAAACAATATTATTATTCATAACGGAACCATGACAGCAAATTAATAAATTGTAATAAAAGTACATAGCTGTGAATACATCCAAATTGCAGTTTTTCATAGAAAATTATATATAAAATGTTTTTTGCTGTACTACAATAAAGCTATGGTTCAAGAATGTAGACATCTCTATCAAGATAAAATTACACTTCATTACAGACAGCAATTAACTGTAGCATAGATTAAAGGATCACGACAATGTAATTGCACTACACGTAGCAAAGGCAGCTTTTAGACAAGCATCAGACTAGGAACTGTGCATCTTGTGAGGAGATAACAGCCAAAACCAGCAGAAATTCCCTAGTTCTGTTCCTAAAGGGAAAGACATCAAACTAGGAGATGCATTAACAACATTCATCCAGAACTGTGATAGAAGGAACTGATTCTTAGCTCCATCCTTTTACGCTCAGGAATTAAGAACAGATCCCTCTTCCACCACTCTTTAAAGGTGAGATAAAACAATGGTTTTCCAAAATACTGCATCTGCAGCACAAGCAGAGAAACAGGAACTGGAGGAGTCAGGAGGCTCTGGGGCTACTGCATCGGGGGGGTTACCACCCACACATGGGCAGTCAGAAGCGACTCCGTAACCACCTGCGTCTGGTGAGGGTGGCCACAAGTGAGATCTTTTGTGGGCAACACATGGCCTTTGGTGGGCCACAATTCTGGTGAAGGTTTTAGATGGGAGGTTGTATGTAGAGTAGCTGAAAACACTTGATCTGTTCATCCTGGAGAAGAGAAGACTGAGAGGAGACCACATTGTGGTCTACAATGTCTCCCCTTCATAAGGGGAGAAGGAGAAGCAGGCACTGAGTGACCAAAGACAGGACCCAAGGGAATGGCAGGAAGCTGTGCTGAGGAAAGTCAGACTGGGCATTAAGAAAAGGTTCTTCCCCCAGAGGGTGGTAGAGCCCTGGAACAGCTCCCCAAGGAAGCAGCCACAGTGCCAAATCGGACAATATTCCAGAAGCTTTTGGCCAACGCCCTCAGCCCCACAGTGTGAATGTTGGGATGTCCTGTGCAGGGACAGAAGTTGGACTTGATAACCCTTGTGGGTCCCTTCCAACTCAGGACATTCTATGATTCGGAAATTCCTCATCCTGGAGACTGAACTTGAAGCTGTAAGTGAAAAACATCTGATCTCTAAACTCAGCTCTCCCACTTGTCTTACTGAAAGACAAGATATAAAGAATTTCACTTCCAGCCAGACTGCTGCTCCATTTGATGACAGGGAGGACAGAAGCATAACATAACTTGGAATTACTTTTTGTAGATCAGCTACAGAATTCATGCAGAATTTTAAGTATTCTTATTAACTTGTGACAACTGCACTGATACAGAATGCTAACAAATCATGCTCATGTATTTACTAACAAAAACACTTGAAAAACGAGCAAACACTCCTGTAAAGAAATTAATATTTCTTTGATAAGTATTTTAACAAAGCACAGGGAAGCTGGCTTTAAGGGCTTTAAATTGGAAGGGGGAAGATTTAGATTAGACGTTAGGAAAAAACATTTTTGTGTGAGGGTGGGGAGGCCCTGGCCCAGCTTGCCCCATCCCTGGAGGTGTTCAAGGCCAGGCTGGATGGGGCTTGGAGCATGGAAGGTGTCCCTGCCCATGGCAGGTGGTTGGAACCTGATGGGCTTTAAAGTACCTTCCAAGCAAACCATTCTATGATTCTGTGATTCATTC